>NC_091070.1:11497000-12198500 GCF_032405125.1 Capricornis sumatraensis | reverse complement strand
TGGCCTTGGAATACAAAATGAAGCAGGGCAAAAGCTAACAGAGTTCTGCTGAGTGCCAAAGAATGGATACTTTTGAACTGTGGTGTAGGAGAAGACTCTTGAGAGTTCCTTTGGACTGCAAGGAGATCAAACCAGTCAGTCCTAAAGGAAATCAACCCTGAATATTCACTGGAAGGACTGAGGCTGAAGCTGAAGCTCCAATGCTTTGGCCACCTGATGTGAAGTGCCAACTCACTGGAAAAGACCCTGGTGCTGGAAAAGATTGAAGGCAGGAGGAAAAGGGGACAACAGAGGATGTGATGTTTGGATGGCATCACCGACTCAATGGATATAAGGTTGAACAAGCTCTGGGAGTTGGTAAAGAACAGGAAAGCCTGGCGTGCTGCAGTCCATGGGGTTACCAAGAGTCAGACACAACTGAACGACTAAGCAACAAAAGCTTAAGGGTTAAAATCACAGACGCAGATCCAGTATGAGTTCAGAATTAACCCTTCCTGGTTACAGGTTTATGGGAATGCACTGTAATAGTCTCAGACTCTGGGTTGTTCAGTTATATTTGTCCATCTGCTGGACCAGACAGTGTAGGTGTGGAAGACAAAGCTACCCGGAAAACAGAATACAGGCGTTACCCTTTTAGGGGCTTCCCTGGTGGCTCAGATGGTAAAGCATCTGCCTGCAATGCGAGAGACCCGGGTTCGATCTCTGGGTCAGGAAGATCCCCTGGAGGAGGAAATGGCAACTCACTCCAGTACTCTTGGATGGAAAATTCCACGGATGGAGGAGCCTGGTCGGCTACAGTCCCTGGGGTCAAAAAGAGCTGGACACAACTGAGCAAGTTCACTACCCCCTTTATAGCCTTACTGGGAAACGTTCTGGGCACTTCTGTTGATAGTCACAGAGGACAGAGATAAGGGGACAAGGTGGGCTTGGGGACTTGGTAAGTTAGATGCTAAACTCCTCTTTCCATGTTGGCAGTGTTATTTCTGTTATAGTCACAAAAGAACTTTTAGAAGAAGCTATGCCGTGCTTTTTCTCCAGGTGGCATACTGCCGTCTCAGGCCTCCGACTCTGAGACTCTGCATGCTGACTCAGTGACTCGGAGGTTCTTGGGGACTGAGGGCCAGGGTGTGGAGCATATTGGGGCTGCCAAGGCCAGAGGTGCCATTGATTTTCTGCTTTGTTACCAAGCAACTGAGGTTTCTCCTGCTGTAGAAAAAAGGCCCACCACCACCCTCTCCAAGGGAAATTTGTTGAAAAAGAATCAAATGGGCACTTGACTTGACTTACCCCTTACTCACAAACAAGGATGATGAGGCAGGATTAAAGCTTCCAATGCAACAGGCAGCTGCTGCTGCTGCTAAGTTGCTTCAGTTGTGTCCAACTCTGTGTGACCCAATAGACGGCAACCCACCAGGCTCTGCCATCCCTGGGATTCTCCAGGCAAGAACATTGGAGTGGGTTGCCATTTCCTACTCCAATGCCTGAAAGTGAAAAGTGAAAGTGAAGTCAGTCATGTCGACTCTTCGAGACCCCATGGACTACAGCCCAGCAGGCTCCTCTGTTCCAGGCAAGAGAACTGGAGTGGGTTGCCATTGCCTTCTCCAAGAGGCATCTGCAGCTGGGGAGGTGTGTGTGTGTGTGTGTGTGTCTGTGTGTATGTGTGTGCGTGCGTGTTTTAAAGTTCCACTTCTTCTACCTATCTAGAATTATAATTAAATAATAAACATAAGGGACCCTCAGAAGACCCAGCACACCTTATCAAGTACATAAATTGAGAGGCGAATTGTATGAGGACTAGCTGACATTCGTTCAATTGTTATTTACCATACATTGTTCGAAGCATTTTACACTTAATCCTTAGAACTCTGGGAAGAGGGACTGATTATTTTAACACTCTTCTACAGATGAGAAAACTGAAACACCTACTAGATAAGAAAATTGCCCTAAATTGCACAGATTGTCATTCCGAATGCTTTTCCACAAACATATCTATTTAGATAACAGTATTTTTGATCATTAAGATAATCTCTAAAGACCTGTACAATGATCGTGTTATTCCATCCCTACCCAAACTAAATTGTGCAGAAAAAGTGGTAAACACAGTAGCCAGGGTGGATATTAGTCATTTTTTTCTTTAAAAGGCATCATCTCAGCTTTCTTATCCATTCATCTCCTGATGGACATCTAGGTTACTTCCATGTCCTGGCTATTAAAAACAGTGCTGTGATGAACATTGGGGTAGGGTTCAGGATGGGGAATACATGTACACTCATGGCAGATTCAAGTCAATGTATGGCGAAACCAATACAATATTGTAAAGGAAAATTAACTAATTAAAAAATAAATAAAATGAAATTTAAAAAAAGACGTCGTATCCATCAATTAGTCCAGTACGAAAATGAAAAGAATTAACTGTCCATTGAAATTTAAAACACTTGAGGGCAAACGTTGAACAGTGCTAGGATTTTGTTAACCTTGGGACCATCCCTTTCTGGTAGACACTAACTTACCGAGTTTTCTACTGAAAAAAAAAGGAGAGAAAATAATCAATCATTCCTCATAAAACCCAGGTTATGACCTAATTGTGTATCACAAGCACATGAACACAGGCAGGCCTGGTCACCCAGTGTCTAGCACAGTAAACAGCAATCTGACCTGGTCAAAGGGTGCAGTAGCCTAAGAAATCTGGTCTCTGGTGAAAGAGATTCCCGATGGATAACATGCACTGCTATGTATTTTTCAAAGACCAAGGAAATGCAGGAGTGCCCTCAGCCAGGCAGAATGCAGAGTGGCCGTTCTTGGTTATTGGGAAGGATGGTACACGGCCTCAGGCCTGTCATTACAAACATCAGTGATCATTGTGGGAATTTGGGGGAGTGCTAGTGAACAGGAAGCTCCAATTAGAGAACACTGGATAAAACAGCCTTGGCGCTAATTACCCTGTGTTTAGAATGATGGGCCTAATGAGCAGTGTTCCTTAATCCAAATGTTGATTTTCAAATGAGTTACATTTGGGGCTAAAAGTGTGTGAGTAAATTTGTTTACTGGCTTGACTGTGTGACTCCAAGTAGAATTCAAATGATGCAGTGAACATTTCTTAAGTTACTAAGTCGACAGTGGACCCAGGGTGAGGTCCTGGAGATCCCAAAGTAGAGAAAAACCCCTGAGGAATCATAGGCCGGTGAGGAGGAGGGCATTTTAATGATACTAATGTGGCAGCGATAATAGCAGCTGATGGTAGTTGATATTCATTGAGCCCTTGCTAGGCACCAGACACAGTTCTCTACACTCTGCCTGTATTAATTCCTTTACCTATTGAATACTTACCACCACTATCCCTTAAAGGAGAGACTACACCATAGGTGAGAAGGAAGGAAGAGGAGGATTAAGGAATTGATCTAAGGTCATGTATGCAGAGGGTGGCAGTTCAGTTCAGTTCAGTTCAGTCGTTCAGTCGTGTCCGACTCCTTGCAACCCCATGAACTGCAGCACGGCAGGCCTCCCTGTCCATCACCAACTCCAGAACAGGGCTTAAACTCAGGCGGGCTGGTTCCAGAACTTTGGCCCTTCAATCTGATCTTGGTATTCCAGAGAAGGGCTTCAATACAGTTGACTTTAAGTGGAGTGTTTTAGGGCAAGAAGAGGTATAAGTAACCATATTTGCCTATTTCTCCTGGAGGTGAGGAGGTCAGGCCAAAGTAATATTATCCTAACTCCCCCATTCACTCTATTCCAGTCATAATGGCCTCTTCCGTTCTTCCAGCAGGTCAACCTCATCGCTTCCTCAGGGCCTTTGCCCTCATTACACTGACCTGATCATTCCCTCCCGGGTATCCTCTTAAGACTCTTTCACTCAGTCCTTTGCCACTTCTGCCCAATGTTACCTTATTCATGAAGACTTCCCTAGTCCACTCTGTTCTAGCAGCCCTTTCTCTGCCCACCTTCCTGCCGTCTCTGGCCCCTTATCCTGCCTTACTTTCCTCCAGAGATGTTAACATCCTCTTGATTCTTACCCTGCTCTTTACACAGCGATCCCCATCTCAATAGATCCAACGTCCACCCAGTCATTCAAAGCCAAAATCTTAAAATCCATCACCTCCCTTCCTTAATGCCCATGTCTATTTCATCAGAAATCCTATTGAACCTACTTCCAGAATATATCCCACATCAGACCACTTCTACTCCTGCTCACCATCGCTGCTTCTCATTTAGCAGAAGCTCCCTGTAACCCCCTGAGCCATCCCTCACCTGAATCTTCGTAGGTACTTGTATCTGTTTTCACTCTTGTCTGACACCCTCACCCTCGGCCAATCTTTCCTCCTCAGGGCAGCCAGAATGATATTTTAAATGTAATCAGTTAATGTTTCTCCCCCTGATTAAACTCCTCATGGGGCTTTGTGTTGTGTACTACAATTCTATACTGTACTATTGTATACTACCTGTAGACATATCACGATGAACTTGAAGATCCTACAGGATGTGATCCCTGAACATCCCGAAGACCTCATCCTCTGCCACTTCTCTCTGCAATGACTACACTCAGGCATGTTAATCAGAGGTACCTGGCTTTTCCTAGCATTTGGATTCCCCCCTTATCCTGAGGGGCTTCCCTGGTGGCTCAGAGGTTAAAGCGTCTGCCTGGACTGCGGGAGACCCGGGTTCAATCCCTGGGTCGGGAAGAACCCCTGGAGAAGGAAATGGCAACCCACTCCAGTGGAGGAGTGAGGAGCCTGGTAGGCTATAGTCCATGGGGTCGCAAAGAGTCGGACACGACTGAGCGACTTCACTTTCACTTATCCTGAGACTTCTTCCCTAGCACCAAGCCTGCTCTTTCTCATCACTTGACTCACTGCTCAGATGTTACCTCCTCAAACTGACCTTCTGCAGTCATCCTGACTTAGAAAGCTCCCCTCTCCCTCCCCACTCACCATTCTATCCCATTCCTCCTTGTTATTTCCAATAATCGTCTATAATTATCTAGGTCACGTGTTCACATGTTTAATATCAGCCTTGCCCTGAAAGGAAGAAATGAAATGGGACAGTCTAAATCACTGCTCTGACCTCAGCACCCAGAATAGTGCCTGGATCAGAGTAGATGCTCAATAAGTTGTCTTTGAGTGAAGGAATAAAGGATTGAAAGAATGAATTTTCTGTGGCCTGATTAGAGATGATGACTGGTGCAGTTCTGACGATCCGTCTTCCTTTGTATTAGTTTCTTGAATCTTGGACACAAATAACAAAATAAAACTTGCTTCTAGGAACAAGGTAATACCATTGGTTCATTCATTCATCACCTTTCACTTATTAGGTACTTACTGTATTGAGAATTTTCACTACCGGCCTCCTGTTCTGGTATTCTGGCAGTTTCTTAGCTGTGTGTGTGTGTATACTGGAGGGAGAATCAAAGAAAGAATCAATGCATTGCAAAAAAGTAATTTTTTTAGCAATTCTGTGTCAGACTTAAATGCACATTGTTTTGAGAATGAGAAGAAAAGTCCCCCTGTATCTGTTAACTGGAAGGTTATAAGCATTTATCTTCAAGTTATCATCAGAAATGGATTTCTATTATGGTCAGCTTTCCTAAATCTGAATTTTAACTGACATGAAATCTGGAGGATAAAAACACAGGACTCAATAGACACTAATGATCATTCATCCAAATAAAGCAAACATCCTTTAAACTGGACGTGGGTCTCTGGTAATCTATGGCCTTCTTTATCTTGAGTGAGGGAGGGCTAAACAGGCTGGGCTGGCTACGGTGTAAGGGGGGACTGATGACTACTTTTCACTAGTCTAAGGGATTAAAAGGACAATTAGTTTCTATTCTAAAAAAAATTTTTTAAGGCCAGTTAAAATTATTGACTTCATGCATCACTCGGCAATTACAGGAAACATTATTGCAGCCTCGCCACAGATGATTAGAATAATTGCCGTCCTTTCATCCTTCTCATCTAACAACACTCTCCCCATGCCTCCCACTTCCCTTCACGTCTTAGCATGCTGCCTGTATCTGCTTTGTGGAGAGAACCTCAAGGCTCAGCATAATTGGGCCATTTCCCTGTCACAGGGTTTGCGTCTAAATCTTCCTCCTCTGTAGGTTGCAGTGAGGTCCGTCATATGCAGTCACATGGCAGAGAAGATATTAAGAATGCACACATCCTAACACTAAATTTGCCACCCATGAAGTTCAGTTGCAAAGGGAACTTCTCACTTGTGTGCGCTAAGTCATGCGACCTCCGGCACTATAGTCTGCCAGGCACTTCTGTCCATGGAATTTTTCAGGCAAGAATCCTGAACAGGCTGCCAGTTCCTTTTCCAGGGGCTTTTCCCGACCCAGGTATTGAACTGGCGTCTCCTGCATCCCCTGCATTGGGAGGTGCAGTCTTTACCACTGCGTCACCTGGGAAGCCCTGAACTTCTTTTAACAATAAATAAACCCATTGGCCATTTTCTCGCACCAGGTGTCAACCGCTATAGCTTTGATTGGCAGTATGACTGATCCATGATTTATATTGGCTTTTCTTGTATGTAAGTAGAAAGATGGGGAGGGGGTTCTACAAACACCGTGTTTCCCATACTTGTCTGATCATAAGAATCAATTGTAGCTCTTGATAAAAATATGTTCCAAGCCTATAGAATTAAAGGTTTCAACAGCCCTAAGCATCTATGTATTTAACAACAGACTAGGTGATCAGATCATCAACCAAACATGGTGTTTATAGTGGGTTGTTATATACATCTAATGCTTTCCTGATCGGGGTGATCTTTTTCTTTGATTAAACTTAAAATGTCCAGAGTCTCTCCCTCACTGAATGCTCCAATGCCTACTGCCTTTACTAGGAGACAGTGAGAGCCCCGTGGGGCATTTTGTGATGAAGATCTCTGTTTTGTTATTAGGCTGAATGAATGAGGCCACCAGGAGAGAGTCCTCTTTGTCGATGTTTTGATGATGTACTTGGGCCTCGTGACATTCGTCAACAAAACTGCCTCACCGACTCAGCTCAGCCAACCTTACTTCTAAAGTGTTTGAAAGTTTCATATGGTGAAATCCACTTTGATAGAAGTTAAGAGAAAAAGTAACAGACTTCTAAAATATTACAGATGGAAGGGCCATTGGGGGTCATCCATTCCCACCTGATAGCTATAAAAATACAGAACAGGGGCCATTGAGAGACTTGTCAAAGTCAAATGTTTAATTAGAGGGAGAATTTGGACTAAAGCATCTGATTCTAGGCCTAATAGTCTCTCTGCGACACCATCTCCTGATTCCTGCAAACAATCACTACCTTCTATGAGCCTCAGTTTCTTCTTTAAAAAGCATATTAGACCCGATCAGTGTCTCTGAAGCTGTTCTCTGAGACGCTGAGTTCAGTGGAAATGTCTGGGAGGAATCACCAGAGATGGGGTCAGACTTCTTGTTTTGCTCCAATCTGGCTGATGTATTGAAATTGCATTAAGAATTTAAAGAAACCAATTCTGATACTTTTTTTTTTCTTCTCTTAAGTTATAAAGGCACAGGTCTAGATGATCAGCTTCAAATACATATTTGATTCTAATATTTGTGGATTCTGAGAAAAAAGGTCTGTGAAAGCAAGGGCTTGTCTTTCTTTGTCATCCCCCATAGGAACTGATTCTTGTGTATTCAGTGAATGGTACTCTTTCACCAACTCCAAGTGTGGCTTGGTCAACTCAAGGAATAGACACTGTGAGAGAACACTGGAAAAGGAAGCTATTTGGAGGCAGGCTATCTTTTAAAATTCTCTTTGAAAAGCCAAGCTGAAATAGCTAGCATTTTCTCCCAAAATGGAACGATGACATCACTGCTTAGGAAGTAGTATTAGGCATGCCGTCTTCTACTCTCCAAATAGGTCCTGAAAGAGGACAGACCCTCAGAATGAACTGTCTTTTGTCTTATTTGAGTCTATTCTGCATTTAGAGGGACTTTGGTACTTTTCCTTAGATATCCGAGAGTGGTTAAAGCTCTAAGCAAGAGACCCTTTGTCCTTAAGTAGGAAAATACGAGAAACTTGGGAGCAGTTTTTTGAAACCATCAGTATCCAACAATAGTATATGCTTTCTCCATGTTCTGCGCTGCTGGTCTGAGTTCTCTTCTGTTTTGATCAGAGCCTGGTGGGCTGCCATCTATGGGTCACACAGAGTCAGACACGACTGAAGCGACTGAGCAGCAGCAGCAGCAGTTGAAAGAGACCTGAGGATGTGTCTGCCTCCTTTTTCTTAAATATGGTCTCTGTCATCTTACCCAGAAATAGGCTAGATGGTTGTCCCCCTGCCCCATTAAAATCACCATCTTGGTTTTCAAACTTTCTGTACACATTGCTTGATCCTTCTCACCTTGTCTCGGTTAGCTTCTTTCACTGCAAGCTCTCACGTGCTTCTTGCTCATTTGTCACCAGGTTTTAGACTGACTGGCATCTGGCATATGAATCAATCAGGTAAGAGCAGAGAAGTAAGCTGATGGAGCCATCCCCTTCTTTTTCCATCAGCAATGATAAAAGAGCCCACCCAGTCAAGTGACAAGGCATTTAGGGGTGCTGGCGGCCAGACAATTCAGTTTTCTTATTTGTAGTCTCAGCTCCTCAGAGTTTAAGTGATTGGGTTGTCACTTGATAGCACACACATTTCTTCTGTAATATTTGATGGTTGTTTATCTCTGATTTTTTCCTATATTTGATTCAGTTCGGTCACTCAGTTGTGTCCTACTCTTTGTGACCCCATGGACCACAGCACGTCAGGCTTCCCTGTCCATCACCAACTCCTGGAGCTTGCTCAGACTCATGTCCATCGAGTTGGTGATGCCATACAACCATCCCATCCTGTCATCCCTTTCTCCTCCCGCCTTCAATCTTTCCCAGCCTCAGGGTCTTTTCTAACAAGTCAGCTCTTGGCATCAAGTGGCCAAAGTATTGGAGCTTCAGCTCCAGCATCAGTCCTTCCAGTGAATGTTCAGGCTTGATTTCCTTTAGCATTGACTGATATATTTGATTATATCCAGTTTAATTTTTCCCTTTGGTTAACTTTTGTTTTATGTATCTTGTTTCTAGAAGTACATTGTAGGGATGTCAGTTTCTGAAGGTAACATGCCCCAGTTTGCCTGTGACTTAGATGGCACCACTTAGAAATAAATGCTAAAACTTTATCAACACAACATAAACAGGATTTACAGGGATTCTTGAAACAAATCCAACAATCTGGCCTCCTCTCTGTGTATTCTCCCTGACCCATTTTAACCTCCAGATACAATGAGCTCATTACCAGGCAAACCATCTAACCTCTCTTAAAAAAAAAAAAAAATTATTCATTTGTTAATTTATTTGACTGCGTCAGTCTTACTTGCAGCATGTGGGATCTTCATTGTGTTGTACAGAATCTCATCATTAGGGCACAAGGACTCTCTAGTTCTGGTGCGTGTGCTCCAGGGTGGGCTGGCTTCTGTATTGCAGCACATGGACTCTGGAGCACACGGGCTCAGTAGTTGTGGCACACGAGCTTAGTTGTTCTGCAGCACGTGGGATCTTAATTCCCCAACCAGGAATGAAACCCGTGTCCCCTGCATTGCAAGGCAGATTCTTAACCACTGGACCACCAGGGAAGCCCCCAACTAACCTCTTGCACACTTCTCTGCCTCTGCACATGCTGTTCCTTGGCCAGAGATGCCCGTCCCTGTATCCTTCACCTGGAAAATTTAGACCAGTCCCTTCATCCCCAGTAGAAATGTCATTAGCTCTGATATGCCTTCCTGTGAGCAAAGCCAGGGGTCCTGCCTTCTGTTTTCCCCTGGTACTTTACTTTATCACTATGACAGCCTCCTGCCTCTCTAGCCCATTCATTTAGAAGATCCTCAAGGGGTGAACAAAGTTTTATTCCTCTTTGAATTCACAGAGCCTTACAGATTTACTTGGGCTTCCCTGATAGCTCAATTGGTAAAGAATCCTCCTGCAGTGCAGGAGACCTGGGTTCGATTCCTGGGTGGGGAAGATCCCCTGGAGAAGGGAAACACTGCCCACTCCAGTATTCTGGCCTGGAGAATTCCATGGACAGCATAGGCCATGGGGTTGCAACGAATCAGATATGACTGAGCAACTTTCACTTTACAGACTTACTTGGAGAAGGAAATAGCCACCCACTCCAATATTCTTGCCTGGGAAATCCCATGGACAGAGGAGCCATGGAATCACAAAGAGCTGGACATGACTTAATAACTAAACAGCCAACCAACACAGACTGACTGAAATATAGAATATAGTTCTTCAGTCATTTTGGCTGAAAAAAGTGATGAATTCATCAATCTACCTATTTCCCAGTATCTGGAACTTCCCAAGGAGCCTCTTCTCCTTTGTTCCCCATTTCTCTACTTTTTATTCAATCTATAAATAATAATGAGGATAATAACAGCAACAATACTTTTTTTCCTATGTAGTCTTCTCCACTAGCCTGTTTTTTTTTTTTTCCATTCCTTTTATAAATATGAAGTCACTGTTTCCATAGATATTGGTCTAGTCTGGAATCTTTTCGTCTGTTTTGGAATCTACAGTAGCCTCCTGGTGGATCTGTCTTCTGTGTGTTCCTACTATAATGCACTCTTCTACCAGGTAGTTGCTCCGTTGCTAAGTCGTGTCCGACTCTGTGACTTTATGGACTAAAGCATGCCAGGCTTCCCTGTCCTTCACTATCTCCTGGAGTTTGCTTCAACTCATGCCCATTGAATCAATGATGCCATCCAAACATCGCATCCTCTGCCACCCACTTCCCCTCCTGCCTTCAGTCTCCCCTTGTGCCATCATTCTTTCCCAGCACCAGGGTCTTTTCCAGTGAGTTGGCTCTTCGCATCAGGTGGCCAAAGTACTGGAGCTTCAGCTTCAGCATCAGCCCTTCCAATGAATATTCAAGACTGATTTCCTTTAGGGTAGACTGGTTGGATCTCCTTGCAGTCCAAGGGACTCTCAAGAGTCTCCTCCAATACCACAGTTCCAAAGCATCAAATCTTTGGGGCTCAGCCTCCTTTGTGGTCCAGCTTTCACATCTGTACATGACCACTGGAAAAACCATAAGTACCACATCAACTGGGGGCTTCCCAGGTGGTGCGGTGGTTAAAAATATGCCTGCAATGCAGGAGATGCTGGTTCAGTTTCTGGGTTGGGAAGATCCCCTAGAGCAGGAAATGGTAACCCACTCCAGTATTCTTGTCTGGGAAATTTCATGGACAGAGAAGCCTGCCAGGCTACAATCCATGGGATTGCAAAGAGTCGGACAAAACTAAGCAACTGAGCACACACACACCACGTCAATTGTTTCAAGGCACATTTCCATTACTTTACCTCTCTAGAGAGATTCTGAATCGGCTTCCCTATTAAATAAAGACCAAAATTGTACTCCAAGCAACTGATGTATTTCATCTTAACACTTCTTATCCCTCAGTGTGCTCTACAGCATCCATACAAGCCAGATTGTCTGTTGTTCTCTGAATGACCTACTCCCAGTCCTTTATAGCCCAAAAGAAGCCCTTAGTTTACATATACCCGATCATATTATTTTATTTATTCCAAACCAGGTTATGAACTTGTCTCTCCCAAGAAGTCTGCCAGGATTTATCTAACCCCTGGGTCATTATTTTGCTATTTTATATTACTGTTGGTAGGATATGGGGCACACGCATTTTTCAACCTTAATTTTGCCCTTTTGCTGATGTCAACAGATCACTTAACCTTCTTGTATTTGAAAACTGAGTTAAAAAAAAAAACCTGTTATACATGTAGGGTGTTTCATGATGAAATAGGAAGTGTTTCAAATTGAAAGTGATGATTTATTTGGTTTACAAATCAGCAATTGTCAAGAGGGTACATAACCCATTTTTTTCCCTCTCTCTTTCCCTGTAGGGCATATCTGTATCTTTGGAGTTTGAAAAGCATAACATAAAATTATCATCACTTTAATTTGTTTATGTTCAAAATACTTAATTCACTTTGAAATATCAAATCGCATTAATAGGAAGGTGTGACAAATAGACTATTTTTGGTATAACAAACAAACCCCCAAAATGTTAATTGCTCAAACATTAAAAAAAAATTATCTCACTCATATATATAATCCAATGTGGTACCAGTAGGCAAAAAGTAAGAATGATAACAGAGATGCTGCCATCTCCAGCAAGTCTTCCAAGGGCTGAAATTGAAAGTGAAAGTCACTCAGTCGTGTCTGACTCTTTGTGACCCCATGGACTATATGGTCCATGGAATTCTCCAGGCCAGAATACTGGAGTGGGTAGCCTTTCCCTTTTCCAAGGGATCTTCCCAGCCCAGGGACTAAACCCAGGTCTCCTGCATTGCAGGCGGATTCTTTACCAGCTGAGCCACAAGGGAAACACCTTCCAAGGGCTGCTTTGGGTTAAAATCAGGGGTCACTAGTGGTAAAGCACCCATCTGCCAGTGCAGAAGGCACAAGAGATGTGGGTTCGATCCCTGGGTCGGGAAGATCCCCTGGAGGAGGAAATGGCCACCCACTCCAGTATTCTTGCCTGGGGAATCCCGTAGACAGAGGAGCCTGGTGGGCTACAGTCCATAGGAAGATGAAGAGTTGGACATGACTGAAGCACTAACACCTTCACTTTTGGAAGTGGAGAGAACATGAATACCTTCATACGGGAGAATTTTAGGGGCTGGACCGGAAAGTAGTCCACATTGGTTTATCCATATTCCACTCAGCCCCTTGGCCACCCTAATTCATGGAGTATGGGAAGCATAAGCTACGGTGTGTCCAGGAAGAAAAGGAAATGGTTGTACTGAAGAAATAATTGCTTTTACTTGACATAGGTTCAAAGTCATTTCTTATTTATACACTGTGTTTCTTAAAAATTATAGATACTCTCTGAGCAGATGTTTCACATTACTTTGCTATACCTGCAGCATATAGTACAGAGGTCTGGGCAGATTTAGCACTTGATATGTGTAATTAATTTCTATTGCTATGTAACAAATCACCACCCATTTAATAGCTTCAAACAATCCATGTTTATTAGCTCCCAGTTTTTGTTGCCAAGAGTCTGGGCACAGTTTGGCTCAGTCTTCTGCGAGTCTGTAACCAAAATGTTGGTCAGGGTTGACTTCTCATCTGGAATCTCAACTGGGGAAAGGAAGGCTTCTAAGATCATTCAGATTGTTGGCAGATGTTATTTTCCTACTTCAGAGAACCAAGAATTCCTGTGGCTTCCAAGCCAGTAATAGACTACTAGCAAGAATAAAGTCCCATACACTATGAGATCATCCCAACACCTTTGCAATATTGTCTATAAGCAAATTACAACTCCTATTTTCACTCAAGGGAATACGATTATAGAAAAGAAGCGAATACGAGAAAGCCCGTCTATGACCCTAATTGTCAGGGCCTATCCACCACAGTAAGAGACTGAGAAAATAGAAGTCTTCCTTCCTGAGCCAATGAACCACCACTTTACCTGAACATACATTTCACACAAAACTGCAGAGGGTTATAAAAGATCTCAAGAGATAAGTGGCTCTTATTGGCCAAGAGCTAGTAACAATGCTGCCAAAACAAACGCTTAGGAGCTCTACTTGCTAAGCTTCACAAATATCAGCCTTAATTCACAGGACTATCTTTAGAACTGGATTCAGAATAAGCTGAGAGCATCTTGAACCTGTTACAAACAAGTCTTATTCCCACAGTACCCCCAAGGCCCTCATTATACGGCATTTGGAAGCCTTCTGTCATGTAGAATTTTTGTCTTTTCTGACCCTCTTTTTCTCTATTCTTCTATCCAACTCAGGTGGTATTGAAAGGTATTGACATGTTTTTTTTTTTTCTTCTCTTAGTCTTCCTGTTTGACCCTTTCCTTTCTGGTTCAAGTTATCCTTTAAGATAGTCCTTAGTGTTCCTTTTTGGGGAAAGTCTCAGGGATCACTCGCCGTATGAAACTCCAGTCTGCATGTTTAATTTCTTTTGGAGAGGGCTTCAGTTACTCTTCCATTTCCAGACTTCATCATCTAGCAGCTGGACCTGAAAGGAGAAGGTCTGAGAGAATCTGGGCTGCTTATTTATATGTCAGCTATGAAAAGAGCTTCTTTCCTGTCCGTTCCCACTCTACCTTTGAAACTCCAGTAGTGACTTTCTGTGGTTCATTCTTCCAAGATGATACAGTCACACAGATGTAAAGGTTCAGGGCATCAAACCAAAAGATATAAAGGCTCTAATAGAGAGGGTCACATTTCTAAAAAGGAAAACCAAATTCTCAAGATATTTTCTGGCTCTGTGAACAGCTAAAAATATATGAGGATAATCATTCCTACAGTCCTGAACGTTTAATAGCAAAGCTAACCTGGAAGGAAAAATGACACTGAGCTATAGTATGAGAATAGAATAGACTTCAGGAGAATCTGTTTCTTTTATTTCTGAGGCATTCATTCCTGGATTAGTCCATCTATCTTTAAGTTGCATATGATTCTTTTCTATGTAGCATGACTTAAAACTAGTGAAATTGGTGAATGGTACAATTCTGTAATGCTTTGTGTCTAAAATTACCATTTTTTAAAAGATTTCTTTGACTGTGGACCATGTTTAAATTCTTTATTGAATTTTTACCATATAGCTTCTGTTTTATGTTTTGTTTTTTTTTTGTTTTTTTTTTTTTTTTACCACAAGAAGTGTGGGATCTTAGTTTCTAGAACAAGGACTGAACTGCATGCTCTTCATTGGAAGGCCAAGTTTTAACCACTAGACCACCAGGAAAGGCCCTAAAATTATTTTTAAAGCAAAAGTAAATTGAAAGCAAATAAATAAATAAGTTTGTGAGTAGCAAATGGAGGCAAACTCTTTCTCTGAATGTAAATACCTGTTCTGTCTTCAGTGAAATACCAGGGAGAAGGCAAGAAGGAGAAGCGAGGTGAGGGGAATAGATGGAGATTCCCAGCTGCTGTAGAGGCATCACCATGTGGGATCTAACTGCATGGTGTGTGCCATTTTTCAGTTACCTGAACTGAACTTGCCTCAGTCAAAGCCTAAAGCATGCCCTGGGGGACTTCACATCACTATATTTGTAAATTAAGTCGTTTGGGGATGGGTGGTAAAGAGCTACTCCCAAGGGATTATTACACTCTGGTCTCCTTTCCCTAAGGAATGAGGCAAGACATCAGGCAGATAGATCTACAGAGGCTAGAAAATTATGGGCTTCCCACGTGGCTCAGAATCCGCCTGCCAATGCAGGAGACACGGGAGACGCAGGTTCCATCCCTGGGTTGGGAAGATTCCCCTGGAGGAGGAAACGGCAGCCTGCTCCAGTGTTCTTGCCTGGAAAATCCCATGGACAGAGGAGCCTGCTGCAGTCCATAGCGTACCAAAGAGCTGGACATGACTGAGCATGCACACTGTCTCTTGAAAGATTTGTGCTGTTCTGTTGGAATGCATGGGCCCATGCATACTTATCCTGATTCTGACTAGGAGGCTTCTTTAATACTTTGCCATCATGGTTTCTTTAAAGTGAAGTCACTCAGTCATGTCTGACTCTTTGCGACCTGATGGACACCCGGCTCCTCCATCCATGGGATCTTCTAGGCAAGAGTACTGGAGTGGGTTGCCATTTGGTAGTATTTAAAAGCCCTCGTTTTGAATTCAGGCAGATTTGGGGCTATGTCTCTTATGAACTGGATGACCTTGAACTGATCACTGTGGCTCTTTACAGTCCAGTTTCTGAATCTCTTAAGTGGGACTCATAATACCTAATTCATATAGCTACCAATAGGAGCTAGTAAAATAATGTGTAAATATGTAACACTGGGCTTGCACCTAGAATGCCTTCAATAAATGAGAGCTATTGTTCAAGTCATTATTGTACTTATAATCTACAGCACCCTATGATTGCTGTGACTATAGTTCTGTAGCCACTTGGGAATACCATTTTAGAGATGAATCCTATCAGTTTCTTTATAAAATAGTAGTGCACTTTTTTCATGAAATACATCATTTGTCATTCTACTCAAAGGGGATTCAATTTTTTTAATGCAATTTTATTCCAACCCAGTGTTATGAATGTAATATTCATGGTTTGCTTGAGTAAATTTTCAGAGGACTGAGTTCCTTCTCTAAAAAGCTGGTACAAAACTAAAATAAAGACAAATGTTGAGTCTTTCTGCTATTCAATCAATGAACTGAAGCATTTAGAAAACAAAGCAGAGAAATAGCAGCCTCCAGAAAGATAGAAGAAGAAATCTATGGTAAGGCCCTTTTATGCCGTCAGTTCAGGGTTCTGCTGTAGAGCTCAACCAGCCTTTACCAGTTGCTGAGTGTGCAGTGCTCAGAGACGTAGGGAGCCCCGAGCTATGGCAAAAGCCTGGGAACTATAGATCCAGTTGCATTGGAAAAACCCAAATGCATGCCAATAGTAAACGTGATGGTAAGCCAAGAGCTTCTTTTCTGTTTCCCAAAGATGTTTTCATGGGGTTCACCCTAAGAGAATCAGTTAGGTGATAATACTGTCAACACGGTCTCTTGAGAAAAGGGGTCTACTTAGGGATCGTTGGGATTAGTCGAATTTGAGGCAATGGCTGAAAAATGAAGTGGAGACGCACCTTACGCTGTTGGAAGTGCACACGTAGAAGAGAGATCAGGAAGACATGTACACATTTGGGGATCTGGTGTAGCGGACAGCAGGAGGTCAGTGGCCTCACGAAAAGCTTGTGCAGAGAGGATATCAGAGGGGATCAAACGCAGTGTGGACGACTTGGAAGGAGACCCTCCCCTCTTCTTGATGCATTGTAGCCCTCCTGAGAGGTAGGAGCACACATGCTCTTCACACTAATCCAGAGCCTGAAGACCAGAGAGGATAGCAGACCTGGCCAGGAGAAGCCACTGTTGGGACTGCGAAATATGCAACATGACTGTTTGGATCAGTATAACAATCTGGAACTAAGGAGAAGGGTAGGATTGAGAGACGCTTGCATCTTTGAAATACCCAGCAGTGTGTCTCTCTCATGCACTGACTCTGCTTAGAGCATCTTCAGAGGGACCTGTGTGAGCAGTTTCCTACCAATATATCCCTGAGGCCTTTTGGCAAATAAGTACTGTTCCAGCTTAGCTACATGGTAAAACTGCCTGGCGTTGGGGAGGAGACTGAGAGTAATTAAAAATAACTCGCGACTCCAGCAGGGCAATTGCTCTTCCTGCCTCGTCTGTGTTCCTGTCACATGCTTAGCTCCATGGTGAGACCCCAGCTGTAGAGCAAAAGACTCAGCATAATAGTATCTGATCTGCTCAGTCTTGAGTTGATCACGAAAGAATGTTAACCAGATAAGAGTATCGGGTTCCAGGTTCTGGAAGGATTCTTAATTGTCCTGTTAAAAAGAAAGAAGTAAGAAGAAAACAAAGACAGAGGCCAACAGAAAAGGCTAACCCAGCTCTGTTGCGCAAGGGATCTTCTGATTGCTTTTTCTTCCTTGGTAGTCTGGCCAGGTCCATTTGAAACACTGCAAGTAAAATAGCCTCAGACAAGTGATGTGAAATTTGTACTGAAGCTTTAGGTCCCCAACCCATCTCCAAGAAAAAGATTACGGAACAGCTGCTGGAGACATAAACGGAGACCCGAGGACATTCCTCCTGTGACGGTCAGGATCTGGCCCTTGCACCAGAGCACCCGGGTGAGCAAGCAAAGGGCACAGGAGTGGGATCAGTTCCCAGGCTCGCTTGAGTCTCTGAGTTGTTTCTCCTCATGGTCTAAATGATTTTTTTACCACTCTCCATCTCAGGTTACCAGAAGTGGACCCTTTGCTGTTAAATGGGTCAGCCTAGCTTTCCTCTGTACCAGCTATTTTACTAATGAGTGACAAAATCTACCTGCCATCTTTCTCAGTCTGAACACTGAGCTCCCTTAATCTTTGCAAGCTTTCCCCCGTTTACTAGTTCAGCCTACTCAATCAACCTAATAATGAACTGACCTGTGCTTAAGGACTGGGGCTTGCACCCTGCTCCAATCCTAGTTTCCCCCTGATTTCAGACCTCTTGACTGAACTGGATGAACTTCCCAAGCTCAAAGGGAAGGGGTTGACGTATACACTAGTGATACTGCCTATAAAATAGTTAGCTAGCGAGGACCTACTGTATAGTACAGGGAACGCTACTCAGTGGCCCGTGGTGATCTCAATGGCAAGAAAATCCACAAAAAAGGGGCTGTCTGTATCCATCTAGCTGATTCACTTTTCTGGACACTAGAAACTAACAACCTCGTAAAGCAACTATACTCCAATAAAATGAATAAATAAAAGAACTTTCAAAAATAATGATTAATCCAATGTTTTCACTTTATGAAAGTTTCGAAACTGACTCTCAAAGAAGAGTTCTGTAATAAATAGTTGTTTCAATTGTAATTTATAAGCTACCAAAATCAGCAGTTGGTAAGAGTATGGGCTCCCGAGTCTGACTGCTTGGGAAATGATGGCCTACCTTGGGGAAAGTTTTCCATTGTGTCCAAGCCCCTGTTTTCTTATAAAATGGAGATGACTGTAGGATATATCCCCAGATGACTATTATGAGGAAATGATACATATAAAACTCACAGCACTGTGCCTGGCGTAGAATAAGCCCTCTATAAAATATTATCTGTCATCATCGTTGTACAAGTATGGAAACAATATAATAGTTTAAGTGACGGGTCGATGCTTAAGCTTCTGTTCAAAAACAATAAAATTTTATAATTCTTGCAATGGGCACTTATCCCAGAGAGAAACAGTGCTATTTATGGTAAAGTTTATTTATTTCAAGGTTGGAAAATAGGACAAATAAGTCTAGTTCACGACAGTGGGGTTGCAGCAGAGCCTATAATACATATGCAATGTTAAATGGTATGTTTGATGTTTACTTGGGGCTTCCCAGGTGGCTCAGTGGTAAAAGGATCTTCCTGACAATGAAGGAGAACCAGGAGATGTGGGTTCAATCCCTGGGTCAGGAAGATGCCCTAGAGGAGGAATTGGCAACCCACACCAGTTTTCTTGCCTGGGAAATCTCAGGGACAGAGGGGCCTGGTGGGCTACAGTCCATGGGGCCACAAGAGCTGGACACAACTGAGCAACTGAGCACACAGTGTTTGTTTAGATGCTGAAATATTTTCCCCAGTTCCTCATTCTTCTCCACCACCACTGTATCTCCGTTAGTTGCACATCTGTTTCCTATAGAATGGAAGCTCGCACGGGTTAGAAATTACATCTATGCAATCTGCTCTGTGGGCTTCCCGGTGGCTCAGAGAGTAAAGAATCTGCCTGCATTGTGAGAGACCTGGGTTCAGGTCCTGGGTCGGGGAGATCCCCTAGAGAAGGGAATGGCTACCCAATCCAGTATTCTTGCCTGGAGAATTCCAAGGACAGAGGAGCCTGGCAGGCTACAGTCCATGAGATTGCAAAGAGTTGGACACGATTGAGCAGCTAACACCTTCACCACCAAAAATGATGGAGGATTAGATGTTGAAGTCTGTAAATCTGTTGTGATCTAAGAAAACGTCAGGAAGCACTTAGAGTCCCAGCAAAAGGCAGAGGAATGCTGATACATAAGAACTTGCGAATAAACTGTCAATGTGGAATGAAGCCAGAATAGCACAGGAGAAACAGTAAAATGAACTGAATAGGCGTGGACTTTCCAGGTAATCTGGGCTATAACCCCCTAAGAATAGAATATATAGAAGAAAAGTCAATGAGTCATTAGTAACCCATAACTATACTTTTTCCAGAGGTTTTCAAAACGCTGGAAAGTGATCTTTTGCAACCATTATCCTGACCCTGGGACATGCATGATTCTTGCAATGATGGATGAGACAGTAGGTCCTTCAGACATTTTAGTTTGTTTGTCTGATTAGAGGTTCTGTCTTATATCAAAAGAGCTGGTGGTGCTTTCAGGACAGGAGCCGATTCCCTGACTCAAAGGACATTTTACCGCCCACTCAACCACCCTCTGCCAGGAGCTCCAAGGGAGAGTGATTGTTCAGTCTGGTACACTGAGGGAATGATCTGTCCCCAGCTCTGGAGGCTAAGCACAGCCTCGAATAAAAGACAGAACCAATTCTGCAATATAAATGGCACATTCCATTAATACAAGTGGATCCAAATGAACTAATTTCATTCAACAGTACTGTTACATTCTGTAGCTCTATGGGCTTGGATACAAATGGTAATGTCAGTCTGTCGGGAGAGTGGACTGCAGTGCGTAATTACAAGTTCTTGTTCAGCACTTCAGGAGCTAATCAGAGCGAGGATGTGAATCTGTAATTTGCAAATGTGCAAAGACAGGGGTTACTGTGGCACTAATGGCTCTGCTGATAACATTCTTGCCACCAAACGACAGGACTGTGGGTGCAAATTCGATGAAATAAATTGACCTCCCATTTAGTCATTTGATTATGAGAAATCTGTCCTGCTGGCAGTACCTGGGGACATTTCTAAATTTAATGCTGTTCAGTAATATAAAATATCAGTATGCCAATAAATTAATATTTACATTCCAAGGGACAGTACACAATTGTAAAGTGATAAATGAAGCAAACTAATGTGTGAAAATACCACTCAAGTATACAATGTATCACATCACGAAACTGGCTTCTACAAAACTTCATAAGACTAAATCAGGAAAGATTAAAGGAGAGGTTGATAGAGAAAATATGAATGCATTTATACGTGTATTATTGTTGTTCAGGTGCTAAGTTGTGTCTGACTCTTTGTGACCCCATGTACTGCAGCACACCAGGCTTCCCTGTCCTTTAATATCTCCCAGAGTTTGGTCAAGTTCATGTCCATTGAGTCAGTAATGCTATCCAATCATCTCATCCTCTATTACCCCAGGATCAGTTCAGTTCAGCCACTCAGTTGTGTCCACCTCTTTGCAACCCCATGGACTGCAGTATGCCAGGCTTCCCTATCCATCACCAACTCCAGGAGCACCCCAGTATACATATATGTAAATGGGCTTCTCTGGCAGCTCAGTGGTAAAGAATCTGCCTGACAAGGAGACGTGGGTTCAATCCCTGGGTCAGGAAGAAGCCCTGGGGAGGGAAATAGCAACCCACTCTAGTATTCTTGTCTGGGAAATCCCATGTACAGAGGAGCCTATTTGGCTATAGTCCATGGGTTGCAAAAGAGTCAGATATGAGTTAGCAACTAAACAACAAATATATATGTAATATATATGTTTATGCACATATGTAAATACATGCACACATATGTGTTTTTTATTCTTCCATATTTTTCTCCTCACTAACACTACTCCTTTAAATCTTCAAACACTTATTCTCTTTCTCCAACAATTTCATCCAGTCCCATCCTTGGGTGAGTGGAGAAAGCAAGCAGCATTTTAGAATGGAGTAGTGGCTCATTCTCCCAAAAAGATTTTAGAACTTCGCTGTCCTGTCAGCTCATGGTTAAAAGTAGAATGATTTCTGCTTGTCATTTTGTCAACTTAGGACTGCAAAAATAACATTATTGCTCTCTGCTTCCCTCATCCCATTATTAACTGATTGTGAGCTGTAGCTGATGTCCCTTGGAAAAAATAAGTACGCAGAACACCTTCATTTGTTTCTTTGGCAGTTATAAGTCTTGAAGCTTAAACTTATTTCTTTTGTAGAGACAGATGGATTATGTTGGAGATGCCTTGAACGTTTCTGTTGGTATACCCAGTTTGGTCAGTTCTAATTGTGAAATGTTAGGAATCACTACCCACATCACACCTTTCAAGTCAAATGGTTTTACCGCAGGTGCTGAAGAGAGAACCGTGGTTTACCTAGTGAAGTAATTATAGGAGACTCAGCCTAGTAAAAACTTCAGGTAATGTGGATCCTGCTGCTACTTGCTGAAGAACAGAAGAGAGGTCTCATTTTGTAGGTAGAAGTCAAATGACTATTTCTCTCCAGAAAGTTCAGAAGGATCGATGCCAAAATTTGGCCTCTGTACACCAGTGCTGAATTGAACCTTAGAGGCAAGAGTTATAGGTGAAATAGAAAAGAGTAGCTTTCTTGCTTTGCCAGGCAAAAGAGAGGAAGGCATAGCAGGCTAAGACCCTCAATACTGGGTGTCCTAGCCCAGGGGGGTTTGTGAGTTTTACTGTCAAGGGGCAGGCTTGCTTTATAAAGAGCATGGTACATGCAGGGCCTGCATTCCTTTAATCTAGAGATCCTCTGGCATCTACGGTCTGATGGCCTGTGGTTCTTGAGGCTATTGAATCATGACCTTCTCTCTGAAACATCTTCCATGTGGTGTGGAGTGGCAGGGCGGGGGGATGGTTTCATTCTGCTGAAGAGCTCGAAGATTTATGTGTATACCTCTACCAGGACCCTGGCCCAAAGCTGCGCTGCTATTTCTCAACTGCTCCTTCCTTGTTTTAGCATGCCCTCCCTTACCTGATTCAGTTCAGTTCAGTTCAGTCGCTCTGTCGTGTCCAACTCTTTGCGACCCCATGAACCGCAGCATGCCAGGCCTCCCTGTCCGTCACCAACTCCTGGAGTTTACCCAAACTCATGTCCATTGAGTCAGTGATGCCATACAACCATCTTGTCCTCTCTCATCCCCTTCTCCTCCTGTCTTCAGTCTTTCCCAACCTCAGGGTCTTTTCTAATGAGTCAGCTCTTCACATCAGGTGGCCAAAGTATTGGAGTTTCAGCTTCAACATCAGTCCTACCAATGAACACCCAGGACTGATCTCCTTTAGGATGGACTGGTTGGATCTCCTTGCAGTCCAAAGGATGCTTACCTGATTAGCAGCTGTTTGAGCCTGCCCTTAGGAACTCAGGTAAGGGGACACGGAAAGGCTTTTGTCCTCAGGAGCCCCTCGGGGTCCTGCTCCGTTTCAGGATGCCTTTTCTTTTACTGATTCTGTGTAGGGGGCAATGTGTTGGAATGTAGAAGCAGGTGCTCCTCAGTCACATATTCGCAAGTTTAAATCTCAGTTCTGAAGCTGATTCATTGTGGACTTTAGGGAGGTTTAAGTGGTCTTTGTTTTCTCATTCACAGTGAGAGAGATGATAGCGTCTCAGGCAGAGGGCTCTGAGGATTGAGAGAGATAGATGCGAAACACCTGGCAAGTACTTTCCTCCTGTTCCGGGGAGGGCTCCCTGGGAACCAGACTTCCAGGCTGAGTTTCGCATGCAGGATGTTTATTAAGGAGTGTCCTTGGGATGAACACCTGTGGGAGGGAGAGGACAGAAGCTGGATGGGGCAAAGGGAAGTGAACTGCCTCGGGCATAACGGCAGCCTCAGCTGACTTCACGTGAAAGTCTGGAGCCACAGGAACCCTTTGGCATTGTCCCAAGTTGGGCTGAGAAGGCTGGACCTTCGTCCATCTCCAATAATTAGTTACCTGGTTTGTAGGCTGTGCCGGGGGGAGACCTTGGGCAAGAAGGGTCACTGCAACTGAGGCTAACCTTGAAGTGGCTGACAAGGTAGGTAGAAATCAAATGATTGTTTCTCTCCAGAAAGTTCAGAAGGATTGATGCCAAAATTTGGCTACAGACCCCTTGCTGACAACATTCCCAGGAGGTGTGGCAACAAGGCTTTCATTGAAGGAAGATAGCATATCAGGGGCCTCCACGGTCCTTCTCCTTCTTCTTCTTTTGGACTTGTGTGTCCTATTTTACAGGATCAAATCTCTATACAATGAGAATCTAAACTGCTTTCCTGACAGAATACCTTGAAGTGTTCCAAATATGGAAAAAAGAAAAAAAGATCTTTTTCTATTAATGGATAATGACACTTTGACAGATAAGTGAGCAATTCTCCATTGATTCACGGGGGGGAAGATTATGGCAGGATGTGGCTAGCCTTGTTGAGTTAGCCTTGCTGCTATCTGGAGAGGCTGCTTTTTTCCCTTCTGGGGGATTTGTGTGTTTAAATCAAGGGTGACACACTCAAAACACACTTTTGGGCAAAGGAAAGCTTGGCTGAGAGTAAAGGGAAGACCACCAAGGAAAGAGCCCTGTAGACTGTGACCTTTCAAGCTACACTGCCTGCCCTGCGAGAAAGAGAGACTTATTTGAATTTGCAGACATCTCAGAACTCCAGTGAGCCAGGCATTGGCTCTTTTCCTCTGGGGCACTACAGAGCTTAGGTCTTTGTAGATCAATTAAGTCATTAGCACTCCATCTAAATGAAGGTTGATTCCCTTGAGGAGGCCAAACCAGCTGGCCTGCCCCAAACAGCACAAAGGCCACCGGGGTACCAGAGTCAGAGCAAATGGCTCTAAGCCGCTGGGGTCAGAGGGCCTCCAGCTTGTAGCTGAGTTAATGCTGCCTGTTTTCCAGGCGACCTCAATCACTGCCCTGGGCAGATTGAAAGCTGATACTAGACTCAAGCGCTCTCTAGTCACATGAGAGTTTGTAAATATGATTTAAAAATCCAGTTGCCCCCACCTGCTCCACTAATAGGCGGAGTTAGAGAGCTGCAAGGTGTGAGAGACTGGATGAGCAGGTGTGTTTTCATCTTGGGGAATGTTGCATTCTTACGAACCTCTCCCTTAGGTATCCTAATGGAAGAGTTAGTTTTTAATTCAATTTGTTCCTTAAACTTTGGAATAGATGATAGCACAGTTGGAAAAGCAAAAAAGCAAAGGAAAAAAAAAATAGAAAGAAAGAAATGCTCCCTTCTATTTTTGTCCCTCGTCTGCTCAGGAAACGAACCAGTTACTGTTTTTGTGTGCTTCCAGAGGTTTCTCATACATATACAAGCAAGTATTTATTCTTATTGAGCCTCCTTTTAAACAAATAGTCACATACTATATATATCATTCTGCATCTTGCTTTTCTCATTTAATATATCTCAGCTGTCTTTTCATATTAGTACACTGAGAGCTTTCTCGTCCTTTTTATAAACAGCTACATCCCGTTTCATTGCATAAACATATCATACGTTTTGGGGGGTTTCCCAGATGGTGCTTGCAGTAAAGAACCCGCCTGCCAATGCAGGAGACTTAAGAGACGCAGGTTCCATCCCTGGATTGGGCAGATCTCCTGGAGGAGGGCATGGCCCCCCCACTCAGATGTGTTTAACCATTACTCTGGTGGCTCAGATGGTAAAGCGTCTGCCTGCAGTGTGGGAGACCTGGGTTCGATCCCTGGGTTGGGAAGATCCTCTGGAGAAGGAAATAGCAACCCACTCCAGTACTCTTGACCGAAAAATTCCATGGATGGAGGAGCCTGGTGGGCTACAGTCCATGGGGTCGCAAAGAGTCGGACACGACTGAGCGACTTCACCGTCGCCTTCTGCTGTTTGCTATTACAAACGATATCATAATTAACCTTATATGAGCCTCATTTGCATGTGTGTTTGAGTATATCTGTAGGATACATTCTCAAAAATAGAATTACTAGGTTAGGGGGAATATGCATTTTGTATCTTCAATAGATACTGCCACAGTGCCCTTGACAAGCATTATATAAATTCACAGCCCACTCGCAATGGAAGAAGTATTTCCCCACATCCTACCAACAGCTTGTCAAACTTGGAAATTTGCCAACCTGGTATGCAGTACAGTTTTGATTTTCTTTTTGCTATAATGAGGTTGTACATCTTTTTATATGTTTAAGAGCTATTTGTAAAATTGTTTCTATGACTTGTCTATTGATATGTTTTGCCAGCTTTTGTTACTGGTTTGCTGGTTTTCTTTTCTAGTTAATTTCTGCTAAAGAGACTAACTTTCTGTGTGATATGGGTTGCCAGTCTCTTCCTCATGCAATTTTTTATTTGCTTTTTTGTTTTGCTTGTAGTTTTGTTCCTGAGCTATCAATTTTCATAAGGTGAAATTATCAAACTTTCCATTTATGTAATCTGTATTTGAGATCTTAGAAAAGTGGCTTTTCACATTCTGGGGTTTTAAAGTAATCGACCCATATTTCGTCTTGGCAACTAGTATATTTTTATTTCTTTATGTTAAAATTTTAGGAAATTCCCTGATGGTCCAGTGCTTAGGACTCTACACTCTTACTGCCAAGGACTGTGGTTCAGTCCCTGGTGGGGGAACTAAGATCCCACAAGCTGTGTGGTACAACCAAAAGAAAAAAAAAAAATTACAGTATGTGGAATTTATCCCTTTATGAAGTGTGAAGTGTTAATCCATATTTATATGTTTTTCTGGATGGTTACCCAGTTATCCCAATAACGTTATTTGTATAAGCCAGCTTTCCCATTTAAGCCACTTTTATGGTGCTCTGAGTTCCCAGATGTTTGAGAGTCTATTTTTAGACTTTTTTCCTGCTACATTGATCGGTCTATATATGTACATTTTAAAATTGTTAAGCCAGAATAATTGATTTTAAAACGTAAGAGAGCTTGTTCTCCCTCGTTGCTCTTCCTTTCAGAACTTTTTTGACTTTTCTCATTTGTGTTTTTTTTTTTTTACTTTTTATAAGTTGTAGAATCAGCTTCTCTAGCTAAAATATGTACATATATCATAAATAAAAATGTATGTTTTTATTGAGAAGACGATATTAATTTATAAATTAAAGAGACCAGTTACCTTTATGGCCTTTATGAGTCTTTCTTTTCAAGACATGATATATGTGTTTTGTTTAGTTTAAATTTTACTTTATGCTGTTTATATAAATGCCACATGTTGTTGTTTGGTAATTTCTCCAAAACTTTTGTCATCATAACTATTTATAAATGTGCATCTACTGATAAATAAGCTGTTTGTGTATATGAAACTAAGGTGTGCTAATTTTATACTCTCCCACCTGATAGAATCCTATTGATAATAGTCATTGTTTCCGTCATTTCTTCTGAGAAATCCCTGTATTTGGTCGTATCATCTACAAATAATGTTATCACTCTCATTTTACGTTTTGTGTTTCTACTGCCTCTAATATCTTTGGCAAAGAGCCCAGTACAACAACATCATAATGATATTGAAGGTTCCTTAGCTTTGTTCCTTACCTTAGCAGGAGTGACTCTGGTGTTTCCTTAATAATCGCGAGGCTGCCTTTTGGAAATGTACACTTTATCTAACATTGAACCATCCAGTTTTTGATTTCTCAAATTAAGTCCCATTAGTTGTAAGTATTTTCTAAAATATGGGACTAGATTCTTCCTGCTAATACTTTTTTTTTTTTTTTTGTCTTTTCCTATGCTCTTGAGTAATTATTTAGTGTTGGAAATCTCTGCTCTTTAAAAGGGTGGGATGATTTCTCTATGAAATTTTTGGGCCTTCTACTTTCTTTTTCTGAAAGGGGAGCAAGTGGCACTCCTCTATATCATCTATGGAAATGAATGTGTTTTGATTTTGTAGCTTTTTAGAATTATTTTTAGGCAATTACATTTAAAAAAAAAATATTCTCTTTCTTCCCATGTTTTCAAATGAATTTGCAGGGTTAACCACAAGTATTTTTTCTCACTCTCTGGAATAATTTCCTACTAATCATTTTTAAACTTTTATGTATCTGCAGTTTTCTTCCTCTTTTCCATGATGTGAGGACGTAAAGTTTTACCTTCTTTATTTTCAGAGCACAGATTTTAGATATTGTGATTTTATTGGGTTGATGAAAAAAAACTGGGTGTTACAGAAATACCTGAACAAGCTTTTTGGTCAACAGAATATCACTTTTGTATTTTTTAAGTTAAAATATTTTTTTTATCTTTATAAATCGATCCTTTATAGTTTTCTTAAATATATCCTGCGGGCTTTTTGTAAGTTTAGTGTCAAATTTTGAATTGGTTTAATTATTTCCTCTTATTAATAAAAATATTTAAGGCCATAGATATTCTTCTGAGCACTGCTTTTACTGGTACCTTTTACCGGTATGTGTTGGTGATAGACAGGGAAGCCGCCTGGCGTGCTACAGTCTACGGGGTCGCAAAGAGTTGGACATGCCTGAGTGACTGAAGTAGACTGAGTATGATATGTGGTGCTTTTATATTGTTTTTCTAGGCAACCTGTAAGTTTGGTTTGTATTTCATTTGTCCCAAGAGTTAAGAGTTTCAAATTTTAAAAAGAATTCACTTATTTTCTTGATCTTGTTGCTAATGTTTAGTTACTATACTATGATCAGAACATGTGGACTATGCTATTTTTTCTTTTTTTGGAAAGTAGAAATTGAATTTTTCTGTTTTGATCATACGTCATCACATTTGTGATTGTCACATGGGTTCTTGGGAAAAAAAAGTATATTATTTATTTTAAAAGCATAAAGCTTGAAATGCATTACTTAATATGCCTCTTAATTAAGTTGCTTGTATCAGTTACATTTTTTACTACTTCGTCTGTCATTGAATAAGTGGGGTGGCAGGTCTATTGCAGATACATTGCTTAATATTTCTCCTGGTGAATCTTGACTTTTTTGTTTACTGAATGTTATAATTATGTCATTTGATTGACAAATGGTTCTGATTCTGATGTCCTCTTTGTGAATTGAATTTTTAGTGTTTTAAAATGCTTAACACAATTAATTTTTCTTCTTTAACCTGAATACCGCTTTCTCTGATTTTCAGATTCCTGTTACTGATTTATTTTGGTTGACATTCTCCTGGAATCCCTTGATCTATCCTTTTTATCTTTGATCCTTTAAAATTGGTTACTTTTTAAAGCAAGTCATTTGTTCACAGTGTAGAGTTGATTCTGCTTTGTGATTTAATGTGAAAGTCTTTATCTTCTAATAGATAAATTAAGGAAGTTGACTACATCTAATAATGTGACAGGTATATTCGGTCCTTATCTCATATTATTTCTCTTTTTCTTAAGGATTTGTTTCTTGGCTTGTTTTAAATGTGGTCTGACTTGTGTGTCTCTGTGCTACTTAAAGGTGTTTATATTTTCTCCCTGGTGGTCATGTTTACCACTATAGAATTATATGAAATGTTTAGTGCTCTACATTTTTAAACCAGAACTTCTCATCCATGTACCATATAGCTCAGGGCAGTTGGAAAGCCTCTGGCCATAAATAGTCTTATCTGCTTACCTCAGTTCCTGAAAATATATAATCTTCTCTTGGGTTTTTTTTTAATATTGGGAAATACCACTTTAATGAATATGTATTAGGTTCTTACTATGAGCAGTGGATCATAATCTTTCTTAGTGTTTATTATGGAAAGAAATGTGCACATGTTTCCATTAACTGAGCAGACACCTTTATATGTTATGCTTTGCCTCCTGGCCCTGATCCTGGAAAAGACTGAAGGCAGGAGCAGAAGGGGGTGACAAAGGATCAGATGGTTGGATGGCCTCAATGGACATGAGTTTGAGCAAACTCCAGGAGATAATGAAGGATAGGGAAGCCTGGCATGCTACAGTTCATGGGGTCGCAAAGAGTCAGACACGACTTAGTGACTGAAAGACAAATCAGAGAATTTTTTCGACTTCCCATCTTTTTCCCCCACCTATTTTAGTTATATTGTTTCTGCATTTTCAGGACATATCTCTCTTTCATTCTGATTTGTCACATATCTCCATTAGATTAGATATAGTTCTTATTTAGGGACAGTAGTCTGTGTTCACCTTCAGTCTCTTTGTCAATTTTTTAATCATGCATGTCTTGGTTAACTCAAGTTGTTCCTAGTGGTTTCCTCAAGCTTTCCACTGTTTTTGCTGCTAAATAGTGTTTGTCCATTGACTTTCTACTTGAGTATAATTTGGTTGGGTATAAAATGTTGTCTTACACTTTGTTTTTATTGTGAAGACCTTTCTGAAAATTGACTAGTAAAGTGCTGGTGAGTCCAATTAGCTTACCTTGAGGAGGCACTGTTTATGTTCAGTACAGTTCAGTTCAGTTCAGTCGCTCAGTCGTATCCGACTCTTTGCAACCGCATGAATCACAGAACGCCAGGCCTCCCTGTCCATCACCAACACCCAGCGTTCACTCAGACTCACGTCCATCGAGTCAGTGATGCCATCCAGCCATCTCATCCTCTGTCGTCCCCTTCTCCTCCTGCCCCCAATCCCTCCCAGCATCAAAGTCTTTTCCAATGAGTCAACTCTTTGCATGAGGTGGCCAGAGTACTGGAGCTTCAGCTTTAGCATCATTCCTTCCAAGGAAATCCCAGGGTTGATCTCCTTTAGAATGGACTGGTTGGATCTCCTTGCAGTCCAAGGGAGTCTCAAGAGTCTTCTCCAACACCATAGGTCAAATGCATCAATTCTTCAGCACTCAGCTTTCTTCACAGTCCAACTCTCACATCCATACATGACCACAGGAAAAACCATAGCCTTAACTAGACGGACCTTAGTCGGCAAAGTAATGTCTCTGCTTTTGAATATGCTATCTAGGTTGGTCATAACTTTCCTTCCAAGGAGTAAGCATCTTTTAATTTCATGGCTGCAGTCACCATCTGCAGTGATTTTGGAGCCCCCCCAAATAAAGTCTGACACTGTTTCCACTGTTTCCCCATCTATTTCCCATGATGTGATGGGACTGGAGGCCATGATCTTCGTTTTCTGAATGTTGAGCTTTAAGCCAACTTTTTCACTCTCCTCTTTCACTTTTATCAAGAGGCTTTTTAGTTCCTCTTCACTTTCTGCCATAAGGGTGGTGTCATCTGCATATCTGAAGTTATTGATATTTCTTCCGGCAATCTTGATTCCAGTTTGTGCTTCTTCCAGCCCAGCGTTTCTCATGATGTACTCTGCATAGAAGTGAAATAAGCAGGGTGACAATATACAGCCTTGACATACTCCTTTTCCTATTTGGAACCAGTCTGTTGTTCCATGTCCTGTTCTAACTGTTGCTTCTTGGCCTGCATACAGATTTCTCAAGAGGCAGGTCAGGCGGTCTGGTATTCCCATCTTTTTCAGAATTTTCCACAGTTTATTGTGATCCACACAGTCAAAGGCTTTGGCATAGTCAATAAAGCAGAAATGGATGTTTTTCTGGAACTCTCTTGCTTTTTCCATGATCCAGCGGATGTTGGCAATTTGATTTCTGGTTCCTCTGCCTTTTCTAAAACCAGCTTGAACAACTGGGAGTTCATGGTTCACTTATTGCTGAAGCCTGGCTTGGAGAATTTTGAGCATTACTTTGCTAGCGAGTGAGATATGTGCAATTGTGCGGTAGTTTGAACGTTCTTTGGCATTGCCTTTCTTTGGGATTGGAATGAAAACTGACCTTTTCCAGTCCTGTGGCCACTGCTGAGTTTTCCAAATTTGCTGGCATATTGAGTGCAGGACTTTCGCAGCATCATCTTTCAGGATTTGAAATAGCTCAACTGGAATGCCATCACCTCCACTAGCTTTGTTCGTAGTGATGCTTCCTAAGGCCCACTTTACTTCACATTACAGGATGTCTTCACTCACTCTAGATGAGTGATCACACCATCATGATTATCTCGTTCGTGAAGCTCTGTTTTGTACAGTTCTTCTGTGTATTCTTGCCACCTCTTCTTAATATCTTCTGCTTCTGTTTGGTCCATACCATTGCTGTCCTTATCAAGCCCATCTTTGTATAAAATGTTCCCTTGGTATCTCTGATTTTCTTGAAGAGCTCTCTAGTCTTTCCCATTCTGTTCTTTCCTCTATTTCTTTGTATTGGTCACTGAAGAAGGCTTTCTTATCTCTTCTTGCTATTCTTTGGAACTCTGCATTCAGATGCTTATATCTTTCCTTTTCTCCTTTGCTTTTTGCTTCTCTTCTTTTCAGAGCTATTTGTAAGGCCTCCCCAGACAGCCATTTTGGTTTTTTGCATTTCTTTTCCATGGGGATGGTCTTGATCCCTGTCTCCTGTACAATGTCACGAACCTCAGTCCATAATTCATCAGGCACTCTATCTATCAGATCTAGGCCCTTTAATCTATTTCTCACTTCTACTGTATAATCCTAAGGGATTTCATTTAGGTCATACCTGAATGGTTGAGTGGTTTTCCCTACTTTCTTCAATTTAACTCTGAATTTGGCAATAAGGAGTTCATGATCTGAGCCACAGTCAGCTCCTGGTCTTGTTTTTGTTGACTGTATAGAGCTTCTCTATCTTTGGCTGCAAAAAATATAACCAATCTGATTTCGGTGTTGACTATCTGGTGATGTCCATGTGTAGAGTCTTCTCTTGTGTTGTTGAAAGAGGGTGTTTGCTAAGACCAGTGCTTTTTCTTGGCAAAACTCTATTAGTCTTTGTCCTGCTTCATTCTGTTTATGTTCAACCTTTTATAAATGGTTATTGGGGAAATATAGATAGAGGAAACAGTTCTAGGCAGAAGCACTGCAGGTGTAAAAGAGTATGGAGCTTCTATGGAATTGGCAGTTGTTCAGCATAACTATAACGCAGAGGGAAAGAAAGATGTAAGTTGACAAGGGAGAATTAGGAGGAGATAGATCATCAAGGACTTGGTATGCCAGGGGCATCAGGATTTCTTCCAGGGGTATAGAATAAAGCCATTGAATGCAGTGAATCAGGAGAGAAACACGGCTAGAACTGTTCATTTTAAGGGAGGGATAAAGAGGAGTCCATGAACTTTCCCTTCCAGGCAGCTTGTGAGTCCTGCCCTGTGTTCTTATAGTGCAGACCCAGAAATTCCATCTTTCGCAAATGCATGTCAGTCATATTGATGGCCCCCCTCCTGACCTCTGCCAGCCTCACTAGCAGCCTGGTAACTTTACATATGAAAATAAATAGGCTATGTGATGATGATGGAATTTCTCTCATGCTAGGCCTATGATTCCAACTATCTTCCCAGAGCAGGAAATAGCAAGAATTAAGGACATCTTAGTCATCTTTTTTAAACATAAAAGGATAGTGGCTCTTCTAAAGAAGAAAAAATGCATTATAGTCCTTAGCTATATATTCCTGTACCTCTGTAATCTGTAAACTCTCTTTCTTCCAAAAATGTCAAGAATCCAACCAATATTCACTATAGTTCTAAAACATTTTCTTCTCCTGGTGCTCCATGGGACTTTCTGCTATCTCACTAGTTTCTAGATTACTTCTTGGAGACCTGCAATTCTTCACTCATGCTACAGCTGCCAGCATTTGCTGGTTTCAGCTAGAGCACTTTTTTTTTTTTTTCTTTTAATCAAATGTTATTTTTAAATTACCATCTCAAGTCTTCAGTCAACTATATGCTAAATATATTGTCTTTATAGGCAGATTTTTACTGTATCATAGAAACAGTGCCTATCAGATGACCAAGTCTATTTTCGGTGCTTGCTTGCTTCCTTGCCTGGTTGCTTTCTTTCTTTTCTATCTGAATAGCGTTATTGGCTACTTCTAAAGTAAACTGGATTGTGGGATTTCCATTGGAGATTGGAGATAGGAAACAAAACCATGTTCACTGTAAGGACTTGCTGGATTCACATCTGTTAAACTCTGCAGTGAAGCAATGTGTTTTGCTGATCTCTTCCATTTTCTTAATGCAGTTTTCAGGTAGCCTCAGGTCTTAATCCTCTCAATACAGCTATTCTCAGTGAGTACAAAATATATTGCAGACTAATAGTCAGTAATTTCTTCATTCTTGTGTTGAGAGCTCTTACCTAAAGGAGCAAAGCTTTAATAGGGTCTCAGCTTGACTCTTGACATGTTTGCACACACAATAGATAAGGCTCGCTTTGTTTGGAAGATGTTAATTGATTTTGTCCACCATGCTGTCTAACAAGCCAATTCCCTGAAAATACAGTGATGGAAGAAAAAAAAGTCTGTTCTAATTACTGTATAAGCACAATCTCTCCCTTCCACTTCTTTTAAAGGAAAAATGGCTCTCAGTTCTTAAAACTTTGGGGAATTAACAACTGATGCTACACGTGTACAGCCCTACTATCAGCTGGCATTTCGGGAATTTCCTTATTGTTGCCAAAATTTAAAGATGGACACACACCGAGAGATGATACGATCAATGGAATTCAGCACCCTAGGATATGGTAAATTACTTTAACCTGACTATGTAATGAAGTGGAAAGGCAGAGTTGGGATTAAGGAGCTAAAATAGGGACTTTTGGGCAAGTTTGCAAATCGTAAGAATCTATTGTAGACCCAAACCAGGTTAGTAGCTGGACTTGTCATTTCCCAGGCTCTGAAATCTCACTATTCTTTCTTTCATCTTTTTGTGACATGGAGGACTCTTTCACCATATGGTGTTATTCTTTGAACTCAGGTGCTGCAGTCGCATCTGTGTTCCATCAAATTTCAAGGGGGCTGGTTGTTTTGGGAGCTTCTCTTTTTCTCTGTCATTGCTGATACTGAGACTGGATTAAAAACTGGCACCATTTAACTACATAGCTAAGTAATTGGTAATAAGAATGTGCTTGACAAAACTGTCTTGCAGATGAGAGTTCCGATCTCACCTGTGTTGCCTAAGGCCCTCAGCAAACAAAGGCCAAGATCTAAGCAGGATTAAAGAGCAGGATATTTCCAGTGGAATTTGGCAACAGACACCTTTTGTGTTTGCAAGGGAAGAAGTAACTGAAGGGCAGGAGGTCAACCTCCTCTCAGTTGTCTTTTCCTCTAAATTTCCAAGCGAACCAGTAAAGCGTGAAGTCCTTTCCACTAGCACCATGCAGCCTTGGTCTCCTGCAAACGCCTCTTAAACTAATAACCAGAGGTCAGAGCAGAAAACTTTATGAGTTTGCCCCTGGACCTAGGAGGCAAATACCTTGAGGCATACAAGCTCCATTTTACACTTTCATCATACATTTCCCCAGTACCTAAAACAGTCTGGTCAATGAATATGTTAGTCGATAGCATAGGAATCAGAAGATCATATTTATAATTATAACCAACAAAAAATAATTCTGATGAGAATATTGTCAAAATAGGTTCTACTGTAAACAAGCCTTCTGGATATCACCTTGGGGTTTCCAAGAGATTTTTTTTTTCCCCAAAAGATTTTTTAAAAGGCCATCTAACAGATGTTTCCTTTCTTTATATTTGAATGAAATTGTTGGTACCAATTCTAGCTTAGCACTTAAAAAGAACCACTTCTTATTTCCTACCCACATGGAGGGCATCCAAATCTTCAACCCATGATTAGAGACTTGTAAGATGAGTGTGTTATTAAATGAGCCTCACTTCATTCTCCCTGAAACGGAAACATTCCCGCCCCCACCTGCCCCCCAGTAGCTCCAACCCTTTTAATGTGGGTGGCCATAAAATAAATGCAACCAGAGTCAATTCAGAGTGAAATATACACGTTCCATATCACTACAGGGCTCTTCGAGGTCAGCCTTTAAGTGCTCTGGTTGTGGTGTGTGATGCTGCTTTTCCTTTGGGCATTGTGCTCGATTTGTGAAGTGGGGGCGGGGGGAAGAGTGGTGTGGGCTGCTAGATTCCCATCATCAACACAATGCTGGAAAAAGGTACTGGGTTAATGGACTGAACATGGTGTATTATTATCATCTTTGGCAGGTGTACTAGGAGATTTCTACATGTCTACTGAGCAGGTTGCTCAAACAGAAGTTCTAGATGATGCAAAATTAGAAAAGGAATTAAACATTCTCTGAGTGGATCGGAAAGGGGCAGAAGGTCTGGTTGCTGTGAGTGAGGAAATGATAAAGGAAATTTGGGGTTGGCCAAAAAGTTTCATTTGAGTGTTTTGATTGCGTCTTATGGAAAAACCCAAATAAATTTGCTGGCCAGCCCAATAGTTTGCAGGAGCTTCTCTTGCCTAAGTTTGAGTCACACCTCTGAATAACACTTTTTCTCCGTAGCAAAAAAACACTTTACTGAAACAGAAAAGCAAAAAACATTATTAGTCCTATTGGTCCATAAGTTTCATTAATCCAGTTCATGATGAAAAAAAAAATTGGATTCATAACTGTACATTTTTGTCCTATTGTGACTGATCTCATCTAGTTTGCTCCTGGTCATATATTCATTGGAAATATTGAAGGGAATAGCATTTTAAAGGTGAATTTACTTATTCCTCCAGATTAACTAACACTGCACACTTAATGTGCACGGACATAGATCCAGCTGTCCTAGGGTTTAGAATCTAATGAAGAAGAGAGATCATAAATAATGAAGTAAATGTATGTAAGTGTATAACATAGAATGCTGGGAAAGAGACAGCATGGTAGATACTTGAATTCTAAATGTAAGCACTCTATTTGATAGCTATGCGAGGCACAAGACACAAAAGAAAATCCTGCATGAAGAAAGTTTAATTCAAAATTAAGCCACAGTTTCAAACAGCAACATTAAAAACTAGAAATATCACAAGGAAGTGCACAGTTAATTATGTAACAAGTAGTAGTAAGAATAACGACTTCAGGATTTGAGGGAATAAAGTGCTTCTGATTAAGAATGATGGTTAGCGAAGGCTTTCAGAGTCTCAAAAAGATGAAGAGATTGTGACCAGAATGTAGTCTTTCAAGTAGAAGGAACAGCCTGGGGAAAACATCAAGGGCAAGAAGGCGCAAATATATTAAGCTGTTGTGAACTAGTCGGTAGGAAAAGCAAATGATACAATTATAAATGCAAGTTATAAGAAGACTTCAGTGCTTCTTTAGCCTCAGTTCAGTTCAGTTCAGTCGCTCAGTCGTGTCCGACTCTTTGCGACCCCATGAATCGCAGCACGCCAGGCCTCCCTGTCCATCACCATCTCCCGGAGTTCACTCAGACTCACGTCCATCGAGTCCGTGATGCCATCTAGCCATCTCATCCTCGGTCGTCCCCTTCTCCTCCTGCCCCCAATCTCTCCCAGCATCAGCGTCTTTTCCAATGAGTCAGCTCTTCGCATGAGGTGTCCAAAGTACTGGAGCTTCAGCTTTAGCACCTTCCAAAGTACACCCAGGGTTGATCTCCTTCAGAATGGACTGGTTGGATCTCCTTGCAGTCCAAGGGACCCTCAAGAGTCTTCTCCAACACCACAGTTCAAATGCATCAATTCTTCGGCGCTCAACCTTCTTCACAGTCCAACTCTCACATCCATACGTGACCACTGGAAAAACCATAGCCTTGACTAGACGGACCTTAGTCGGCTAAGTAATGTCTCTGCTTTTGAATATACTGTCTAGGTTGGTCATAACTTTTCTTCCAAGGAGTAAGCGTCTTTTAATTTTATGGCTGCAGTCACCATCTGCAGTGATTTTGGAGCCCCAAAATAAAGTCTGACACTGTTTCCACTGTTTCCCCATCTATTTGCCATGAAGTGATGGGACCAGATGCCATGATCTTCGTTTTCTAAATGTTGAGCTTTAAGCCAACTTTTTCACTCTCCTCTTTCACTTTCATCAAGAGGCTTTTTAGTTCCTCTTCACTTTCTGCTGTAAGGGTGGTGTCATCTGCATATCTGAGGTTATTGATATTTCTCCCGGCAATCTTGATTCCAGCTTGTGTTTAGCCTATCATATTAAAAATAGTCAAAAATGATGGTAGTAGCAATAACAGGAAAAGATAAAATTCATCACTGACAATGATCCTGGAAAAGACTTACTTCCATGTGCTTCTGCTGGAGTTCAAAATTGTTGCAGTTTCCTTGATAGGAAATTTGGAAAAACATATCACAAGTTTTTAAACTATTTGTGGATTTAACCAAACCATTCCACTTTGGAATGTTTATACGAAGGAAATTATTCTGAAAGCAGACAAAACTTTAGTTACAGGGTGCTTATTCTAGTTTCTCATTAACATTCTTATTTGAAATTTGATGGGGACTTCCATGGTGCTCCAGTGACTAAGATTCCATGCTCCCAAAGCAGGGGGCCTGGGTTCGATCCCTAGTCAGGGAACTGGATCCCACATGCCCAACTAAGAGTGGGCATGCCGCGACTGAAGATTCTGCACAGGTGTCTAAGACCCGATGAAGCCAAATAAATAAATATTAAAAAAAAGAATTGATCAGCATAAATCTCTTTCATGTTGACTTGATAATGGCTGTTATTCTCATCATCTCCTTGTATTAGAGGTATAGAGTAGTGAGATGGAACTTTGTAATATGATAAATATACATCATGAACTACCTTATGGCAGAGTGAAGAGGAACTGAAGAGCCTCTTGATGAAAGTGAAAGAGGAGAGTGAGAAAGTTGGCTTAAAGCTCAATATTCAGAAAACTAAGAGCATGACATCTGGTCTCATCACTTCATGGGAAATAGATGGGGAATCAGTGGAAACAGTGGCTGACTTTATTTTTCTGGGCTCCAAAATCACTGTGAATGGTGATTGTAGCCATGAAATTAAAAGACCCTTGCTCCTTGGAAGGAAAGTTATGACCAACCTCGACAGCATATTGAAAAGCAGAGACCTTACTTTGCCAACAAAGGTCCATCTAGTCAAGGCTATGGTTTTTCCAGTGGTCATGTATTGATGTGAGAGTTGGACTATAAAGAAAGCTGAGCCCTGAAGAATTGATGCTTTTGAACTGTGGTGTTGGAGAAGACTCTTGAGAGTCCCTTGGACTGTAAGGAGATCCATCCAGTCCATCCTAAAGGAGATCAGTCCTGTGTGTTCATTGGAAGGACTGATGCTGAAGCTGAAACTCCAGTACTTTGGCCACCTCATGTGAAGAGCTGACTCATTCGAAAAGACCCTGATGCTGGGAAAGAGTGAAGGCAGGAGGAGAAGGGGACAACAGAGGATGAGATAGTTGGATGGTATCACTGACACAATACATGGGTTTGGGTGAACTCCGGGAGTTGGTGATGGACAGGGAGGCCTGGCATGCTGTGGTTCATGGGGTCACAAAGAGTCGGACATGACTGAGTGACTGAACTGAACTGAACTTCAATATAATAATTTAGAAAATATTGCATAATATTGTAAGCTAACATTTAATTACATTGACACTTATTCATAAAAATATGGAGCAAAAAGTAAACTAATATATGAAAAATCCTATTTGGTAACACCTCTATATGAGTATATCTTCACTGAAAAAATATTGGAAGGATTTATACATTCCAATATGAACAGTCAGTGGTAGGATTACAGGTGATTTTGATTCCATATTATTTTGTAACATCTGTGCAATGAATATATAGTGCTTAAAACTTTTAATAAGTCTAGAAAAATGTTGTAGCAAACAAGAAAACCAGTGTATATTATAGATACGTTTTCTTAAACATGATGTGCCTTTGTGTGGTGGAAAAGGTGGCAGAATTTTGCCTTCTTCAGCTTAACATTTGCATATGATAAGCTGTTTCATCAATAAGTGAGTGTGGTATAGTGGGGAAAAAAAGTGTGATTTGGTGTTACTGGACCTTGGTTTAAATGCCAGCTTTACCTCTCATTAATGACCACCTCCTGAACAAGTTGTTTAATGTATATGAGCCTCAGTTTTTTCTTCAGAAAGTTGGGAATGAGAGGGTATATGTTTAGTGGCTAGGACAGCTCCTGTATCAAAGAATTATCCCCCATAAGTGAAAAAGAATAAAATATGGCTGAGTAGTTATCAAGTTGATGGATTATTAAAACACCTGTTTTAAATTTTCCAGTTTCTCAAGTAAAATTAAATGTGAAAGCTCAAAAAAAGAAAAAAGCCCTCTAAAAATATAAATTTGATTAAACTTCACTAGAAAAATGAGGTTCTCCCTCTGAAATGTTAATTGCTAAATATTTATAGGAAATTACATAAAGCAGAATTGAGGCCTAAAGAGGGAATTTTGACAAGAAGAGTGTGTGTGTGTGTGTGTGTGTGTGAAAGAGAAAGTTCATCCCTCTGATTCTTTAGTCAAATCAAATAAAAATGAAGCTAAGTTGCTATTTTGCAGAATCACAGGAAGCAAAGTTGAAAACTGCCAACCTTTGCTGATTATCGTGGTTTGAACAAACAGAACTTCAAGTAATTATTTGTTTGGTTTCCAATTACCTATATTCAATTCAGAGTGTTTCAATCCGCTTTGAAATTGTAGTTTCATAGTTTGTTTCGTTGCATTCAGGATGGTGGTAGGGTGAGGAAATACCTTAAAATACCTTGACTGTATCTTAAAATGTAGCTTGTTTAGAAGGTCCTTTAGTTAATTTCATTAGCATCTCTAACGGTAAGCAGAAATAGTTTCACATCCTGAAGCCCACAGGTATTTCCCTATAATCTTTTTGCCCAGAGAACTTTTAGTCCAGTTAGTAGGAGGCTGGCATAGGAGAAACAGTAGCATTCACATGATCAAATGGAAAATGAGGGTTTAGATCAAAACAAACAAAACAATAAATAAATAAAAGGAAACAGTTTTGAATGAAAAATTAGATGAGATTATTTTATTTTATTTAAATTGCAGTTGAAAACAAATTATATATTCTAGGAGGTATGGGCTTTCCTGGTGGCTCAGTGATAAAGAATCCCCCTGCAATGAAGGAGACGTGGGTTTGATCCCTGGGTGGAGAAGATCCCCTGGAGAAGGAAATGGCAACCCAGTCCAGTAATTCTTGCCTGGGAAATTCTATGGACAGAGAAACCTGGTGGGCTATAGTCCACGGGGTTGCAAATGAGTCAGCCATGACTTAGTGACTATATGACAACAACAGTGACTTGGATGTATAGGTGTGTGTGTGTGTGTGTGTGTGTGTGTGTGTGTGTGTGTGTGTGTGTGTGTTTGCATATGCGTGCGTTCAGTCATGTGCTCCTTGTTTTTTTCTCTTTGTGACCATTGGACTGTAGTCTGCCAGGCTCCTCTGTCCTTGGGATTTTCCAGGCAAGGGTACCAGAGTGGGCTGCTATTACCTACACCAGGGTATCTTCCTGACCCAGGGATCAACCTTGGTCTCTTCCATTTCTTGCACTGGCGGGTAGATTCTTTACCGCTGCACCACCTGGGGAAGCCCTGTACTTGTGTGTACTCGTGGGTAAGTTCATGTACAGGAATAAACACACAGGAACCCGGGAAAGGATGTGCCATCATTCCCTCCAAATGCCTGCTGCGCAAAGACTGGGAGTGAAATGTTCTTTCGATGAACCTTTTCTGCGTGGAAATGCAGCTTCTGCTCTCCGCTTGTTTTCTGTCTTCTCCATATTTAGACTTGAAGAAAAAGAAGTACATTTCTCCCTCCCTTCCATCCTTCCTTTTTTTTTTTTTTTTTTGAATAGACTGTCAAAATTTTGGCTGTGTTCAAAGAAAAGAAATAAAGCAAGCAAACTAATATGTAGCCAAGAAGGGAAAATAAGATTGCCACATCTTCTTGTACAGTGTCAACAGTTTTCTACCTTGAACAAAATACTTTTGTTCTAAAGAGAAAATGGGACTTTGAGATGTAGCACTATTATCAAACCATCTGTTGTGCTCCTGTTTTCTTGGAATTGATGGGAAATATACAAGCAACATACACCAAAACTGGCCCTCTGAAATGAGTGGCCCATACATTTGCCTGGTTTATCACACAGAAACATGAAGTATCGTCATTAAAGTTTCTATCTCTGGGTCTCATTTCCTCTTATCTCCCAGTAGAAATGTTGTACTGTCCTAACATTTGTAATTGAAAGCAAAGATAGATAAGAATTCAACCCTCTAGTCCCATTTATTGCAATTGTATTTCGATACATGGCTTAATGAGCTGTGCTCAGCCTCCTCCGTCTTCTTTGAAGTGGTAAAGTCCCATTGCATCTGTTCAGCTAATTTTATGCTGTCAGCCTGATTTTTGAGTTTTGTAGAAACCAAGGGTGCAAGTGCCCCTTGTGATCTCTAAATCTAGAATCTTGATTCACAGAAGTCAATGGAGACCACGGAACGAGTTGTCTTGGACTTGAGCTTCAGGTAAAGCATTCGGCCAGCTGTCACCAAATTCACCTTGCAAGATTAATTTGTCAGCATAAGGAAGGGCGGAAAGGACGTTGTGATATAGACACGTTAATAACAAAACAGCATTACATGTCTCAACACCTAGCTAGGGAAAGGGTGAGAAGGGGTTGTGAGATATTTTAAGAGTAATGCTAGTTTTACAAAGCTGCTTATGGGGAAAAACAAATACTGATGAGATTGTGCAAGAAATGCTACACTGTGGTTTAACAAGCACAATAAAGTCAAAGAAAAGGTAGTGTGAGTAATATATGAAGAAAATGATAGGGCTGTGTATATCTAAGGTGTGATCTTTAGTATGATCAGTGAAACCCCCAAAGATGTTTCACTCTAGCTGTGAAAAGGGTTCAGACCATGCTATCCAGTCTAATACCTTTTTTGACAATACTAGCTAGACATTCATCCCATTAATATAACATTTTGTACATTGTGGGTCCTGTTGAGTCTCTGTTGGCTTGAGATAGATCTCCTGAGCAAAAAGCAACATAAGTTTCTAGGGTATCAGGCAGTAATACGTGATCTACAACCTAACAGTACTTTGATCAAGGGGGTAGAGATTGTGCTCATCAGTTATCCCCCTGTTAGTCTGCATCCTCTGGCCTCCACTGATGCAAGGTTTGAGGTAAATAGAGTCGGATCAGGAGCAAAGTGTGTCACTTCTAGGCGGTCATTTAGACTCATATCCGTCCTTGCTCCACTCCTCTCTTTCTCTGCCTCCTCTTGGCTGAACTTTAGAGGTCTTGTGTCCTAGAGAGTCTTTCATGAAGATGAAGGCAAGCCACCAACCCATATTAGCACTTGCATGAGCAGGAAGTAAACATGGAATACGCGTGCGCATGCGTGTGCGTGTATGTGTGTGTGTGTGTGTGTGTGTATGCATGTTAAGCTACAGATATTTAATTTGTTCATATACCATAGATAGCCTATCCTGACTCTTGCAACAATGTAGGATTCTTTTTTATTGATCCTGAGATTTGATCATGTAACTAGACCATTAATTTTAATATTTAGAGACTGCAAGTTAAAAAAAGGGCTTCCCAGGTGGCTCAGTGGTAAAGAATCTGCCTACCTGTACAGGAGTCACAGAAGACAGGGGTTCGATCCCTGGGTTGGGAAGATCCCTTGGAGAAGGGAATACTACTCCATCCAGTATTCCTGCCTGGAAAAATCCCATGGACAGAGGAGCCTGACAGGCTACAGCTCATAGGGTTGCAAAGAGTCGGACATGACTGAGCGACTGATCACACCCGCAAGTTATAAAACAGCTGTGCCAGTCTCAGAGGAAAATGAAAATTCTTGAAGTTCTTCTCTTTCTTGGGACCTGACCCTTCTTGGAAACCTCTGAAACCAGGCTTCCCCGCCAGTACACATCAGCTTGCAACACAGTATGCTGCTGGGATGTCAGGCCCCTCAGCCTACGGTGGATTGCAGGGCTAGGAGGCCAGATCATCTCGACAGAGCATCACCAGCCGTGAGCAGTCCTGCCTGTGACTCCAGGATGCCCTGTGCATATCATTTTCTGTGTGTAACACGATGTGAAAAATGTAGAGACGCGCCATGGGTCTGGGTATGCAGGGTCACCCTTGTGATTACTCCTGTACTCCAGGTCTTCTTTTCTTAGTCTCCATTCTCACTTAGGTCCTCTCCCAAGCACCTTATTTTCAAAAAAATTAATAAGAACTTATTGCAACAATTGGCAGTAAATATCGGTTGAAAAAATAAATAAACCTGCAGGCACTCCTGTATACCTCCAGAGGCCCTCTTTTGAGGTCTCTCATCTGTACATGGGGGAGAGAGTTTCCTGGCAAATATTAAAATCTTCCTAAGTAGAACATCCCATTCTGTTCCTGAATTTTTGTCTTGAAAAGAGAAAACCTGAAATGAAAGCCTACTGCAGCCTGGGCTGTCTCTCTTAGGATCACCCAATCTTTGTTTTCCCTTGGAAAGCAAGGTGATCAAACCAGTCAGTCTTAAAGGAACTCAACTCTGAATGCTCTTTGGAAGGACTGATGCTAAAGTTCCAATCCTTTGGCCACCTGATGTGAAGAGCTGACTCATTGGAAAAGACCCTGATGTTGGGAAAGATTGAAGGCAGAAGGAGAAGAGGGTGACTGAGGATGAGATGGTTGGATGGCACCACCAACTTGATGGACGTGAACTTGGGCAAACTCTGGGAGGCAGTGAGTGACGGGGAAGCCTGGCGTGCTACAGTCCATGGAGTTGTGAAGAGATGGACACACATGGTGACCAAACAACAAAAACAGTCTTTGTTTATCATAAGAAACTAGATTTTAATAGTCTCTTATATTTATCAAATGTTTATGTCATTCCTGAATCTCTATGTTTCACATATATTAGTTTACTTATTTCTCAACCCTAATGAGCTAAATATTGTTTTCAATCCTTGTTTTACAGATTAAAACAAACAAACAAAACTGAGAAGCAGATAACTTACGAATCTTGCTCATGATTGCATAGCACTACCTAGCAAGCGTCAGAGCTCACATTCAGAGCAAGAAGCCCAATTCCAGGCTCTGAAAGACGATGCTGTGCTATCTCCTCTCAACAGGCTGAAGGTGAAGTTCCCAGCCTACGATTTTTGTTTCATTTGGTGTAAAAGGTCATCCTCTATCCTAGTGCCAAAAGTCACTTCAAAAGGAAACAGCTCTGACGATCAACAATTGTTTAGAAGGGGTGTGATTTTGAGTTTTAAGAGTTGACCTTAGTTCAGCTCAGATCTCCTGTTTGATAGTCAAAGTTATGCTGTTATCCCCTAAAACGGATAACCTACTCCGTCACCACCTCTGTGACGGGTGACTCCATACTCACATAGGAGTGCTTTGTCATCAGAGAAATGGTAAAAATCCGCCCAGCACGTCTTGTGTTCTATCCCCCCAAATTTGGCATATTGGTCCTCTTTGGAAGGTTCAAAACCTGTAAACTTCCTCACCACCCCAATCATCCGTGGCACACCAATAATAATTATGCTTCCCAACAGTGAAATAATGTGTCCATTCGATGAATAATAATGGCTGCACGTTAAAAGTGGCCAAAGAGTAGATAATGTTCTAATTAGCCAGAACTGAGAAAACAACTCTAGTAAAAATTCTCAGCTTACTTAATGCTTCGTAGTAATTAATAGTAATTGATAACAACTTGTAGCAATTAAGATCTAATATATGTACTTAATTTGCAAGTGTCCTTACCTTTGTTCATCGAATATAACAGTCTGGGACTGGGGACTCATGCTTTTCCCTCTTCTACTGAGAAAATTGTTAAGGCTCTTACAACATGTCATGTTGTTGCTGGAAGAGAGTTTCAAGATCCTTTTAGCGTACTGCAGCGCACCCTGGATGAAAACTCTGAAGCTTAGAGAAGTCTACTCATGTATTCAAGTCACTTTTCAAGCCATTGGCAGGAACGTTGAGTGGCATCCCTGGGTCAGCTACTCGATTTGTGAACAGGGCTGGCACGTGATATGGTACAGTATATGGTGTTTTTGTCCATATAAAAAATTACCTTTGCTTTGTCGCAAGAGGCCTGGGGTGCAAGGACTCTAAAATTGATAATCATGTCAAGTTAATAAATTAAAAGGGGTTTTATGTCTAAAACGCCCAACACTTTGTTTTATAGGTATAGTTCTCCTCTCTACTAGACACTGTACCTGTAGAAGAAATAAATGAACATGCAAAGCTAACCCCTCCACACTCTGTTTGAACTCTTTGAATGACACTGAGCTCAGAACTTTGCATGGCTTTTTATGTTAACTCTGTAAAATGAAAGGAACTTATGTGAATTCTATTCAGAGTTTAAAAACACAGATTTATGGAGAGCCGCAGATCAAGCAAAAGCATGGCAGTGTTTGGAAAACACACACACAGAAGATAAAGGAAAACTATGGAAAGACCCTGCCGCCAAGAATGGCTTGTTAGCAGTTGAAAATACCAAGATATGACTGTATAATGGAAATGTAGCAATGATCATTTGGGCAAAAACACAATTTGCATGAAAATGAATCAGGAAATGTCCTGGAACACCAGAAAGATGAAAAACTCTAGGATCCTGCAGGGCATGTTCACGTTGCTGAACATAAACCACATGATGGATCTGCCCGTAGTCAGACAGCCTGGAGGAAGCATGGATCCCTTTCAGGGCATTGACATTAGAGATGCACTATGGCAGATAAGGACTGTCCACGAGGCAAGGGGTAAACAGTGTGCTTGCCAGCATAGGCAGAAGATGGAGGAGACGCAAGTTCGAACCCTGGGCCCGGAAGATGCCCTAGAGGAGGAAATGTCAAGTCACCCCAGTATTCTTGCCTGGATAATTCCATGGACAGAGGAGCCTGGTGGGTTATAGTCCATGAGGTGGTAAGGAGTTGAATATGAATGAGAAGCTGAGCATACACACACGCGCACGCACACACACACACACACACCCCGCAAGTAATCTTACCTTTAAATGAAGAATGAATAGACAGATAGATAAATAGATAGGGATGGCTGTGTAAACTGTCTAAGTGATTTCCCAGCTCTATTTTTGATATCTGTTTTATTCTTTCATTCCCCAATAGGAAATTCATTAAAGGGAAGAATGCCCCTTAAATTGTACTCTGCTGTACCCTGGAGGAACACCTGAAAAAGTTAATAACAAGCCCTTGAGATTAGGCAAGTGGAGAGGAAAGAATTATGAAATAAAACAAAGCAAAGGAATCGTGTAAACAAATTAATTGTCTGGAAGTGAAAAGCACGTTTGTAATTTTGCCCTTGTCGAAGGAAAATTGGAGTTCATTATGCTCACTGACTGATTTAAAAGCTCCTTCTCACACAGCGTCACCAAGAGAGGGAGTGTAGTGGAGTGCAAAGACTGAATCGGTTGCAGCGTCAATTAAAATAGAAATTCATTACTGAAACCTCCAGAGCAAAAGGTTGAGGCTTTATGCTTTATGCGCTGAGGATGGAGGGAAGTTTTTCTCATTTTATTTTCAGGTTTCTTTTTTTTTTTTTTTTCTTTCCTCTTCCAAATTGAATTTGAGGACTTTTGTTTTGAATTTCCAGTAGTGGCTATTATACCATTTTGTTACAAATTGTGTTATCACCTGTCATGCATTAAGCACATTCTCTGTGCAAGCTCTAAGTTGCTTCAGTCATATTTGACTCTTTGTGACCTTATGCACCATAGCCCACCAGGCTTCTCTGTCCATGGGATTCTCCAGGCAAGAATGCTCGAGTGAGTTGCTATGCCCACCTCCAGGGGATCTTCCTGACCCAGGGATTGAACCTGCATCTCTTAAGTCTCCTGAATTGGCAGATGGGTTCTTTACCACTGGTGCCACCTGGGAAGGCTGTCAGTATCACGTGAGAAAACGGAAATTCCTGGAGGTCAGCTGCTGAGTGGTGACACCCACGAGCTTAAGACCCGGTTGGCCTGGTTTCTGATCTTTCCAGGACACCATAGAGACTTGTAAGGTAGTTCCTCTGTGCTGAGTTAGGGATGCGCATCGTATGCGTCCAGAATGGACATTGCACATTCAAATGCAAGCAGTGTGCTTGCAGGAGCTCAATAGGGTTACAAAGAGAAAGGGATACATGCAACACAGCCACCCACTGCACGTGGGACCCTTGAGCTCTGCAAATGCACAGAAACTCCCCTGGCTTGGCTTGCATGTGCTTTATTTGAGGATTATATGTTTTAATTTGTGACAGTTGCTATTCTAATGAATATAAAGTCTTCCCAGGCTCCTGGCAAAATCGTAGGCTCCCCTGATGTAGACCACATACCCTTAAGTGGATTAAAAAAAAAATTATAAATAGGATTTTTTTTCAAGAGTGAAGAAACAAAAAACAGAGTTCTGAACAAAAGGAGCTGTTCATCCTTCCACGCATTCATTCAGCCCACATTTACTATATGCTGAACACCGTGCCTGTAAATCTTAGAGCTAAATGGCATGGACCCTCCCTGCAAGGTGTCACAGCCCAGGTATGTTGACAAACAGGTACATTAGGGTTACAGCACAGCCAGGACAGAGGAAAGCACAGGCTGTTATGGAAACACAAAAGAGGTCATGTCAATCAGACTGAGGCAGGAGGTCCATGAAGACTTTCAGGAGAGATGGTGTTGGGACTGAGTTTTGTAGATGAGCAAGAGTAGAGAAGACAAACAGGGGAAAGGACATCCCAGGCCAAGCGATTAGCACGGAGAGACGTGAGTGGTTCTGTGTAGTTAGGGAAGGGGTCTGTTCGTTTCATAAGGCTGTCATGACAAATTAACGTCAACTTAGTCACTTAAATTAATTTTCTCACCGTTCCAGAGGTCATCTATCTGAAATCAAGGTGTCAGCCAGTTGGTTCCTTCTAGAGATTCTGAGACAGATCTTTTTCCATCCTTCTCTTGTAGGTTAGTAGACACATCCCTTCGGTCTCTGCCTCCATCTTCAAATCATCCTCTCCTCGGGATTTCTCCTTTTCTGCCTGTGTCTTCTTTCTTCTTATAAGGACGCTTGTCATTGGATTAGGACCCACTTAGATAATCCAGATGATCTCATCTCAAGATACTTAATCATCTCCTCAAAGACCCTTTTTTTCCAAATAAGGTCACACACACTCACACGTTCCAGGTTGGCACACCTTTCGGAGAGCCACCCTTCAACCCACTACAAGTGATAAAGATCAATCAGTGACCTGATGTCGTAGGAAAGAAGCATGGCCCTCTCCTGCAAGCCCCTGTGTTCCTGCGAAGGTGAGTGGGCTTGATCTTGAAAGAAACAGGAGTTCCCTGCAGTTGTAATAGTGCAGCTGGCATCTATCTCTGGAAAATACTTAATTATACTGTTAATGTCTCCAGCCAAAGAAACCAGCAGTAGTTAACTGCTTTGTGCTTGTTACTGGTTGCAGAGAAGACACTGTGACGAACCATAGTGTCTCAGCTGCAGGGCGTTGGAAAGAACCTGTTAATATTGTAAGATTTGGACTTTGGGTGGGTGATTTGGAGGGGAGTCTAAGAAAGCAAGTTTGCGCTAGATGAAACACTGAAAGCAAGGGCAGTTCTAAAAGGGAGCCCATCAATACATCCTCTCTGTAGGGGAAACCGACTAGACTGTGGATGAAAGGGAGAGTGTTAGCTGCTCAGTCATGTCCGATTCTTGCCACCCCGTGGACTGTAGCCCGTCAGGTTTCTCTCTCCATGGGGTTTCCTCAGGCAAGAATACTGGACCGGGTTGCCCCTTTCTTTTCCAGGGGATCTTCCCGACCCAGGAATCAAACCCAAGTATCCTGCATTGGGTGCACATTCTTTACCCATCAGGACTATAGATACAGTGTATCAATACTTGGTAAAGAAGTAACAGTCACCAACCAAAAGAGGGGAATGTTAGGCATTTTGTGAATGAAGTAGTGACTTTGTTTCTGTCTTTGCACAGGCAAAATGAAGGAGTGGCTTTGTTTTGCCTTGGTTTATCGCTGTCTCAGAGTGACCATGTCTGAGATCTGCGTTCTGTCAGGTTGCTCATGTCCAGAAGGAGAATGGTGTGGTCTAGTTGTGTCAGGGTCACGTTCCAGAGGTTGGCAGCGACTTTGTTTTTCTTTCTCAATACCAAACTAGGAAAACAATCATGGCTAAAATTTTAGCAGTCGAAATGAAGTACATCAAACAAAACATCCGACTGTCCCTTAAAAGCTACAATATAAGTCACAGCATTTTCTGAAAAGAGCTTCCATAACCCTTGCTTACGGGAGCATCCTTCAGACTTAATTTATTTCGGAGCCACCAGTTGGACAGCATCTATTTTAAAGACCAGGGGAGCTAGGTGAGAGGTATTCTGCCTGGCGTGCTCTTTTATCTACTGGTTGTGATAGCATTTTCTTCAGTTTCCCTGCAGAGCCTAACCCAGCCACATCCCTGAGAAGAAAGAGCTGAAAGTCCCCTATTGAAGCCTCTCCCTTCCTCGCGCGGGCTGCTCTATCTATTTAAATATGATAAGTGAGTCATATGCAGCTCTCTTTGATGAAAAATAAACAAGGGAAAGAATCCCAAACACTCCTGTGGCAAAGGTCCATTCAGAAGATACAGCCTTCTCAGTTAAGAGATTTATCTTTTTAAAGGAGGGCAGAAATAGGAAAGGGCTACAGAAGGGCAGGAAGAGCCAACAAAACAAAGCAGCAGGCTTCTCCGTGAGGGAAAATGAAAAACAAGTACCCTTTTCAGTCCAGCAAGAAAAAAAAAAAAAGAGTACAATATTATATAGCTGGTGCTCCTAGGAATGACAAACCGCAAAGAAGAGGCTTTCCCCCACACTCTCAAGGAGAAAAGGGGCTCTCTAAAATGAAAGCCAGAGACATTCCATTGAAAGGACATATTTTCCCCCCTCTAACTTATAATTAGCCCAGGAGGCTGGCCTTTATAAACTTTTATCAAAGGAGTAGCTCAGCACAGTGAGTTTGGCTGGTAATATTCATACATATAAGCACTGGGATATCCATTATAAATGCAAGCCAGCTGTCATCTTCTGAGGTGTCAAGTGATTGCCAGTTCCGGTCAAGAAGAAATGATTCCTCTGTCTTCATCAGTTATATTACTTATCAGTGGCAACATGGAGATTTGACACCTTCAATGACATAGCTCAACATCCTGTTAAACTGATCAGAAATCCAGTTACATGCAGTAGCTTCTGAGATCCCAAGCCTGTTTCCCTTTTGACATTCTGTTTGGATCAAACCCAATGGTAGAAGTGGTTTGTGAGGCTTCCCACTGTCCATACGTTTCCAGATCAGCTTGTTAATCCCTGACAGAGAGATGGATGTGTTAACAGCTTCTGTGGCCCGAGGTTTCCCTGGTGGAGATGCCAGTGGGCCGTGCGTGCTCCTTGGGTCTCAGGGTGATGGGCTTGCCTTGGCTGTGACTGACAGTGTGAGCTCGAGGGTTGGCTATATTTGGCAGGACATGGTTGGCACAGGCCACCTCAGACCTTGAAAACTTGGAGCTGATGCAGAGATGGTTAAACACATTGAAGACAGGTTGCCAACTCACATTTGTAGAGGGGCCAGACAGGTAACGTGCCTGAGGAAGGCCAGCAAGGTGGCTACTTCGGGGACAGCGACCACTCAGCTCCCACTAATTATGATCACTCAAAAATTTGAGTCTGTAGTTGCCAACTTTTTGAGAGAAGCCAAATGTCTGGTGTATATGATAAATCCTCTGACTTTCAAGTATTGGTGTCTAAGTCAAGCCTTTGGCAAGCCAAGTGAAACAGTTTGCCTTAAAATGGGCTGCCATTTGGTAACCTTGAGCTAAGGGCATGTTTCTTTGTTTGCTTCCTAATACTTAACAGAAGCTATGTGGACTCAAGTTTTAGGGTCTCCTTTAATCTCATCCTGAGAAGTGAGAGCAAATGATAGGCAGGGAAAATGAAAATACTTTTCAAATGTCAGTGTATCCCCATGGAGCTAGGGTGGTTGAATTAAGGGGTATAGCTGAACTTTCAGTGCCGTTTCCATAACTGAACAGTTAGTAATGGTGCCCTGGGGCAGGATTAAGTCACCAGACAGGCGCTAGATAATTGATACAGTAAGAAGACAGAGCGCAAGCTCTTTGCCTCTGAAAAAATTGTGAATTCATTGAGAGCACTGTGCTCACTTGCATGGTGTGCGTGTGTGCTCAACCTCTTGGTCGTGTCTGACTCTTTGTGGCCCCATGGATGGTAGCCCAGCAGACTCCTCTGTCCATGGAATTTTCCAGGCAGGAATATTGGAGTGGGTTGCTATTTCCTCTTCTAGGGGAACTTCCCAACCCAGTGATCAAACCCACATCTCTTGCATCTCCTGCACTGGCACTTAGATTCTTTACCACTGGTACAACCTTGGGAAGCCAGCATACATGGAACAATTAGAAAAAATAATGCCAAGATATTAATAACAAATATGCAAATGGGCTCTCAGAAAGTATGATTCAATTTCCTTCTTTAACAGTATCTCTTCTTAATAATGAACTTCCCAGGGGGCACTAGTGCTAAAGAACCCTCCTGCCAATGCAGGAGACACAAGAGATGCAGGCTCGATCCCTGGGTTGGGAAGATCCCTTGGACGAGGGCATGGTTATCCACTCTAGTATTCTTGCTTGGAAAATCCCCATGGACAGAGGAGCTTGGCAGGCTACAGTCCCTAGGGTCACAAAGAGTCGGGCAGGACTGAAGCGACTTAGTGCACACACACGCTTCTTAATAATGGTCCACAGAGAGGAGAGAAAAGCAGCATGTGGCTATGGGGTTTACTGGATGACAGCCGTTTCTGTTGGAGGAGATTGGATATTAGGAAAAATGAAAAAAAAAAAAAAGTTGGCCCTTCCTGATTCTGAAGTTCTGGAAATTATGGCACTCTTGAAAAATGATTCTTCCAAGTCACTATTTCTAAGGATGGTGGTGGTCGTTTCGTCGCTAAGTCGTGTCCAACTCTTGGGATACCGTGGACTGTAGCCCGCCAGGCTCCTCTGCCCATGGGATTCTCCAAGCAAGAGTCCTGGAATGGGTTGCCATTTCCTTCACCAGGGGATATTCCCGACCTAGGAATCGAACCCGGGTCTCCTGCATTGCAGGCAGATGATTTACCAACCGAGCTATGAGGGAATAGCTGTGAATTTTAGCAGACCTAGGAACTGAAAGCAATCGTGTTCGGAAGCAAACAGCCTGGGTCACCCGCTCAAAAACTACCATGTAGCCCACTGGTTCTTCGATTATGGTCTCTGGAATATAGCCCTCTGGATGATCTCATGGACTACAGAGAACCTCTGTTTCCCTTGGGAGAGGATGAAGCTTCAGGTAACCCATGTTTGAGGTCTAAAGGTGATCACAATCTCTGCTGTCCCAGGAAACCCTGAACTACAGGGTAGACCATCAGGACAGCACAGCCTTGGAAAGGTGTGTGACCCTTGCTTGTTTGGCTTGGTTTCGGTCTGTTTTTTCTCACTTGTGTGTTTGTCTTTGTGTTTTTAAGCCCCATTGACTCCTGTATTAGTGTTCTATTGCTGCTGCAATACATTACCACAAATTTCATGGCTTAAAATAGCATAATTTATTATCTCACGGTTCAGGTCCAGCTTCTAGAAGTCTGGGTAAAATGAAGGTGTCCTGGGGGAAGTTCCTTTGTGGAGGTTCTAGGGAAGGGTCCATTCCCTCGTCTTTCCCTGCTTCCAGAGGCCAGCTGCATTCCTTTACTCACAGGTCCCTCCCCCCGCTTTCACAGCCAGCAGCCTCAGGCTCAGGGCTCCTTGTGGTACCTTCTCTCTGGTTCTCTCCTCTGTCCCCCTTCTCCACTGGGCTCTTAGGGATCATCTAGGCTACTCTCCATAGTTTCCGGTCAGCTGATTGGCAATCGTAATTCCCCTATACCATGGAAGGCAACATAGTCACAAGTCTTAGGAATGTGGCCATGGGCATCTTTGGGGCAGCCATTATTCTGCCCACCACAGTCCCCAGTATCTCTGTCTGGAAAGAGTGTATACTTTTTTTTCACATCAAGAAATGGAATCTGGCAATTTGATTAAAATATGTTCAAATGCAACATATGACCTCTTCATCCACATTAATAAATGACTTTTCTATAACCTAGACAGTGTAATATTCAATAAAAAAAAAAGACCTGGGCTTCGTAATCAGACAAGCCTGATTCCTACTCTGGCATGTTCTAGCTGTCTAATAACTTCTGGCTAGTTGAAAAATTTTGAGACATAGATTCCTGTCTTCCGAAAGGGAGAAAAATATGTCTATGACTGTTTTCCTTAAATTAAATAGAAATAATGTGTCAGAATCATAGTAGAATTATAACCAATGGTATTATTATTTCCTGAAATCCTGAGTTCCATCTCAGAACTGTTGGGTAAGATCAGTTCAAGAAACCAAATTCTGTGTTTTTGTTTAATGAATTGCATTTAGTGAAAAACATTTCCCTCGGGTGTTTGTCTGATTTGTTAGCATATGTGAGATGCTTGAAATTCAAAGATGAAAAAGTGATTTGTAAGTGCAAAACAGTGCAGCTGTCCTTATCAATAAACAGGTAATACCATCCTTTGAAGACTGGGGCTGTGGATATCAGGAAAATAGAAAGATGGGTACCAAGAAAGAAGCCTCAGAGCTACTCAGAATTAAAGAAGATGAATCTTTACTGTCAATTTAAGTCTCCCATCTGCTGGTGCATGTGGAGGATAGATTTCCTTTTCCACTAGATTTACTTCCTGATATACAAGCTTATCAGTCAAGCAAGGACTATTCATCAAGTCATTTCCCATCGATAACGCTAACCTAAACAGGACAGGCTGTGTTTATTATTCACTCCTAAAAGGCCAGAGCTCATTGGCCACTGCTCTGGGGAGAGGAACAGACCAGGAGAGAGAAAGAGATGAGAGTATTCAAAGGAATAGCCGTGCACTGCAGTCAAGCTTGAGTGTCACAGAGGTGTAAAAACCAGGAAAAGCTCCAGTAATGGAAGGAAAGCAAACACTGATCTGCTAATCCCCTCATTTACTGACTGCCCGTTTGATGATGTTACTCTCATTTATTCATTCAACAAATGTAAGCTGAGTCCTCCTCGTAGACCAGGCCCGTATAAAACTAAAGAAAACATTATACCAGTGATCATCACCACCCCCTAGAAACAGGCACACACGTTTGCTCTGGAGTTACAAGAAATTTAATAACCTTTTGTTTCTGAAGACTGGATGCTCTTTAAAAACTATTAGCGCTGTAATCACGTGATGTAGCATAAGATTCTACAATCTTTTTCTGATAAGGCATCACCGTGACCAGCAATGTATTACAACTTTGGTCCTCCTTTGACACAATACAAAATCAAGGGACTTTGCACGTGGCCTCCAGAAATTTACCTTTAAAGTGGCAATCCTACTCATGCCGCACACATTAAACACACTGAACAACATGGAATAAATGTCCAAGAATCTAAACCCAGTTAATTCACAAGCCAGATCTTGCTTCAAATTGTGTTGACATTATTTGCTCCCTGGTTGGTCATCTGAGGTGCCTTTTAAGATGAAAGAGAAGACTTTGAAGCTACGGTTCCTTCATAAGGTCCCTTCTCATCAGGAAGTTTGGGAACCAGCAAGTCCTGGTGGAGGCCATTTCTGCACCGCACTGGTGCTCAGAACTCAGACGTGATGATGACTATAGAGGGGAAGGCAAGGAGGAGGGAACCAGCGAGGACGGGCCAGCTGCATGGCATTTTGGCAATCACAGTGTGGGTTCATTGATTTCTTGGAAGGCTTATAAATTCCCCAAACACCAGAAGCACCTGTGTTCAAACAGAGATTATGTACGCAAGGCTTGTGTTCCAGAGCTAATTGGAAAATCTTTGATGACATGTTAGTTTGGATTTGCATTGCCTGTGACTGCTCTGCTCGTGTGAATGCAGTGGGGTTGCAGCCTGTATGTCTTTGACTTAAGCGACCTCAGCAGGCTTCCCAGGTGGTGCTAGTGATAGAGAAACCCGCTGCCAGAGCAGGAAACATAGGAGATCCGGGTTCAATCCCTGGGTTGTGAAGAACCCTGGGAGGATGGCGCAGCAACGCACTCTAGTAATCTTGCCTGGAGAATCTCATGGACAGAGGAGCCTGGCAGTCTATGGCATGCCTGCAACCTCAACAATGCAGAGGGGAGGAGAGATTGTCAGATGGCGTGCCAGGGAGTGAACGCCCAAGAATAACTGACATAATATGGCATTTCTAAACACACTTTTCTTCAATGAGCTTATGCTGGGAGACAGAGTGAATGTGAGGCTTCAATCTGTTATGCCCTCAATTTCCTCATCCTTGCAGGTCTTTCAAGGCTGAGCATCTTTCTTGAGTATGGTTCCAGTCCTTAAAGATACAGTACACGTTTTTCATGCAGCATGGAAACCCAAGAAAGTAACCCAACTGAAGAGACAGAGATAGGACTTCCCAAAGCAAAGTGCCAATATTCTGCTTACTGAGTGATGGCACTGCGCTGCATCCCAAGGGCCAGTTTAGGAGAGTTTCTAAGACAGTCCTGACCTGATCTTCTATGCTGACTTCAGTGCTTCACCCTGTCCTAAGACTGGACACCCCTGTGATCAACACACAGAATAACTGCATGCATAAAGTGACTTGTATCAGGCGGTTGAGGGGGAGACTGCCCTGGCTTCGGTATTTTCCATCTTTAACCTTTGCTAATTGCAGGTCGTACACCTGTGAACTCGCACACGGTTTGCCCTTCTCTTGCCCACCAGCCAGGAGCAGGTATAGTTTAGAAACTGAAAAGGCGCTTCTTAACACAAGGTTAGTTAGAAGAGAGTTAGAACCCCGACTCAGGCATTTACTAGCTGGGTGACCTTGAAGAAGCTGCTTGCTTATTGAAACTTCTGCATCTGTAAAATGGGCTGAATGATAGCTTCCTCCTGGTATTGTTAAAAGAAGTTTCCTTCTAATGCTGTCAGAGCAACAGTGTATGGCACCTCTTAGGTGCTTAATAAATATTAGGTCATCGGCTATCTCCCCTATACCCCCCACCTCCACACACACACACACACACACACTTACATACTTCCTGGCTCCTAATCTCCTGCTCAGAAGTTTATACATCTTTGAGGGAGGGAGAAGGAGAATAAGAGGAGATTGTTTACAAAAAGGGGTTTTAAGAGAAACAAGCAAAAAAAAAAAAATCATGGAAATTGCAAGAAAAGCATATCCAGATTGTCTGATCAGGGATGGTTTGGTCTCCCACTGGGACCAAAGGAAGCAGAAGTATTTTGTGTTAATGAAATTTGGTGGAAAATGCAGCTCTAAGGAAACACTGGCTGTGATTGCTGTATCCCTTTTTCTCCAAGTCTTTTCTTTTTTTCTCTTTTTCCTTCTTTCTTTAAAAAAATCTGATTGGTTATTTCTCAGCACATCAGGATGACATTTCTTTCCCTAAGAGTACTAGAGGAGACCGAGGTGCAGCTGAGCTGGTGAGCTGTCTGTCCTGCCCTGTCCCCGAGACAAACAGGGAAGCCAGCATCCCAGCGTCAGCCCAGCTGTGGGACTTGGGGAGGAACCAGCTTTTGAGCAGAAGCTGTTCTCAGTGAAACTGAAGCACACTAAGCGGGAGGGAACTACCAAGCCCTGGGAGGTGCAGGGAGGGGTGAGTTGTTCGCTAATATATCCCTGGGGGAACTTCTAGTGTTTCTGGGCATGGCTGAGTGCACAGCTCGTGAAAAATGCGCCAGAGCATTGTTGGCATTTGATTTCAGAAGAAGCCTCGGTACCAGGAGACCACGGTCTGTTTTCCTGCAACACCCAGATGACATACCATATTTTCACTGCTCTCTGTCCATCTGTCCAGATGGTCCCAGTTACTTGGACAGAAAGCCTTGTGGTTTCTTGTACAGGGTGTTACCTATCCTGCTTCCAGCGAGGCATTAGATATGACAAAGCTCAACCAGCAGAACTTTTTTTTTTTTTCTTTTACTTTGTGGCTAAGAATGCTTCAGTACCTTTATTTCTGAATATATGTTGCTGTTGTATCAAAAGTTGTTTCTCTAGTGAATCAAAAGAGCAACAACAATACTGACTGTAAGGCAAAAGGAAGTGAAAGCATCTAGCCTCTATTGGATATCTGTATATCTGAGTATCATTGCATATCTCCTGCTAGGCAGTGCAGAAGACACGGGTTTGATTCGTGGGTCGGGAAGATGCCCTGGAGAAGGAAATGGCAATCCACTCCAGTATTCTTGCCTAGGAAATCCCATGGACAGAGGAGCCTGGTGGGGTGCAGTTCATGGGGTCTCAAAAGAGTTGGACATGACTGAGCAACTAAGCAACAGCAAATAGAACAGGTATGATATGGCTACTTTGCACATCGTATTTAATATCCTTCTCACTGTTATGTCATAAAGTGTACAAGTTTGATTAGTGCATGTTACCGTGGGAAGCAGCCCAGTATTTGGAAAGAGTGCAGGGTTGCCACTTATCAGCTATGTGAATTTAGGTGATTACTTAACACCTCTCAGCTTCATTTCTCTCCATGTGATGAAGTTTACAATGGCAGCTAGTAGAGGTGTCGTGAAGATTGAATATAATTGTAATATAATGTGTTAAAATCTTTACTTGATCTATATGAGTGGGTCAGGGTTGAGAGCTCCTCTTGCAGAAAGGCAAGAGAAAAAGAGACTCATTGAATCATTAGGAGATTGAATCATTTAGTTTGCCTAAAGGCTCACAGCTGGCAGGGGGTTTGGTCAATGCAAAGCCCACGAATGACTGGTTTTAGACTCTAAACTGCTGTTAGTAAAGTAGTTACTCAGTGCACCGTGTCCCATGTTGTACTGCCCACCCCAATTCTGCTTGCAATCTGTGATAATTTCAGGCACACACTTATCCTACGAGCAGATCCTAGGAAATCGAGGTAAGTTGGAGAGTTAGCACACGTGCAGGAGAGAGATGCTAGCACTCTAGATGTTTCACTTGAGTTTAGAATTTAGCCAGTCTCTATAGGCATGGGGCCGTGATGACACATTTAGATTCCACTTCCGAGTCTCAACAAAGTGTCCGCTCATGGAGTCGCCGCCTTGCGCCTTGGCTAACCGCTGGAACAAAACTATCAAAGATGCTTTCAGTCTCACTGTGTCCTGTTCATTGCTGTCTTTATTAATGCTCAGCACAGTATACGAAAGATACCTGTGGAGGAATGAGCAGGAACCTCTCCACTGAGATGAAAACACATTCTGGGGGGAAGTTCTAACTGGATTAATCTATTCTGATGGAATTATCTGTATATTCGTAGCTGAAGGAGGGGTTTTGAGGAAAGGGAATGTTCATTTTGATACAAATTATTATATCCTGATGTAAAGTATTGGTGCTTTTTGTTTGCTTGGTTGATTTTTGTGTGTGTGTAGGGGGTTCTTTGGCAGAAGCTTTGATTCTAAATATTGAAAGCTGGGGAAATAATTGAGGAAGAAAACTCCAACTTAACCAGAGAGAGGCCTGCTCAGTAAGCAGGGGGCTGCTCAGTAAGGGGGTACTTGAGATGCAGATTGCTGCTCAGACACTTGAGGTAGAGAAGGCAGAACAAGGCAGAAGAGAAGGTGTTGCCGTTAGCATGAAGACCAGCAGCCCGGGAACCAGGGGAGCAGAAACACAACACCTGCTCCACTGATTCCCTGCCAAAGGCATCACAGCTCTTTCAGTTCCTTGTTAAACAGGACAAAGTCCAACCCAAACCTCTTTCCTACTCTGGGAAACACTGAAGCATTCATTTCCTCCCGCGATTCAAGGTGAGACTGCAAGAAGTATGGATCTCACTTTTATTTATTTACATTTGTCCTTACTGTCGTGATGAGTTCAAAGGCATCTGGGACAGGGGAACTGTCAGATGGTTGCCGTCCTGATGGAAGGCGGCAGGAAGCTAGAAGGACCAGTCCCTTGCCTGCCAGGCACTCAGGGTCTGCTGCGCTCAGATCGCCTCCTGGGAGAATTCTAGAGGTGTGGCTGGGCTTGAGGCATTGCAGAGAAACAGTTGGTAGCATTCGTTTTGAGCCCTTATTGGCGAAAGCACAGGTAGAATAGAATTCTGTCTCCCAGTCTTTGTAGTCATGGCCACTTTTAAGCTGTTAATTCTTATGAGCAATGGCATGAGGTGGTCTGGCTTCTCTGATGGCTCAGCAGTGAAGAATCTGCCTGCGATGCAGAAAACGCAGGAGAGCTGGGTTTGATCCCTGGCTGGGGAAGATCCCCTGGAGGAGGGCATGGCAACCCACTCCAGTATTCTAGCCTGGAGAATCGCCTGGACAGAGGTGCCTGCCAGGCTCCAGTCCGTAGGGTCGCAAAGAGTCAGACATGGCTGAAATGACTGAGCATGCACGCAGGCCCAATGAGATGGTCAGCACCTCAGTGTGTCCAGTGTAGTTTGGGTGGGCTGCCTGGTTCATATGGAGATGGAATGACTGTTGCATCATCTGGCTTAATGTAAACTCTCTCAGCACTGCCCAGCCTTTTTGGCACCAGGGACCAGTTTTGTGAGAGTCCTTCCATGGCCGAGGGAGGCAGAGGAGAGGCTGGCTCAGGCAGTCGTGATGCTAACAGAGACGGGGAGTAACAGATGACTCTTGGCTCACCCACCCGCCCCTTACCTCCTGCCGTGCAGCCCGTATCCTAACAGGCCGTGGACTGGCACCTGTTGTGGCCCAGGGGTTGGGGACCCCCGCACTATGAAATGCTGGGGTGGCAGGGGAGAAAAATTCAGGTTCTGCTGAATCTGCTCACAACGTTTCATGAGTTCAGTGGAGAAAACACTAAGGAGTAGCTAGGGAAGTCTTCATAGAGGTGGTGATTCCTCTTTTTCTTTTTATATTTATTTTTATTTACTTATTTGGCTGTGACATGTGGGATCCAGTTCCCCAACCAGGGATCAAACCCAGGGCCCCAGCATTGAGAGCTCAGAGTCTTAGCCACTGGACTACCAGGGAAGTCCCTCCTTTTTCTTTTTAATCCAACTCTATAGAGATATATTTGCCATATAACACTGTATACCTTCATACAGTGTGTTTGATCTCTACCTGTATGTATTGCAAAGTTGTTACCGTAGCCTTAGTTAACAGCTCCATTACATCACGTAATTACCATTTCTTTTTTGTGTTGTCAGAACATTTAAGATCTGCTCTCTGAATGTTATGCATTTAATCACAGTGCTGTGCATTAGATTCCCAGGATTTATTTATCTCTCGAATTTATCCATTTTAGAACTTGAAGGTTTGTAACTTTGACCAATCCCCGTTCACTCCAGTGCCAGCCCCTGGTAACCGTGATTGTACTCTTTGTTTCTATGTGGTCAGTCTCTCAGTCGTGTCCAACTCTGTGCGGCCCCATGGACTGTAGCCTGCCAGGCTCCTCTGCCCATGGAATTTTCCAGGCAACGACACTGGAGCGGGGTACCATTTCCTCCTCCAGGGGATCTTCCCAATCCAGGGATCGAACCCGCGTCTCTTGTGTCTCCTGCATTGCTAGGCAGATATTTACCACTAGCTCCACCTGGGAAGCCCCCCTTTGCTTCTCAGGCTTTGGCTTTTTTAGATTCCACGTGTAAGTGAGATCATACAGTATTTGTCTTTCTCTATTTGGCTGATTTCACTTAGCATGATGCCCTCGAGTTCCCTCCATGCTGTCACAAATGGCAAGATTCCCTTGTTTCTCATAGCTGAATAATATATTATTGTATATAAAAATACCACATCTCTTTATACATCCATCCTTTGGTGGGCACATAGGTTATTTCTGTATCTTGGCTGTTGTGAAAAATGGTACGATAAACATGAGAGCGCAAATATGCTTCAAAATCCTGTTTTCATTTCCTTTGGATATTTTCCCAGAAGTGGGAATGCTGGATCACATGGTAGTTCTATTTTTTTAAGTTTTTTGAGGACTCTACATACGGATTTCCACAGTAAGTACACCAGTTTCCACTTATACCAATAGTGCACAAGGATTCCCTTTTGTATTTTTGTTTTAAACCAATAGTTATCTTTTTGATAACAGCCTTTCTAACAGGTGTGAGATTTATCTCATTGCTGTTTTGATTCAAGTTTCCCTGATAATTAGTGATATTGGGCAACTTTTTCTTGTATCTATTGGCCATTTTTGTATCTTCTTTGGTAAAAATGTCTGTCCAGTCCCTCTGCCCCATATTTTAATTGGATCAGTTGGGGTTTTTCATTTGTTTTGGGATCTTTTCCTTTTACCATTGAGTTAGATGAGTTCTTTATATATTTTGGATATTAATCCCTTATCAGATACTTGGTTTGCAAATATATTCCCCCAGTCCATAGGTTGTCTCAGAGGAGGAGATTTCTGAGCTGGGCCTGGACCATTGCTGAGAGTTGAATGGATGGAAAAGAGAAAAGAGGCTATTCTAGTCAAGAACATAGTGTATTTTCTTAAAAGCAAAAGCAAGGAAAATAAAATTATCTAGATGGGATGGCATTTTGGGAAGGATAAGATTGTGGTAAAGTTGGATGAAGAGTCAAAATCTGGCTGCTCTTTTATGTACTTTATGTATTACCTGCGAAGTAATAATTATGGTATGATTTAACTGAGTTCATATTGGTGGTAAGCAGTGTATGAGTGGCTAGAGATCCAGAGATGATAAGATCTAGTGTTTGATCTTAACGTCTCAGAATCTAAGCTTTGATAAAGTCAGAAAGTCAATGCATTCTAGAATAATAGGTATATACCTATTATATATATATATACACACATGTACATGTATGTACACATACATATGCATGCATGTATATGTACATATATGTATGTTACATGTGTGTGTGACACACACACCTATAGGACTTTCCAGGTGGGGCTAGTGGACCTGCCTGTCAATGCATAAGAGACACAGGCTCCATCTCTGGGTCGAGAAGATACCCTGGAGAAAGGCATGGCAACCCACTCCAGTGTTCTTGCCTGGAGAATCCCATGGACAGAGGAGCCTGGTGGGCTATAGTCCACGGGGTCGCAAAAAGTCAGACACAACCAAAGTGACTTATCATGCATGCATATATATGTGTAAGAGTTAGAGGTGTGTGTATACACACACACACACACACACACCAAGAGAGTATGCAGAACAAAACCCTTGCTCTGCATGCTGGATTCAGGAAGGCTTTGCAGAAATAGTAAGATCTCCACTGGTTGATGAAGGATGTCTAGGAGTTTGCCAGTTTGACACGATGGAGGAGGCATTTCAGACAGGAAGACTAGCACAGTAGAATGGCACAACGCACAGTAGAATCCTAAATTACATTCCTTTTTATTTCAGCTAAAAAAGAAACCAAAACAAATGCTGTTTCACTGATGCTGGGGACAGAGCATATTTTCATTTTACCCTCCTCATTTTCACCTTGCCAGCTCTCTTTGTCTGTGGACCATAATTTCTCAGCTTTCCTCTACAGTGATATTTCAGCCAAATTGCTCTACTAATATAATGCCTGATAGCTCAGTTGGTAAAGAATCTGCCTGCAGTGCAGGAGACCCCAGTTCAGTTCCTGGGTCAGGAAGATGCACTGGAGAAGGGATAGGCTACCCACTCCAGTATTCTTGGGCTTCCCTCGTGTTTCAGCTGTAAAGAATCTACCCACAACGCGGGAGACCTGGGTGGGAAAGAGCCCCTTGAGAAGTGAAGGGCTACCCACTCCAGTATTCTGTCTGGCCTGGAGAGTTCCATGGCTGTCTAGTCCATGGGGCCGCAAAGAGTCAGCTACAACTGAGTGACTTTGACTTTCCTTCAGTATAATGCTAGGAAGGCATCACTGCTGTTTTCTGCTGCTGTCCTTGGCTGTGTCCCTACCTTTCAGCCAACTTCAGTGAAGATCATAAAGGGAAATACAAATTCTCCCAGAACTGAACACAGACGTCCCCCTTGCTCCAGGGTCAGGGTGTGGGGGATGGTAGGCTTATCACATTCTGTCCCACAAACAACCATTCTGCTTCCCAACAGCAAGGGGGAGAGCAAAATGCATACCCTTTGCAGAAAGTTGTTGGGAGAGTGTGGGCCATTGTGATGCACCAGTTGTTAAAATCTTTGAGCATAATCAGAATTTTCCATTATACATTAATTTTCCAAGTGACATTTTATATGTGATTTTCTGTGAGTCAAGTGGGGACAAGCACAATCACCATTTGGTAAAAAGGAAACTGAGTAAAGGAAATGCTTACTGAATGGAATAGAAAGATGAGATTATTTCATTTCAGTACATATTTGTTTATTTACTTAGCTGCATTAGGTCTTAGCTGTGGCACACAGGGTCTTCATTGCATCATGCGGACTCTCTAGCTGTGGCCTGTGGGCTCCAGAGCGCGTGGACTCTGTAGTTGCAGAGCCAGGGCTTAGTTGCTCCAAGGCATGTGGGATCTTAGTTCCACAAGCAGGGATCGAACCCACGTCACCTACACAGCTAGTTGGATTCTTAACCACTGGGCCACCAACGAAGTCTCCCAGCAAACATTTTGAGCATCTATTATGTCTGAGTTTTATTGTTAGGTATGGTATATGCGTGTAAATAAAACACCTCTGATGCCATCAGGCTCTTCTGTTCACATTGTGCTCTCTGGCTGGGATCCGTCTACCTCCATTCACCCTTGACCAATGCAGCTTACCCAGGCTTTTATCATTTAAAGCCCAACCTATGTGCCATCTCCTCTCTGTGGCTTGACTTGACTCTCCCTTACCTCTCTCTGCAAACACAATGATTTTGCTACCATTTTGGTTTTCCATGAATTCTGTCCCATATTCTGTTCAACCTTCTTCACTTGACTGAAATAGATGAGTCCATCTTTACATCCCTAATAGCTGGCATAACAAACAACAGACACATACTTAGTAAAGTGAAGCCATGGCTTTGCCTGAGATGGGTTCATGATCCAGAGGAGATAAACACATGCAACTTTATTATGTATGCTAAATACTAAATCTAGTTGAGGTCTTGAGATTGGTCATAAAACTAATATTTGCTATAAACGTAGCAAATCTGATTTCCAGATTGCTGCTATTCTCTTTCCAATAAGATGATCCACCAAAGATCTCATTTCCATAAAAAGTAAAAATCGTGCTCAAATCAATGTTGGGAATACTGACTACTCTGTTCTTTTGGATAGCTCTGATTCCAATTAACATATGAAAAACTGAAAATTCCTACTGTAAAAAAAATCCCCTCCTCACTCTTCTCCCCAAAACCTGATTGTTCCCAAACCCAGTGGATCATAGAATTTATTACATGTGAAAACCAATCAGCATTCCACATCATTAGCAAACTTAGACATTCTTTGGGTGATGCTGCCTTTGAGATCAAGTATTCGTATTGTGAAAAGTTTATAAAGCTCCTGTGGAAACAATATCTGGATAGACTTTTACTCTAAACCTGCTCTGTGCTTGGAGGCCACTGTGCAAACTAGGTCAGCGTGTTCATACCGGAGACTTCCAGGCCAGTTAGCATTCCTGAAGGGGAGAGAGAGGAGTATTGCCTAAGGGGTAACCTGGATTTCTCTGAGGACAGAACTGGGAGCAAGGAGGCCCTTGGGAAGTTCCTGCTTTGTGGGGCCTGAAGCTTATACAGTGTGCGTACGTGTGGTATGTAACTTCTTTAAGAAAAATATTGCAAAATTAGATATGAGTGACTATTAATTTAGCATGAGAAAAGAAATAATGAACATTCACAAATTTTAAACAAACTGATAAATATCATAAACATTACAGAAATATATACAATAATCTACTTTTTTGAGATAATTGCTTGACACACTTCCATGATACGTTTTCCCTACAATATAATTTATGTTCTCTTTGGATGCCTTTTCATGACAATTTTGTAATGTTTACTACCAATAAAACAGAAGGGTAATTTAGTCTTTTTTTGGGGGGGGGGCTTGGCTGATCAAATGTTGTATTTCTTATTAGTAGTAGCTTTTGAAATGTTATATTGGTAAAGTCAAATCTATTTTTAAGGAATATTTCAACTTTGGGCAGATTCTGTCAAGACTGGGTCATATAGAAATGGAGGTGGTCAGACTACTTCTGGAAGCTGTTTCTATACCTGGAAAGTGAGTAAAGCCTTAATTCTGCAAAGACATATTGTGAACTATATGAAGATATCCCAACAAAGAACTAAATGTATCCCAATCCACCTCCCATTAGTTGGATCCCAAATACATTGACTGCCGCTTCATTAAGCCCTACTTAAGGGGATGTGTGATGGAGAGGAGGTTAGAGATGAAGGGTATTGGGGTCTTCAGCTACTACAGCTAAAGTATCTTGTTTACCAATTTTACCGAAAAGACAAGGCCCAAGGAACACATTGCTATGGCCACTCTCAGGGCTTTGGAAGCCCAGCATGAATGGATTCTCTAATGATTCAGCTTTCCTAGCTTCACTTCATGGTGGGGGAAGGAGGGCCTTCTGTTAGAAAGTAACAAGAGAGGTATTGTACAGCCCATCTTGGGTGGCCCTACATGGCACGGCTCATAGTTTCCCTGCGTTAGACAAGGCTGTGGTCCCTGTGATCAGATTGGTTAGTCTTCTGTGATGGTGGTTTTCATTCTTCTGTCCTCTGATGGAGAAGAATAAGAGACTTATGGAAGCTTCCTGATGGGAGAGACTGACAGAGGGGGAAACTAGTTCTTGTTCTGATGGGCAGGGCCATGCTCAGTAAATCTTCAATCCAATTTTCTTCTGATGGGTGGGGCTGTGTTCCCCCTTTGCTGTTTACCTGGGGCCAAACTATGGTGGAGGTAATGAAGATAATGGCAACCTCCTTCAAAAGGTCTCCTTGAAAAGAGCCTGGTGCTGGGAAAGATTGAAGGTGGGAGGAGAAGGGGACGACAAAGGATGAGATGGTTGGATGGCATCACCGACTCGATGGACATGGGTTTGGGTGGACTCTAGGAGTTGGTGATGGACAGGGAACCCTGGTGTGCTGTGGTTCCATGGGGTTGCAAAGGGTCAGACAAGACTGAGCGACTGAACTGAACCGAACTGATTGCACAGCAAGAAACTCTGTATGGAGAGCAAGATAAGAAAGGTATCAAGAGGTCACAGGTTCAGTAGCGAGTAGCTGGAACTGTTACCTTGGAATAACCAGCCTGTCCGTAATCCCCTGGGCTCTTCAAGAGACCCTCTCCTCCCTGGGTCCTTGCGGTCCAGTGGCTCACCCCCATCACACAAGGCACTGCCTGGTGCCTCTTTATGACCAGAGGGCTGCTTGTGCAACGGAGGCCAGTCCCACTGCAGAGATTCTATGTGTCTTTCTTTTATTTTACTGGAAGTCTTTGCTGCCATCCGGGCTGGTAATTGCACCACACCGTTTCTGAATCGATTGCTTTTAGAGCTGTTGAGCTTTTATTACTGCTCCTCGTTGGGGAGAGAGGAGGGAGAAAGGCAGGTCAGCCTGGGCTCCGCGAGAGATGAATGTCATCCAATTGTCTTTCTCCAGCTGTTGAATAAAACTAGTAATGCTGTGCCATTAAACCAAAAAGAAAATGAGGGTGTGAGAGAAAGGAGAGATGTTGCAGGGACAGAGAGAGACAGAACAAGGTGAACATATGGATCTGACTCTTCTTGGAATAGACATCAAAGCCATATTGTGATGTTGACTACATAGTGCAGTAATGTAGGAATGCAGCAAGAAGTAGAAGGCGAATTTAAAAAAGATATCTGTTGGCAGTTGCACAAATCTGCCATCTTTGCAGGTTTACTGATGTTTCCTCTTTCTTGGAGCTGAGGAAAAAAAAAATATATATATATAATATTCCAAATTTTATATATATATATATATATATATATATATATATATATATACACACACCTTTTTTTTCTCACTCTGATTGATAGACTCTGTAATTTGAATCAAATATGATGGAATTCCTCCTTAATTATACATATAACTGCTATTTCACTGGCAGGTGTCTCTATCCACACAACTGGGCCGGTTTTATCAACAGTGGCATTTATTTTTGATTTATCTAGCAGCATTTCTTCACAGTTTAACATAAGGTAGAAAGTAGCAGGGCCATTCCCTTGAGAATGAGGAATTCACACAATTCGGTTTTGTGAGGAGCATTCTCATTCTACCTGGAATGTGTCTTCAAGAAGCTAGCCAACCTAGCTTCTGGGTAAGGAAGCTTGGAAAATGAACTGAATCGCTCATGTGAACTTTGTTCATACTGTTTGCAGTCCTAAACAATGCCTCATTTAACATCTTGTCCCATATGATACCCCCTGCAACATTCATGTGCATGAACTGGATTCTTTCTTATCATAAACATTTTAGGAAAGGCTTAATGACACTGTTCATGGTATTTACCTATTTTTCAAAAATAGTCTAAATCTGTTTTTATAATTTGGACTTTTGAGCTAAACTGGTCTGAAGCATATTTAAGCATCACAAAAATGTCAGATCTTACAGAGGATTCTCCTCTGCTGAGCAGGAGGCAATATGCCCATTTCAAAATGCCAGTTAAAAGTGCAGGGGACTTAAATGACTTTCCTGGAGTCATACACCGTATCAGAGCTTGGCATAACACCCAGGCATTCTGATTCCCATTCTACGACTCTAACAACCAGAGTCGATGCAGTACGATTGCACATGACAGGCCCTACCTTTGGAGTGTGATGCCTGTGAACATCATTCGTCACTGCAGTTCAGTTCAGTCACTCAGTCGTGTCCGACTCCTTGCAACCCCATGAATCGCAGCACACCAGGCCTCCCTGTCCATCACCAACTCCAGGAGTTCACTCAGACTCACGTCCATTGAGTCAGTGATGCCATCCAGCCATCTCATCCTCTGTCATCCCCTTCTCCTCCTGCCCCCAATCCCTCCCAGCATCAGGGTCTTTTCCAATGAGTCAACTCTTCACATGAGGTGGCCAAAATATTGGAGTTTCAGCTTCAGCATCAGTGATTCCAATGAACACCCAGGACTGATCTCCTTTAGGATAGACTGGTTGGATCTCCTTGCAGTCCAAGGGACTCTCAAGAGTCTTCTCCAACACCGCAGTTCAAAAGCATCAATTCTTTGGCACTCAGCTTTCTTAGTCCAACTCTCACATCCATACATGACCACAGGAAAAACCATAGCCTTGACTAGATGGACCTTTGTTGGCAATGTAATGTCTCTGCTTTTCAATATGCTATCTAGGTTGGTCATAACTTTCCTTCCAAGGAGGAAGCATCTTTTAATTTCATGGCTTCAATCACCATCTACAGTGATTTTAGAGCCTAAAAAATAAAATCTGACACTGGTTCCCCATCTATTTGCCATGAAGTGATAGGACCAGATGCCATGATCTTCGTTTTCTGAATGTTGAGCTTTAAGTCAACTTTTTTGCTCTTCTCTTTCACTTTCATCAAGAGGCTTTTTAGTTCCTCTTCACTTTCTGCCATAAGGGTGGTGTCATCTACATATCTGAGGTTATTGATATTTCTCCTTAAATATATGCATAATATCTACCCTGGTGGTCCCTCTACCGTGTTCAGTCTGTCAGGTCAAGCAGCATTGCTGTTATTATTTGTAATGGAGAGGATGTTTGGACTGTTGGTCTCAGTGGCAGTTGGCACATAGCAGCTAGCAGTCTGTGGTGTCATACAGAAAGATACAGCCTGGTGCACAGATCCGCCAGTGTATCAGCACAAATAATGGCATCAGATGGCCCTGCCAAACTGCTGTCTCTTTGCCAGTTCCCCACCTACACTCTCATTAGTTCCTGCCTAATAGCCAGTGATAAAGGTACTTTGAAGTTCCATGGATTTCCTTGTAAAGATCATACCATTTTGGATTTGGTTTAACATTCCAGTCCCTTCAGGTTGGAAGTCAGAGTTTAGGAGAGCTGTATTCTGTGTTAAAAGTCGGTGTAATTTCTCTCTTGCTTGTTCTGTATTTCTGAAACTGTACAAATCTAAAACAGTATAAACAAAAAAAATTATTTATTGTTGGGTAATGGTTATTTTTCTACCAAGTTATGAAGGAAACTTTTCTGTTTTGACTGACAGTCAGAATCAGTTCATCAATGAAAAATGTCAGTGAATTAAGCATGGAAGAAACTTTGATCCAGAGTAATTCACAATGTGGGAGGCCCTGAATGTAACATAAGAAACATGTTTAACCTGCTCTAATAAACTCTACTCAGTGTAAACCCTTGGTGAGTAATTAGGGACTTAAGCAGAGTCACTCTGAAAGGATAACTCACTACAAAGCCCTTATCGAAGGCAAAAGGAGAAGGGGAAGACAGAGGGTGAGATGGTTGGATGGCATCACCAGCTCAATGGACATGAGCTTGAGTAAATTCCAGGAGTTGGTGATGGACAGGGAGGCCTGGCGTGCTACAGTCCATGGGGTCACAAAGAGTCAGACACAACTAAGCGACTGAACTGAGCTTCTTTGAAAATAGACAACATACTTTAATGCTAGTTCTTACCTATAATGGATGATGTTATAATGAGGATCTAGTATATGATTCCTATTTTGTGAGTGGGAGACTGAGGACAAGAGACATTTTAGTGACTATAAAAGTTCCCTGAGCTGTTGCTCAGCAATCGCTTGGTCATGTCCAACTCTTTGCCACCCCATGAACAGGCCTCCTTGTCCTTTACCATCTCCCAGAACTTACTCAAACTCATGTCCGTTGAGTTGGTGATGCCATCCAACATCTTGTCCTCCATTGTCCCCTTCCCCTGCCACCTTCACTCTTTCCCAGCATCAGGGTCTTTTTCAGTGAATCAGCTCTTTTCATCAGGCGGCCAAAGTATTGGAGTTTCAGCTTTAGCATCAGTCCTTCCAATGAATATTCAGGACTGATTTCCTCTAGGATGGATTGGTTTGATCTCCTTGCATTCCAAGGGACTCTCAAGAGTCTTCTCCAACACCACCGTTGAAAAACATCAACTCTTCAGCCTTCTTTCAGTGTCATGTGTCAAAATTAAGATTTGACTCAGGCCGAGCCCAAGTCACACTTTCACTTGAGCCCTGCTCTCTGCCCAGCAGCTTATTTCACAGAGGATACCCTTTGTTGCATCTTGTAGGGATCAAGATCTGTTGTGGGTATCAGTCTCAAGGGGCCTACAGCAGTAATAAGATGCTATGTAAATAAGGAACATGTTTAACTTCCCGAAAACCCCCGTCTATGCTTTGAGGCTGTGACCATAACATTGACAGGGATCAGTCTTAATATTTGACTAGTTAACTGTAGGGTTTGGTTTTCCATTACAGTGTACTCTGTTGAAATATGGTCTCATTAAATAAATGCCCCTCCTATCAGAGACGAGTTTCCTACAAGCAATGTGAAGGCTAACAAGTTTAATAACTGACAATTTTTTTCCTTAAAAAAAAAAATGGAAAGGAGAAAGCAAAAGAAATTCCCTTCTTCTCACTGCAAGGCACACTATGGCCACTTGTGAAGATGGGTAATTGAATTCAGCGGTGCAGGCTGACAGCATTTCCACTGTAAGTGGATCTCTCTTCTCTATCAGTGAGAGAAAATGGCCTCAAATGATGCTGACTGGGACACAGCAGCCGTCTCCCTTGAAAATAGCTGGGCCTTATTGACTTCCCTGGGTAGGGAGTCCAAATTGCTACCCAGATGAGTCCAAGGGGTAGCTGGGATAGACCTGGCTACTCAGTGGGTCTCCATCCTTCTGGAATAAGTGATCAAGAGGGCCCATCCCAGAGGAAGGAAGAACATTATGGCCAGGTGTCGGGAATAATGGGGCAAAGAAACGGTGAAAGAACTTTATAGTTTTTAATAACATGTAAAGTAACATGTGTAAGTGTATTTAAAAGTTTTATAATATAACACATGTCAAGCATCTTAAAAAAAAAAAAAAAGATTGGGATTTCCCTGGTGGTCCAGTGGTTAGGTTAAGACTTCTCATTCCAATGCAGGGGATAGGAGTTCAATCCCTGGTCGGGGAGCTAAAATCTCACATGCTTTGTGCCCCCAAAACCAAAGCATAAAACAGAAGCAATATTGTAACAAAATCAATAAAGACTTTTATTATTTCTTTTCAGAAATATATTTGGGGGAAATGCCATTTATTATTTTTTTAATTTAAATTTATTTATTTTAATTGGAGGCTAATTACTTTACAATATTATATTGGTTTTGCCATATATCAACATGAACCTGCCATGGGTATACACATGTTCCCCATCCTGAACCCCCCTCCCACCTCTCTCCCCATACCATGGTCCACATCAAAAAAAGTCTTTTAAAAAGAGATATTCCTAGGTTCTAACTATTTGTCCTTGCATAGTGGTTTAGAATATGTCAACATTACAGCTCAGTCATGTCCAACTCTTTGCAACTCCCCTGGACAGTAGCCCACCAAGCTGCACTTCCATGGAATTTTCCAAGCAAAAATACTGGAGTGGGTGGCCATTTCCTACTTCAGAGGATCTTCCCTACCCTGGGATCAAACCTGTGCTGCCTACATCTCTTCCATTGGCAGGTAGATTCTTTACCACTCTGCCACCTGGGAAGCCCCTGTGTATACTGACTTTTAAGAGAACTGAGAATAAAAGAAGCCACTGAGGAAAAGAGAAGGTAGTTTGAGTCTCAGACCTCATCCCTTGAATAAGGTCTGTAATGATAATTGGTATTATTTAAATCTGCAATGCATCTTCAGCAGAACTTTCTTTATCTAATGACCATGGTGGAGTTTCAGAAATGTCGAGAATCTAGTTAGGGAAAGCCCCAAATGAGATTTTTTTGGCTGAGAATATTAACAAACTGCTAAATATAGTAAGAAGGAATCATGACCACCCTCCTTGCCAAAATCATCCCACACCTTTTGGACTTTAAGATGACTAAGCTTTGGGGGTACAACCTACAGAAACAAATTGCTCATACAAGAAGGAGTTTCCAAGAATGCATTCTCGTGGGTCTGAGTGTTCTCTGCAAGTGGCAGATGTCAGTGACAGCTAAAAAAGTTATAATAGTACAAGCATATTTTGAATCATCTGGCTGTGACCGCTGAATATTCAGGTGCTTTCACATGATTTTAATGACTGTGCTGAGTTGTTTTCATGCCACATGTGGACCAAACCTTTCCTATCTTCACTGTGCAGAACTAATGTGAAAAGAACAGAGGCAGACACAGAACATAAATGATATGTTTATGCCATGCAAAAGATAAAATGACATCAGAGCATGCTTTCATAAACAAAGCCTTCACACTTTTTAATGGCAGCCCACTCCAGTATTCTTGCTTGGAAAATCGCATGGATGGCAGAACCTGGTAGGCTACCGTCCATAGCGTCGCAAAGAGTCGGACACAACTGAGTGACTTCACTTTCACAGTATTTCAACTGGAGAAAACTGGAGGGAGGCTAGAATCATAGTGAGCATTGCTTGCAAAAGGTTGAAGAGCTCAGGCTTCTTGACTAGTGAACCTGGGCTTGACTATTTCAGGTCAGGACTACTACTGTGGGAATGGTCTCCCATCCAAGTACCAACCAGGCTTGACCCTGCTTAGCTTCTGAGATCAGATGAGATTGGGCACATTCAGGATGGTATGGCCATAGACTGGGACTGGTAATTTTGTTTAAACTAAGCAACATCTGCTGTCACATTAAATTAAGTTGTTAATTGATATTTTACAACGTTTCTGGATTTATTTGTATTTAATCTCTAAATCTGTTTTGAAATTGACCACATGCTGGGCCACAAGGCAAGCCTTGGTAAATTTAAGAAAATCTGAATCGGTTTTGCTTTCATAAGGGCTATAAGCACAAGTGGATTACAGCTACCTTTGTTTGTATATATGTATGTAAATGTATTTTTTTAATGAGCATACACTGTAATTCATTCATTCGTTCATTTGTATTTCGGGGTCGTGCTGGGGCTCCGTTGCTGCACATGGCCTTTCTCTAGCTGCGGTGGGCTGATGCTGCTCTCCAGCTGCAGTGCCTGGCTTTCTTACTGCAGTAGCTTCTCTTACTGTAGAGCAGGAGCTCTAGGGTGTGTGGGCTGTTGCGGCACTTGGGCTGTCAGAGCACAGACTCAGTAACTGTGGTGCATGGACTTAGTTGCCTTGCAGCATGTGGAATCTCTCAGGCCAGGGATGAAACCTGTGTCCCCTGCATTGACAGGCCGATTCTTAACCACTGGACTACTGGGGAAATCCTGTTTGTGCATATTTATGTAATGCTAAAATAAACATAATTGGAGTGATTGGGGGCGGGGGTTAGCTCCCCACAAATGGCTTTTTCTTTTAAAGAGATCCTATATTTTTTTCAAGTTTGATAAGTCATCACGGATAAAGATACTCAGACTCTATTGACTCAGAATTGGGTGCTGACATCAGTAGGCAGGGTTTTCTTCTCTTCATATTCTGTTCCCCTGAGTTATGATTGCCTGCTGATTTCAGTAGGGCTATGGAAATTACCAATGGCCAGAAAAATGCAAGTTTGTAAGTACCCATTAGATTCGGTTTTGTAAGATCAAAGGCTCAATATTACCTCAAAGGCAATTGGGTAGATTCTTTGAGAGAAAGAGATGTGCCTCTGTGCAAAGAATAAAGCTAAACACCTAGACTGGTTTTAGAGAGGGGATGGAAAAGAAAGGGATAGCACAGGAGCTGGCCAATTATTATTGTTGTTTAGTCAAGTCATGTCTGACTGTTTTGTGACCCCATAGACTGTAGCTCCTCTTCCCACAGGATTTCCCAGACAAGAGTACTGGAGTGAGTTGACATTTCCTTCTCCAGGGGATCTTCCTGACCCAGGGATCAAACCCATGTCTCCTATATTGGCAGGTGGATTCTTTACCACTGAGCCGCCAGGGAATCCTTCAGGCCAATTATGCTTTCTCCATAAATGAGAGTCTTAAAAGATTTCAGTGTGAATTACTTGGTAAACACAAGTTACTGTCTTTAATATTTGTTAAGAAAAATTATTTAGTGCAAAGAAGGAAACAGCACAGGAACTTTATTTTTTTAATTTTTATTTTTACTTTATTTTACTTTACAATACTGTATTGGTTTTGCCATACATTGACATGAATCCACCATGGGTGTACATGCGTTCCCAAACATGAATCCCCCTCCCATCTGCCTCCCCACAACATCCCTCTGGGTCATCCGCGTGCACCAGCCCCAAGCATGCTATATCCTGCATTGGACATAGACTGGTGATTCGATTCTTACATGATAGTATACATGTTTCAATGCCATTCTCCCAAATCATCCCACCCTTTCCCTCTCCTTCTGAGTCCAAAAGTCCACTATACACATCTGTGTCTTTTTTGCTGTCTTGCATACAGGGTCATCATTGCCATCTTTCTAAATTCCATATATATGTGTTAGTATACTGTATTGGTGTTTTTCTTTCTGGCTTACTTCGCTCTGTATAATCGGCTCCAGTTTCATCCATCTCATCAGAATTGATTCAAATGTATTCTTTTTAACGGCTGAGTAATACTCCATTGTATATGTGTACCACAGCTTTCTTATCCATTCATCTGCTGATGGACATCTAGGTTGTTTCCATGTCCTGGCTATTATAAACAGTGCTGTGATGAACATTGGGGTACATGTGTCTCTTTCAATTCTGGTTTCCTCAGTGTGTATGCCCAGCAGTGGGATTGCTGGGTCATATGGCAATTCTGTTTGCAATTTTTTAAGGAATCTCCACACTGTTTTCCATAGTGGTTGTACTAGTTTGCATTCCCACCAACAGTGTAGGAGGGCTCCCTTTTCTCCACACCCTCTCCAGCATTTATTGCTTGCAGATTTTCGGATCGCAGACATTCTGACTGGTGTGAAGTGGTACCTCATTGTGGTTTTGATTTGCATTTCTCTAATAATGAGTGATGTTGAGCATCTTTTCATGTGTTTGTTAGCCATCCGTATGTCTTCTTTGGAGAAATGTCTATTTGGTTCTTTGGCCCAGTTTTTGATTGGGTCTTTTATTTTTCTGGAATTGAGTTGCATAAGTTGCTTGTATATTTTTGAGATTAGTTGTTAGTCAGTTGTTTCATTTGCTATTATTTTCTCCCATTCAGAAGGCTGTCTTTTCACCTTGCTTATATTTTCCTTTGTTGTGCAGAAGCTTTTAATTTTAATTAGATCCCATTTGTTTATTTTTGCTTTTATTTCCAGTATTCTGGGAGGTGGATCATAGAGGATCCTGCTCTGATTTATGTCGGAGAGTGTTTTGCCTACGTTCTCCCCTAGGAGTTTTATAGTTTCTGGTCTTACATTTAGATCTTTAATCCATTTTGAGTTTATTTTTGTGTGCGGTGTTAGAAAGTGATCTAGTTTCATTCTTTTACAAGTGGTTTACCAGTTTTCCCAGCACCACTTGTTGAAGAGATTGTCTTTACTCCATTGTATATTCTTGCCTCCTTTGTCAAAGATAAGGTGTCCATATGTGTGTGGATTTATCTCTGGGCTTTCTATTTGTTCCATTGATCTATATTTCTGTCTTTGTGCCAGTACCGTACTGTCTTGATGACTGTGGCTTTGTAGTAGAGCCTGAAGTCAGGCAAGTTGATTCCTCCAGTTCCATTCTTCTTTCTCAAGATTGCTTTGGCTATTCGAGGTTTTTTGTATTTCCATACAAATCTTGAAATTATTTGTTCTAGTTCTGTGAAAAATATCGCTGGTAGCTTGATAGGGATTGCATTGAATTTGTAAATTGCTTTGGGTAGTATACTCATTTTCACTATATTGATTCTTCCGATCCATGAACATGGTATATTTCTCCATCTATTAGTGTCCTCTTTGATTTCTTTCATCAGTGTTTTATAGTTTTCTATATATAGGTCTTTAGTTTCTTTAGGTAGATATATTCCTAAGTATTTTATTCTTTTCGTTGCAATGGTGAAATGGAATTGTTTCCTCAATTTCTTTTTCTACTTTCTCATTATTAGTATATAGGAATACAAGGGATTTCTGAGTGTTGATTTTATATCCTGCAACTTTACTATATTCATTGATTAGCTCTAGTAATATTCTAGTGGAGTCTTTAGGGTTTCCTATGTAGAGGATCATGTCATCTGCAAACAGTGAGAGTTTTACTTCTTCTTTTCCAATTTGGATTCCTTTTATTTCTTTTTCTGCTCTGATTGCTGTGGCCAAAACTTCCAGAACTATGTTGAATAGCAGCAGTGAAAGTGGGCACCCTTGTCTTGTTCCTGACTTTAGGGGAAATGCTTTCAATTTTTCACCATTGAGGATAATGTTTGCTGTGGGTTTGTCATATATAGCTTTTATTATATTGAGGTATGTTCCTTCTATTCGTGCTTTCTGAAGAGTTTTTATCATAAATGGATGTTGAATTTTGTCAAAGGCCTTCTCTGCATCTATTGTTATAATCATATGGCTTTTATTTTTCAATTTGCTAATGTGGTGAATTACATTGATTGATTTGCAGATATTGAAGAATCCTTGCATCCCTGGGATAAAGCCCACTTGGTCATGGTGTATGATCTTTCTAATGTGTTGTTGGATTCTGATTGCTAGAATTTTACTGAGGATTTTTGCATCTATGTTCATCAGTGATATTGGCCTGTAGTTTTCTTTTTTTGTAGTATCTTTGTCAGGTTTTGGTATTAGGGTGATGGTGGCCTCATAGAATGAGTTTGGAAGTGTACCTTCCTTTCTGCAATTTTCTGGAAGAGTTTGAGGAGGATAGGTGTTAGCTCTTCTCGAAATTTTTGGTAGAATTCAGCTGTGAAGCCGTCTGGACCTGGGCTTTTGTTTACTGGAAGATTTCTGATTACAGTTTCAATTTCCGTGCTTGTGATGGGTCTGTTAAGATTTTCTGTTTCTTCCTGGTTCAGTTTTGGAATATTGTACTTTTCTAAGAATTTGTGCATTTCTTCCACATTGTCCAAGCACAGGAACTTTTAAAGCACAGACATATAACTTAATCACTTTAAGCAAAGCTTAGCATGTGTTATTTTCCCCTACTTCAGTTTCAGATGTACTCAGAATATTTTGGGGGTGTTTAGGGAGAGTCTATATGTCCAGTTGTGTGGCTTCTGAGCTGACATTCCTCTGTTCCTGTAAGCCCCTGGGAACATGTCTTTAGCAGGTTCTTACTCTTACCAGAACAAGGGCATCAAGTTGCCAGTTAACTCCAATAATTAACTCCATGGAGCGAGTTCCTCAATTTTACTTAAGGCAGGAGCAGAAAGCCAGTACCTACTGCTCTTTTTCCTTTGGTCTCATGCGGAACCTGGAGGGAACTGAAGGATTAAGGAAATTTCATTGCCTTTAGTTTCTCTTTGAGGAGCTTTCTTATTGCTCACCCTGAGTTAGCTCTCAGTTAATAGTGATTTCTCTGCTTGTCCAACCCCTGCAGTGTCCTCCAGAATTTCTGACATAAACTGTTAAAGCCAAATCTTGCTGTGATTTTTGCCCCCATGGAGAAACATGCATTTCAGCAACAGCAAACCCTTTATAACTTGGGAGTCTCAGGGGCTTGATTGCATTACAGAGTCATAGGACCATAAGTACACAGCCATATATCACCAGGGTTAAATTGTTTTCAGTATGAAATGATGTCATCCACTTTCGACACAGCCTCAAGCCCAGTGCCCTTCATGTGGTAAGTATTCAATAAACACTTGACATTTTGATTTATTAATTTTTACCCCCTCTATATAAAGAAAAGTGTTATAGCGATAACTCTCAGTTATCTGTAAAAATCACTTAGTCGCAACACTTTATTTTTTAGCAATGTCAGATGACTTGGATAGCATTGCATCATTCTGATATTTCTAATATCATACATGGAAAGTAAAGACCCAGTAAATTAGTTTAATTGGGGGGAAATTCGTGTTTGCACTGATAATAATTGCATAGTATCTTTAAAGACATAAGGGTTATTATTTTCAAGTAATGTAAACATAATAAAATATCCCTTGTAGAGATCCTACTTTAAGGGTCTCCTAATAATTCCCATGTAATTAGCAATTAGAACATCCCCCTGAAACTTGCCCTTTCCTACTCCCTTTGTGACTCCTTTTTGAGTGTAAGGTTGCATCAGAAGTTGTACTCTGATATCAATTTTGTTTAAGCTATTAATTTGACAGTGATTTTTTTTTTGACCCTTGAATGGCATAATTTCTTTAAATGTATTTCAGGTTAAGTTGTGTTCAAACTGACACCGATTTTTAAATTAGTGACTTTGAAGTCAGTGAAAAAAAAGTGAAAAATAACGTATTTTGTATTTATGCAAAAAATTCTTGATGCTGAACAGAACTGACCTCTGGGTACAAGGTAGGATTGGACTTCCATATGTTAATGGCAAATAAGATAGGGCAGGGGCTTCTAATTACTTTAGTTTATTAAGAATCCCAGGGCACCTCTTAGAATGGTAGAGGTGATGTTAGCCCTTATGTCCTGGATATGATCCAGTTTTGGTAATTGCTAATTACAATCTGTCTCCCTAATTCCCTTGACTCTTGCTTCTGAATGTGATTTTTCTTCACTTAGCAATATTTAACTATTATATACTCATGACCATTAGAACAGCTACTGATTTCTGTTTCTATGTTTAATATGCTTTTCTTTTTGCTTGCTTTTGATTCTTATTATTATCCTATTATTATTCTAACTATTTATGTAGACAGAAGAGAAAATACAAATCTTTAAAAATTTTTAGCTACTTTTAATGACTTAGGCTGGAACGTACTTTGTAAATCTAGCATAGGGACTTTCTGGATCCCTGTTTAACAATCTGAAATCACTAGACACACCAGTGGCCTACATCATACTCATTACAAGATAGTGAAAACACAGAAATGGATTTCAGACAGGCCAGGGTTTTCAATGTCCTCAATTCTAGGGTTCCATTCATGACATGGAGGAGAGATATATGAAAGTTATCCCACAACTAGACCCACCTAATGATTCATCATGTTCTGGAGCCTACCCCAAACAGGAATATCTCTATTTTCGAGATTCTTTCGATCACAATGAATTGGAGCTGATGAATACAGAAAGAAGTGATGGGTCAAAAAGATTTTATTCATTTCAAAATACAAGTCCAAAGGATATTCAGGTGTTTACATTGTTTCTGGCCCTCTGAAGGTACACAGTTATTCCTGAGTCTGTTGGGATATAAGCCCTTGTTTAAGATGTATTATATGGAGTTCAGATGGAGGGTATCAGGTTTTATCTGTGATCTACACTCAGTGTGTAAAAATCACCTCATGAGATAAGTGGAATTATATTCACACCCTAGCAACATTCAGATGAAGGAAGCATCTTTCTTGCTAGTCAGTATGCACTGAGCCTTCTCGGTGAGCAAAAATGCTTAGAACTTTCAAGACACAGACATCCCTGAGTCCCTGGATTACATATACCAAACATGTCAAACATAGATTTTGACCTGTCTTACTCACTCTAAAGAGGTTCATCAAACCGTCACTTCAAAGAGATGTTCTTCCTGAATCACCAGAATGTCTGAAAAACTCAAATATAATATTCCTGATATTTTCTTTTTGACCATGTTTTAGCCAGAGATGGAAAGACACTTCCTGTGGGTTTTCTTAATGAAACACTGTTTCCTGTGATATTGGCATAGTATGACTCAAATGTCCTATCCGTGACTCAGATAATGATCAAAGTAACTCATCTTAAGAGTTGTGCTGTCTTCTGCTGTTCTTCATGCTTCAGTTCCATCAAAAGGAACAAAGTGCTACTATTGTGTCTAAGAACACCATTTACTCACAAGCAGCATTGACATGAAAGTGAGGGATCCTAGTTACAGAACAATGGCTAATAATTGAGCTCGGAATGGCCATTTGGCTAGGTAGGTTGGGAAAAGCTAATCATGTCGTGCAGTAGCACATTTCTCCAGCATTCTTTGAACCTAAAATTGCTATGTTGATGAAATCCATTTTAAACATGTTATTAAGGTTCTTAGGCTTGAAAAAAAATGGATATTTTCAGGATGTTCTGACTTTCTGATATATCAGGGAAGATTTTGATGTCAGAATGACCACCCACACACAAAAAATAATAACACAAACTCCAGGAATTGGTGATGGACAGGGAGGCCTAGCGTGCTGCGATTCATGGGGTCGCAAAGAGTCAGACACAACTGAGCGACTGAACTGAACTGAACTGAACTGAGCCCTCCACCCAGAACTCAGTAAATTTTATTACTGAGGATCTGAAGAAACTCCCGCTGGTTTCTATGTGGCTATTTGTCTAACTTGAATATTATCTTTTTTTTTAAATCCTGGTAACACACTTGATACTCACCTCCTGCCACACAATTCCTACTGCTGCTACACTGGAAATATATTCTTGCTTTCTATAAGTTTAATAGTTAAGGAGAGAGATAAAAAAAATCCATGTGTTTATTTCATTGTTTGCTTGCACTAATGCAGAAAACCATTGGACAGAGCCTTCCTCTTTAGTGAGTGGAAGAACAAACAGGCATTACATCCCCAGATTTTCTGCGTTCATTCTAATCAGGATAGCTGATACTGACCTTGCACTTAAAAATACTGGGCAAGCTCTGGGGATGAGTCTTGACCCAAATTTAGAAATGTACAAGCTTTCCACTCTACCTTCTAGGATGTGTATTTCCCAAACAGCGAGAGGAGGATTAAGAAAGAAAAACTAAACCACTAAGGGGCTTTGGATGGGCCCAATGTGTGTGTGTGTGTGAGAGAGACAGAGAAACTGAAGCAGAAACTCCCGAGAACATATTTTAATCGATTACAATAAAATCTTTTATGAGCATTGCAAGAGTGGATGTGTCCACCGCTATCCCCAGGCCAAAGCTTGAATCCTTAGCATTTGCTGTCTTGGCGCCCTTAGACCAGAAGTCCTCGTTCTTGGCCCCTAATTCAAGTTCCCTTCCAACCTTCTCCCCTCCCCTGCAAGAGTTATCTCCAGGTGACCTCTGAGTTTTCCAGGGATCATAATTCGTCCTCTCATAAGGTTTTCCTTCTTGGTCTCTTTGCTGATGTCTGCTGCCTGCCCAATTCAACCAAATAAATAATTGTCACGCAAGGACTCTCTGCCATGAGAATGTTGCTTTCTGAGCCCTCCAAACTGGAAGACCTTCAGGGATCAAGATTCAGTTTAACCTCCTAAGGCCCAGCAGAGTTCTCCACAGAAATGGGGAAGAAATCCTCCTGGCACGTGGTTGAGGCTATTGAAGAAACACCCCTTTCCCTTTCTCCTCTTCGCCTCCGGCACTCCTGCCAGCACTCTCTTACAGATGCACCTCTTCACAGGCCCCCTCTTGACACACAGCCTGCCCAGAGCAGACCCCCAGAGGCTGACTATGGAGGTCTTGGGACCCAGTTTGGCCCCGGGTCCTGTCTTAGCTGGCGGGGGCCGTCACAGTACCGCAGATACTGTGGCTTAACCCACAGATTTTTATTCCTCACAGTTCTGGAGTCTGGAAAGTCCAAGAGGAAGGTTCTGGCCAATTCAGTTTCTGGTAAGAGCTGGCTTCCTGGCTCACAGAATGCTGTCTTGTCTGTGTCTCTCCATGACCTCTCCTTGGCATATATATATATATATATATATATATGCCTGGTGAAGGGTGCCATAGGAGAGAGAAAGCAAGCCTTTTCTCTCAGATGTCTCCTCTTATGAGGCCACAAATCTGTAATTCTGTCAGATCAAGCCACCCCTTATGACTTCATTCAACCTTACTTACTTAGAAGCTCTGTCTCCAAATACAGTCACATGAGGAGTTACGGCTTCAGCAAATAAATTTTTGTTGCTGTTGATGTTCAGTTGCTCAGCTGTATCTGACTCTTTGCAACACCATGGACTGCAGTACTCCAGGCTCCTGTGTCTTCCATTATCTCCCGCAGTTCGCTCAGATTCGTGTCCATTGAGCCAGTGATGCTATCCAACCATCTCATCCTCTGCTGCCCCCTTCTCCTTTTACCTTCAGTCTTTCCCAGCGTCAGGATATTTTCCAATGAGTCAGCTCTTCATATCAGGCGGCCAAATTATTGGAGCTTCAGCATCACTCCTTCCAATGGATATTCAAGGTTGATTTCCTTTAGGATGGACTGGTCGGATCTTCTTGCAGTGCAAGCGACTCTCAAGGGTCTTCTCCAGTACCAGATAAATTTTAGGGGGACACAATCATTTAGTACATAACCACTCACATTTAAACACACCAGGGACCATTGATACAAATCTATTCCTTCCTCCCAAAGTGGTTATCCAAGTGCTGGCACAGAAAGTTACCATCCATTGGATAAGTACAGTGTATGTTTGAAACCGTAGGTAAATTTCAGTATGGCTTAGTGACTGTGAGAAGACTGACAGGTTAGCTTGGGCTAGATTTTTATAATAAAATGGACTATTTTACGACCCAAGAAAATGAATCAAACTCCCATAAGCAAGGTAAAAATGCATTGATGTTGGAAGGCACATCTTCACTTGGAAACAGGGCCATTTTAAACATCCCGTTTAAACACAAAGGACACTAGAAAATTAAAGAAAATAAAAACTGTGCCCATATATGATTAAAGCGTAGGGATCAGTGGACTTCTGCAAGGCTCTCCATGGGTTTTGATCTACAGTCCATAAGATCATTTCCTCAGTAGGTCAGACCTCTGGGGAAGAAACGACATTATTAGCTTAAAGTCTGAATCCTGAAAGTTAATTTAATTACCAAAAATAACTGTAGTGAATATGTCAGCAGGCACGTGTGTGGCTGTGGGAGGGATAGAGAGATGAAGAGCAGAGACCGACAGAGATGGGGGAGAAATGGAGAGCACCTGTTTTGTCTGAGTTTTCCACTTTTCAAACAAACAAAAAAAGCTAGAAATGTGAAATTTTATATAGAACTCTCAATTTGTGAAAGTCAGGAATGAATTCTTTAACTAACCACTCATGGGCCAGCACTAGAACAGCTGTATCCAGCCTTAGCTGCTGCTCTTTGTAGAACATGTACATCCATCGGTTTCCTTGAAGGAACTAGGAAGGATGTCTTCCCTTTGGTTTGTGGGTTCTGTCCACTGCTTTCTTAAGAGGATCGTAAGGCAACTCTAGTGTTCTCTCTGCTTTTGTGGTTGCCTCGCCATTCATAAGGCTTATAGTTGATAATGAAGTTGTCTTGGAGGGCTGCCATGTCCATGACGTAGTTGCTTATCCGATTTTGTAATCCTTTATCAATTCCCTCTCCAGCTTGGAGGCCAGGCTGAGGTTATGGAACAGAATATTAAGTGGTTTTAGATCAAGTCCCATCTCTGTTAGGATCTTCTCTGTGATAATAGGAGACATTATTAATAATAATAACAGCAATAACGCACAGCAGTAATAATGTGCCATTGTATTAAGTTCACCCTGAAGTAGATGGCCAATCCAGGACCTTTTCTTATCACAGCCACATATTTTTACATAATATCAAAGAAAATAAAAATAAAAGCAATTCCAGTGTCAGCTAGAATTAGGGAGAGATTGAAAGCAGCATAAAGGAATAAGCAAAAGCAAAAAAAAAAAAAAGTAGTCCAGAATATGAATATATTCTGCCAACAATGAGATATATGCACAAAAATGTCTTACATTTTTCTTCCAAGTGGATGTTCGGTTGGTTGCCATTTCTTAGGAAAGGTGGTTTTGATTAAAGTGCAGACTTGGATTCATGCCACCTGAGTTCCACCACTTACTATCTATGTAGCCTCACAAATATATCAAGTTTCTCTGAGTTGCAGTTTTCTCATCTGTATCGGGCATAATAAGTACTTACCTTGTGGAGAAAGAAACGGCAACCCACTCCAGTATTCTTGCCTGGAGAATCCCATGGACAGAGGAGCCTGTTGAGCCACAGTCCGTAGGGTCGCAGTGACTGAGCATGCACACAGCAATTGATATGATTAGGGTGATTTGGAGATCGACTTAGCTCAGTCTTCCACTTTACAGCTTGGGCCCAGAACGGGCAACAGTATGTCTCCCCCGTCCCTGGGATTCTCCAGGCAAGAACACTAGAGTGGGTTGCCATTTCCTTCTCCACAGATGCACAATTTTCCCTTTTTGCAACCAAGACATTATGAGTAAGGCTCCATCTCCACTCCTCTGAGTTGGAGCACAAGAACCTCATGCTTTCCTACATAAAAGGTGCAGGAAAGGGCCAAGAGAAAACTGTTTGATGGTTAACTAAAATATGAGATGTTTCTTTGACAATAAAAAATCTATTTTAAGACCTTTTATAGAAAGTAACAGTGTCCAATAGAAATAAAAAATCAAAAATTTTCTAATAACCATGTTTTAAAAAGTTATAAAATGGTACAGTTAATTTTAGTAACATATTTTACTTACCCAGTAGATTGAAAGCATCAGAGAAGGCGATGGCACCCCACTCCAGTACTCTTGCCTGGAAACTCCCGTGGACGGAGGAGCCTGGTGGGCAGTAGTCCATGGGGTGACAAAGAGTCAGACAGGACTGAACGACTTCCTTTTCCCTTACCTGTGTCCTACTGGGTACAATTAGATGAGGTACTCCATATAAATCTTCTACCATTCTGCTAGACACATTTTGTTGTCATTGCTAATTAATTTTGTTATTGTCACTTATGATCACTATTGAAGTCTTCACTCTCTGACTTGCTTTCCTTCTGTTTTTTATTGGTGGGCCGGAGACAATTAGGGGAACCCCATCCTTAGCTTCTCAATGCTGTTTTTTCATACATGATTTTTTTTTTATTTAACTGAGTGCTGTCTTCTTTCTAAACGCAATATTAGAAACCATCAGAGTGGACTTCAGAACTTAATGAAGTATCTGGATGGAATAAATAAGAGACAGGCTTTAGGTGAAATAGACAATAGGCTTGTTCTTCCTCTGCCTTTGCCAGGGATCTGCTTTGAAAACCTGAAGGGTTAAAGAGTCTCTGTGAAATGAGTACAGTCATAGTCATGTTTGATCACTGTCAAAGAGGAATAAAGAACTCAGATGTGTTGGGCTACTATCCTGTGCTGATTTATATGTTATTTCATTAGATCTTTGGATAACATTATGGGAAAAAGAGCCTGTTAATAATGTTGTTGTTGTTCAGTCACTAAGTTGTATCCGACTTTTTGCAACCGCAGGGCAGGACCCCAGAAGAACCTGCTAGGCTCCTCTGTCCATGGGATTTTCCAGGCAAGAACACTGGAGTGGGTTGCCATTCCCTCCCTGAGGGGATCTTCCCAGCCCAGGAATCAAACCCGTGTTTCCTGCATTGGCAGGCAGATTCTTTCCCACTAGCGCCACCTGGGAAGCCACATTAATAATGTGATTTTATATAAGAATTACCCAGAAATGTAGTGGCTTAAAACAATAATAAACATTCTCGTGGTGGCTGTGGGTCAGGAATTCAGGCGTGACTCAGTTACGTGGTTCTGATTCAGACTGTGTCCCAAGATTGTCCTTGGTGTCCACCGGGGCTGTAGTCATCGGAAGGCTTGAGCAGAACTGGGTGTTGCGCTTCCATGATAGTCCATTCTCACGCTGGTGGCTAATGAAGCAGTGCTGGCTCTTGGCAGGAGGCCTTGGCTCCTCTCACAGACCTCTCCACAAGGCTCTTTCAGACACGGCAACTGGCTTTGCCCAGGATGGGTGAAGTGGGGGAAAGACGGAGAGATGGGCAGAGACAAAGAGAGGAAACAGACAGCAGCATTCCCATCTGCGGATATCTACTTACTATCTCTGACCCACAGTGGGGGAACAAAAAGTGAATATAAGGTTCTATGCTTTGAAGGGAGGAATTTTAAAGAATTTGCAGAGACATTTTAAAACCTTTGCAAGGCAAAGGGTTGTTATCCTCAATTTACAGATGAAATAATTGAGCCAACATGCCTAAGAAAAAAAGTAAGTTCTATAACCTGTTCATTGGATTCCTCCCAACCTCCCATTTACATGACATCTTTGTTTTAAAAAGATTATAAAAGTGGTATCACCATTGATTGTGTGTGTGTGTGTGCCCTCTAGTAAAAATCTGAAGACCTTATTTTCTAGAATTGTTTGTTGCAGTTGTGTTTTTGGAGTAGTCATTTGTATGCAACGCATCTGATAGGGGAGGTGTATTTCTCGCCGGAATTAGTATATGTGGAAAACATCATCAATCACAGTCATCACAAAGTAATTAAGTACCTAATTGTGCATGGCACTGAGTTTGCTGCTGAAACAGAAAACTTTATAGGCCTGCTGCCTACCCTCTGGGGGCGTGGAATCCAAGAACTCCATAGAAAATTGAAGCATGGTAAAGAAAACAAGGACCCAAGGTGTAAGCAAATTCTGAAATATGGCAGCAGTGGCGAAGGGGTGAGGATTGATTCAGAGGAAAGAAAAAGAAAGAAGAAGCTGAAATAGCATCAGACTAAAGGGAGAGATGCATAAGAAGGCTAAAATGCTGAATTCAAATGACCTGGATTTTTTTTCTTTTGTAAGGATAAAGAAAATTGGAAAAAGGCTCCATGCTTTTCTTGGGACTCAACTTTTCACGGTGTCGTTCCTAATGATTTTTTCTCTCTGAAGCAGACTTTTCTATCATTTTAGTCCCACTTCCATGTCACATGGAGAAGGAAATGTCAACCCACTCCAATGTTCTTGCCTGGAGAATTCCATGGACAGAGGAACCTGGCGGGCCACAGTCCATGGGGTTGTAAACAGTCAGACACGACTCAGTGGCTAACACTTTCCATATCACTGAGGGCTTTTAATTCGTCATTTCAATCACTAATCCTCAGTGAAATTGTTGCCCACGTGTCCGAATAGAATATCTGAGGCTTGTGTCTGTTGTTTTCATGCAGAAAGGGAAGAGGATGGTCTTCCTTTTCATCTGCATTTGTCCTTATTTTCAATCAATCATGCATTTATAATCCAACTGGGAAGCTATGATTCAGATTCTAGCCCTTCTGTTGCAAGAGTCTGCTGTAAAATTGACCTGCTGGCCAAGTTGTGCTTTTTTTTTTTTTTTTTTAAACTTAAATTTTGCTTTCTTTATGGGAAGAATAAAGACTAAAAAAAAAATAAAGTCCCCAAACCAGCAGCAGCAGGTGCTGCCGAAATGGTATTTTTCCTTATCTGTGCTGATTTCAAGGGGAGAGTAAAAGAATGTGTAATTGCTTCTCTCTCAGGCTGCTGGGACAGCGCCTGTCTCTCTGGCATTATCCACTTGTTTGATCTAGGTAAGGAAAGAGGCAGAAATAAATTAAAAATGCATTTTCCCCAAGGTACCAAGAATATTACTCACACATGCTGCCTTCCACCCATCTCTGGCAACTGTGTGCAAATATGTGTTTAGGGAAAAGCTAGACAAAGGTCAAAATCTCCCTTCAATATTCCTCCCCTTTCCTCTGTTTGCCTTCAGTAAAGACAGACCTCAGAATAGCAAAGAAATTAACAGGCATGACAACATAGCAGTTTCTTTTGAATGTAATATGAGCAGGTTCATCTATTTTGGCCACAGATGTCAAAATTCAAGTTTCTAAAAGGAAGCAAGAAAACCCCCACATTTAAATAGTGATTTGTTTACTTGTATTAAAGAACGACTGGATGGAGGAAGAGGATTCTCCACCCAGGAGAGAGGCAAACGGAAAGCTGGTTGTGTCCTCATGTTGGACAGAAGGCAGCCTTCTGGCCCAGCTGTCAGTTTCCATCTGATCAAGCTCCCGTGTGCCGCCCCCCGCGACACCCCCGTGGATTGGATTCTGACTCATCTCAGAGAATTCCTGTCTTGATCCTGCTTTATCTTTTTTTTTTTTTTCCTCCTTTTCCACTTTCTACAGACTCCCCAAATCAGAGGAAGCTCAGTGCCAGCTCTTATATTATCCTGAACGTTTCTGGTTGTAATAGTCACTTCGTCAATGGACATGAGTCTGAGCAAACTCCAAGATATAGTGAAGGACAGGGAAGCCTGGCGCACTGCAGTCCATGGGGTCGCAAAGAGCCAGACACACGTAGTGACCAAACAAGAGCAACAACAACCGACCCATAGTCTAAAATTTCTAGGAGCCATCTACGTTTCTCAAGTCGAGCAGTAAGAAGGTTCTCTCAAAAATCTCATCTAAATTCCTCTTAGCATAATAAAATCAACTGCTTTTTGCTTTATTCTCTTTGCAATGAAGCAATCGTTTACTGTCAGCTATTAGCAATCTCCAGTATAACTAGTAAAGTCAACTTGGAGGGGTTTTAATTTTTTCTAACAGCCTTTTGAGTCCTTCAGATGTACTCATATTGCTCAATTTGGACTGCTTTTTGTTTTGCTACCATTGTCTGGGAGTTTACCTTTTTCTGCCCTTCTGCTTATTCATTATTTAAAACTCAGCTCAAACATCCCTCTTCCTTTGAAGTCAGTGACTCAACCCTTTAGAAGCTTAGATACATAGATCTTGGTAAGCACCGTCACACTTTCTACATACTTTTATAATGTGTGTGGGTACATAACTTTCTGACTTGTTACATGATAAATTTCTCAAGTGCAGAGCATGCTATCTCTGTGTGTCTTCAGGTACAATACTGGTACAAAGTAGATGTCCCGGAGATGCACATTGGATGAGTGAGTAAATGAATGAATGGATGCTGCTGGTGTCAGCATGGTGTGTACTTAGGGGTTTTGATTGTTCCAGGGCCAGTATTAACGCTTCTCTTCATGCATCAGAACTGCGCTTGGAGTCCATTAACTTCAGACAGCCAAGCACAATCACGATGTGCATTTTGTTACCATACCTACTCTGGGTGAAGGATGGATGATCCACTTGTGAAAAGTTTGAGGGAGCACAGTCTGTAAGACTGCTCCCACTTCGGACACCAACTGCGAGTTTAGGAGTTTTCTAAAACTACCCTCAGGTTTGATAATTTAGTAGGAGAACTCACAGAACTCACTGAAAGCTGTTATGCTCCTCTGAGTGGTTTATTATCAGGACAGGGTACAGAATAAATCAGCCAATGGAGCAGCCTGCAGGGACCCAGACAGGCAGTCTCTCCAGTTGCTCGCTCCCTGTGGGGTCACAGGCAGCATTAACTCACTAATATGTGACCAAATGCCCTGAATATTGCTCTCCCGGGAAGCTTACTCAGTCCTTGGTGTCCAGAGTTTTGTTTTGTTTGGGAGCTAGGGGCCAGGAGCTCCATCACATAAGTGTGGTTCTCTACCCACGTGGCTGACCTCAGGCTCTTAGCTTCTCAGGAGGTAGAGCTGATAGTGAGTCGCCCAGAGTCTTCACTTTAAGTCACACTGTGGTCGTGCCTTGCAGTCCCATCATAGATCCCAGAGTTGGACCCTCTGGCATGCCAGCCCTACCCAAAGCAAAGACAATGCTCCTATCAGACAGGACAGTCCAAGGTACATGGATTACCTCCTAGAAGCTGAGGGCAAAGGCCAGAAGGCTCCTTGGCGGCGGTGGTGGTTTAGTCTCCAAGTCGTGTCCGACTTTTGTGACGCTACAGACTGTAGCCTTCCAGACTCCTCTGTCCCTGGGATTTCCTTGGGCAAAATTATTTCTTTGCTGAGCATTTTGCCTCATGCCCCAAAGGTCCCACCCAACCCTTCATTATCAAGTAAGAGAGACAGGAAATCTGATACGTCGGCTCCCATACCTTGAGACAAAGGAAGAGAAAAGGCTTTGGGACTTTTTAGTCAGGATGGGTGTGTTTACAAGGGACAAAAATCCCTTTAATTCAGTATCAGCTAAGTGTCTGTGTGTCAGAGGCACCCCTGGAGTGTGGGAATCATTTATGAACATCTCTCTCCTTTCTTCCTCTCTGTGACAAATTATTTTCCTTAATAAACATTTAATAATTTAGTAACTCTCATTAGATATTTTTCATTCATTAGTTTTAAAACAACTCATCATTAAAGTAGAAGAATGCATTTCACTTTTAAGAATAGTATCCAGATTCAACTGTATTATTTTATACAAGGCCCCAAATTTGAACTTATACCACCCCCAAAAAAATTATACAGCACAATTCTTTCCATTTCACTAAGTGGACACAAATAAAACACAGTTGAAAATTCCAAGTGATCACATAGAATGGCTGAGTTGAATAACTCAAATTCTCTTTCTTTTGTCTTCATAATCACTGTGCTCTTACTGATTATTTCAAATGGATTGTTTAAACAAAAAGGTAATATGTACCACAGGATTGGAGACACAAATTGCACCTAAATTAAGTGCTCATGATTCTGGAACATTTTAAACTTATTTTCCAAGTGAATGTGTATAGCTGAGTTCCTGGATTTTGGGGACTGATTGTGTATTTGGGAATTCTCCAATTATCTTCCATGTAGAATATAGTGGTTATTAAATAATAAGTAATCCAATGTGTTGATTTGAAGCTTACGTATATAATTTTAAATTCAACTGTGTCTTTTTCTTTCATTAGGGTATAGTTGTTTTACAATGTTCTGTTAGTTTCCATGGTACAACAACAAAAAATTTCAACTCTGTCTGAAACAATTGTTTAGAATTTTGACCAACAGAAATTTTATGGCTTTTTGTTTGTTTGTTTTTGTGAATAGAGTTATAGAGTTTTGTTTCACTGACATTGTTTAGAATTGTGGTGGGAAAGCAAAATAAAAAAAAAAAAAATCGGTCAGAAAGGATTAGGCCTGTGATTTTTGTATTCTCAGTCATTTCTTCTCCGTAGCACAAAAGGCTATGTCTTTCTCCCATAACTCGGCATCTTTGTTAGTTGTGGAACTCACTCTGATATCCTTTCCACTGCCTGGGGTGGGGTATATTCTGAGGAGGGGCCAGGATTGCTCACACACTGCCGCAAAACATTTGCTGGTGCTATTTACAGCCCTAATTAAATGGGAGATTATTAGAAATGGGAGATGACTATAAATAGCTGGTCCATTTTATCTGTTTCTTCAGTGTGTGGGAAGAGCATCGCTAAGCTTGTCTCTTGAAGTTCACTTAACTCAGGATGTGTTCTGCTTTGACTTAAAAAAAAGATCTGATGCTAATCAAAGTGGAAAAAAAACAAAGAGGAATCACTCTCAATCATTGCAGGATATGGATAGAAGGGGAGTGAAATGAAATGGAAGTGGGGAAGATTGTGAGTGGTGTAAGGAAAAAAAAAAATGTGGGCGTAATCCTTCCTGACCAATTTTTTCCCCAAAAAAATAACTAAAAATGAATCTTATTTTCAAGTTTGTGAAAAATCGATTCACAAGGCTAGTTAAGACATCTTTTACAGGGAAAGGTACTCCCCTATCCGTTTTCTTCCTCTCTGGTAGAGAATACAGAAATCAGCTCAGCTTTAGGGGCAGTGCTGTGACCCAAGTGAACTTGACCTTGGCCCAATCACCTGGCCTTTACAAATCCCTGATTTCCCAAATTATGAAATACCCTTAGATACAGTCCCTCCGATCTTGGCTCTTGTGATAGACTCCTTCCCTTCTGGTTCTGCCTCCCTTTTCTCTTCCCCTCTGGCTTCTGCTGAACAACCTGCCAGACTCATCTAATAATTCTCACCTTTGATCCCTTCTCTTCAAAAAGCTTTAGCATTTTTCAGTGGCCTGCTTAAAACATCCCAGGTCTTTAACCTGTCTTGAAGACAACCTGTGGTGCTCTTCTAACCCACATATCAACCCTAACTCCCTCCAGTCCTTGGCTCAAAAGAGTTCTGGTCCAGGGGGCTTATAGGCATGGCTCAAACCCATAAGTCAGGGGTCCTCAACTTCTGGAATCTAATGCCTGATGGTCTGAGGTGGAGTTGATGTCATAATAGAAATAAAGCGAAAGTGAAAATGAAAGTTGCCCAGTTGTGTCCGAGTCTTCACGACCCAGGCCAGAATACTGGAGTGGGTAGGCTTTCCTTTCTCCAAGGGATCTTCCCAACCCAGGGACTGAACCCAGGTCTCCTGCATTGCAGGCAGATTCTTTACCAGCTGAGCCACCAGGGAAGCCTGAGTGCGCAATAAACGCAATGCTCTTGAATCATCCCTAAACCATCCCTCTCCCTTTCCATCCTTGGAAAAGTTACCGTCCATGAAACCAATTCCTAGTGCCGAGAAGGCTGGGAACCACTGCTATGGAGTGCTTTAGTTATTATTTCTTCGTTTCTGTTCATTTCTTTGGTATATCCTTGTTCTCCCACTGACTTGTAATTCAAAGCCAAAGTCAAATCCTGTTTCTGCCAGTTGGAAATTACTTTTTTCCCACACTCTAGATTCCTTAAACCTAATGCCAGAGCTTTTCATTTAGCACTTACTGATGGTCCGGCTAGTTCTTTATTTGTGTATGTGTTTCTCCTCATCAGTTAGTTTTAAGGCTCTTTAGAATTGTCATATCAGAGGGACATAACTAAACCTGAACCTGTATTGTATTTTGTTGCCTATGCAAGATTTTTCTCAAATAATCTCATTTGATCTCTAAAACATCCCTTTGAGGAGGCATGATATTATCCACAGTTTCACAGTAACGTAATAGAAGCGCAAGAGGAGCTAAATAATTTTCCCGATATTGCTAGGCTGGTAACTAACAGATCCATATTATAAAGTGCGGGTTGTCTGACTCTCCTTAGTTCTCGTCATAGTCATGGCTACTTTTATAATTTTCACGCCCACCATGAAACCTGGCACTGGTTACAAATGAATGATATCTGTCAGCTGAAGGAGTGAAAATGAGTAGAGGAATGAATGAGTGAGTGAATGAATGACAGCAGTACCATGTATGCCACTAATGGTTTTACCAGTTCAGCGTAACTTCACTATGACATTCTCAGGGTGTCTGCCAGTGACCTGAGAAATGCAGCCACTTGTTAGTGGAACTTGTCTTCCTCAAAAAACAATAATAAAAGTTAGAACAGGATTCAGTTCAGTTCAGTCACTCAGTTTGTGACCCCATGAATCGCAGCACACCAGGCCTCCCTGTCCATCACCAACTCCTGGAGTTCACTCAGACTCACGTCCATCGAGTCAGTGATGCCATCCAGCCATCTCATCCTCTGTTGTCCCCTTCTCCTCCTGCCCCCAATCCCTCCCAGCATCAAAGTCTTTTCCAATGAGTCAACTCTTCGCATGAGGTGGCCAAAGTACTGGAGTTTCAGCTTTAGCATCATTCCCTCCAAAGAAATCCCAGGGCTGATCTCCTTAGTCTTAGGAATATTTCCTTTCATAGCAAATGCTAAGAGCAAATTCCACAGTATTTATAGAATATTTTGCTTCCTCATTGCCCTTTAAGTTGCTACACAGAAGTCAAGCAAAACTGCAACACATATATTCTGATTTAAAGAGGTATCTCTTTGGAGAAATGTCTAATTATATCTTCTGCTTAGTTTTTGATTGGGTTGTTTGGTTTTTTGATATTGAGCTGCATGAGCTGTTTGTATATTTTGGAGATTAATCCCTTGTCAGTTGCTTCCTTTGCAAATATTTTCTCTCATTTGGAGGGTTGTCTTTTAATCTCATTTATGGTTTCCTTTGCTGTATAAAAGGTTTTAAGTTTATACAATGAAATATTACTCAGCCATAAAAAGGAACAAAAGTAGGTCTTTTGTGGCGATGTGGATGGACCTAGAGTCGGTCATTCAGAGTAAAGCAAGTCAGAAAGAGAGCACATGTCATATATTAACACAGACATATATGGAATCTAGAAAAAGGGTACAGATAAACCTATTTGCAGGCACAAATAGAGAAGGGACACGTGGGCACAGAGTGGGAGGGGAGGGTGGGATGAACTGGGAGGGTAGCATTGACATATGTTCTGCCATGTGTAAAACAGACAGCTAGCTGGAAGTTTCTGTATCGTGCCAGGAGCTCAGCTTAGTGCTTTGTGATAACCTAGAGGGGGAGGCATGGGGGTGGGGTGGGAGGGAGACACAAGAAGGAGGGGATACATGTGTACATAGAGCTGACTCACTTTGTTAGCAGACACTAACACAACATTGTAAACAGCTGTAATACAGCTTAAGAAACACAAAAAAAGTGATCTCAACACAACAAACCCAGAGAGGGTAATTTCCCTCTAAATCCCGAGCGCATGCACGCTCAGTCACTTCAGTACTGGAGTGGATTGCCATTCGCTCCTCCAGAGGATCTTCTCAACCCAGGGATCTAACCTGAGTCTCCTGCATTGTAGGCAGATTCTTTACTGCTGAGCCATCTGGGAATGAGCATGGTCCTCTTTACTCTAACAACTTTTTAAAACATCCATGATTGTTTATTTTTAAGGTTCAGAAAGGTATATTTTGGTTGATGGAAGGAGAAGTCAGCCTCTAGGTAACCAGCGTCACCTGCTGGAATAAGCCACCACTATTTGGGTACATTCTTTCCCCCTCTCCCTCCTTTTCTAGAAACTAGAGGTTGCCCTCAAGCCACTCCACAGAATGGACTGTGCAGTCACTGTAGGCCATTCTTCCCAATCATTACAGATTGTTCATGTTTGGAGAGAGGCAGCTCTTTTTTCACTGATAATGATGGTTGGATGAAGAGATTAAGCTGATTACATCTTTGGAGAACTGTATTCTATAAGCAATGTCTGCTCCAACCCCATGAAGTCATCATAAACTTGCAATCCATTACTTAAGAAAATAAAATTTGAAGCAGTAGAGTTTCTGACCATCACCAGGTAATTTTTTCCCCTGGACAGTTTACATTTTTTTTTTGGCTTGAGTGACGAACAGCAAGTTCTACAGAGAGTTTGAGGCCATTTTCCAGTTGTAAACTCTCTCCGTTCCAGAGGGTTCAGCCAAGTGGAAATGTATAATGAATAAAAATCATGGTTGGGGCCCACTGGGAAAAAAAGTACATTTGAAGAGAGAGGATGTTGTGTCAATCTAAAAGTCAGATGGAATGTTCTAAGAGTATCCCAGAGGTTGGATTAGTGAGTCTAGTAAAACAAACAAGAAAAAAATAATAAACTCCCCACAGATGGGCAATTACTTGCCTGAGTCCATATGGTTGTGGAATTTTGTTTCTTAACTGGAGGACCAGAGGGAAATGAGCACTGAGGTGACGGAGGAAGTGACTGTGGAGGTGAGGAACAGAGAGTGCAGGCAGAAGAGACGGCAGCAAGTTAACTCAAAACCCTGTGGGACTTGAGGCACAAACACTATAACTCTGAGACCTAGAGGGCAGCGTTTCATACAGATTTGGAGAAGAGACTGTTTTTCCCACCCAGCTGGAAGCAATAGTACAGCTTCAGCACTCTAGGGGCCCAGCTGAGTAGCTGAAGTCACCTGCCTTGCTTGAGAAACAGCAAAAGATGCTACAGCAGCTGTCGGCTCAAGATTCTCACCTGAGGTGATCCACAGCAGGAAGAATGGGCAAGTCCCCACCTGAGCAAAGGGGTGGGTGAACGGGAGAGATTAAACGGGCACCCACACGCTGCAGATGAGCACGTAAAACAGCTTTCTGCATCATCTCAGACACGCGTAGATGCTGAGTAGTAGCTGAAGTCAGGTGGTTGAGGATGCTCCATCTGCCTTTGAAAATAAAAGAGGCGAAGCAACCAAAGGTCCTTTCTGTTCCAAATTAAGAGTAACTTTCAGGTGTTCGAGTCAGAGGACAGGAAGCCCTCTCAGGGCTTTGATGTCTTAATAAATGTGTTGCATCTCTCCTGTCAGTGGGTAGCGTGAGAAATCAGCGCTTTTGTGCTAAAAACTACTTGAGAATATTGACTGAATTTTAGTTTCGTGATTTCACCCTTGCCGCTAGGATGAGTTTGGTCAAAGGAAGGAAACTGGTAGACCTACAACCAGAGGGACCCTCATCCTCACCTGGTCTGCCAGACCTGTGTGAGGACTCATGGCCCAGACAGTAACTGGAAGGGCCTGACCCTTTCTCAAAGAATGTGACACAGCCTAAAATGATCCGGGTGCAACCTGTGTGAGAACTTTGATAAAGACTGAACAACTCTTAAGCATCAAGGGTTTACTATGTAGTATCAGGAATCGTACCCAGTAGCTAGTAGTAGCCTATAATGAAATAGAATGTGCAAAAATACTGAATCACTATGCTTGCACATCTGAAATAACACGATATTATAAATCAACTATATTTCAATTGAAGAAACTTTTCAATAAAAAAAGAGAACTCTTGCTAATCAAGCATATACCGACTGAGTGGAATTATGATGCTCTTTTTAGTTTTAGGAAGACGCTTGCTAAACACAACCTGAATATAGTGAAGAACCTTGGCATACCTTTTCAACTTTTTCATAATAGTCTCCTAAAGATGAGCTACGAGTGGACAGCAAGCTGCTACTGACTTATTAATTAGTGTACACACACCACTGACTTCCCTGTGTCTTAGCTGTGCATGCACATTGGTTTTACAGCATGTGAAGGCCAAGCTTGTGGCTTAGCATATGGTGCTCCTTCAAATAAGTACAACTGCCTGCCTCTGCTTATCTAATCATAGCAACAGAGAAATTGACTTTTCATTTTTCTTTTCCCCAGGCCCTGGGAGATGTATGTGCCAAACCCTTGGCATTCTTAGTAACAGAGTCAATCATAATTAGGAATCCAAATTAAAGTACATTGCCAGCTAGGACATGTCATGCTTTATATTCTGTATTTGAGCAAATGTAATATAACTTGAAATCAGCAAAAGAGCGGAAATAAGGAAAGCTGATGTTTTTCATGAGTAATAACCTTGAGTGTTACTTGATTAGAACATTGGATAAAGTGAATGAGCAAACATATGGAATATAAAGATTTATCTGAAACTCTAAGTAATAGTTTTGCTTTGTTTTGTTTTGACATGTTATTGTATGATGTTGCTTATGGTCAGACGGTGGGTAGGGGTTTCTTGGAAGTAGGCTATGGAAAAACACGATGTTGTCAGTCATTTCATGGATCTAGTATGTAATGAGCCTGGTTTGACTTGGTTTCCAGTGGTAGTTAATGTTTCACAGGTGATTGTGAAAATACTTTCTACTAGCATTCATTCAAAGTCAATTAAGATACTTTAAAGAGGAAAGAAATGTTCTTGATAAAGAAGCCATGCTAATTCAGATACAGCATCCCATTGTCCTTACAATTCTTAATGAATAAAAGCCATTATCCACATGCATATTAAAGCTTAGTGAAAGTGAAAGTCGCTCCGTCCTGTCCAACTCTTTGTGACCCCGTGGACTATACAGTCTGTGGGATTCTCCAGGCCAGAGTACTGGAGTGGGTAGCCTTTCCCTTCTCCAGCAGATCTTCCCAACCCAGGGTTGAACCCAGGTCTCCTGTATCGCAGGCGGATTCTTTACCAACTGAGCTCCGAGGGAAGGCCCTTTACCAAGTGAGCTATCAGGCTTAGGCTGCAAGAACTCTCCAGATTCCATTTCCTCATTTGTAAACTGAGGGGGCCTATTCAGATGATCTCCATGAGGTTAAATAATTATTGAAGATCCTAGTAGTTGGTGGTAGAGCCTTGATTGCAACTCAATTGCCTTATTTAAAAACAACAAACCAGGACTTCTCTGGCAGGCCAGTGATTAGGACTCCATGCTTTCAGTTCAGGGGGCCAGAGTTGGCTCCCTGGTCAGGGAACTAAGATCCCGCAAGCCATTCAGTGCAGCCAAATAATGAATAAATAATAAAAATAAATGTTAAAAAAGAAAGAAACCCGTACTGGTCTACTTTGCAGTGCCCAGTATCGAGGAGAGGAGTGGACTAGGAAAGGGTCTTTAAGGCAAAGCACTCACCAACATGGAATTCTCTGTTTTAATCCTAAAGCTTCGCCCACTTTCTTAGCTTTCCTCCCTTCCTTTTCACACTCCTCCTCCTCATGCCTTCTTGGCCTGTGGCTACAGTGGAGAGATGCTTCTAGAACACACCTTGAGTGTAGGTTGCTGGCAAAATGCCAGCAAATTTTACTGTCATGACACTTGAAAATTGTGGACATTAAAGTCAAATCTCAGTTTAGTTCAGTTCAGTTGCTCAGTCTCGCCCAACTCTTTGTGATCCCATGGACTGCAGCACCAGGCTTCCCTGTCCATCACCAACTCCCTTTTTGTGTTTTCTGAGAGGAGGTATTATCGAAATACTTTTTCATCCAATATTTGTGTGACAGTTGGGCTCATTCCTACTTTCTTCTGTACCAACCCTAGCTGTTCATGTACATTCCTATATTTCAGCTTCTTTATCACTAATTAATTGGCATAAACAAATTATTAGCCTAACAATTCTTGCTGCAGGCTGCATTAATCTATTACTTTATTATCATCTCTACTGCTGCTGCTAAGTCGCTTCAGTCGTGTCTGACTGTGTGCATCTCCATAGACGGCAGCCCACTAGGCTCCTCAGTCCCTGGGATTCTCCAGGCAAGAACACTGGAGTGGGTTGCCATTTCCTTCTCCACTGCAGGAAAGTGAAAGTGAAGTCTCTCAGTCATGTCCGGCTCTTAGCGACCCCATGGACTGCAGCCCACCAGGCTCCTCTGTCCATGGGATTTTCCAGGCAAGAGTACTGGAGTGGGGTGCCATTGCCTTCTCCGATTATCCTCTCTAGACCACAGTAAACATGCTAGTAACTAAATATTAACAACTCCTAGCCATATCAATAACTGTAGCCATGTTTTTGGTGTTCAGTCACTCAGTCATGCCCAACTCTTCAGACCCCATGGGCTGCAGCTCACCAGGCTTCCCCGTCCTTCACCATCTCCTGCTTGATTTTAGCGCTTTAGCCACCTTACCGCAGTTGAGTCTTCTCTGCATTTTCCTCTCAGAATGGCTGTGCCAGACTTTTTCTTTGGGAGCCATTTTTAGAGCCTTTACTACTCTTCCAAAAGAATATAGCAGCATTTCATTGGAGATTTTCAGAGCTTTATATCTTAAAATCAGCTTCCTTGCATGTAAAATGCTTTCTTTTGAATGAAAGGTGTTATGCAAACTTAAGTTATTGCTCTTTTTATAAAATAAAGCAGGATAAATTGTTCTGTAAGACAGTTTTGTCACTGTAATAAGTATCTCTTTCCTTGACTTCTTGGAAAGCTTTTGTAGCAGCTTTTGTGATCAGATCTTTGTCTCTTTCACCACATGCTAACGTCAGGGAAGCCCTTGGATCACCGCCATGATGTATCTTTGCTGGACGCTTCTTTCAAGTCCTGTCAACACCTTTTAATTGCATGGTTTAAAAATCAGGCTAGCAATGTGTTAAAGTTAGATGGCAAATTTATTTAAGACAAATATGTAAATTTGTATGCTTTCAAATACACATTCAACCATGCACACATTTTAAAGAGTCAAAGAGAACAAGAGAGAGAAATCTATATATGTACATGGAAAACCCAAGTTACAAATACTTTGTATCTTATTTCTATATACTCTAAGATATATCACAAGTATATATGTAAAATACCTCCTTCCATATATGTTATACATACATACTGCCTTTCCAAACACCAGCAGTACTTAGTGACCGGGATTCAGTAGGCTGTTGACGCCAAGACCTAGTTCTTGAATAGGAAAAGGTCTTTAGTCTTACATGTCCATCTGTTTTCATTCGTAGATATATGACACTTTAAAGGTGGTGTGAGTTTGATTTCTCCAGATTGTATTGTGTTTGTCTTCTCAGGTTTATTAATGGTTTGCCTTTGAGTAAGAAATTATTAGATGATATATCTAGCTGGGTGACTAACCTCACCATCATGCTCAGATATGATTATAGGTCTTTTCAGATTCATTTCAGGGAGATGTTACCTGTCAAGAAATCAGTTTCTACATTTTGCCCATTCTAGTATAGAAGGGGCTCTCATTCACAAGTAGCTTTGTTCCTGAATTTGTGTTTTATATGACTATTGTAACACCGTAGATCAAAATATTGTTTTGGTTATGTAAATAGCTCTCATATAAATGTTTTAGAATTGCATGTTTGGCCTTACTCAGTTGGTCCTAACTCAAATATGCTTCATTTTTGAGTCAGAGGATTTCTTTTCCATCACTCATCCCTCCAGCTCCACTTGTGAGCTTTAAGTCCAGCTGTCCCTATTGATTTCTTACAGGGATGTGGGGAAGATGTCTGCTATTTGAACTAAACTGTTTTTGTTGATGAGCCATGAGACAGATTAAACTCTATCTCTTCAATTGTTCCCGAGGTTCTGTGTGACTTAGAGTAATAGAATTTTACTTGTGTCACTAACATTGACAGCTTTGATTCAAACCACAGAGAGCTGAGATGTTGATTAAGAATTGTCGTATAGGCCACGGTTTAAGTGCATAACAAATGAACTGGAGGCTCCACGTTTGTCTATCCATGAACCCACTGTTGACAAATGTGCTTTGAATTTTAATTACTTATCCAATAATATCTTTCTTATATGTGGAGTTATCTCAGGGACATTTTTATTTTTTGCCCAAGACTTATTCATTGTTAATTATATTGTTCCTTTTAGAAATAAAATTGGAAATATTCATAGCAATGACTATTTAAAAGAGAATGTCTTGATAAGATAAAGAATCAAATAAGGAAGAGATAGATAGTAACTGAGAAGTAAGTATAAGTGATTCAGAATATATTTTATCAAAGATTGCTTTTTAAGTGGCTCTTTCTCTTGCTGCAGAAGACATTATTGAACAAAAAGCAAGCCTGATGCAATTCAATTTAAATTTATCACTCTATTATTTTAATATATTTACTCAGGGTTAACAACTCATTAAGCACCAAATTGCTCACTCTTAATGAGCCTCTGATGCTAGAATTGAGCTGACTTAAACTTTACTGTAAAATAACAACAGTACCATTGCATAAGGATGTAATAAAAATTAAGTAAATGCTACTGAGTGTCTGTGGAGTGGAAACCAGATTTGCTACATGAAATAGAAAATATCCACATATGGTTGCAGAAATATGAGTAATAGATTTTATCCACAAAAACATGATAAGCCTACTTTTGCTTTGCTGTGGTGGATTCCATTATACATGAAGTCATATATATTTTATTAGCATATCCGCCTTGTTTCTACAATAAAAGATTTCTAGAATCAATTAAACAGAATATCAGTGAGTAACTCAAATTCCCATAGACTTCACTAGTCTATAACTATTGTCAAGGTTATGATGGTAGTAATCAATACTGGGTTGACTGTCAGAAATTAGCACTCTGAAAATGTTACTGAGTTATTTCTGGGACATCCATCAGGCATGTGTTATATGTATTCAGACATCAGTCAGTCATTTTCAGATATCATGTATTACGCAAATTAATCATTGTTTCTTTCTCTGCCGCTCTGTCATCCATGAAACATTGTCCTTAAAATCTAACTGTATATGCCCCACCATGAAAGCATCTACCATGAGAGCCACCTGTTTCCCTGGGGCAGGACCTCAGTTCAGTTCAATCATTCAGTCGTGTCTGACTCTTTGCAACCCCATGAACTACAGCATGCCAGGCCTCCCTGTCCATCAACAACTCCCGGAGTCCACCCAAACCTATGTCCATTGAGTCGGTGATGCCATCCAACCATCTCATCTTCTGTCATCCCCTTCTCCTCCTGCCCTCAATCTTTCCCAGCATCAGGATCTTTTCCAACAAGTCAGCTCTTTGCATCAGGTGGCCAAAGTATTGGAGTTTCAGCTTCAACATCAGTCCCTCCAATGCACACCCAGGACTGATCTCCTTTAGAATGGACTGATTGGATCTCCTTGCAGTCCAAGGGACTCTCCAGAGTCTTCTCCAGCACCACAGTTCAAAAGCCTCAATTCTTCAGCGCTCAGCCTTCTTCACAGTCCAACTCTCACATCCATATATCACTACTGGAGCAGGACCTCATCTCTTCCCAAATTCAATAGCCCTCTGGTTGTCAGGGTGATGCCAAGCTTCCCATAGACAGGAGATCCATGGCCTCTCCCCCAGCCCTATACCCTGGAATGTTACCCAGGAAAAGAAGTTGTGCTTATGCCTCAAGTTTTGAATTTTTCTTTTGAAATTTTAATTGCTCTTTCAGCTTTTTGGCTACAACCCATCACTTAAGCCCTGCTTTTTCCTCCAGCTTCCTAAGGTCTCTCAGGGCCTTAGCTCCAACAAAGTTTTCCTTCTCTCTCATTATAAAACACATTTCCTGTGAATATCAATAGAGCAAACAGGCACAGTGGTAGCTGGTAGAGGACAAAGAACACTGAGATTATATTTGCGCTAACAGCACTGGGCCTTGGCATTGCCAAACGAGAGCTTTCCTATACATTTATTTACAGTGTCTATGGCTTGGGGCAACATTTAAATGAAAAGTATTTATGAAAATAGATACTATGTATGCTTCTGGATATGGAGCATGCTATTCATGTAACAAGATATGAAATTTAAAGGGATTTCTCTTGTTTTTCTTTTTTTTCCTATGAAGGTTCACTCTTCAGTTTTCATGCCTTCAGTGAAATCATCATTTAGAAGTCACCATTGTCACAACTTTACTATGATTTGAGCCACAATGTTATATTTCAGTAAGCCTCTTGGGACTTTAAAAATTGTATAAAATATGCATAAAAGAATATTTCTTGTTCTGCTTTGGCCCATATCTTAACCGATATTTTCATAGAACCATGATTGCCAGAAAAACACTAAGTAAAGCTTAAATTTAAAAAAAATTATAGAATTATAAAAATAAGTCTCCTTAATAGATTTTGAAATAGGTGATGTATTAGTCCAAATTTGAGCATTAAAACTAACTTATGAACTATATTTGATGAAACTAAAGTTTACATGTTTCTTTAAATTCAGCTTGATTTGTATATTTCACATGAATTAGTTTTTAAAATTTTAATTGGCATGATTTCCCTAAATTTCTAACTTAGTATTTTAAGGATTCGGTAATAATAGGGTTTCCCTTTCTCTGTGGTGGGCATCCTCTAATTTATTTTTGTCCTTTTCTTCCTTACAAGTGAGCCCTTGTTGATTCACAATCTTTTTAATGGTAGACCCAAATTCTTATATTGGGGTTTATTTTGATGTTTGGCTAGAGTGATAGTTTGCTTTGGTTGGTCTTAAATTTTGTTTATTTAAGTATAACTTATGTACAGTGAAATGCTCAGCTCTTAAGTGTACTATCAAATGAATTTTGACAAATGCATATAGTCGTGTACCCCAAATGCCTAACAAGAAACAGAACGTTTTAATGCCCTCTAATTTTTGGATAGCTTTTTACTAATATACATTCATACAGAGCCTCGCATTTTTGAGCAAGTCAGATTTCTTATGAAATTAGACATTATGATTTGCTGCCTTCTAGATGATGAAGATGAAACTACGTATTTCAGTAACTTTTGAAACTCTGAGATGGGTTTTTAGCACCAAAATAAAACAGTGTTTTTGATCTTCTCCAGTTATTGCTGTGAAATTTCATTTTTCTTTTATAAATTAAACAATTTATGTAGTCTAATTGTGACCTTAACCCAGACTAAGTCACAAGGACTTTTTCTTTTAATATGTGTCCATACTCCATCTCCTGAATACTGATGAATTCCGACTTCTTCTAGCATAAGATCATCTAACAGATGAGTTTTGTACTTTCATCTTCCTTGTATATCTATCATGAATAATTTGTTACGTGATTTTCCAAGACCTTCACTATCTTAAATGCTGACAGTATGATTAAGATTAGATCATTTAGCTAAAATGCTAAGGAGCTATTTAACTTGATGTATAAGTCAAGCAGAGACCTTATCATCTGTCAACAAATAATGTTTTTTTCTCTAAATGGAAAAAGGAGGATGAGGCAAAAAGTAGAAGGATGCCTAGAGGAACAGCAGATAAAGTACAGAAGTTTCCAGCTGTGGGTTTGATGAAAAATAATGACATCTGATATCATGTAGAATCTTATTTGAAAAATAAGTTATCATATATTTTCATTTGCTGGCATTTTATAGATGAAAAATATTAGTTGCCTATTTTCATCTCATTTGACATTACATCTGTTGTGATATCCTTGTGTTTGTCCAGTGAGATTTATTAGGCTGCTAGTCCGTATCTTAGCCCTCTTTCATCTAGAATCCTTGAAAAACTCTTGACTTCATCTTGAGATAACTTTCTCCCCCTGTTAATGATTGCTTTTAGTATCAATTCAGTAAATGAGAAGAAGCTACTATTAAAATAATTTATCTCATTAAGAAAATAAAACTCTAGAATTCATAAAATGGGATGATAAAGGTATTTCAGAAAATATTTTTTGTGTGTGTTTTTGCATATGTGTTTGTTAAATAGCAGCATTTTAAAAATCCATGTAAGATAAAATAGACAAACCAAAAAAGCACCATTAGATATAAATATTGTTTTTCATTGATCCAGTGCCACTTCAGAATTTAATTATGGTAGCAGAAGTAATAACTTTCAATTTGATGAATCCTTAATTTATCAATGAGGCATTGCAGTTTTTAGAAAATAAAATGTTACCCAATATGATATTCCTTCTGTAGTCCCTTCAGCACTGCAGGCAACTGGGGCAGCTCTACTGGCCTGAATAATAAAATGGCCATAACCTCAGCTGTGTGTGTGTCAGTTGCTCAGTGGTGTCCGACCTTGCAACCCCATGGACTGTAGCCCACCAGGCTCCTCTCTCCAGGGGATTCTCTAGGCAGGAGTACTGGAGCAGGTTGCCATTTTCTTCTCCAATAACCTCAGTTAGAACGAATCATTATTTTACTGGTACAGGTGTACTTAACTTTCCAACAGATGCCCTCCTAAGGTGCTATGTATTAAACATTTTTTTAAAGTTGAATAACCATTCAAATGTTTGAGAGCAACTTGCTGCTTCGAGAAACTCTTTGAAGTTTTCTTTTATGATGCAAAAGCCAATACTGACCTTTTTGGTAAATTAGGGGGTGTTTCCTTGTTGTTTTATTGAAAAGTGACACATTCACCTAAATGTAAAAGTTTCTTTGGAAACGATGTATAAATATATGTAATTTAGCTGTTACAGAATATAAATGCACAGATATTTTAGTGGTTCGCAGTATAGAAGAGGTGGGGAAAAGGCTATCAGAATCATTCAGGCTGGAGGTATATTTGAATTACACATCCTTCTCCTGGTGTAATAAAAGTCATTGCCGTGGAGAGCCGCTGACACTAATTACAGTGTGTTGGATACTTTAGATATTTGAGGATCAAGGAAAAAATGAATTGCAACCTAGAGATATTACAACATTTAGAATGCATATTATATCCTTTTGGTTCTACACACTGTAGGATGGTCTCTAGAATACGTTGGGGGCCTCCAGGTGGCACAGTTGGTAAGAATCTGCCTGCCAATATAGGAGATGCAAGAGACACGGGTTTGATCCCTGAGTTGGGAAGATCCCCTGCAGTAGGAAATGGCAACCCACTCCAGAAATCTTGCCTGGAAAACTCCATGGACCGAAGAGCCTAGCAGGCTACCATCACAAAGAGTTGGGTACAACTGAGCATGCACACGTGTACTAGAATAAGCTGTGGTCAGTTCAGTTCAGTTCAGTCACTCAGTCATGTCCAACTCCTTGCAACCCCATGAATTGCAGCACGCCAGGCCTCCCTGTCCATCACCAGCTCCCGGAGTTCACCCAGACTCATGTCCATCAAGTCAGTGATGCCATCCAGGCATCTCATCCTCTGTCGTCCCCTTCTCCTCCTGCCCCCAATCCCTCTCAGCATCAGAGTCTTTTCCAATGAGTCAACTCTTCACATGAGGTGGCCAAAGTACTGGAGCTTCAGCTTTAGTATCATTCCTTCCAAAGAAATCTCAGTGTTGATCTTCAGAATGGACCGGTTGGATCTCCTTGCAGTCCAAGGGACTCTCAAGAGTCTTCTCCAACACCACAGTTCAAAAGCATCAATTCTTCAGCACTCAGCCTTCTTCACAGTCCAGCTCTCACATTGACCAGATGGACCTTTGTTGGCAAAGTAATGTCTCTGCTTTTCAATATGCTGTCTAGGTTGGTCGTAACTTTCCTTCCAAGGAGTAAGCATCTTTTAATTTCATGGCTGCAGTCACCATCTGCAGTGATTTTAGAGCACAAAAAAATAAAGTCTGACACTGTTTCCACTGTTTCTCCATGAAGTGATGGGACCAGATGCCATGATCTTCATTTTCTGAATGTTGAACTTCAAGCCAACTTTTTCACTCTCCTCTTTCACTTTCATCAAGAGGCTTTTTAGTTCCTCTTCACTTTCTGCCATAAGGGTGGTATCATCTGCATATCTGAAGTTATTGATATTTCTTCCGGCAATCTTGATTCTAGCTTGTGCTTCCTCCAGCCCAGCGTTTCTCATGATGTATTCTACATAGAAGTTAAATAAGCAGGGTGACAATATACAGCCTTGATGTACTCCTTTTCCTATTTGGAACCAGTCTGTTGTTCCATGTCCAGTTCTAACTGTTGCTTCCTGACCTGCATACAGATTTCTCAAGAGGCAGGTCAGGTAGTCTGGTATTCCCATCTCTTTCAGAATTTTCCACAGTTTATTGTGATCCACACAGTCAAAGGCTTTGGCATAGTCAATAAAGCAGAAGTAGATGCTTTTCTGGAACTCTCTTGCTTTTTCCATGATCCAGCGGATGTTGGCAATTTGATCTCTGGTTCCTCTGCCTTTTCTAAAACCAGCTTGAACATCAGGAAGTTCATGGTTCATGTACTGCTGAAGCCTGGCTTGGAGAATTTTGAGCATTCCTTTACTAGCATGTGAGATGAGTGCAATTGTGTGGTAGTTTGAGCATTCTTTGGCATTGCCTTTCTTAGGGATTGGAATGAAAACTGCCCTTTTCTAGTCCTGTGGCCACTGCTGAGTTTTCCAAATGTGCTGGCATATTGAGTGCAGCACTTTCACAGCATCATCTTTCAGGATTTGAAAGAGCTCAACTGGAATTCCATCACCTCCACTAGGTTTGTTCGTAGTGATGCTTTCTAAGGCCCACTTGACTTCACATTCCAGGATGTCTGGCTCTCGATGAGTGATCACAGCATCATGATTATCTTGGTCGTGAAGATCTTTTTTGTATAGTTCTTCCGTGTATTCTTGCCACCTCTTCTTAATATCTTCTGCTTCTGTTAGGTCCATACCATTTCTGTCCTTTATCGAGCCCAAGAGTAGTGCAAATGCCGCTGAAACCTAAGAAGAAATTCCAGCTCCTAGAGAATGATAGCATGAAAGGTTTTTTGTTCTTTGTTTTGTTTTGCAATTGATACTCTAAAGATTGGTTTCTCATCATCACTGAGGCTTCAAGGAATTTTCTGAGAGAAGAGAGGGGTCTGTGTCTTTAAAGATGATGACCCAAAAGTCTGTGGGAGATAAAGCTAAGAAAGCTGGCTGAAAGGAAGAAAACTTCTGAGTCTCACTGTTGGGAGTTTAGGTAGCAGATAACAGGAGTAGCCCTGAGTAGGCCTAGGTGCCCTGGGGCCTCCTTAGGTGTGAGTTCATGTTTATTTAACTAGGTTGGTTTCTTCTCCACCTATCCTTTAAAGGCGTCATGATGATTGTATTCTTTTTATTTCTATGAGACAATCGCTAGACTACTTGTGTATAATTAGTTGCACATTTTCATTAGTTATTGGCTTCACACTCAACATAATTTATGCATACTTTTATTAAAAATTCATAGTTGTTTGTTAGTGCTTGATTCTCGAACAGTATTAAAAATACCTTCCAAAATTATTCAGTTGCAGGAGTTACTGAAAGTACGAACATCTTACATTAGCCAGCTTGCTCCCCTGTTTCTATCCAACCAGCTGCACTTCTGTTCTCTAAGAAAATAAAGTTGGAATAACAGACCACCTGTTTGCAGTACCTGCCTTGTCTTATTCTTATTGTAAACCATCACCAAGAGATGAAAGATGTATGAAATATTTACAACAAATGCCTTCAATTCTTTCTGCATTGGATATGTGAGATTTATCTTTTATTTTCATAGTTGTAAACTATGGAAGTCTTAGATGTAATATGGGGGGAAAAAAAGCTTATACTAACTGTTTCTCTAAACTATGCTTTCCATTATAAAAGCCACTAGACCTATGTGGCTATTGAGTAATTAAATTAAGGTTAGGGTGAAGGAGGAAATTAGTTTTAAAATTTAAGTATAATAAATTTAAATTTAAAAACTGAAGCAGTGTAAAATATTTTCCATTAAACACAACTTTATCATTCTGATAGAACCATATTTTGCTTAAATCTTTGAAAACTTATCTGAATGGCAATGTGCAACCTACGTGTAACATGTATACTAGACGTCAAGGACTTAACATTAAAAAAAGATATAAACTATCTCATTTACATTTTACAGTAATTAGTTGTTGAAATAATAATATTTTAATAGATTGGGCTACATAAATATATTATTAAAATTAATTTAACATACTTGTCTATGCTGTTTTTTAATAAGGCTTCCAGGAAACTTATAATTACTTTATTTCTATTAAGCAGAGCTGATCTAGAACATTCTGAAATTTGTGGCAATTATTCTTCTGTGGTCTCATAAACAGAATATTAATCCAAAGCTGAAGATTAGTTATACAAGTGTGAAGACAGCAGGTTTTTTCCATGGTTTTTGCCATGAGAGAAAGGGTCTCTCTCAATGTATAAGACCACACTTGGGCTCCATAACCTTTTTTAGGCCCATTATGTTATTTTTCCAAGTTTTCTCCTATTCCTTCAATTCTGTAGTACATTCTTTCTGTCAGTGGGTTTAAGGAAACCCACCCCCCTCTTTTCCTTTTGGACACATGAGGGATGCATTATGAGGAAAGATGAGCTGATAGTTCAGAAAGGCAGTAAATACTCAGCACAATATAGTTGGAAAGATGTGTGTCTGGAGCCTCTTCCTCTCAGTTACCTGCTGCATGATTTGGGGAAATGTTTTGTTCTTTTTTTTTTTTTTTTTTTAAATTCTTGTAGGAGTATATTTGTTTTACAGTGTTGTATCAGTTTCTGCTGTGCAGCAAACTGAACCAGCCATATGTATCCATGCATCTCCTCTTTTTTGGATTTCCTTCCCATTTAGGTCACCACACAGTGTTGAGTAGAGTTTCCCGCGACACACGGTATGGGAGTCATCTGTTTTATACTTAGTGTCAATAGGGTATATATGGCAATCCCAGTCTCCCAATTCATCCTATCCCTTCCTTTTCCCCTTGGTATCCATGCATTTGTTCTCTGCATCTGTTTCTATTTCTGTTTAGTAAACAAGATCATCTATACCAATTCTTTCAGATTCCATGTATACACTTTAATATATGGTTTTTGCTTTTCTCTTTCTGACTCTGCATGGCAATCTCTAGGTCCAACCATATCCTTTTTCTAAATTTTAGCTTACTTCATCTAAAAATGATATCTAATAGGGAAATTTTGGATATCAGAAATAGGGAAATACCTAGTACACAGCAGGTCCTCAAATGTGCTCTGAACCAAGACTCCCTATCTTTTCTTAGTGACCAAATGGAATTGTAACTGTTGAGATATACATAACAGTGAGTCTGAGGTACATACCTGTCTACCAGAATGATCCCCTCACTGGTGAGGGGGTGATCCCATTTCTCTATGGAGTCCCTCTTTCTATATACTGGGAGGCTTTTCAGTTCTTCTACTTGGATTAAATTATTTCTTAGATTCAAGATTGTTTCTGTTCATGAAGAGAAGAGAGACTGCTTCAAGCTAGCACTAAGTGGTGGTTTAGTTGCTAAGTCGTGTTTGACTCTTGTGACCCCATGGACTGCAGCTTGCCAGGCTCCTCTGTCCTTTTGATTCTCCAGGTGAAAATACTGGAGTGGGTTGCCGTTTCCTTTTCCAAGGGATCTTCCTGACCCAGGGATTGAACCCAGGTCTCCTGCATTGCAGGCAGATTCTTGGCCAACTGAGCTGCAAGGAAAGACCTTAATGTCACCACTAACTCCTTAATGCACCACAATATTGGGGGACATTTTTCCCTAGCAAGAAAATTGTTTTCCAGACTTCTCTGGTGTACTAAAAGTCCTTTACCAACAGCCCAGTGCTAGTTAACCTGTTGTAAAATTTGTTTTGTTTTCTGGAAATGCACAAACTTTTAATCATACAAACTTTCAACATAGAGATGTGTGATGTACATTAGTTTGCATGAGAAAATGTTACTCCAAGGACCCATTTCTCTGTTTATTCCTTCTTATCTGCCTGCAACGCAGGAGACCTGGTGTGATCCCTGGGTTGAGAAGACCACCCTGGAGAAGGGAATGGCTACCGTACCAGTATTCTTGCCTGGAGAATCCTGTGGACAGAGGAGCCTGGCAGGCTACAGTCCATGGGTTGCAAAGAGTCAGACACAACTGAGTGGCTAAGCTCACACAGTACCAAACAAAGAGGGCTAGGTGGTTGTTTCGTAGTAACTGTGTAAATCACTTGGGATTCACAGGAAATATAAAATGCAGTGTTACTTAAGTGAAACCTTGGTTCTAGCCGGGAGTGCTTTCAGTGTCCTGTTTGTCTTACCTTGTTGTTGTTATTCATTTTCCAGTTTGGGGTACTTCTCCTGACTTCCAATTTTTTTTTTTTTTTACTGTATTATCATAATTATTTAAAGGCTGCTAACATCAGCACAATCATTTATAGAACTCTCCTCCATATCCCAGAATAGCACTCATTTGGGCCTTACACTTGAAATCACTGGGAGAACCAAATGACTCCCTGTTCTCTCCTCTCCTACCTTGAGTTCATCCTCCTTGATGACCACGTGTATTGTGATTCCTCGAAGTGTGAGGATGACTTCTCTTGTGAGGAAAAATTTTAAAGTACTGTTGACTTCAAAAATGCACAATGTGAGAATTGCAAGTTCAGTTTTAATTGGGTCAAAATGAGGACTATAGCCCAGGAGACAGCTCTGAGAAACTGCTCCAAAAAGGCAGGGGTGCAGGTCAGGGAATATGTAACTTTGGTGAAGGAGTACCTGTAATCAAGTACATATTTTTTGGAGATGATTTCCTCTAGTCATGAGGAGCAGTCATCACCATGAAGGGTGTTCTAGATATGAAGCAATCCAAGAACTGGGCTCATAAAACCAGCTCCTCAAAATATCTAATTATCTGTAGATTTGTTCTGCAGTTTTTCCAAAGCACAGAGAATCTCATTTCTGTTCTCCACCCTGAGCTCCTTTCAGGAGGTGTTGAAAATCAGCAGCTGCAGCGTCACATGATTCAGTCCTTGTGGAGGTATATGGCAAGTGCCAATTGTTGTTTAGTCGCTCAGTCGTGTCCGACTCTTTGGGACCCCATGGCCTGCAGCATGCCAGGCTTCCCTGTCCTTTACCATATCTTAGAGCTTGCTCACGTTCATGTGCATTGAATCAGATGTCATCCAGCCATCTCATTCTCTGTCATCCCCTCTCTTCCTGGCTTCAATGTGCCAAAGGTAAGCGCGGATTTGTAGTTGGCAGTACAATGGCAGCCCACTGCAGTACTCTTGCCTGGAAAATCCCATGGATGGAGGAGCCTGGTGGGCTCCAGTCCATGGGGTCACTAAGAGTCAGACACAACTGAGCGACTTCGCTTTCACTTTTCACTTTCATGAACTGGAGAAGGAAATGGCAACCCACTCCAGTGTTCTTGCCTGGAGAATCCCAGGGACGGGGGAGCCTGGTGGGCTGCCGTCCATGGGGTCGCACAGAGTCGGACACGACTGAAGCGACTTAGCAGCAGCAGCAGCAGTCCTAGCTCCTCTGTGTCATCAAACCTCTTGTTTAAAGCAGTTAAACCTCTGTTTAACCCTAATCCTTCACTGTTTTCCCCCAGACAGATCATAAATACCACACTCCTAACCGAAAGCAGAGCAAACAAAATCTTACCCTTATGGGTAAGATTGGCCTTTTGTGCCAAGATTTAGTTGATTCAAGTCTTCAATGTAACTGCTACTATTCATTACAACAATAACCAACGTATATAGAACTTTCTCTGTCCCAAACAGTGTTCTGAACACTTGAATGGTATTTACTCTGTTGACAGTAATTGCAGTTGCATTACATGTATACTGTTGTTAATAGATCCATTTTATTGATATGGAGACTGAAACTCTCAGGAGTTAAGTGGCTTCTGTAAAGACATAAGGCCAAAAAGTGGTTGAGCTGAGGTTTGCGGTTTGAAATCAGGTAGTCTGGCTCTAAGTCCATCACCTCTTACTGTTCCCTCCGCTGCAGTGTCTACTTATGGGGCACATGTTCTTTAACGTTCTTCCCTGCTTTTGTGAACCTTATTCTGTCTTTTATATCCTTTTAGACTATGAGCTCCTTAGAGATTTTCCAGTGTGGCTAGTAAAATTCCTGAGGTCCTCTAAATAGTCTCTGAATGGAAGAGAGACAGTTTTCTTGCACACATAAAATGCACATGAGTACTTCACATGTTGAGGTCAGAGCCTCAGTAAGAAAATATCACAACGGGAGTGATAATGATAAAATTCAAAGGGAGATAAAAATCTCAAGTATTTTAAGGTCAAACACTAGAATCTTGGAGGCACTGCCCTGGTTAAGTGGCAAGGGAAAGGAAGTAACATAAGGTGATTCAGCAGGGGAGTAATGTGAGGCCAACAGGGTTAAATCAGGGAAGCTGAGAAGTAGGCTCTGCAAATCCACTGATGGAGGAAACTCGAAAATTGAAGAGCATAGGCTAGAGATAACCAATTTTCTTGGTGACTTTCAACCACACAAGGAACACTAGCACCCAGGTTTGGGTATCTAGTTCAGTTCAGTTCAGTCGCTCAGTTGTGTCCAACTCTTTGCGACCCCATGGACTGCAGCATGCCAGGCTTCCCTGTCCATCACCAACTCCCAAAGCTTACTCAAACTCATGTCCATCAAGTCGGTGATGCCATCCCATCTCATCCTCTGTCGTCCCCTTCTCCTCCTGCCTTCAGTCTTTCCCAGCATCAGGTCTTTTGCAGTGAGTCAGTTCTTCATATCAGGTGGCCAAAGTATTGGAGTTTCAGCTTCAGCATCAGTCCTCCCAATGAATATTCAGGACTGATCTCCTTTAGGATGGACTGGTTGGATCTCCTTGCAGTTCAAGGGACTCTCAAGAGTCTTCAACACCACAGTTCAAAAGCCTCAATTCTTCGGCACTCAGCTTTCTTTATGGTCCAATTCTCACATCCATACGTGACTACAGGAAAAACCATGGCTTTGACTAAACGGACCTTTGTTGGCAAAGTAATATCTCTCTTTTTAAATATGCTGTCTAGGTTGATCATAGCTTTTCTTCCAAGAAGCAAGGATCTTTTAATTTCATGGCTTCAGTCACCATCTGCAGTGATTTTGGAGCCCCCCAAAATAAAGTCTGTCACTGTTTCCATTGTTTCCCCATCTATTTGCCATGAAATGATGAGACCAGATGCCAGGATCTTAGTTCTCTGAATGTTGAGCTTTAAGCCCACTTTTTCACTCTCCTCTTTCACTTTCATCCAGAAGCTCTTTAGTTATTCAGTTTCTGCAATAAGGATGATGTCATCTGCATATCTGAGGTTATTTATATTTCTCCTGATGGTCTTGATTCCAGCTTGTGCTTCATCCAGCATAATGTGTCTAATGGCATTCTACAATAAATGGAACTAGGAATCCTTGGAGAAGTGGCGAATTCTGGAACTGGAGTGTCTTGTTGTGAGCAAAAGTGAGAAAATGCATGTAGAGAGAGAGGAAGGAAGAACAGGAACTGGAGGAAAGGAAGGGATAAAGGAAAGAATGAAAACCGATAAATTTCTGATTTCCTAAAATAGCCTGTAATCTCAGATTTAAAGAGAGTAACTTTTTCATATCATGCTTCATTCTGCCACAGGTGCATGTGGGTACCTGTGTCCATGAATGCATATAGTGATAAGATGACAGTATTAATTAGAGCATGTTTATTACTAAGGGGTCTAGAAGGACTTAAGGTTGGTGTGCAGGCTTTGCTGTACACATTTCTCTCTTGGCATTTGAGAGGAATCACCACTCCTACTTTTTTCTTAAGGGATGAAAACACTAAATGCTTTAGAAACATGAGAGAGAGAGTCCCTGTGAATATCCCTGTGGCATGGTCAGGCTGTCCAACCTGAGTCTCTGGGTTATACAGGGTTTCTCAGATACCTGTCCTCTCTGAAGGGCATTGACATAAGGGAGCTCTTCTCAACTGCAGCAAATGGGATTAAGGTCCATATTCCTCCTTGAACTTATCAACCCTCTCTGGGAGGGATTCGATTCCGTTCTTTGTTGCCGTTTCTTGAACTTCCGTCTAAGGATTCTTGAGCTGTCCGGTGCCTATGCTTTTTATTCTGCAGTCTGATCCTCTCCCAAAAAATAGATCCTGCATACTCTTCCCCATTTAAGCTAAATAGACTGAGTTGCCATGCTTTTAACCCTCTCCCTCTTCATTCCCAAGGTGTGACACTCCTCCAGTCTCTATCGTGATCAAGCCCTCGTTTCTATAAGCTTCATTCTGACCCCTCCTTTACCAGATTATATACTGCTTGCTAGAGCAGGTGATACAGCCAGTGCCCGGAGTTCACAGCTAGGAACAGATCTAGATAACTCATCATCATTCTAAAGTCATCTTAGAAGTCACTTTCTATTCACTTCATTAAAACAGAGGCTACAAAACTCGTATGCCTGTGAGTGAAAGTTGCCTAGTCATGTCCAGTGCTTTGCGATCCCATTATAGAGTCCATGGAATTCTCCAGGCCAGAATACTGGAGTATGTAGCCTATCCCTTTTCCAGTGGATCTTCCTGACTCAGGAATCAAGCTGGGGTCTCCTGCATTGCAGGCAGATTCTTTACCAGCTGAGCTACCAGGGAATCCCATCATAAAGTGCATAGAATTCTCCAGGCCAGAATACTGAGGAGGGTAGCTGTTCCCTTCTTCAGGGGATCTTCCCAACCCGGGGATTGAACCCAGGTCTCCTGCATTGCAGGTGGGTTCTTTGCTGGCTGAACAACCAGGGAAGGCCCATATGTCTGTAGGGGGCCATGTAAAAAAAATTATCCATTTAGGACTGAGATCAGGAAAACAATAGTTAGGCAAGATTGGCTCTAACTCTTGGCCTCCCTATCAGAGAGACAGCAGGGGGCGGTGGGGACTGTGGCATATAGGAGGACCCAGTACCAAGGAGATAGCTACTACTCAGCTTCTGCTCATCATTATTGAACAGGAATGCTGGACTATTCCTATGACGCTTTCTTCTTTGTCAAGACAAGCCACAAGTCCAGACTTTTGTGCTTAGTCTTTGAATCCATCCCTTATGTTTACATTTTCTTTTATTTAAAACACTTATTGGGTTAAATAAAACAAATCTAGGGGCAAGATATTACTTACCTACCGCAGGAGCACTGCCTCTGCATTTAAAGAAGAAAGCATACAATGCTTTCTTCATAATCATGGCATTGTGTGAACAGGATTAATAGCCCAGTTACAGGCTAATAATTTCGTAGCAACCGTGCAGTTATTATGTGTTGCATATATGAAATTGTGTCATAATGAGCTGTCTCATAACAAGATTGGGCAGGCAGTAAAACCGTTTTATAGTTCCAAGAGAGAGCAGCTCCTGAGGTAGCTGACAGTGGTTATTCTGTCTTTGGTGGGAAGGGGGTTCGGGACGGGGGACTCAATTAAAATAAAGAAATTAATTTAAAAAATGCTCTCTCAACTCTTCTAAATCCAAGATTTTGCAGTGGTGTGCAGAGCTTTCTCATAATAACCTTTCTCGGATCTCCTCTCCTGTTCTTTCTGCCTACTCCAGCCTCCCTCCCGACACTGCCTCCACTAGTGGAATGAATGTGCTGGGCTTGTGAGACCAGAGCATCCTCGTGTTTTGTAGTTACTTGTTTCCCTTCTCTGTGAGATGGGAATTTAATAAACTAAAGGTTTATTATTACCAAAGAGAGCACCAGTTTTGCGTAAACACACATTTCAGAAAAGATGAAGCCTATTATTCCTCTAAGACTAGAAAACATTTGAAAACTAGAGATAAGCCCATTTTCTGTAACTTCCTTTAAAATATGCTTTTCCATAGATGCTCTCATGCATTTTCCATCAACTATTATGAATGATCCCCGAATCTAACTTGTAACTGTATTTTCAACTACCTGCCAGGTATCTCTGCTGGAATTGCCTTTGGCATTTTATTGTGGCTCGAGTCTGCTCACTATTCTTTATTCCATATGCTACTTACCTCCCCTGGACAGAGACTGGGGGCTCAAGATCAACTCTGACTCATCTCTTACCTTCAAACTGACTAGTAGTCAAGCCCTACTTAGTCAACATCTGAAATGTAGCCAAAATTCAGTCCTCTTTCAACCCTTCCATGTCTTACAAGGACATTTTCTTATTTTTTCTTTTTTTCTTTTCACCATGTGAAACCTTTTTTTAAATTGGAATATAATTGCTTTACAGTGTTGTGATAGTTTCTGCACGACAACAGCCTGGACAGCTCTATGTACACTCGTATCCCCTCCCCCTTGCACCTTCCTCCCACCTGCACCAACCACCCCACTAGGTCGTCACAGGGCACCACGCTGAGCCCCCTATGCCATACCACAGATTCCCGCTAACTCTCTCTCCGACACGTGGTCGTGTGCATCGGCCAACCCTAATTTCCCCCAGCTCACCTCACTCGCCTCCTCACCCTCTGTGTCCACATGGCTCTGCTCTGCGTCTGCACCTCCATCCCTGCCCTGGAAGCACGTCCATCTGTACCATTTTTCTAGATTCTACACATACGCATTAATGCACGGTATTTGTTTTTCTCTTTCTAACTTGCTTCACTCTGTAGTAGTTTCTGAGCTGATCATTTTTGCCTCTGAGCTGCCTCTTCTCTAATCTGTTATTCACAAGTTTCCCAACCTTACTTTCTTGAAAACAGAATGGTAACTCTGCTTCATATAAGACTGTCAGGACACTGTGTCTGCCAGGGGGAGTGGGAGGGGACAGCACCGCTATTGCTTTTTGTATCTCAGAGCTGAGGCTTTTTCTCGTTTCATCCTTTAAAAACATGGTTTGATCTCTAGTCAGTGTGAAGCTACACAGCTAGTCTTCTGTTATGGTGTGATGAGGATTCAGCCTCTCCTCTGAAGTATCATTAGCTTCAGAGAAATGTGGGTAAGAATGGCCCAAAGTCAGGGGGCCTTTCAATCAATGTTCTCTGTGTCACCTGCGACCAGCCTTGATAGACCTCTGGGGTCTCTGTCTTTAAGGCTGTACCTGGGCCTCTGGCAGGATGAACGCTTAGAATACTGTTTCAAATAATCATAATTATAATTTCATCCAGAAACATTGATAAGATTATCATTTTCTTAATAACATACACCCTGCATATTATTAAGTGATCTAGGAGAAGGAAGGGCTTCCCAGGGGGCGCTAGTGGTAAAGAACCCACCTCCCAATGCAGGAAACATAAGAGATGCGGGTTTGATCCCTGGGTCAGGAAGATTCCCTGAAGGAGGGAATGGCAACCCACTCCAGCGTTCTTGCCTGGAGAATTCCATGGACAGAGGAGCCTGGCAGGCTGTGATCCATAGGGTTGCAAAAAGATGGACACCACTGAGTGACTTAGCACACATGCTGGGAGGAGTCCTAGGGTCTGGATAGGATCCTGCCTAGGGCTCATGTGGCTTTACTGGGTCCTGTAGTCCTTGTGTGTGCTGCCAAGACATCACATGCTTGGATGGGCAGCATCATTTGTTCCACACCTTGCGTGTACCCAGGCTACTGTCCTCCATTGTCCAGGAGAAGGAACAGGAGACAAGTGAGTATTTACACAAAATAATGGATTAAATGGTATACGGGAGGATGCTCACTGTTGAGTTCTTGTTGGTTAGTTGGGCCAGAATGATAGAGGGTCACTACGATTTTCATAGTAGAGGGGCCTGAACTCAAGGCTGCAGCTTAGCAGCTCAGGAGCAGTTGTCTGCTCTGGAATTAGCTAATGAGGCTTTCTTTGTTTGAGCATTGGAAAGCCTCCAGAACCCACTCAGGAGGGAAATTAACAAATGGCCTTGTTTGTTACCTCCGGATAAATCTTCATGGTGAAACATGCAGCCCTTCCACCTCTTCAGCCTTTTCCCTTCTTCCCCAGTAGACCCTCGATTACTATGGAAACCAAAAACTAAATAAATAAATAATACATGGACACATGTATTCTTTCTTAAAAACCAGTAGGGAAAAGTTTGAGAGTAAAGACTAGTTAGAAGTGGCTGTGATGTTCAGGGTCTACAGGTGATATTCTAAATTTACTGTGCCCATGCAAACATTTCTGGTGATTTCAACACCAGTTATTTCTGTTAGTATGTGATCACCAGCAGCTGCTGGCATTGCCTGAATATGCAGATACAGAAGCTGCAGCAGTCAGCTCGCTCATTTCAATTAGGATGGACCATCTCATAGGGTAATTTTTATGTTTTTCTCTAATAATTCTCTGCATGAATTTTATTTTTACAGAGTAGAATAATCATCTCATGGACTTTTAAATTTTCACTGATTTTACTGCTATAATTTTCAAAGAATGAATTGTTAACAGGGATTTATTAAATGTCTACTTTGTGCCATATGATATTCTGATTATGAGGAATGCCAACATGTTTAATCCAGAGTCCATGGTTTTCAAGTAACTCAGTAGAATGGGGAAAATAAATATAAAAAGCAAACAGTTACAATCTAACACATATGTGTCAGTGTTTTAGGTACCCTTTGGCACAGAGGAAATTGTCAATTTGGACACATTTTAGGAAGTGTTATTAGGAGAAAACAAGGAGGAAGAGGGTTTTAACAGAAGTGGTTATTTTACAGACGCACATGATGGCATGCTACTGTATGTAATCTAGCGTTTTGAATAACCCTATATGTAATCTAGTGTGTTGAATTTGCTTTGACAAAGGGATAAATATTGTTCACGACACTTGTGTAAGGTATCTCTCTCTCTAGTTGCTAAGTCATGTCTGACTCTCATGACCCTATGGACTGTAGCCTGCCCGGTTCCTCTATCCATGGGATTCTCCAGGCAAGAGTACTGGACTGGGTTGCTATTTCCCTCTCCAGGGGATCTTCCTGACCCAGGAATCGAACCCAGGTCTCCTGCATAGCAGGCAGATTCTTTACTCACTGAGCCATGAGGGAAACCCGCGTGCAAGGTATGCGTGGACGTGTTTCTGGGTGTGATGTATGCACATGGTTATTTGCACTTATGTGTGTGTTTATGTGTGTTTGTGCTGTTACAATAAAATGTGTATCCATTTTTGGACTTAGCAGTCAAATGCATTTAACCATGTAGATGATGGAGAGGACAGAATTAATAAAGGAATTTATGTATATTTTTTGTATGTAATTTTATTTTTCTAACCACTAATATAAAAAGTTTATTATACTAGTCAACTGAGAGTAACTTTTTCTTTTTTTTTTCCAAAAAAATAAAAACACTTGGATTTTAGCAAAGATAGCATTCCTCCTGGCCTACAAAGCACTCCTCTAACACTTGGAAAAAAGCTAAATATTTAGGAGTGTGTGGAGTTTCAATTCCAGAGAGTTAGGAGAAATCATGTAGATCCAGATGGAATATTCTACCAACTGGCAAAGTGTAATTTAAGAAACCTCCATCCTCCATAGTGGAAAAGGAGAGAAACTCAAGATTTGTCTGTAGCTTAATTTTTTCCCAGGAACACATATTTTCTGGTGAAAAAAATAGAATTTAGGTAAGTCAGGCAGAGGGAATGAACATTTGCAAGACCACAGGAAAAATAGCAGTTTGAACCACATATTTAGATGTTAATCCACATTTTTTTTTTCATGGTAGACCAGGCTCTAAGAGCTTGTAAATATTTCTCCCATCATGGGATCACTTTGATTATATTTTAAAGCTGTTGATATCTGGTTTCATTGATAAACATATCTGGATTTTTTGTTTTCTTCTTTTTTGTAACCCAGTGCTTGTACGTTGTCTTGACATGTGCTATAAAATGCCTACAGATATAATACAGGCTTTGGAGATAGCAGAATTCAAAATTTTGCACAATCAATATAGTTATTCTGGAAGAAATAATGTAGAAGCCACTGAGAGTTTGGTTGAAATTGAAAGTGTTAGTGGCTCAGTCATGTCAGACTCTTTGTGAGCCCAGGCACTGTAGCCCCCCAGGCTCCTCTGTCCATGGAATTCTCCAGGCAGAATACTGTAGTAGGTTCTCATTCCTTTCTCCAGGGGATCTTTCTGAGAGAGGTTGGTTATCTCTGGATAAAATTTCAATCTGTTTTTTCTTTCCTCATGTTTACATAATACTGTGAAATTTTAGGATTAGATTTGAATTAGTGATATGAGTGGTGGAGAATAGAAAAAGGTTGGACAAGTTACAGAAACCAGCAAGGGTATTAGAGATAGTGATCTGATTTCACCAGCATTGGAAGACATTGATCCCTGTTGTATGTTTTAACTTCAAACAAAAAGGAAACTGAAGCACGGGCTTCTATTAGAGCTCTCTAGAGCAGCTACGTTGTATCCCCTTCTTGTAGTGGGGGTAAGAAGGATGCCTCTAGCTGGAGATCTGTGGATAGGATTGAACTCTGACACCCTTGGATTTCTGCTGGTGCTAGGTGGTGTTGGAGAAGACTCTTGAGAGTCTCTTGGACTGCAAGGAGATCCAACCAGTCCATTCTAAAGGAGATCAGCCCTGGGTGTTCTTTGGAAGGAATGATGCTAAAGCTGAAACTCCAGTGCTTTGGCCACTTCATGCGAAGAGTTCACTCACTGGAAAAGACTATGATGCTGGGAGGGATTGGGCGCAGGAGGAGAAGGGGACGACAGAGGATGAGATGGCTGGATGGCATCACCGACTCGAAGGACGTGAGTCTGAGTGAACTCCGGGAGTTGGTGATGGACAGGGAGGCCTGGCATGCTGCGATTCATGGGGTCGCAAAGAGTTGGACACGACTGAGCAACTGAACTCAACTGAACTGAACTGAGGTCAGCTTCTATGTTGCCTGGCAGTACTGATGTCCAGCCAGCCTAGGGCACCTCTAGTTTCTTCTGTCATGAGGCAATATGTTAATGAATAAAAGTACCAAATAGGAATGGGACACAACTCCAAATATGTGTAAACTGGAACTCTCCTCCTTATATTGGTTGATTTTTTCCTTCATGTGCTTTTTAAATATACTCTTCATAAGAATGCCAGGGGGCATGTTGATAAAAGGTGTTTATTCATCTGCCACATCCAATTTGGACCTGCTATTTCAAGACCCAATTCTAGGACCTTTATGTTTGAACGTGTTCTTCTATATAATCCAGCTCCCAGTGATCCTCCCCTCCTCTACAGACATAATTTTTATTGACTCAGTTCCTGAAAGAGAGGTAATACATTGCGATGAAAAGAAAATTGAACTGCAAATTGGAAGACCTAGGTTCTAGTCCCCAAGCCTTCTCATATACCTGTTTAGTCATATAATTCAACCCCTAGGTCTCCTTCACTATGATTCAGAGTGGTGAGTTTGTGTGGGAGGGTGTCCACCATAAGATATTGGATCCAAAAGAGTGAGCAACTGGAAGGGACTCATTCCATCAAAAGAGACTGAGGTCTGCTTGCCACAGTCACAAGACCAGAGTGTAGACTTCAGAGAAAACCCAGATTCAGGGCAGGCTTCTAAGGCCATAGAGAGAGGCTGTCAGATAGAAGTTTCGGGAAGAAATCAGTCGGTAGATTGATTACTGTCTATTCAGAGATGCACTTTGATCTCTGAGAGAAAGGCTAATATTTATAATACGTTGTGAAGCAAGAAGAGATATTCTGCCATCAGTTCAGTTCACTCACTCAGTCGTGTCCAACTCTTTGTGACCCCATGGACTGCAGCACACCAGGCTTCCCTGTCCATCACCAACTCCCAGAGCTTACTCAGACTCATGTCCATTGAGTCGGTGATGCCATCCAACCATCTCATCCTCTGTCATCCCCTTCTCCTCCTGCCTTCAATCTTTCCCAGCATCAGGTCTTTTGCAGTCAGTCAGTTCTTCATATCAGGTGGCCAAAGTATTAGAGTTTCAGCTTCAGCATCAGTCCTTCCAATGAATATTCAGAACTGATTTCCTTTAGAATGGACTGGTTGGATCTCTTTGCAGTCCAAGGGACTCTCAAGAGTCTTCTCCAACACCACAGTTCAAAAGCATCAATTCTTCGGCGCTCAGCTTTCTTCACGGTCCAACTCTCACACCCATACATGACCACTGGAAAAACCATAGCCTTAACTAGACAGACCTTTGTTGGCAAAGTAATGTCTCTACTTTTCAATATGCTATCTAGGTTGGTCATAACTTTTCTTCTAAGGAGCAAGCGTCTTTTAATTTCATGGCTGCAGTCACCATCTGCAGTGATTTTGGAGCCCCCAAAAAATAAAGTCTGACACTGTTTCCACTGTTTCCCCATCTATATCCCATGAAGTGATGGGACCGGATGCCATGATCTTTGTTTTCTGAATGTTGAGCTTTAAGCCAACTTTTTCACTCTCCTCTTTCATTTTCATCAAGAGGCTTTTTAGTTCCTCTTCACTTTCTGCCATAAGGGTGGTGTCATCTGCATATCTGAGGTTATTGATATTTCCTCCAGCAATCTTGATTCCAGCTTGCACTTCTTCCAGCCCAGCATTTCTCATGATGTACTCTACACAGAAGTTAAATAAGCAGGGTGACAATATACAGCCTTGACGTACTCCTTTTCCTATTTGGAACCAGTCTGTTGTTCCATGTCCAGTTCTAACTGTTGCTTCCTAACCTGCATAGAGGTTTCTCAAGAGGCAGGTCAGGTGGTCTGGTATTCCCATCTCTTTCAGAATTTTCCACAGTTTATTGTGATCCACACAGTCAAAGGCTTTGGCATAGTCAATAAAGCAGAAATAGATGTTTTTCTGGAACTCTCTTGCTTTTTCCATGATCCAGCGGATGTTGGCAATTTGATCTCTGGTTCCTCTGCCTTTTCTAAAACCAGCTTGAACATCTGGAAGTTCACAGTTCACGTGTTGCTGAAGCCTGGCTTGGAGAATTTTGTGCGTTCCTTTACTAGCGTGTGAGATGAGTGCAATTGTGCGGTAGTTTGAGCATTCTTTGGCATTGCCTTTCTTGGGGATTGGAATGAAAACTGACCTTTTCCAGTCCTGTGGCCACTGCTGAGTTTTCCAAATGTGCTGGCACATTGAGTGCAGCACTTTCACAGCATCATCTTTCATGATTTGCAATAGCTCAACTGGAATGCCATCACCTCCACTAGCTTTGTTCGTAGTGATGCTTTCTAAGGCCCACTTGACTTCACATTCCAGGATGTCTGCCTCTAGGTGAGTGATCATACCATCATGATTCTCTTGGTCATGAAGATCTTTTTTGTACAGTTCTTCTGTATATTCTTGCCACCTCTTTAATATCTTCTGCTTCTGTTAGATCCATACCATTTCTGTCCTTTATTGAGCCCATCTTTGCATGAAATGTTCCCTTGGCATCTCTAAGTTTCTTGAAGAGATCTCTGTCTTTCCCATTCTGTTATTTTCCTCTGTTTCTTTGCATTGATCACTGAGGAAGGCTTTCTTATCTCTTCTTGCTATTTCTCTGGAACTTGCATTCAGATGCTTATAGGTTTCCTTTTCTCCTTTGCTTTTCGCTTTTCTTCTTTTCACAGCTATTTGTAAAGCCTCCCCAGACAGCCATTTTGCTTTTTTGCATTTCTTTTCCATGGGGATGGTCTTGATCCCTGTCTCCTGTACAATGTCACGAACCTCCATCCTTTATAAGGGCATCCCTTATTGACCCCTGTATTATTACTGCATAGTGTAAATAGTATAGGATTGTTTTATTTTTTCCTTCACAGTGTATTTTCTGTTGATTTCATTGATTCATAAGGTCATCGAATATTGATTGAACATATACTGTATGCCAGCTACTTTGCTAACATTACGAAAATGAGTAATCCAAATATGCTATATAACTTCATGGATCTTACTATACGGAGCAACTTTGAAATAAAACTTTCTGTGAAAATGATGTAGATGATCTTATTTCAAAGCAGAAGTAGAGACACGGACATAGAGAACAAATGTATGGATACCAAGGGTTTAGAAAGTAGGGGGTGGGGGATGGTGGAAGAATTTAGGAGATTGGGATTACACACATACACTCTTGATATTAGGTACAAACAGGATGAGAAAATGAAGATGGGAGAGGAAATATTTATTCATCCCCTACTGTGTACTGAAGTGTTAGTCACTCAGTTGTGTCTAGCTCTTTGTGACCCCATGGACTGTAGTCTGCCAGGCTCCTCTGTCCATGGAATTCTCCAGGCAAGAACACTGGAGTGGGTAGCCATTCACTTCTTCAGGGGATCTTCCCAACCTGGGGACTGAACCCAAGTTACCTGTATTGCAAGCAGATTCTTTTACCATCTGAGCCATCGGAGAAGCCTTGTACTAGTCACAGCACTGAGCACTAAACTTGTGTTACTTCATCTAAATATAAAATCAAGAAGCATTTCTGATGCTCTGGGTATTCCTGCTACACTGCACATTATTTTGTGTCTATGGATGCTTTCAAATATTTGCATTCGTTGACCTAGCAGTGTTAACCACTTCTAAAGGAAGTCAATGTCATCTTTCGCAAAAGACGTATGTCCTTCCTTACTAGGCATGATAGCTCTTGCCATGTAGCCTCCTGAAAAAGAGGGCAGGAAGTGGTCATCTTTGTACTAACATATTAATGGAGTTGGTTACTCATTTCTCGAAGCTTGTATGATGAGTGCAATGCTCAGTCCTTCTTTATTCTGGAATTCTGGACTGAAAGCTGCCGATGCCTGAAAATCGGGTAACTTTTCCCTTTGGCTTCCCAAGTGGCTCAGTTGGTAAAGAATCTGCCTGCAATGCAGCATACCAGGGTTCAATCCCTGGGTCAGGAAGCTCCCCTGGAGAAGGGAAGGCAAACCTCTCCAGTATTCTTGCCTGGAGAATTCCATAGACAGAGGAGCCTGGCGGGCTACCGTCCATGGGGTTGCAAAGAGTCCGACTCGACTTAGCAACTAACACTTTCCCTTTGAAGACAGCTGTTTGTCAGTGGGATGTGAGGCAACCCTGGCTAGACTATGGAATTTTCTACAAGGGGCTCAGTCAGCTGTTGGTTTATTGGATTGGTACCTGGAGAAAGACCAGGCCACTTTACAATGGAAAGGCTCAACTTTTAGAAGATCAACTTTTGGATGCAGGTTTCAATTAGTAATAACAATATAGTTTTATTTCTTTTAAAAAGCATAGGAAGATGACCAATCCAAACACATGGACAGGCTCTATACAAAGAGTAAATAAAATATTATAGAAAATGCATGTGGTGCATGTGAAGTGAGAAAAGCAAAATACAAATTGTTTGTGATCTAAAACTATGGAAAACTAACTGAAATAAGCACTTATTTAAAACCATAAAACTGGCACAGTGGTAAAGAATTTGCCTGCCAATACAGGAGACGGGCATTGGATCCCTGGGTCGGGAAGATCCCCTGAAGTAGGAAATGGCAACCCTCTCTAGTATTCTTGAGTGGAAAACCGCATGGACCAAAGAGCCTGGCAGGCTACAATCCATCGGGTCGTACAGAGTCAGACATGACTGAGCAACTACACACACACACACAATTCTGATCAAACTATGCATGGGGATTCAAGAGTATTGGAAGTTGAGGAGGACTGGACTGCAACTTAGCACCAGTCCACACTGAGAAAATTCCTTATCTTTCAGGAGGCATGATTGCTCAGTGGCTTAAGATTTAGAATGTGCAGTCATATCACCTGAATGGAATCCTAGCTCCAGGGATAGCTGTGTGACATTAGGAAGGTTACACTTATTTCATTTGCAAAATGGGAAATAAGTGAAGACCAAAATAAAATATACATGGAACGTAGTATAATACATGGAATATACTAAGTGGTGAATGAATAGTAGTATCGTTTCTCTGACATTAATTATCGATGTGCTTAGGGAATTTTCAGTCTTGTTAACATACTGAGCTTGAAAAAAATATATATATATATGCTTTGGTAATAAGGAGACAGGTGCTGAACTTTGACACTGCTATTTAAGACTGCATAAATCCGCAAGGGTCTCCAGAAGCTCAAATGAATCAGTGCTAATGCCAGTGCCTTGTAAATTATAAAGACTGAGACATCTGAAGATTCTGAATCCTTTTTTGTTTTCCTTTTGCACTCCTGGTTTATAGCGCAAAGCGATGGGAAAATTGGGGCAGGCTTTATGTAACCATGTGAAAGAAACTGTCAATTCCCACCCCAAACCCTGTTTCTCATTTTCTTATTAACAGATTTTCAATATACAATGACAATGCACCCAGCTTTAACACAAATCAAATAAGAAAACATTTCCCAACCTTCCTAGCAATTAAACAGGCATGGGACTTAAAGTTTGATGAGTGACATGTCTACACATGTCACTGTAGGGATCAGACGTGGGTAGGGCATCCCTTGCCTTTCTTGCTGCCTGGGTATAATGGGCCTCCCAGGTGACACCAGTGGTAAAGAACCCACCTGCCAATGCAGATATGAGAGACATGAGTTCGATCCCTGGGTCGGGAAGATCCTCTGGAGAAGGAAATGGCAATCCACTCCAGTATTCTTGCCTGGGAAATCCCATGGACAGAGGAGCCTGGCAAACTACAGGTCACAGAGTCACAAAGAGTCGGACACGACTGAAATGACTTAGCACGCATGGCTGTGATGAGTGTAACATCAGCATTCATATTGGATCATAAGGTAACTTTAGGGGTGGAACGCAAAGGTAGCAGATAATGAGAAATGTCTGAGTCTTACGTGACTTTGTGGAAAATTCTATATCAGCTTTAAACTACCTGACGCTGGACTTTTAAATGTCAGAGAGTAAATCTTTGTAGTATTTATGCCACTAATTTTGTATCACTGTGATTTACATTGAGCACAATTCCAAATTACAACATGTGTTAGTTTGTTGGTTTCTAACCAGTTTTCCTGCTTCCAACAGGAAAGATCTTACCTCCAGGCTGCCTCTCATGGCTGTGGATGTTCCAGGCTTCAGAAAGTACATCGCCAGCTGCTTAAAGACTGTGCTTGTTTAGCAAAATCATTCCCAGCTCCAAGTAGCAAAGGAATAACACATTGGCCTTAGTCTTGGGTTTTCTTTTTACAAGTAATTGACACGCGTTGTACCACTTGAATAGACATTGCCCACAGATCCTTTAAAACCTTATCTGAAGGATAAAGACGCAGACGCAGTCAACAGACGTGTGGACCCGAGGAGCAGGGGGAGGCTGGGATGACTGAGGGCAGTGCTGACATATGCATGGTACCATGAAATAAACCGCTGGCGGGAAGCAGCTGCGGGGCGCAGGGAGCTCCGCTTGCTGCGCTGTGCTGGCCTGGAGGGGCTGGGGGCGGGAGGGAGGCCTGAGATGGAGGGGAGATATGTTTACAGATAGCTGATGCACTTTGCTGCACAGCAGAAACTAACACAGTATTGTAAAGCAATTAGGTTTCTGTAATAAATAAATGTAAGACCTCATAGGGTCTGAAATTCTACCAGGTCCTAAAAGAAACTCACCAACTGGCTGACCATGACTAGTTCACTAACTCACACATACTTGTTTTTTTCAATCAATATGTGTCGATCACCTTTGTCCACCAAGAACTGGGTGTAGAGCATACAGAGATGGATCAGACATAACTCTATGGCAATCTCTCCTTACCAGCTTTCAAACATATTAAACCAGAGCTGAAATCTACTGGGGAGCCCATAGCTGGTGGTGCTTCTGTTACACCACAGTATAGTTTATCTAGACTTCATTAAAATACCTTTTCCCCCCCCGAATGTTGGCATTTTAAGGCTTTCTCTCTGATAGAGAGATACACTGATAGATATAAACATATAAATATCAAAAGGCCCATGCTCTGTTTTCTGATGGCAATTTGTGCCCACTTATCTGAGTACATCAAAGATATCTGCTGCTGTTTTTAACAACTTTGGAAGGCAGCAAATCCTCCAAAAATGCGAGAGTTGAAATCTGATACAGAACTGAGCAAACATATAAGAGATGCTTCAAGGCAGTTTACCTCTGTGATGGTTCTATTGAGACAGAACACACCACACACACACACACACGCACACGCACACGCACACGCACATACACACACTCTCACATACACAGGAAGTATTTGAACTAAAAATTTCCTTCAAGGCGAAGCACAAAGGGAGCAGAATTGTCAAGGAATGTTACTGGCCTTCACAAAGCTCACTGTTTACTCATTTATAAATGTAAGCAAGGTGCAATTAGTCTTTAGCTTAAGGAAGAGAGGACACCAGAGAAGAAAGAGTAATGGTTGGCCTTCATGACTGCCCCCTCCCCGCCGCCCCATGTGAGGCATAGAAACTCATTCTCAGTATTGGATTTTGGCTGGATTGTTCTTCCCAGAGGCTGGCTCTGCAGAAGTCATTATCAGGCCTTTGGAAGCAACACTTGATGTGTCTCTGAATACACACAGATCTTCCCTCAGCTTCTCTCTCCTTGTGTTCCCCTCCCCTTGTGTGACTCTGATTGCATGTGAAATTAATTATCAGTCCTGTCACATCTTCCGCTGCTAACACCGGTCAGTATTGAATTATAGGGAATGCAAACGCAATTTTCAGCAGCCTAATTGCTTCTCCTGTACCCAGTGAAACGTTTCATTAAATACCCATGGCAAGCAGATTGTATTCGATTTTCATAACAAACTGGTGGGATTTCATTACCGGAATCCCTAGCATCTATTCACATGACTCTTTCCTAACTGCTTTCTCAGGCTGGTATTGGATAAAGCAGTTCCTTTTCAAAGCAGCAGTTGCCCAGGAAGGCATTGGTACGTATCAGTTGGTTCCACAAGAGTGAAATGGGTGTGTTAAAACCAGACTGGCTCTTCCCTGTTAGAAGATGACAGTCTGAACTCCACAGCGCCTTCCTCACTCCACGCTAAACCATTAGGAGTGAGTGACAAAGGGCTCCCAGGGCTTGCAACAGTGTCGTCCCTGAGGATTACAGGAGACTGACCGCAGTGACACATGAATAATGCGATCCATAGCCACTGATTGAGAGCTTCTGCTAGCCCATCCTCAAAAGGCTCAGAGACTGGGTCAGAGGGAAGGAAGAAAACATAAAGAAAATGACTCTAGTGAACTGTTGATGTATACTGATAGGGGTATCTTCGAGGAATCTAGTGACATGGAAGGTAATACCGCTGCAGAAGAGAACTGAGATATTCACCAAAATCTTAAAAGAGAAATTAACACTTGAATTGGGTGATGAAGGGTGAATAGGAGTTCTTTAGGCAGGCATGGTGCAGAAGAGCATTTTAGAAAAAGTAATACCAATAGCTAGTATTTATTGAGAGCTTAATCGCATTATCCTAGTTTGAAGCACATTATATATATTTACAATTATAATCTTCATAGCAACCCTCTCAGATATTGTACCCACTTTATAAATGAGGAAACTGAGACAGTGAGAGATTAAAAACGAACCTAACTATGATTACTTTCAGGTGTCAACTTGACTGGCCACGGAGTGCCCAGATTAAACATTGTTTCTAGGTGTGTCTGTATGGTGTTTCCTGGTGAGATTCATATTTGGGTCATTGTAATCTTAAAGTAGCTTGTCCAGTGTGGGTGTGAGCATCCAGTCCATCTGGAATAGATAAAATGTCAGAGGAAGAACCTTTTCTGGTTCTCAGACCTTTGAACTTGGACTCAATTGTGATACTGGTTTTCCTGGGTCACCAGCTGTCAGATGACAGGTCGTAGGACTCCTCTCAGCCTCCATGATCACATGAGCCAGTTTCTTATAATAAACATAGGAGTGTGTGTGTATCTGTATATGATTTGTCTACAGAACCCTGACTAATACAGGTCTTGCTACCAAGGTTGATTCTAGAGGAACAAATTGTTAAGGATAAGTTTTCTGAATTTGTTGGGAGGTTTCTGGAATTGGTTCTCTAATCTGATTATATTTAAAGATGCTAATAACTCTCTTTCCAGTGGTAAACAGAGCGCTGATAGTCCATAGTGTGAACTGTTCACAGACATACCCAAAATGTCTACATTGAATATTCCTAACCAACCACTTATAAGAAGCAGGGAACTAAAGAACTGCAGGTGGATTCTTTACCGTGGAGCCACTGGGGAAACCCATTAGGAAATATATCAAATTTGAAGCATTGAAAGTATATATTTAAAAGATTATGTCTCCTGTTGTCAATAACAAATAGTAATAGAGAGGAAGCTCAAAACTAACCAATAGCAGAGAACATGGAGAAGGCAGTGGCACCCCGCTCCAGCACTCTTGCCTGGAAAATCCCATGGACAGAGGAGCCCGGTGGGCCGCAGTCCATGGGGTCGCGAAGAGTCGGACACGAATGAGCAACTTCACTTTCACTTTTCACTTTCATGCATTGGAGAAGGAAATGGCAACCCACTCCAGTGTTCTTGCCTGGAGAATCCCAGGGACGGGGGAGCCTGGTGGGCTGCCGTCTATGGGGTTGCACAGAGTCGGACACGACTGAAGCGACTTAGCAGCAGCAGCAGCAGTAGCAGCAGCAGCAGAGAACAAGACCCATATTCAAATCTCAGTTTTTTACGTAAAATATGTTAAAAGCAATAATTTTCCCTTCACTTACTGATGTATCTTTCTCTGAGTGGAATATGACTAAAACCAATTGTGATTGAGGGATTTATGCAGGAAGACGCCTATTAGGTAAATCCAAGAATTGGGATGATCAGAGTCACTTTAGTCAACCTATCCACTAGCAACTGCAGAGTCAAAAAATAACATCAACAAGGATGTCTAGAATTCTAAGACTGCATTATTATAATTTTAAAATGTGAATTCAGATATCGTAACTGAAGAACTGCAGCACGAGGGAGACATAATTTCCTGGGGATATTACACTTTCTTGGTTCAGGTAGAGAAAGAAAACGAAATTCTTGATATCTTATTATTCCGGTCAAAGATTTTAATTTCTACTGTTAATGTTGGCTTTTCGTGTTAGCGACTTGTTTTTAACCCTGGTGAACTTTTGAAAATTAATTTTGTGGGTAATAAGATAATATTCTCATTTACCTATGATACTTCTGGCCATAAGATTCCTTCTGGTGTTAAAATCCAAAACCACCCAAAATAATTAACTACAAATTAATTGTACTTATATTGACCGTGTCCCTTATTATATGTCCTTTCTTTGGAGACCATCTTAAAGTAGTAACAGGATTTGTGTCTTTCTATATGATGTTTTCCTCAGTATCACAAAGAACACCATATTCATAAAAGTGAACCAAATCAACAAATATTTTTCTTCTGTATTTCAGACACTCTTATAGGTTTTTAAGAAATATCAAATATAGCCATAATTCCTGACCTCAAGGAATTCTAAGCTACTGAGGAAGTGCCGGGGTCCAGCCCCGGTGGATCCAGGGTGATTCGAAGGTGGGGGGACGGCGTCGGCGTCTTTGGAAAAATACATATTTAATTACAGATATATAGAGAGATTAGAAACAGATAGTGTAGTAGGAGATAGTGTAGTGCAGAAAAGGAGGCTGAATCCAGATGGGAATTCAGCCAGAGAAACGGGAGCAAGAAAGAAGCGACATGGGGGAATCAGTCTTTCCAGAAACTGATCCGATTTCTTTATTTTTGGGTTTGCTTATATACCTTTTGTTACATATAGGGATGAATACAGAGTCACGTGGGGTTCAGCAGTCCTGACCTTTATCAAAATCAGGTGCTTTACATAAAAAGGTCTTAGGGATATTACATCATCTTCTGGCCATGAGTGAGACCTGCTGACATTTTATGATCCTTTCTTTCTGATAACCAAAAAGCTTATTTTTTCCAAGGGTGTTTTTTCTTAAACCAGGCACCACCCTCCAAGTAAAGTTACATTCCTATAGGGTGAGGGTGTAGTGAGTTACAATCAAGAAAGGAATTTATTTAACCCAAGGTTAACATGATTAGTCTTAAAGGTTAATACTTATTTCTCCTATATGCTTAAAGGTTAATGCTTATTTCTCCTATATGCTAGTTATATTCATTATGCGGGCAGGGAATATGGAGATTTAGCAGCAAACATCAGCCCAACAAATGAAAATCCTTTCACCAATGCTCCCCTTAAGATCTGTTTAGTCTTAAGATAGTGATAAAGTTACATTTTCACATAGCAAGGATACAGAGATTTATAACAAAGTACAGTGATCTATTATAAAAGAGAAAATCCATTAACTCAAAAAGTCTAGTATTGCTAACCTTAAAAACTACTATATTTCCTTTTCTATATTCCAAATACATCGATTAATATATTCCCAGGTGCCTAAGGATATGGAGGCCAGGCGGCAATCATTGACTCAACAAGAAGAAAAAGCCCTATGCTAATTAAGACTCTCAAAATACTCCAAAACTCTCTGTGCTGTTTATGGGTGAGAGGTAATAAACAATCATGTGCATAGTGGCAGGAGTATGGATAATCCTGTCACACAAGCTAGTCTGTCAGCAGAGAGGTTTGACCTGAAACACCCTTGTCCCACCCAGGGTAGGGAATTAGGAGCAATTATTGGCACAACAAATGAAAAACCCTTCACCAATATAATTCCTAACCAACCCACTATACTAATAATTTCCAACTCCCCAAAAGAATTTGCCTTTAGTAAGTCTAAAACATCTTGTGTCTCTCAGATTGGGAGTCTGTAAACAATCACGTGGCCGGACGAACCTATACAGGTGGGCTAGATAACCTTCAGAGGAGTCTGTAAGCTGAAACACTCTTGTCACGCCCAAGAATTTTATTGCCTTGGAGCTGCACGTTTACTCCTTCTCCGAGAGAAACGGTTATGGGGGAGAGCCCCCCGTAAAGTCAGAGGTGTAGGTGAGAGCATAAAACAGACTCTGGTTTTGGGGTAGATGCTCGGGAACAGGGGGTTTCCTGAGGCTTGATCACACCTTTGCGTATGCCAAGCCTCCTTCCTCACAACCTTTGCCATGGGTGGAGTTCCTCACGCTGGCCCCCGGCAAGGAAGCAAGCATCATATATGTTTTTAGAAAGTGTTTCTTAATCATGAGTGTCTAGTTCAATGATCTACGAGGCTTTTAAAAGTTGTCTACAGAAATTCTAGTTATCACTTCTGACATGGGGCCCATTTGTTTATATTTACAAAAGCTACACAGGTGATTTAGATGTGAACTTCCAAAAAAAGGAAATAATGTCTCAAAAATTCATGAGGGACAATGCCTGGAGGTGACCCTGAAGATATTTACAAGGTTAGCATTGCATGAGCTAGGTTTTGAAGAATGGGTAGAATTTAGATAAGTAAGAGGAAATAGTGATATTTGTGCTTAGAACCGAATATTTATGGGCTTCCCAGGTGGTACAGTGATGAAGAATCTGGCTGCCAGTGCAGGAGATACATGGGTTTGATCCCTGGGTCAGGAAGACTCCTGGAGAAGGAAATGGCAACCCACTCCAGTATTCTTGCATGGAGAATTCCACAACAGAGCAATTTGGTGGGCTACAGTCCATGGGGTCACAAAAGAGTCAGGCACGACTGGGCACACACACACACACACACTCTGAATATTTATGGATAGAATTACAAGAAAGAAATCACAAAGTGTTGGGAGTGATCAAAGAATGATATATATGGCTGGAATACAATGGTTTTATGGTGGTAGTTAGGAAGAAAGCTTTAATACAGCAAGCTTTGGAAATTCCTGAAGAGGTTTGAGTTTAAAAGTTGAACACCATAAAGCAATTTAGGCTGTTGGAGAATTTTGAATGTCAAGGATTACTTTCTTGGCATTGTGAAATCATAAAGGTATTTTGAACTCAGAAGTAGATTCATAGGAACATCTTTAAGGATATGTGCAAGGATAGATGAGAATAGAGAAGGAATGGAAGGGAAGCTAATTTTAGATACTACTGATGTGATATTTTAAAGACTTGTACTAAGGTGGTAGCATTAGAGTGCAAAAAAGATGACAATATTTTATAGGAAGAATCCACTGACAGGGTGGCCGATTGGACTTTGAAAGAGAAAATTCATACCTAAGTGAATGGAAAATTAATGGTGCCATTTCCCAAACTAGATCACAGAATTAGAGGGAACTGGCTTTGGGGGAAAGGGGAATGAGCGTTTTCCCGATGCTTGACGGTACATGAAACAGTCAGAGACACAGAGAGACAGTTGGACATGAAAGGACTGAAGTCCAAGACCAAGACAGAGATGAAGAATGTGATTTTGGAGGATTTTCCCTGGTGGAAATAGGAGTAAATACATTCTTGAGAAGGCATGAGATTTGAACGGGATAAAATGTAGCTAGAGACAGGAATCAAAGGATAACACTCAAACCTTGTGGGCAGTCTGTATTTAGGAGGTAGTAGGAGAAATCCCATGGATGGAGGAGCCTGGTGGGCTGCAGTCTCTGGGGTCGCTAAAGAGTCAGACACGACTGAGCAACTTCACTTTCACTTTTCACGTTCATGCATTGGAGAAGGAAATGGCAACCCACTCCAGTGTTCTTGCCTGGAGAATCCCAGGGATGGGGAAGCTTGGTGGGCTGCCGTCTATGGGGTCGCACAGAGTCGGACACGACTGAAGCGACTTAGCAGCAACAACAGGAGAAAGTGAAAGCATAGTGAGCAAAAAACAAAGTAACTGAAGAAGGGAAAGGACCAGAAATTAGAACCTAGGGGAAAGAGAGCATTTCAGGAGCCAAGGCATGACCAGCTCTATTTAAACACTACAGAGAAATTGGTAAAGCAAGTAATGTTAGGATTTGTTCCCCACCCTCACCCCCAACCCCCGTGTAACAAGAATGATAATTACTTTGAGGTAGTTCTGAGGATTAGATGAAACATGTGTATCAAACATTTTGTATAAGATCAACCACAGGAAAAGCATTTAGACAACAATATCTACTCTTGTAAGTATTATAGTTACTAATCAGCACCCAACTATGCTGAGGGGTTTTCTGGTTACACATCTGGAGAAGATATATCTCTCATATCTTTGATATACTTTGATATACTTTCAAAGAGATCAGCATCAATACAAAAGTAAAAAATGTAAGCCGGTAAACAGTATTTTATAGTATTGGTTCTATGAGAAAGGTACATACATAGCAGAAAGAGCCTCAAAGAGAGAAAAGTGAATATTTTATCCATCCATTGTCAGATTCAAATGATAGGATTAGCCTTACATATTAAATTTTACCTGTAGACTTGTAAAACTTGCCAAGCCAGCTCATGGGGTATTGAATCTGTGTAATGATTATGGTCTTTGGCACAAACCTGGAGGTTCAGACTTTTCAGAGAGAGAACCAGCATTCAGTGTCCTGAACCTTTTTTCCATGCACAGACCTCTTGTTTCCTCTCCCTACCACGAATAGATCAGAATGACTTTGAACAGTGGGCATTTTTTGTTGCTTGAAAAACAGTTGATCTTTAGACCTAGTTTACAAATTAAGCAAACTGATCAATTATTTATAGTAGATTATTTATATCATGACAAAAATAGAGTTTGACCAAATCCAACAGCTTTCTTAAAGAGCTACTGTTTTCTCATCAAGAAATGGGGTCATTTCCCCCTCAGCTGAATCCAGAGTTTCTCAAACCTCTCTACTCAAAGTATTCTGTAACCAGTAGCATGAGCCTCACTTGGATACGTGGGTCAAAGGCAGAATCCCGAATCCCAGGTCTTATTGCAGACCTAAGTCAGAATCTGCATTTTGACAAGAACTTTAGCAGAGCTGTATGTAGTTTGAGAGGAGCTGGGCTAGGACAGTGAATGAGAGCTGAGGAGTTCGACCGCAAGTCCCTGGGTGGCTCCCGTGTGCTGTAGGCTGATGTTAGAGCATCATGACCAAAGTGTGGATTACAGTTTAGCTCAGAGTCCATATGGTGAAGGTCGTAGTTAGAGTAAGGTACAGTGTATTTTATCTGAGTTATGTGATGCAGGTTTGCATAAATGAATATTTCTGATTGCAAGGGAGAAAATGTTTATGCCTCCTCAAAATTCATATGTTGAAATCTTCACCCCCAACATGATGGCATTAGGAGGTAGGACCTTTGGGAGGTGATTTCATTAGGTCATGAGAACAGAACCCTCTTTACTAGAATTAGTACCTGACAAAAGAAGTCACAGAAAGGTCCCTTGCCCGTCTGACAGGCAAGGTCCCAGCCAAAGAGCTACTGTCTAGGAAACAGGCCCTCAGTTCAGTTCAGTTCAGTCGACTGCTCAGCCATGTCCGACTCTTTGCGACCCATGATCCGCAGCACACCAGGCCTCCCTGTCCATCACCAACTCCCAGAGTTCACCCAAACCCATGTCGATCGGGTCGGCGATGCCATCCAACCATCACATCCTCTGTCGTCCCCTTCTCCTCCTGCCCCCAATCTCTCCCAGCATCAGGTTCTTTTGTAATGAGTCAGCTCTCTGCATGAGGTGGCCAAAGTATTGGAGTTTAAGCTTCAGCATCAGTCCTTCCAATCAGCACCCAGGGCTGATCTCCTTTAGGATGGACTGGTTGGATCTCCTTGCAGTTCAAGGGACTCTCAAGAGTCTTCTCCAACACCACAGCTCAAAAGCATCAGTTCTTCGGTGCTCAGCTTTCTTTATAGTCCAACTGTCACATCCATACATGACCACAGGAAAAACCATAGCCTTGACTAGATGGACCTTTGTTGGCAAAGTAATGTCTCTGCTTTTTAATATGCTGTCTAGGTTGGTCATAACTTTCCTTCCAAGGAGTGTCTTTTAATTTCATGGCTGCAATCACCATCTGCAGGGATTTTGAAGCCCCCAAAAATAAAGTCTGTCTGTTTCCACTGTTTCCCCATCTATTTGCCATGAAGTGTGTGGATCACAATAAACTGAGAGAGATGGGAATACCAGACCACCTGACCTGCCTCTTGAGAAATCTGTATGCAGGCCAGGAAGCAACAGTTAGAACTGGACATGGAACAACAGACTGGTTCCAAATAGGAAAAGAAGTACGTCAAGGCTGTATATTGTCACCCTGCTTATTTAACTTCTATGCAGAGTACATCATGAGAAACGCTGGACTGGAAGAAACACGAGCTGGAATCAAGATTGCCGGGAGAAATATCAACAACCTCAGATATGCAGATGACACCACCCTTATGGCAGAAAGTAAAGAGGAACTAAAAAGCCTCTTGATGAAAGTGAAAGAGGAGAGTGAAAAAGTTGGCTTAAAGCTCAAAATTCAGAAAACAAAGATCATGGCATCTGGTCCTATCACTTCATGGGAAATAGATGGGGAAACAGTGGAAACAGTGTCAGACTTTATTTTGGGGGTCTCCAAAATCACTGCAGATGGTGACTGCAGCCATGAAATTAAAAGATGCTTACTCCTTGGAAGAAAAGTTATGACCAACTTAGATACCATGTTGAAAAGCAGAGACATTACTTTGCCAACAAAGATCCGTCTAGTCAAGGCTATGGTTTTTCCTGTGGTCATGTATGGATGTGAGGTTTGGACTGTGAAGAAGGCTGAGTGCCGAAGAATTGATGGTTTTGAACTGTGGTGTTGGAGAAGACTCTTGAGAGTCCCTTGGACTGCAAGGAGATCCAACCAGTCCATTCTAAAGGAGATCAACCCTCGGATTTCCTTGGAAGGAATGATGCTAAAGCTGAAACTCCAGTACTTTGGCCACCTCATGCGCAGAGTTGACTCATTGGAAAAGACTCTGATGCTGGGAGGGATTAGGGGAAGGAGGAGAAGGGGATGACAGAGGATGAGATGGCTGGATGGCATCACTGACTCGATGGACATGAGTCTGAGTGAACTTCGGGAGATGGTGATGAACAGGGAGGCCTGGTGTGCTGCGATTCATGGGGTTGCAAAAAGTCGGACACGACTGAGCGACTGAACTGAACTGAAGTGACTGATGGGACTGGATGCCATGATCTCAGTTTTCTGAATGTTGTGCTTTAAGGCAACTTTTTCACTCTCCTTTTTCATTTTCTTCAAGAAGGTCTTTTGTTCTTCTTCACTTTGTGCCATAAGAGTGGTGTCATCTGCATATCTGAGGTTACTGATATTTCTCCCAGCAATCTTGATTCCAGCTTGTGCTTCCTCCAGCCCAGCATTTCTCATGATGTACTCATTGTCCATGGGGTCGCAAAGAATCGGGCACGACTAAGCGACTTCACTTCACTTCACTCACCAGACACCAGTTCTGCCTTCAGTTTAAAACTTGGACTTCTTAGCCTTCAGAACTGTGAGAAATAAATTCCTATAATTCATAGACAACTGAATCGATTATATTTGTGCTATACCATGCCTAGCAGACTCATAGGCACTTAGCCATTAAGAATCCAAGATAAATGATTATTTTGCCACTGGAAACAGCTTCTAGACCCAGAAACAAGTAAAATCTGGAGAGCCCTTCCAGAAATCATAAATATTAGCAACAAGCTTCATAGATGATTTATATAAAATTTTCTTTTACTTGCTAAATGCATGACTTTAGGCATTTTTTAAACCGCTCTAAGCTTAAGTATTCTCATCCTTAGAATGTGCGTAATTCCTGTACCTGTATCATAGGGTTACTGTGGAGTTAAATGAACTAGAATATATAAAGCAGTTAGAGTCGAGCCCCAATGAGGGCTCAATAAGTATAACTTGTCTACTATGATTTAGTTTGCTGTTATTCTATAATAATTATCTATTATAGAACCTCTTATATAAGAATAATGGAATTATTAATAGACTTCTGAATTTGTTGTTAATCAGTCACTAAGGCACATCCAACTCTATTGTGACCCCTTGGACTGTAGCCCACCAGGTTCCTCCATCCATGGGATTTCCCAGGCAAGAATACTGCAGTGGGTTGCCATTTCCTTTTCCAGGGGATCTTCCCCACCTAAGGATCGAACCCAGGTCTCCTACACTGGAAGGCAAGTTCTTTACTGCTGGGTCACCTGGGAAGTAGATTTCTGAATACTCTTGGGGAAATTCAGTAATTTCCAGTTAAGTGATACTGACAAATACTATGAAGCTAGAGATTCTGGGGGCCCTTGAGGAACTATTTTCTTAGCCTCTGTGCTGTCGCCAGTGAAAGTATTTATAGCTTGTGTTCCTGCTGTACCTGAGCCAAAGTACTGCCCCATCTCTCAAGGAGATGCCGTTAGCTCACCATCCCCACACTGCGCATGGACATTCTGCAGCTATAGCAGCAGGTCTGGGCAGATGGACAAAGCAGCCTGTGGACACATGGTCACCCTCCTTTGCTGCAATTCGTCTTCCTTTACATTTTCTCCGAACACGTTTTAGAATGGAAATGCCTTTATTCCATTTATATTTAGTCAATTATCCGATTTATTTTCTGTTTTTACAATCTCATTCAACTCAGCATTAGCTCAGTTTAAGGCCTGACAGCTGTGGAAACTTGGTTTATTTACTTTGAGAGAGAAAGGACAAGCTAGCGCCGTGGCTCCCTGTTTGATGAGTCCATACAGTTGATGATGAGTATGGATGGTATTCTGGCCCTCATATTAAATTCCGCTCTGAAGCCATTAGAGGCAAAACGGTGTAACTGACTGTAACCTGACACATTTTCCAGGAAGATGCAAGTGGTTGTTTCCAAAGGGATGCCAATTCATTCTTTTCCACAGGACTTACTCAGAATATTTAATTCTGACCTATTGGCCTATCCCCCATTAGCTGTTCTTTCTAGCGTCTTTGACTCCCTCCAGGAGATGGGAAGAAATTCTCCATTTGCTTCATCTAAAATGCTTTTCTTTTTTTTTTTTTTTAAATATTCTTGAAGCTATGAGAGACATCCTCGAGGCCCTAGTTCCCGTGTTCTTGTTAAATTATGAACGCTGGATCATTTCAGTTTAATGGATCTTATTTGTTTTTCATTCTTTATCCACCACTCTTTTAAGTCCTTTCTCCATACTCTCAGAAGGCTCTGACGGGAAAGTCCGTGCCTTAGCTGGAGATGCTTTCACCTCGATGCCTACCCTCCCACCATGACACTGTTTCTGTACTGAAGATAAGGCTTGCCTTTGCTTAACTCTGCAGCCCACGGGCAGGGATTGCTCTCCCACTGCCTTGCAGTCATATTGCAGATTTCACTTCCATGGCTGAGCCACTGATGAAAGTGAAAGTCGCTCAGTTGTGTCTGACTCTTTATGACCCCCATGGACTATACAGTCCCTGGAATTCTCCAGGCCTGAATACTGGAGTGGGTAGCTTTTCTCTCCTCCAGGGGATATCTTCCCAACCCAGGGATCAAACCCAGGTCTCCCACTTTGCAGGCGGATTCTTTACCAGCTGAGCCACAAGGGAAGCCCCAAAATGTCTTAGTGGGTACCCTAGCCCTTCTGCAGCAGGTCTTCCTGACCCAGGAATTGAACCAGGATCTCCTGCCTTACAGGCGGATTCTTTACCAGCTGAGCTATGAGGGAAGCCCCTAGCCACTGATAATGAGTAAAAATTCAAAAGACTGCCAAAGAGCCACATTTCTGTTCCCTCACAGGGGGACCCTAAAAATATGTATTCTAAATGGCTTCTTCGTGCTACCCTGGGGGTTCAGTGGTAAAGAGTACGCCTGCCAATGAAGGAGACATGGCTCGAACCCTGATTCAGGAAGATACCACATGCCGTGGAGCAGCTAAGCCCGTGCACCGCAGCTATTGAGCCTGTGCACTAGAGCCGGGGATCTGCAACTGCTGAGCCTGTGTACCCCACAGCTTGTGTTTCACAGCAGGGGAAGCCCCGTTTATGAGAAGCCCATGCACCGCAACTATTGAGCCTGTGCGCTAGAGCTGGGGATCTGCAACTACTGAGCCGGTGCGCTATAGCTACTGAGCCTGTGTGCCCTGGAGCCTGTGTTTCACAGCAGGGGAAGCCCCGTAAATGAGAGGCCCATGCACCACAACTAGCCCCCGCTCACCCTAACTAGAGAAAAAAAGAAAAAGTGATGCAACAAAGACACAGCACAGCCTAAATAAATTATTAAAAAAAGAAAACCCAAAATACCAAATATGACATTTCCCTGGCAAGTCTAGTAATTACTTAAAAATGAAATAAATAAATAAATAGATGCCTTCTCCCTGAGGCTAATATCAGTTTTATCTTCAAAGCATCAATGTGACTTCTTTTTTTATAGGTACACAGGAAGACCAAAGGGTGACAGGTGAAAATGTTTCTACTTAGTTTCTACTTCTGCTTGGTCTTACTACGGACTCATTGTATACACCAGTTTTGAATTCCCCTTTATATTCCATTTCCAAAATGGGAGAGAAAGACGTGGGATAAACTGTTCTCTAAGTCAGTCAAGTCTTCACATCCTAAATAGCTCCTCCCGGAAACTTCTCAGGGTTTCCTTTGCCCTGCGGGTGGGTCTGAACACACCTCCTTGTGTCCAGCTGTGCTGTGATCCCTTTTTAGAGACACAGCATCCACGAACAACACAGCTGTGTTCCATTAGTGCGCAGTGTTCAATAGCTCAGGCCCTGAATCCAAATTCCAGTTTTGCCCCTTTCCTGCTCCATAGATTTGGGCTGATAAATGAGCTTCTTTGACCATAGTTGCTTTATCTATAAAGTAGGGGTGATATTAATGCATATCCCATAGCCTTACAGAGAAGACTAAATAAACTGTAATTAGAAAGTTGATGTGAAGTATCAATCATAAAGCAAGTAGTATATAGGTATGGAATAGTTATTTAACTTATGAGTTTACAGGTTTGGCTCAGGCCATTATACATTTTTTAAAAGATTTGCTTGGTATGGACCATTTCTTTAAGCTTTGTATTTTGTGTTAGGGTTAGCTGATTAACCATGTTGTGATAATTCCAGATGAAAAGTGAAGAGACTCAATCATACACATGCTTGTATCCATTCTTCCTGAAACCCCAGTCCCACCCAGGCTGCCACATAACATTGAGCAGAGTTCCACGTGCTGTACAATAGGTCCTTATTAGTTATCCATTGTAAAGATAGCAGTATGTACATGTTACTGTGGGCCATTTTTAAAGTCTCTATTGAATTTGTTACAATACTGCTTCTATGTTATGCTTTTGATTTTTTTGACCACGAGGGGTCTTAGCACCCTGACCAGGGATTGAACCCACACCCCTGCTTTGGAAGGTAAAGTCTTAACCACTGAACCACCAGGGAGGTCCTCAATATAAGCTTTTAGAGGACAAGACGTTGGCTGCATTTCATTTTTGTGTCTCTGTAATGTAGCGCAACTGTCTGCATTTATTAGTTCAATGAATAATGAATGAACAAATTATATGAGTGATTAAATAATCACTTCAGGTTTATAATTTGTCACATAAATAGTTTCCAGATAGACATTTTCCCTTTGGGAGTGTTCTTTAAGATGGTCCTAATGCTAATACTGAAGCTGAAGCTCCAATACTTTGGCCACCTGATGCGAAGAGCAGACTCATTTGAAAAGACCCTGATGCTGGGAAAGACTGAGGGCAGGAAGAGAATGGGTGACAGAGGATGAGATGATTAGATATCATCACTGACTCGATGGACGTGAGTTTGTGCAAGCCCCGGGAGATAGTGACGGACAGGGAAGCTTGGCATGCTGCAGTCCATGGAGTCATAGAGTTGGACACAACTTAGTGACTGAACAACAGCAAATGCTAATACTGTTGCCTAAACTGGATCTGTAATGTAGCCTGGGGCCGGAACCCCAGCAGATGTCTCCTTGGACCCGATTGTAATCATATTCCTTCCGTCACTGGGTCATGCTCCAGTAGTCATCTTCCTTTTTTTTTGTCCCCAGGGATGTAGCCTACCTGCTCAGTTTTCTAATTCTTAGTTTAGTTTAGTTTTCCCCCTTTTCTTAAGATTAAAAAAAAAAAATAAAGGCAGAAATACGGCAAAACTCTCAATGAACGCACATTATCAGCTCAGAAACTCTGTTCCTTTGCAGAAAAGCAGGTTGCAAACGTTGCAGCTTCAAATGGAATTGACATGTTACCTTTGCTCTTATTGATTATTGCTTATTTGTAGCAGACACGTTCCTTCCCCTTTTAGGCCTTAGTGCTTCTTCATGAATTAGTCACTCACATTGAGTGTTTACAACTCCAAACTTCTTAACACCATTAGCCCTGATAATATCCCTTCCTTCCAAGGTTTCCAGGTTATTCAGATAGGCTATTTCTATACCAATCATGTCTCAGGGTTATTATTTTACATATTTAATAAATAAGAAAAGAGAATGATGCAAAGCGGTAGAAGCAGATAAGATTAATGGGTTGAACTGGCCAATTACCAGACCACCTAGTTTTTACTGGTAGCTTTTTTTTCTTATTTCATTTCATTTTAGTATGGGAATATAACTGTTATACAATGTTGTGAGTTGTAAGCAATTGTTTTACGGTTTCTGCTGTACGACAAAGTGAATCTTCTGATCAGAGAGCCTGGGGACAAATAAGAAAAATGACAACCTTTCCTGAATCCTGTTCCCAGATGGAAGCTATAGTAATGGCATGTCCTTTGGTAGCTGAAAGCATGTGGCTGTAAGAAGTAAGTGTTTCAGTTTTCAAAATGACAGTTCATGGATTTTCTTAGCTTCTTCCTGATGTGGGTTTATGGCCAGTTGGATGGTGATACCAATACAAGGCTTGCTAAAATGTACCAAACGTTGGTGGCTGTTTTGAGAAAGGAGCCTTTAGGCTATCAGACTAAGCCACCTCAGCAATACTGTCAATTGCACAGCTTTGTTATTCTGGACTGTTGATTTGCATCTTGGTGCATCCCTTCCTAGGTACCTTTTCTTCCCTTTGGTTTCACTGTCATTCTATCCTGATGCATTCCAGCCCCTCCACAAAAGAATGACAGGAATCGACATCTAAGGCACTCATCTGGAATGGAGAGCAGGTTGAAAAATGATTACCTAGTCATTATTATTGCTTAATGCATTTCTGGATTTGTATTATCTGTCATTTAATAGCATAGCATTCATCCATTCATCCACCCCTGTATCAATTCAGTCACTTACTCAGTGACTATCAGGTGCAACTGGGTAACCTCCTAATTTTACCATTTACTGGCTCTGGGATACCGGGTATGGTTATTAACCTTGCTGAACTTCAGTCACTGCATATTCAAAGGATGAGTGATAATAACTAACACAAGGTTGTTAGAAAGTTAAATGATAGTTACAAAGCTTCAAAGCTGGGTGCTGACATGTAGGAGGTACTCAAGAGATGGTAGCCTGATAGAATGTTTCTTACATTTTGGATGGTTTATAGAGTTACAATTTTCAACATAGGTAGTGACTATGTTTTTGTAGTCTTACTAGTGGCATTAAAAAAAAAAAAACCCATTTTAGGATTCTTTAAAATCTAAGAAATTGGATTTTGTCCTCCTTCCTTGTTTAGCCACTAAGTCATGTCCGACTCTCTTGCGACTGTATGGACTGTAACCCACCAGGTTCCTCGGTCCATAAGATCTCTCAGGCAAGAATACTGGAGTGGTTACCAGTTCCTTGCCATTTCCTCCTTCTTACTATATTAAAAAACTTGAACAAAATAGGTTTCCTTTTAATAGCTTTGTTAATAGAGAAGGAAGCATGTACTGAGACTTCTTTGGACTGTAAAATAATAAAAACTTGGTAGGCATTTATATATATATATATATATATATATATATATATATATATATATATGAAGGCATGTTTTTCCATATGAGAGGTTTCAAATTTTAAAATAGTCAAGAATCTCACCTTTGGGAAAAACTGGAAGCAATATCTTTTTCTTATATGATAAATCAAGAATTGTGGACTGAATATCCATGACTCCTTCTGTTTTTAAATACCGCACTTGTGGGACAGAGAGATTTTTGCCTCTCAAATTCTGAATCTGTGAATTTGACTCAGTACAAGTTAAGAACCGTGCTTTCCTCATACACCTCCTGTGACTTTTTAGAAGTATGCTGTTGAATTGTGGTGTTGGAGAAGACTCTTGAGAGTCCCCTGAACTGCAAGGAGATCCAACCAGTCCATTCTGAAGAAGATCAGCCCGGGTGTTCATTGGAAGGACTGATGCTGAAGCTGAGACTCCAATCCTTTGGCCACCCGATGCAAAGAACTGACTCATTTGAAAAGACCTTGATGCTGGGAAAGATTGAAGGCAGGAGGAGAAGGGGACGACAGAGGATGAGATGGTTGGATGGCATCACCGGCTCAATGGACATGAGTTTGAGTAAGCTCCAGGAGTTGGCAATGGACAGGGAGGCCTGGAATGCTGCAGTCCATGGGGTCGCAAAGAGTTGGGACACAACTGAGCTGAACTGAACTTCCTTTTCTCATATGTCAGTTATGTGAGTCTTTGAAAAATCTGTATCTCTAGATGATGTCTGTATTCAACCAACTTGAAGATTCTTCCGTTTGGGTTTTGCAGAGGGGTTTAGCAGGTGAGGGTTTTGACTTGACCCTGGTCTTCTGCAGGCCAGGCCTAACTTATCCAGGTTAGGGCATGTACTGGAAGTGAAGAAGAGAATTATGTTCTACAGCCCTTTCAGAAGTTCAAGGACACCTTGGTAGAGCCAGGCCTGCTGCTGAGAGCATGCTAGTAGTAAGAGCAGGTTCTTTGGGCCAGGGTCACGGGCAAGAATGAAGTCAATCTTACACTTGTTGGTTCTGATGCTGAGCTGGAGCTCATCCCATGCTGGGCCAGAGTTGCTAGCTCATCATTAGCTATGACGTCTACAGATCTGTTTGCTTGAGGCTTTAAGATCCAAGACTGCCACAAGTGCCTTCAACCAGGTTCCTCTCTGACCATTCCTCTTATTTGTAGCCATGCTTGTTGATTCTGAAAAATAAATAGACTCTTCTTAAAAGAAAACAAAAAGTGCCTTGCAAACTCCAATTTGAGAAAAAAATGATTTAAAATACAGTGTTCTCAGTTTCCACTGTTTCCCCATCTATTTGCCATCTATTTGCCATGAAGTGATGGGACCAGATCCCATGATCTTCGTTTTCTGAATGCTGAGCTTTAAGCCAACCTTTTCACTCTCCTCTTTCACTTTCATCAAGAGGCTCTTTAGTTCTTCACTTTCTGCCTTAAGAGTGGTGTCATCTGCATATCTGAGGTTATTGATATTTATCCTGGCAATCTTGATTCCAGCTTGTGCTTCACCCAGCCTGGCATTTCACATGATGTACTGTGCATATAAGTGCTTATATCCATCTTTTGCTTATTTTTTTTTTCTCTTTTGAATTTTGATAGTTTATATTATACATTCTCAATATAAATCCTTCACTTGCTATGTGGTTAAAAAAAATAAAATCACATACAGTGTTCTGTCACTGAAGAAAAAGGTAACTATATAACATATATTAATTAGTTTGATTACAGTAATTATTTCATGATACATCAAAACATCACATTGTATATATTAAATATACTACTACTACTAAGTGTTTGCTCACTCATGTCCGGCTCTTTGCAACCTCATGGACTGTAGTTGACAGGCTCCTCTGTCCATGGAATTTTCCAGGCAAAAATACTGGAATGAGTTGCCATTTCCTGCTCCAGGGTATGTTCACGACCCAGGGATCAAACCTGTGCCTCTTGCATTGGCAGGTGCCTTCTTTACCACTGAACCACCTGGGAAGCCCATCTTAAGTATATATAATTATTATTTATCAATTAGACCTCAGTAAAACTGGAAAAATAAATAAAAATAAAAGACAGTGGCTTCTGTTTAAAAAAAGAGTCAAGTCAAAAGTCCAGAGTTTGAATCCAAGGAAAGAAAGACTTCTAGGACAAGGTCATTAGCTCTGTTCTCAGTTCAGTTCAGTTCAGTTCAGTCACTCAGTCATGTCTGACCCTTTGTGACCCCATGAATCGCAGCACGCCAGGGCTCCCCGTCCATCACCAACTCCTGGAGTTTACTCAAACTCATGTCCATTGAGTCGGTAATGCCATCCAGCCGTCTCATCCTCTGTCATCCCCTTCTCCTCCTGCCCCCAATCCCTCCCAGCATCAGAGTCTTTTCCAATGAGTCAACTCTTCACATGAGGTGGCCAGAGTATTGGAGTTTCAGCTTCACCATCAGTCCTTCCAATGAACACACAGGACTGAATTCCTTTAGGCTGGACTGGTTGGATCTCCTTGCAGTCCAGGGGACTCTCAAGAGTCTTCTCCAACACCACATTTCAAAAGCATCAATTCTTCGGTGCTCAGCTTTCTTCACAGTCCAACTCTCACATCCATACATGACCACTGGAAAAACTATAGCCTTGACTAGACGGACCTTTGTTGGCAAAGTAATATCTCTGCTTTTCAATATGCTATCTAGGTTGGTCATAACTTTCCATTCAAGTAGTAAGCATCTTTTAATTTCATGGCTGCAATCAAGCTCTGTTTTACACAACCTCAAAAACCACTGTAGGTAGAAGCTCTGGCATTCTTAAGAAATAATTAGATCTCGAATGGGCTCTTCATAGGAGAGAGTTTCCTACATCTGGAGGTATTGAAGAAAAAGTAAGGTCAGACACTTTTCAGGGTTATTGAAAAAATGTATTCATCACATACATTTTGTGGTTGATAACTACTAAGGTTCTTCTCTGTCTTAGAAATTCTATGATTATTTGAATTGGATCCATTTTCAACCCTTTTTTTCCCATTGGGAAGTTGTTCTCTGATGCACAATTACAGCTTTTCCTCTTTGAAATTTAACAGGAAATTATAGAAATCTGAAGCATTTAAAAATGGTGGCTAATTAACATATTAATTAGAGATACCAAGGGAACATTTCATGCAAAGATGGGCTCAATAAAGGACAGAAATGATATGGACCTAACAGAAGCAGAAGATATTAAGAAGGGGTGGCAAGAATACACAGAAGAACTGTACAAAAAAGATCTTCAAGATCAAGATAAGTGTGATCACTCACCTAGAGCCAGACATCCTGGAATGTGAAGTCAAGTGGGCCTTAGAAAGCATCACTACAAACAAAGCTAGTGGAGGTGATGGCATTCCAGTTGAGCTATTTCAAATCCTGAAAGATAATGCTATGAAAGTGCTGTACTAAATAAGCCAGCAAATTTGGAAAACTCAGCAGTGGCCACAGGACTAGAAAAAGGCAGTTTTCATTCCAATCCCAAAGAAAGGCAATGCCAAAGAATGCTCAAACTACCGCACAATTGCACTCATCTCACACGCTAGTAAAGGAATGCTGAAAATTCTCCAAGCCAGGCTTCAGCAACACGTGAACTGTGAACTTCCAGATGTTCAAGCTGGTTTTAGAAAAGGCAGAGGAACCAGAGATCAAATTGCCAACATCTGCTGGATCATGGAAAAAGCAAGAGAGTTCCAGAAAAACATCTATTTCTGCTTTATTGACTATGCCAAAGCCTTTGACTGTGTGGATCACAATAAACTGTGGAAAATTCTGAAAGAGATGGGAATACCAGACCACCTGACCTGCCTCTTGAGAAACCTCTAGGTCAGGAAGCAACAGTTAGAACTGGACATGGAACAACAGACTGGTTCCAGATAGGAAGAGGAATATGTCAAGGCTGTATACTGTCACCCTACTTATTTAACTCATATGCAGAGTACATCATGAGAAATGCTGGGCTGGAAGAAGCGCAAGCTGGAATCAAGATTGCCGGGAGAAATATCAATAACCTCAGATATGCAGATGATACCACCCTTATGGCAGAAAGTGAAGAGGAACTAAAAAGCCTCTTGATGAAAGTGAAAGAGGAGAGTGAAAAAGTTGGCTTAAAGTTCAACATTCAGAAAACAAAGATCATGGCATCTGGTCCCATCACTTAATGGGAAATAGATGGGGAAACAGTGGAAACAGTGTCAGACTTTCTTTTTGGGGGCTCCAAAATCACTGCAGATGGTGACTGCAGCCATGAAATTAAAAGACACTTATTCCTTGGAAGAAAAGTTATGACCAACCTAGATAGCATATTAAACAGAGACATTACTTTGCCAACAAAGATCTGTCTAGTCAAGGCTATGGTTTTTCCTGTGGTCATGTATGGGTATGAAAGTTGGACTGTGAAGAAAGCTGAGTGCAGAAGAATTGATGCTTTTGAACTGTGGTGTTGGAGAAGACTCTTGAGAGTCCCTTGGACTGCAAGGAGATCCAACCAGTCCATTGTGAAGGAGATCAACCCTGGGATTTCTTTGGAAGGAATGATGCTAAAGCTGAAACTCCAGTACTTTGGCCACCTCATGTGAAGAGTTGACTCATTGGAAAAGACTCTGATCCTGGGAGGGATTGGGGGCAGGAGGAAAAGGGGACGACAGAGGATGGGATGCCTGGATGGCATCCCTGACTCGATGGACGTGAGTCTGAGTGAACTCCGGGAGTTGGTGATGAACAGGGAGGCCTGGCGTGCTGTGATTCATGGGGTCACAAAGAGTTGGACATGACTGAGCGACTGAACTGAACTGAATTAACATATTACTCTCAGAGAAATACGATCAGAGGGATCAAAGGTGGAATGGAGGTTTTATTTATTTTTGGCATCATCCTGATTTCCTCTACTGTGTGAAGGACAGAGACAGATTAGAAGAGAAAAGGAGAGAGTTGGGGAGCAAGGGACACCATACTCAATTTCCCAGCAAAGGGAAGAAGACAAAGAAATCGAATTCTAAGAAACACATGTAACACAGTGCTGGGTTGTCATGTTCCTGTATAATACTCATCTTCTCAGACCTGACTGGCTTTCTGCTGGACCTGAAGCACCTCCCTTAAGAGGATCACTGCACAACTGTTAGAAATCCTGGTATGTCACAGTTCTGCCACCCATCCTCTTCTCATAATGCAGCCTGGAGACTTTGCAGAGCCCTGGTTAATTAATGTTGAACCTTTCAGGGTATCTGTGAATCTCGGCAGGGGTGGTAGGGGAATAGAATTTAATTAAAGGCACAAGCTAGGTGGGGATTGTGATGTCTCAGATTCCAGGAGGAATCATTGTGTGGTTCTTGCTGGTGGGAGGTAAGCAGGTTGGCAAAGTGTGCAAAGGTCAGAGAAAAATCCCAAAGGCCTCAAAGAGGAAGAAGAACAAAGAAATGGGATGATCAGCTGAGCTTTACCAAGGTGTGGTCATAGAGAAGTGTGTGTGTGTGTGTGTGTTTCTGTGTGTGCGTGCATACGCACGTGTGCACTTGCCGTGTAAACATACTTAGAGGTAGCAGCCCTTTCCCCTGATAGAAATTTGATGATGGCAGCAACAAAACCTAAACAGAGAATAATTAAAGAGCAAGGGGTAGCTAATGAAATGAAAATAATTTTAAAAGGATGAAAAGAAATTGTTGTTAACACACCATGTGGTTAACCCATGGACCTAGCTGCTGTGGAAACATAATAACACAGAGTCAGCTCCTGCAATGCAAATAAGCTCCTTCCTGGGTGGAAATGGGGCTCTTCGGAGAAAGATTAACTTTTCTGTCCATGGGGGCATAATTTAACTCACTGGAATAGTAATTTGACGAATGGCACCATTGTGGACCTGGTGAATGCTGCTGCTTTCTATTAGGAAAGTCGTGTGCTGCAAACCCCTGAAGAAAAACATTCTTGAGTTCCTCCAACCCAGCAAAAGGACAGCTCTGAGCCTGCTCATGTTCAAGCATTCCAGCACTGGAAATAAATCTCTAAGGTTTGGTCACGTGCGACTCTCACACAGGGCAGAATGAACCTCCTTCAGAAAACATTTCTCCAAGGGTTGGGGGCTTTGCCCACACTGGGTTTTGGAATCTTGATGGTTCTTGTCATTTTGGCCCAGCTCTAGTTGCCTGCAGTACTGAGCCTCAGAGAGTTTCCTCTCTGAGCTGTGTCTTGATAAGTCTGAACCCCATACAACCTTGCCGTCAGGTTGGCCTCCTGGTGATTGTATTACTCCTCCTTGGTTCCAGTTATTTTTGTGCATGCTTCATTGATTCCTGCTGCTCACTTCCTGTGGGCACACTTACTCCCTGCGAAGCAGGGGCTCTGTCTCCCTCATTTATGCCTTCTCTGTGACATCTAGCTGCTCAGTGTGTCACCTAATATAGGTGCTCAATAAATATTTAACAAAGTAGCTGATACTTCATGATACTTCATCTGGTCCCATCACTTCATGGCAAATAGATGGGGGAAAAATGGAAACAGTGACAGACTTTATTTTCTCAGGCTCCAAAATCACTCAGGACAGTGAGTGCAGCTTTGAAACTAAAAGATGCTTGCTCCTTGGAAGAAAAGCCGTGATGAACCTAGGCAGCGTATAGTAAAGCAGAGACATTACTTTGTTGACAGAGGTCCATCTGATCAAAGCTATGGTTTTTGACCATAAAGAAGGCTGAGCACTGAAGAACTGATGCTTTCAAACTGTGGTGCTGGAGAAGACTTTTGAGAGTCCCTGGGACAGCAAGGAGATCAAACCAGTCCATCCTAAAGGAAATCAACCCTGAGTACTCATTGGAAGGACTGATGCTGAAGTTGAAACTCCAATCCTTTGACCACCTGGTGTGAAGAACTGACTCATTGGAAAAGACCCTGATGTTGGGAAAGATTGAGGGCAGGAAGAGGAGCGGATGGCAGAGAATGGGTTGGTTGGGTGGCATCACCAACTCAGTGGACATGAGTTTGAGCAAACTCATATAGGATAGTGAAGGATGGGGAAGCGTGGTGTGCGGCAGTCCGTGGGGTAGTGAAGAGTCAGACACGACTGAGCTACTGAACAACAGCAAGCTGATCCTTCAGGAAATATGGGGACGCCCTATCCCCGCTGTTCTACTTCTTGGACTCTAGCTTTTGAGAGGATTTGTTTGGGAAGCCATGGAGGAATGTTTTTAATGAGACAGTCTTTGGAAACAGTCAAGAAAGCAACATCAGCAGAAGATGGTGGTAACAGACCTGTGCTGTTTCCTGCCAGTGGGCGTTCCGCCTGTCCCCATGGAAAGATGAAACCAAAAGTTTGCTTCCACTCTGGGGTGAACGAGCTAGCTGTGTTTTTAACCTTTGCTCATCAAGTTTTGGCCAACCAGCTCTAGGAATTCACCTGGGCCAAACTGGGCCGCTCCAGGATGGAATATAACCCCCAGTAGCTCCGCTCTGTGACCCTCTCGGCGCCTTGTCCTCGGTCTGGTGCTACTTCTGATGTGCTAAGTAATATGCCACACGCACATGGTCAAACCAAATTAAAGAAGAACAAGATCCTAGGCTTCCCTTACTACATATTGCCCTTATCACAGGACATTATTCCAATGGGGCATGTGCCCTTCACACAGACACAGAAAAGGATTTTTCTACAGAAATAGCTGTGGTTGGGGAAAGACAAGGTAAAATATATGCAACTCTCATCTAGAGAATAAAGAGAAGAGAAGGTGATCAGCAGTAGCAATCCTGCTGGCTAACTCACCTTTGCATAATACATCCTCTTCTCTGTCTCATGTTTTCTATGACTGAGGTTGAATAGTAGAGAAAGATAGGTATTAGTGTTCAGGAAATAAGACACACACAGATAAGTTTTTACCTGCAACCCTTTTCAGTCTTATATTTGACAGGTTACATGTGGACAAAGCCTCATAAGGGCTCTAGGACTGGTTTACATCCAAGTGAAAATAATGTCTGAAAAATTCATTACCTTTTTTGATGAAGGCAGTCCCTTTTTGGCTTTTGATACTATGTTGCTTTGGGGAAATGTAATGCCTGAAGAGAAAGCAGGCCAGTTTCTCCAAAGCAAGGACTTGAAAACTCACAAAAATGCTGAGAAGGTGGTTTGATTGTGCCCACTTTGCAAATGAAGGAACTGAAGCACAGAGTGGTTCTGGTCGTCCTGCCAGTGAGCTGGATCCGTCCCGGGTCTCTCCTGGTCTGTCTGCCTCCCCGGACATGCTCTTTCATCTTCACTGTTCGTACGCATCACAGCGCCATCCAGCCTGAAGAGCGCCGGTTTTATACTAAGCCAAAGAAGATGAAAATAAGAGTTGAAAAACAAAACAAACAAGAAGAAGCACCAGCTGAGTTAGAAGACGCATTTTGTGCTTCTTGATCAGGCTCTGATGGCCGGAACATCAAGGTTCAACTCTCACTTGAATCCTCAGACATGGAAGGTAAGAGAAATTTAAGACCAAGTAATAATCCAGGAACCAAGGGTGGCGATGTGGCTTATGAAGTGTCTTAGCCAATATTATAACCAAGTATCGTGAGCTAGAGGACTCACAACAACAACCTGTTGTCTCAGAGTTCTGGAGTCTAGAAGTCCAGAGGCAAGGCAGGGCAGTGCTCCTTCTGAAGGCGGTGGACAGTGGGCCCCGTCCCAGCTTCTGCCAGTGGCCATCAGTCCTGCGTGTTCCTTGGCTTGCAGCTGTGTCACTCAACCTCTGCCTCTTCCATCACGTGGCGTTCTGCTTGTGTGTCTCTCTAGCCACGTGACTTTCTCCTCTTCCTATATGGATTCGTCTATTGGATTAGAGGGCGCCCTATGACCTCATCGTAACTTGATTATGTCTGCAAAGACTCTGTTTCCAAACAAAGTCATATTCTCAGGTATCGGGGATGAGGGCTTCAACATATCCCTTGAGGGGATCCAACTCAACTCCTAACCCCACGCATAATTGCGCTTCTTCACATTTCTGTGGGCTGCTGCCCGTGGTCACTGAGCATGCCGTTGCTCACATGCTGAGGCGTGGGGGACACCCAGGGATTTATCTCTTTGACCGGCGGCCCTGGGATGCGCTTCACACTCTGCGGCCTCTTCCAGTTCCCCCTCAGCTGGGATCACTCTGGTGTCCTGCAGAGAACGCGGCTGGCCTTTGACAAAGCGCAGCCTAAGTCCTTCCTCGTTCAAGCGCCTAACCCAGAGCAAAAAGGCAGAGACCCAAATGCCTTCTCTGAGATTATCTTTTGATTACATATCCTGAGAGCAGAAACATCACAGATGTGGCCCTTGATCTAGAAATCAAAGTGCGTGTTCCCTAAAGGAAACACTAACCCTGCAGATATCACTGAGCGTAACACACCCGGTGCCTCGCCTCCACAGTGTCCTCTCACTGTCCATGCAGAAGGGGCCAGAGGGGCTCCTGGAGCAGCAACGCCCCCACCAAAGGGGCAGAGATGGTCAATGGAGCAAAGGCATTTGAGGACCTCTGCTCTGTTCTATTCATTTCACAGCTCAGAAAGGATAAATAACCGGACTAAACTATTTATTGTCAGGTGAATGACCAGGACACTGCTCCGAAGTCAGACCATTTAGCTGGCTGATGCCCTTTTAAGTGATAAAGCGTGGAGTTTCTGGTTTTTAATACATGCAGTGGATGGTGTACCCACCAGCATAGTACAGGTATTAGGAGCAGAGTCATACCAGCCTGAATTTCTATCTTGGTTCCTCCCCTTGAAAGTTGTGTGATTGGAGGAAAGTTTCATCATCTGCAACATAGTAATGATAATAATAATATTGGTGGCCCAGTCGTTAGGAATCTGCCTTGCAATGCAGGGGACCCGGATTCGATCCCTGGTCGAAGAACTAAGATCCCACGTGCCCCTGAGCTACTGAGCCTGCAGGTAACTAGGGAGCCTGTGGGCCACAGCAATAGATCCCACGCGATGCAGTGAACACCCACCAAGTGCCGCAACTAAGACTTGACACAATCAAATAAATATGCCAAGGAATATTAAAAAGATCAAAGGAAGAGAAAGGAGCGCCCACTGAGAAAGTTGTGGTGATGATATTATCTATCTCACAGAGCAGATACGGGGATCAGATTCATGTGTATTGAAAGGACTTAGCACATTGCCTCACACAGATAAAGTGCCAGGAAAGGGCTGGCATGATTATGACTGTTGTCCTTCACTTTAGAATCCGTGTGTCCTGGACTTACTACAGCTTAGGTATAGGAGCCCCAGGGCATCGGGAAGATGTATTCGCTTCCCCTGAACCTTGGCATATTCAGAGCAGTGGGATCGAGAGAAGAGGCAGGGCAGCGAGGGTGGGCACAGGCTGAGCATCCAGTCACCAAGCAGGGCAGCAGAGAGGGAATCTCACTGAAGATCTTCCGTTATCTCTCATGCTGCCTGTAGGCTCAGTAGCTCGGTGGCATGTGGGATCTTAGTTCCTCAACCAAGGATCGAATCCAGGTCTCCTGCATTGCAAGGCGCATTCTTAACCACTGGACCACCAACGTTATTATTATTACCATTTTACAGATGACAAAACTTTCCCCAAATCACACAGCTTGCAAGTGGAGGAACCAAGATAGAAACCCAGGCTGGTATGACTCTGCTCCTAACACCTGTATTTCCTGGTGGAAGCCTTCAATTTTTTCAGAGAAAAGGACTCAGGGGTTGGCAGCAAGGAAGTAGGAGATCAAGAAAGTAAGGCTGAGATTTATCAGCTCTTTCAGGTCTGGTTGGAACCCCTGATCCCAGAACCAAGTTGTGAAGGTTATTTTGTTGTAGTTATGATGCTCTAAGGGTATGATGAAGGGTATAGAAAATATATTTCTACATTATCAGCATTATAAGTGTAGATTCGTACATCTACACTCCTTTTTCATTCTTGTATTTGTATCAGGTACTGTCTCTTGCATTATGAATGTCATTGCCTCTGGCCCAGTGTCTGTCACCCTCCTCCTTTCTAGTCAGTGACTCTGACATGCCATGAGCTTGAAAAATAGATTCTGTGCTGTTAACCTTAGGTGTAAGTCAAGCCCCAAGCTCCTTCAATCTCTCTTTTTCGGTTTGCTTTCTTTGATGAGGTGGCCTTTAAAAAGAGGAAACAAATTGAACTAGGATTTCTGAAGTTCCCATTTAAGTTGTGGTTCTTTTTCTAGTTGTTTTGTGTTCTCCTTCAAGTTTCTTGATTTCTTTATAGGACAGAAAATCCCATTTTACAGATGGACAAACTGATGTTCAGAGAAGCATCTAGTTAGAAAAGAGAATAGGAATTCAATATCTAGATCTGTCCAACTCAGTACCCACATCCTTTCTACTTTATGGCCCCCTTTTCAAGCATTGAAAATGGCTAAAGATATAGGTGTTTCCAGTATATGGACATTTATATAGTTTTAATGGTTACTACATAAAGCATACTTGGGTACCTAAATGTGTTTTCCAGGCAGTGATCTCTACCGCCACCATCTTCTAGTTTTCCTCAAGGGACTGCATCGTAATAACTCTTAAAATCTCTGCTGTGTCAGGTGAGTGGGAAATGGGCAAGATGGGAGAGTTTGGGTTGAGGAGCAGACTTTGAGCACTGAACAGCAGGCAGCATCGCTGTTGGCAGAGTGACGAGAAGGCTCTGTGGCTTACCCATGCCATCATGGCAAAAAATAGCAGAGAACAGCTGGTGAGCTGTCAGAATGATCTTAAGGAGGAAATGTGAAATGTCTCTGCGTGGTGCTTTAATCGAGAGTTATTTGGACAGAACTGAATCGCCAGGGGAGGAACAGGCAAGGTGGTAACTCACCCTTCCCTGGCCTTGCGTCGCTCTGAGATGCGGTTCTGAGTCACGGGCCTCCTTCACACACATGCAACCCCATTTACATACTCTCCCCCTTCCCTGCCCCCAGTGTGACCCGCACTCAGATATATTACTGTGTATCCAAAGAAATAACCATGAACAAAGGACGCATGTTAAGTACCGACAGATATTTCATCAAGACGAAATCTAAAGAGACATTGGATAGGTTAACAATTATGACTTTTTTGGGAAAAGAGATCTTTTTCAATAGCTGTGGCTGAGTCCTAATGTGGCTTTAGCTATTTCATGGAGGAGTTTAAATGTGTGCCTGCAATTAAAAATGTTTAATGGTCATTAAGACTTGCCATGATTGGTAAATGCAGCAAAGGGGTGAAGTCAGGAGTGCAAAGAAAGGACACATAGGTGGGGACAAGTGTCCTGACTGTGGTGGGAACTTATTTCTGCTGCGGGAGAAGAAACAAATTGAGAAGCAACCTTTTGCATCAAATTGCAAAGAAGCATCCCGCTGGGAACAGTTTAGAGGACCTGAAGTAGCTGGAGTCGTGATTTTTTTAAATGGGTATCTAAGGTTGCAGCTAGAGAACCAGGCTTTGTGCTTTGGGTTATGACCTTGAACAGAGGCTGCTACCTTTTGGCTTCTGCTTCAGATACTGAGTTCTTCTCCCTCTCCCTCCCACTTAGGGAAGGATGAATCAAGCGGGTGCTGCAGAGCCTTCTGGAGGAATGGTTTTAGTATACGCAGCAGTGGGACATGGAACAGCAGTTATCCATGGAGGGATACTGTTGATGCTATTCATGTTGCTGTCCCTATAAGGTAATTCTTTGGAATAGAAAGCAAAGAGCAATCGTTTGTGCAATAGATGGAACAAGAAGAAATGCAGGGTGAATTTACATAAACCGCAGAGCTCAGATTAAATTTTTAAGTAATAAATTGATATTTTTCTTCAAATTTTTAGTATTTCCAGTTGTGAGGTGGACTTATTTGCTTCTAATGATAGGAACATTCTGCAAATTGTTGTAGAACATTGTAGAGCCTGTGATTTTAAGTGAATAAAAGGATGCTTTTATATGGCTATTTTCAGCAACTCTATGATATTTACATTTTCAATTTTTTTATTGAACCATAGTTGATTTCCTGATTTTGGTGCCTTTAGAGTGAAGCAAAGGAGATGTACTGTATTGGGAGTTAGTCGTTTCCCAAGCCAGCAATGAACAGTCACCCCATTCCTAATGTCCACGCTTACTAGATCATTATCAGTAAGCGTGTGTTGGGTCCTTATAATGGACAAACTATGTATGTTTGCTCCTTTTGCTTAAGTTTTTACAATTTGGCCTTTCTCTTTTTATATTGATTACCGATAGGATCTTTGTGAAGTCCTTAATGTAGTACCTGAAGTATCTGCATGTATTTTAACTCCTGTAAACAAAACAAGTTTTAGCCTTGCTGAAAAATTGAATTTCCTGAAAAAAGCATACACTCTCCTAAAGCTCAAGCATGGCTTTAGTTCAAACGTGGAAAGTTTCTTGGTGATGTATATTCTACTTGGCGTGCTCTATGCATTCTTATGAGAGGCAAAGTACAAATTCCATTATCCTGACTTAGAGGAAGCAGGGATAATTCTGACCACTGAGTAACCAACAGCAAAATAGACTGATGGTCTCAACTAGGAAAAAAAAAAAGTCTTTTCGTAACTTATCCAGAAGACACTACCACTGACTTCAAGTTAAGAAAAGTGATTCTGTTAGGGACTAAGCAATGGCAGCTGAGTTTCCTTCTGTATTATCAGTAGCTGTTTAGAATGGATTGCAATACCAACATTTCATAAGGTCAAAAACTTAAATTAGATGCTAAAAAGGGATACAACTTACCATAACTTATCTTTTTAAAGAAATTTTATCGGAGTACAGTTGATTTACAGTGCTGTTAGTTTCTGCTGTGTAGCAGAGTGGATCAGGTACGCATTCACATCTATAGAGTGAAAATGTTGCATGGCAGTTTCCTTGCATTTGAGTTACAACTTGGAAATCAGTAATAGAAAGTTTTTGAGTCTTTTGTTTCCTGAAGCTGAGTGTATTAGTCATTGCTTAATAATGCTGCATAATAATCCACATCATAATTTATTGGCTTAGAATACCAAATATTTATTTCTGTGTTCACAGTCTTGCAGGTTGACTGAAGTGTGACTTATCTCAGCCAGACTCAGCACAGTAGCGCTTCTGTGAGCAGCCGCTGAGCTAGGATTGGCTCCAGGCTGAAATGAGATTCAGGTCTTCCCTGTGATCCTTTATTCTGGGACTCACACTGCAGGGTCGGGGGCTTCCGGGGCCATCCTCTTTTCATGGTGCGTTCCAGAGCACAAAAGGGCAAGCCAAGCTTCAGAAGCATGTCTAAAGCCTTGGTTAGCATCACATCCACTTCCATCCTGTTGGTCAGACAGGTCATGTTGAATAGCCATGGTCCTGAGATGGAAAGGAATTTGTTTTCCTACTGTGGCAAGACACTGCAAAGTTATACAGTATTCCAGGGAGTGAAGAAATGGGGCAGCAATCAAAATCACCACATGGACGAACCTAGTTACCTCCTCGGTGATACCTGATGACAAAATTTCGACTCCTCGGATGGATATTAGAAGTCATCTGGATTAACCTCTCTCCCAACGTAGTAATTGTTCCCACAGTTCAGTTCAGTTCAGTCGCTCAGTCGTGTCCGACTCTTTGCAACCCCATGAATCGCAGCACGCCAGGCCTCCCTGTCCATCACCAACTCCCACAGCAGTCCTGATAAAAGCGTTTTCATTGGCTGCTTGATTTCTTCTGGTAGTTCTCCCATGATTTGCCTAGGTAGCCTGCCTTAGTGTGGGAATATTCACACAGTATTAAAAAAAAACAATAACATTATTTTTAATCAAAATCCGTACCCCACCCCCCCATACATTCTTCCTGCTCCTCAGAAGTCTGTAGTCAGGAGTGCACGGAGTATGTACTTTTTTTTTTATGAAATAGTTCTTTATGATGGCAGCTAGCACATATTCCTCTTAAAGTTTTTGCTTTTCTAGTTTCCATAATCATTCCTCAAGTGACATGAAAGTATTTTTCCATCCTTGCCAAGCTGCCGTGGACTATCATTAAAACCTGTGAATGAGTTTATTGAGGCCGAGTGTTTATTAGAGAGCAGTGTGCTCTGCTCTTTGCCTGACTTCTGCTGGACTCAGGGAGACCATTCCCATCTCTAATAGCGACACTCTTCTATTCAAGCATCAAGAGTTTACATAAAAGTTTTGGTAGAGATTCTACCCTATTTCTTCTTTTTTAAAAAAAGATGAATTTATTTATTTTAATCCTATTGAGCTCCTGGTCAGATAACACCACTATCTCTTCTCTCGGAATTCCATTTTGACTGAGTTATCCTAATCCCACACTCATCTAATTGTTTCCTTCATGTAGGTAACTCTCTATTTATCGTAACTAAATTTCATTGAGTTGTATCCTCTATTTTCCATAGCATTTCAGTTCAGTTCAGTTCAGTCACTCAGTTGTGTCTGACTCTTTACGACCCCATAGACTGCAGCATGCCAGGCCTCCCTGTCCATCAGCAACTCCTGGAGCTGACTCAAACGCATGCCTATTGAGTCGGTGATGCCATCCAACCATCTCATCCTCTGTCATCCCCTTCTCCTCCCGCCTCAATCTTTCCCAGCATCAGGGTCTTTTCCAACGAGTCAGTTCTTCGCGTCAGGTGGCCAAAGTATTGGAATTTCAGCTTCAGCATCAGTCCTTCCAACGAATATTCAGGACTGATTTTCATTTGGATAGACTGGTTGGATCTCCTTGCTGTCCAAAGGACTCTCAAGAGTCTTCTCCAACACCACAGTTCAAAAGCATCAATTCTTTGGTGCTCAGCTTTCTTTGTAGTCCAACTCTCACATCCATACATGACTACTGGAAAAAATATAACATTTACATCCTGATATTCCTCCCATATGTAGGACAGAGGGGAATTTCTAACCTTGGCTTTTTTTCCTTCATCCAAGTCACTGATACAAATATTGAGGAGAGAGTTGCTGAGAACTTGGCCCTGCCGCCAGCCCCGCAAGATCTGGCCATCTGCTTAGTGGGCCATCTATAAATCCTCGTAATGTGTGAATGGTCCCCATTTTTCTCCATTGTGATCTCAGAGATATTACTAAAGCCCTTGTCTGACGCTTTGTTGTGATTTTTGTACTCTGCCCACATCATCTTGCTGACCTTCCCACTTGCTAAATGTATTCTCAAGAAAATGAGATTAGTTTGGTGTGACTATTCTTCGTGAAGCTGTGATAGCTCATTGCATCTCCTTGTAGTTTCTAAAGCCCAGAGGTCACAAAGTCAAGTACTCATAAAGGCCAAACAGGTAATAAATGTTTGGATCAGAAGCTGGGTGTAGACTTTTTATTTTTTTTAATAAATAGAAAAAGACTCTCTGCCAATTGAACAAAATCCTTCTGTTAGTAAATTTCACCTGCCATTTAATAATTCCTCTGATGAATAGATTTACTGATTATTTGTATGAACTGAACTATTTCTCCATTTTGAAAATGATGCCTCAATGGGTATATCCCCTGCCACAGATTTGGAAGGGACCATAAATGACCCAGGCTTCCCTAGTGGCTCAGATAGTAAAGAATCTGCCTGCAATGGTGGAGACCCAGGTTCTATCCCTGGGTGGGGATGTTCCCCTAGAGAAGGGAATGCAACATACTCTTGCCTGGAGAATTCCATGGACAGAGGAATCCAGCAGGCTATACAGTCCATGGGTCACAAAGGGTCGGACATGACTGGGCAGCTAACACACAGGTACGCACACACAAATGTCCCAGTTCACCCCAACTCAATTTAAAAATTCCCTCTGCAATGTCTCTAATAAATGACTGTACTTTTAAAAGTATGTCTTCATCACATGAGGGTGGTCTCCCTACATCCTGATGCAGCTGCCACTATTCTGTCTTCCTTTTCTGTCTCAGGAAGAATGCCTTGTGCCCCTCACAGGTAGCTGAGCTACCTGTGTCCTTGGCCTCCTGCCCTGTGGTCTCTTCTGGGACCTCATGCCATCTGTTAGCTCATTTCTCTCTTATCTGTTACATTTCCCCTCCTCTGCCTCTTCTCCATCTGCTCACAACATGCTCAAATATTTTTAAACAATATTTTCTGTCATTCGACTCAGTGGCTTCCCAACTAAAGACACGTTTTATTCATTAGTAGAACCTCTGAAGCCAAACATGATTCAACCTCAACCTGCGTTTGTATCCAGCAAAGCCATTTCTCTTTATTGTATACACTATGCTCTCACCAAATTCATCCACTGACGAGACCTCATCTTTCCTTTGGACTGTGCTCGTCTCATTGCTTAGAATGCAGTTTCATCAACATTGTTTTCACTCTTCCCAGTTTTTGAAATCCTACCCATCTTTCATGAACCCAGCCTATCAGTCACCTCTTCCATTAAACCTGTTGAATTTTGTCTATGTCTCTGCCTTTACCACTTTCTATTTTTTTAGCTGCTATTATGCCCATGTCTTGTCTCAACTTCTCAGTGGAACTTGTTGAAAACTTACACTGTGTCCAGTATATCTTTATATCTTTAGGATCTAGCACAAGTGTTGGCATGTGCTGTGTACACAACAAATGCTTATTGACTGGTGGAAACTTGGTTCTGAGATTTATTACTAATGAGCAATCTAAGTGCTTTTCAGTGTTAGACTCAACTCCATACATATCAGGACAACACTCTTGAGATTTATGTAAACCAAGGTTTCTTCCTGTAAAACAGAAGAAGCTAGCCTTTATTTTTCATTTGACATGTTACAGATCCTGGACTAGGTTTTTTTTTTTTTCATAAATATTACATGCGTGTTATTCCTTTTTCACTGCTACAAAAATCCTGTTTGCTAGGTTTTTTTTTTAAGGTTGTTGTTCAGATGAAAAAGCAGGGGCTAAAAACAGTTATGTAAAGTATTACTTATTTCAGAACTGATAAGCCAGATCTATCCTTGGAAGTATCCTGGGAGAATAAGATTTGGGGATACATATAATAATGAGGAGAACATAAAATTGGATAAAGAGATGGCCAGGTCATTTTGGGTGCTGTTTTTACTCACTAGGTGGCTAAGGCAAGCCTCAAAAGTCAGGCTTTCCCATTTGCAAAACTGAGATTCCTTTATAATCATGCAAAGTATGTGTCCTCTATCTTACCTCCCTCCAAGAGATTAATGAGATGGTTTCCAAGGAACACTTTGATTTTTTTATGATAAAAGAAATAGATAAGTAAGAAGAGAAGCATTTCCTGCTTCTACTGAAGGTTTTAAAAAGGGTGCAAGCAGTCTTTTAAAAATTATCAAAGTAAAAGCTAGAAGAAGCAGCAGCCATCTACATTTAAAATCAAATGAACAATTAATGCAGAGCACCTAATGATCGTCTGTGTATTGTGCATTACAATTTTCTATGCACTTTTGCAGGTATTATCTCAGCTTTTGTAATTACTCTGTGTACAGCATAGACTAAGTACTTTTATTTTATTGTCTTTTTTTTTTTAAGATAAGAAAGGTAATACTCAGAGAAGCTGCAAGGCTTATTTGATGTGACTTGATTCACATGAAATAGTCCAGGGTTAAACCCAGGTTTCCTGGGTCCAGTTTCAGAGACCTTGCATCTTTGTAGTTCTGTTGATGTCAAAGCATCTAAACTGGACCATCCCCATTCTGTCCACATTCAGGGCTGAATTTACATTCTTCTTCCATGATAAAGCCTTCCTATATCTCTCTCACCTAAAACCAGTTCTACTGCTTCCAGATTTTTCATTGTCTTTAAGTAGATCCTAAACATCAGTGAAAACTCTTGTGAAAATTAACAGATCAATCTACTAGGTGGCTTCCTGGAAGCCTTTATACTAAGATGGGTTCCCTGTATTCACTTCATTTTTAAAATAAGCCCAAGTCCAGTCTCTGTTCTTCTTGATAGTTGCCATCATCCATTCCGTCCTCAGGCCTGAGCATCAGCACAGGAGCACTTGAGGGGTAGAAATGGTCTGTTCACGTTAGAATTAATGCCTAGAACAAAATCTTTTATATATTAGGTACTCAGTACAGATTTGGTAAATGAATGATGAGACTAATCAATGGATGCAGACAGGGTGAAAGGTTGAGGAAGTTTGGTAAGAGGGCCGGGAATAAAGGTTGGCACCTGCTAATGGAAGATCTGGGCTGCAAGGCTGAAGAGTTTGAAACTTGCCCAGCTGGCAACAATAGAATTACTGGAGCCAACAAATGTGTGGGTTTTTGTTTTTTTTTTTTCTGGCTTTTCTATTTCTAGGGCAGATTCCACTTTAGAATTCAGCCAACTATTTTGCCTTTTTTCTTCCCCCATTTTTTTCTCATCTTTTCAACTCCACTGGGACCTCCTCCCACTCGTGCCACATTGCCAGAGACGTGTGATATGTAAGACAGGCGGAAAAACCCAAGTGATTCGAGGAAGCCTGTTAAAAGCACTGATTTCTATGATGTCTCAGTTTGTTAACTAAATTGTAGGTTGTACCGCTTGGCCAGAGACAGCTGACAGGCAACCCCGCCTGAATAAGTAGCATCTCCAAAATGACACGTGCATTTTAGTTTCCTTACAGGCAGTGGGTATCGTTATTGCCTGGGTTATCACAGCAAATACGGTGATTATATGCATTCCTTGGGATGTGGGTTGACAGCATAGTTGGGCTGTGCTAAGGAATCCTGGCTGGTGATGTAAATGACAGCCAAGCTCTGGGCCCTTAGGATGGAGGCAGAAGTTTGTGATATAAATTTAAAGGTCCACAGGCCTCCTAAAACCTTACCAATTAGGATTGTTAATTTCTTTGCTTATAATTCATATTTACTTATTGATTAAAAATATATTTACTTGGCTGTGCCAGGTCTTAGTTGTGGCACTCGGGTCTTCATTCAGGCATACAGGCTCTTTAGTTGCAGCAAGTAGGATCCAGTTGCCTGACCAGCCATCAGACCCGGGCCCCCTGCATTGGGAATGCAGGGTCTTAGCCACTGGACCACCAGGGAAGCCCCATGTGTCATATGTAACATTTCTCTTTCTGATATTCTTTCTGGCACTGCAATGTCCAAAAGTCTAAGACATCAGCTACACGTTGCTAAGAATTTCAGTAATCAACAGAAGCAATGCTGGTTATCAACAGTGACCAAGGGAACATTTCATGGAAAGATGAGCTCAATAAAGGACAGAAATGGTATCGACCTAACAGAAGCAGAAGATACTAAGAAGAGATGGCAAGAATACACAGAAGAACTGTACAAAAAAGATCTTCATGACCCAGATAATCACAATGGTGTGAACACTCATCTAGAGCCAGACATCCTGGAATGTGAAGTCAAGTGGGCCTTAGAAAGCATCACTACGAACAAACCTAGTGGAGGTGATGGCATTCCAGTTGAGCTATTTCAAATCCTGAAAGATGATGCTGTGAAAGTGCTGCACTCAATATGCCAGCACATTTGGAAAACTCAGCAGTGGCCACAGGACTAGAAAAGGGCAGTTTTCATTCCAATCCCTAAGAAAGGCAATGCCAAAGAATGCTCAAACTACCACACAATTGCACTCATCTCACACGCTAGTAAAGGAATGCTCAAAATTCTCCAAGCCAGGCTTCAGCAATACATGAAACGTGAACTTCCCGATGTTCAAGCTGGTTTTAGAAAAGGCAGAGGAACCAGAGATCAAATTGCCAACATCTGCTGGATCATGGAAAAAGCAAGAGAGTTCCAGAAAAACATCTATTTCTGCTTTATTGACTATGCCAAAGCCTTTGACTGTGTGGATCACAATAAACTGTGGAAAATTCTGAAAGAGATGGGAATACCAGACCACCTGACCTACCTCTTGAGAAATCTGTATGCAGGTCAGGAAGCAACAGTTAGAACTGGACATGGAACAACAGACTGGTTCCAAATAGGTAAAGGAGTACGTCAAGGCTGTATATTGTCACCCTGCTTATTTAACTTCTATGCAGAGTACATCATGAGAAACGCTGGGCTGGAAGAAGCACAAGCTGGAATCAAGATTGCCAGAAGAAATATCAATAACCTCAGATATGCAAATGACATCACCCTTATGGCAGAAAGTGAAGAGGAACTAAAAAGCCTCTTGATGAAAGTGAAAGAGGAGAGTGAAAAAGTTGGCTTAAAGCTCAACATTCAGAAAACGAAGATCATGGCATCTGGTCCCATCACTCCATGGGAAATAGATGGGGAAACAGTGGAAACAGTGTCAGACTTTATTTTTGGGGGCTCCAAAATCACTGCAGATGGTGACTGCAGCCATGAAATTAAAAGATGCTTACTCCTTGGAAGAAAAGTTATGACCAACCTGGATAACATATTCAAAAACAGAGACATTACTTTGCCAGCAAAGGTCCGTCTAGTCAAGGCTATGGTTTTTCCTGTGGTCATGTATGGATGTGAGAGTAGGACTCTGAAGAAGGCTGAGCGCCAAAGAATTGATGCTTTTGAACTGTGGTGTTGGAGAAGACTCTTGAGAGTCTCTTGGACTGCAAGGAGATCCAACCAGTCCATTCTGAAGGAGATCAACCCTGGGATTTCTTTGGAAGGAATGATGCTAAAGCTGAAACTCCAGTACTTTGGACACCTCATGTGAAGAGTTGACTCACTGGAAAGACTTAGATGCTGGGAGGGATTGGGGGCAGGAGGAGAAGGGGACAACAAAGGATGAGATGGCTGGATGGCATCACTGACTCGATGGACGCGAGTCTGAGTGAACTCCGGGAGTTGGTGATGGTCAGGGAGGCCTGGCGGGCTGCGATTCATGGAGTCGTAAAGAGTCGGACATGACTGAGCTACTGAACTGATTATTTGAAGACAACTTCACCATGACCATAAAGTAAGCATTTCAAACCTCTAAACATATACCAACCTCCAAATAACAAGTCCTCTTTAGGTGCCTGAATATTGCCTCTCCAGCTTCCCTTATAGGGGCTTCCCAGCTGGTGCTCATAGTAAAGAACTCGCCTGCCAGTACAGGAGGTGCGGGTTCGAACCCTGGGTCAGGAAGATCCCCTGGAGGAGGGCATGGCAACCCACTCCAGTATTCTTGCCTGGAGAATCTCATGGACAGAGGAGCCTGGCAGGCTATGGTCCCTGGGGACATAGAGAGTCGGACACGACTGAAGTGACTTAGCAGCAGCTTCTCTTATGGGCTTCCCTAGTGGTTCAGTGGTAAAGAATCTGCCTGCCACTGCAGGAGACGTGGATTTGATCCCTGGGTCAGATCGATTCCATGAGAAGGAAATGACTACCCACTCCAGAATTCTTGCCTGGGATATCCCATGGACAGAGGAGCCTGGTGGGCTACAGTCCTTGGGGTCACTTAAAGTTGGATACAACTTAGCCACTAAGCAACAACAAAAGCTGCTCTTATGGGTCAGTCTTTATTGGTAGGGGCACCTGAAGAAAAGGTTCAGAAATAGAAAAGAGATGGTTGCCCCTTCTATGTAGATATTTGCGTGCGTGTGTGCTAAGTCGCTTCAGTCGTGTCCGACTTGGTGTGACCCTATGGACTGTAGTCTTCCAGGCTCCTGTGTCCATGGGATCCTCCAGGCAAGAATACTAGAGTGGGTTGCCATGCCCTCCTCCAGGGGATCTTCCCCACCAGGGATCAACATGTCTTTTTCATCTCCTGCATTTCATCCCTATCAGGTGGGTTCTTTAGCACAAGTGCCGTCTGGGAAGCCCCATGTGCATGTATATATGAGGCAATTCTCTGTCCTGGAAAGAAAATTTAGGGGTGACACTTCTTGTACCTTCTCTGCAATTCCTCATTTAGTGGTGGGATTGGATGAAGGGTCTGCACATATCTGGTGAGACCCCTTCCTTGTTTCTGTTCAGAGAGCTTTTTTATCCCTGTGCTGAGTGCACACAGGCCCAAGCCAGTTTCATCTTTGCAGGAGGCAATGGAAAAGAGAAGAGGGCAAGGAATATGAGTAGGAAGTCTGGTGTAAGGCCAGGCCTGATTCTCGTCCCAGACCAGTTCCCACATTCAGCTTTACAAGAAATGAAGTTGGCTGTCCTTTAGGCTGGGTCTATTCCTCAATTGACTTGGAATTCAGAATACAGACGGCTATGATTTATTGCCCACTTAATCCTCAACATGGGAGAGTAGCGATTCTGTTTTTCTAGCTGTTACATTGCAATGAACATTTTTTTTTTAATTTGGCAAGTGTGTTATATAACTTAATTTTTTTCTTCAGATCATGGTCTGCTCAAAATTAAATGGTTGTTCTAGAGCAGCGGCCTACATTAAATTTTTCTCGATGGTTATAGTCATGCTGATATATGAACTCACAGAACTAAAAGTGTGTTTGCATAAAATTTATATGTACCTTTCTATACTGGATGGTCTGCTCTTAGGCAACTTTCAACAGTGCATTTTATTATCATTATCTTTGCTGGTATTTATTAATCCTGCTGTTCATTGGCTAAGTGTACATTTCCTACTGGTGTGTCTCTAAGTCAAGGTGAAGGTAGCTACCATATTTCAGAGCTCAAAAGGAAGTCTATTTTGTTTAAATCGGATCTTCTTATGAGGCTGCCTAACAGTGATAGATTTTGTTGTTGTGCTTCAGTTCATGAAAAGTGCATTAAAACCTTGAGCTGAGCCATCTCTCTGAAGCAGCAGTTGGGTCATTACAATTTGGCAGGCACTTCATATGTGTGTGTGATTTTATGATCGAGCCTGCTTAATTCATCCCAACCCTTCAAAGGGGAAGAAAAAAAAAAAAAACAAAAAAACAATTCCTAGAGTATCTTCTGTTGTACGCTAGCTGCCTGCATAGATTGTTTTGTTTTATCCTCATAACAAGCTTTTATGGTAGGTAATATTTTCTCAACATTAAAGATGAGAAAATTGAAGCTTAGAAAATCTAAACAATTTGGTCAAATAAGTGATAGAATTAAGATCCAAAGCCAAACCTGTCTTTCTCATAAGTATGTGGGACTTCCCTGGTGATCCAGTGGTTAAGAATCTGCCTGCCAAAGCAGAAGACACCAGTTCAATCCCTGATCCAGGAAATCCCACATGCCACAGGCAGCTAAGCCTGCACATTCTAGAGCCTGTGCTCCACAGCAAAAGAAGCCCACACACTGCGAGTAGAGAGTTGACCCCACCCCGCTCACTGCAACTAGAGAAAGCCTGCAAGGGGCAACAGAGAGCCCATGCATCACATCAAAGACCCAATCCAGAGCAGCCAAAAATAAATAAATATATATATTAAAAAAAAATAATGTGACTATTATGATTCATTAGGTGTTAAAAAACCAGAAACATCTACAAAGGGCAGACTGATCATTTAAGTGATTAAAATGGAATGGGGTATAAGAAAAAAATGCACTTCCTCTTATTTTTCTTGAATCCCATGGTTCTTGATATGTCTTTTGTTGAGGTTCAGAGACGTTGCTAGTCATGAGATGATATCTTATAGAAAAACCTGAACGAATTTTTTGGTCAACCCTATAACTCCCTTTCATCTTTACAGTGCAAAACTAGTGATAATGGCAACCTACACTCAGATTTCTCATCTAATAGTCAAGAGAGGGTGGGAGAGACTATTCATTGGGCGACTTGTGCCTTTCTCCTCTGCCTTCCCAGGTGGCTCAGTAGTAAAGAATCTGCCTGCCAATGCAGAAGTTGAGAGAGATGTGGGTTCAATCCCTGTGTTGGGAAGATCCCCTAGAGACGGAAATGGCAAGCCCCTTCATTACTCTTGCCTGGAGAATCCCATGGACAGAGGAGCCTGGCAGGATACAGTCCATGGGGTCACAAAGAGTCAGACAGGACTGAGCATGCACGCCTTCTTCCTGCAATCAGTTCTGGCCTTTAATCATGTTTTAGAAATGTTATCCCAGTGTTGCTTTCAACGATTGTAGGAATCTATTTTTGAGACACCTTCTGACTTTTAAATGTTGAAAACTAAGGTGCATTTTAAAAGTCACTATGAGTACCTCCCTTTAAAAATAAAACAGTATACATCTCAGGGCTTGGTCTACTTTATAGATTGTTTGTAACTTCTGTTTTACACAGCACTACTAATAAGCTTTTTTTGGAGAAAAATAATCAATGGAGAAAAATCAAACCTGAACACAGCTTTCATTACTCTTCCAAGACGTATACCCTGCCAGGTTCAATGCGTGCATGCACTCACAGTCTCGTCCAACTCTCTGCAACCCCATGGACTGTAGCCCGCCAAGCTCCCCTGTCCATGGGATTATCCAGGCAAGAACACTGGAGTTCAATTTGTCCCTCTGGGAGTAGACGTTTGACTGCAGGTCCTTTCTGCCCTGCGCCAGAGTGGAGAGGAGACCTGTGTGCCATGGATGCTTTCTGCCCTGCGCCAGAGTAGAGAGGAGACCTGTGTGCCATGGATGCTTTCTGCCCTGCGCCAGAGTGGAGAGGAGACCTGTGTGCCACGGATGCTTGGTTTTAGATGCCCTGAGTGCATGTTTCTGTGGATGATCCTGGTTGTCTGGTGAGCACAGGTGGAATGGCTTATTGGCAGTCATCCTTTGGCAACTGAATCAGAAATTCATCCTGCTGTCTGTTAAGGAAGGTGTTTCTCCTTGTAGCTAGCTTTCTAAGGTGTTGACCTCAGGTATTTGCCTGCAGAAAGTTTCTTAAACTCAGTACAAAGTAGAATGGCAAGAAAGACATCTATGTTTGGGGGTTTAGGGAGCTATTTTTCTGTTCTTTCAGATGAGGCTTGGCAGGTGGCTTTGGTCACACTCATCTAATTCCTTCTCTGTCTCCCTATTACTTCCTTCCCTCTTCTAAGTTTTTACTTTCCTCTGACGTTAATCACTGCCTTAAATGACTCAAAGGTGTCACTGAACAGAGATACGACTAGTTAGCAACAGTAAGATAACTGCTGACTGCTGAAACACGGGTGCTCTAGCATAACTTGGTTGGTGTCTACTCTGATGGACCCTGAGCTTCTGGGCCAAGGTCAAGTATAACGACAGCACAAACCATTGTCCTTTTAAACAGCTAACATTTTCCTGCTAGAAGAGAAATGTCGGTGGCAGAAAGCTGGGGAATCAACAGCAGGGCACACTTGGGGAATAAAGGATTTTATTTAGATTTATTTTGAGTCTATAGTTTTCCATAAATGTAATTGAGCCATTATCCAGGAAACATTTGCTGGGGAGTCTGGGGAGGGCCCTTTGGGCAAGAAAGAAAACATTCTCCAATATTTAGCATGCTTATGAACCTTAAACATGCTTTATTTTTGCTTGGATATGTTGAGCCCTGAAGTCTATCTTAACATGCAAAGGTTTGTGTCTCAGCAACATTACTGAAGTTTTAGCTGGTTGATATTCTCAAGTGTTTTGTTTTGGTTTTTTTTTGCCTAGTATTGCCTATTTTTCTCTATCTCAGACTGAATTTCATTTTCATTCCAATAGTATCAACCTTCTAAACCTCTGCCATTCCTCCTTCATCATTTTTATTACTTAAATGTGTCTGGTCTAACCCCACATTTTCCCCATCATTGGCCTGACTCCCTACTAAATAAGGTGGCATTTTCTGTCCTGAGGACACACAGTAAATCCTCTACTGCCAGTCACCTGGCGATCTGTCAAGGACTGACTTGAGATGTCTATTTTTATTCCTTCTGTTTTAATTTAGAGAATCGTTTGCTTGTTTCTCCTTTATATTTATCCCCACCTGTTTTGTAACGAGGAGCTTTTTGTTTTCAGTGCCCCATAATTTTCAAGTCGCTATCACAAACATCTCTCTCTGTCTACCTTCATCACTGCCTGAGAGCTCAGTGATGCCAACCCTGTCTTACACCCGAGGAAACTACGCCCAGGGTACTTGTGACCTGTCCCACGAGTTGCGTTCAGTGAACAACTAGAACTGAGACCCATGTCTACTGACTCCCACACTAATGCCTTTTTACAATATCATGGTGGGGTTTACACTCTTCTTAAGATTCTAGATGTTTTTATTTATTTTAAAATTTTTTATTGGATGATGATTGCTTTTCGCTGCTGTGATGGTTTCTGCCAAACATCGACATGAATCAGCCCTAGGTATACCTTGTCCCCTCCCTCTTGAACCTCCCTCCCCTCTCCCACCCCATCCCACCCTCTAGGTTGTCTCAGAGCACTGGGTTGACCCCCTGGGCCACACAGCAAATTCCCACTGCCCATCTCTTTCACGCTTCCCTGGTGGCTCAGAGGGTAAAGTGTCTGCATGCAATGCAGGAGACCTGGGTTCGATCCCTGGGTTGGGAAGTTCCCCTGGAGAAGGAAATGGCAACCCACTCCAGTATCCTTGCCTGGAGAATCCCATGGATGGAAGAGCCTGGTGGGCTACAGTCCATGGAGTCTCAAAGAGTCGGACACGACTGAGCGAGCTCACTTCACTTCGCTATGTATGTTTCCATACCACTCCCTCAACTCGTCCCACCCTCCCTTCCCCGACTGTGTCCGCAAGCCTGTTCTTTATGTCTGTGTCTCCACTGCCGCCCTGTAAATAGGTTCATCAGTACCGTATGACCCAATAATCTGCTACTGCGCATGTACCCTGAGAAAACCATAACTGCAAGAGGTGCTTGTACACCAGTGTTCGTTGCAGCACTTTTTACAATAGCTAGAACATGGAAGCAACCTAGATGTCTCTCGACAGATGAATGGATACAGAAATTGTGGTACATACACACAACGAAATATTACTTAGCTATAAGAAAGAATGCATTTGAGTCAGTCCTAATGAGGGGGATGGACCTAGAGCTTATGGCACAGAGTGAAGTAAGTCAGAAGGAAAGACAGATATTGTATATTAATACACGTGTATGGAATCTAGAAAAATGGTACTGAGTTTACACTCTTAAGGGCTTAATCATGCTAAATGTATTCTTTAGCTTCTGATGGGTCTGACAAAGTGCCCTGTCTAGAGTGTATAATCAGTAGATACTTGACTGCAAGTCCTCTGTGAGTTGACTCAGACTTATGCACCATTGACTTGGAGAAATAAAGGTATCATTTTAAAAATGTTACTATGTGTAAAGATCCTCAATTTGGAAAGTCTAGTGCAAATTAACCGTGGATGGAGATTATAGTACAGCTCACTGAAAGGTGGTCCTAGACAACTGTGATGAGGGAACAGGCCCCCAAGGGCAGAGCTTGGCTGTTACACTGACCAGCAGTCACTGTTTTGAGGAGCAGAGGAGAAGGCAGGAAAACACAGAGTCTCCTGAAAGTCTGGACTCTTGGATGTTTCAATGGCTAAAATGTTATTTCATGAGAATCAAATAGTTCAAGGAACTGGGAATGGTATGGAGTCATATCCATCCCTAGGACTTTTGTTTGAATCTAATTCAAATTAAAAAAAAATCAAAGTGGATTGAGGACCACGGTAATGGATTACTAAACGTCTCACCTCCAGGTCTATGGAGGAAGTTCTTCTTGGGCTGCATAGGCTTGTTGGCAGTTATCCTGGATACTGTTTTAGTAGGCTGTGTGAAATAAGTTAATGCCCACAGTCCCCTAAGTCATTGTCATAGGTCACGTTTTCAAAAGCACTCAAAGCAAAATCATAGCAAAAGTTGCAAAGCAATAAATGGACCATGGATGGAGATGTTACACTCAAGTGTTACTTGCTGAGAAATGCAAAGATGCTTTACCCACTGTGTTAGGTGCTCAGCTGAACATTTATCAGTCTATATGGAGAAAGATATAAATGTGTCTTCTACCCTCATGATGCTCATGATGTAACTGGGAAAAAGAACTGTTCCATTAAGAACAAGTTGGAATGAATCAATGCAAACAATAAGCTCTATTGTTGAGTAGATACTGGAGGGATTATGGGATGACTAGTTAAAGATGGCTCTGGGATAGCACGCGTGCAGGATATTATTTAGCCCTGTAAGTCTTTGTCCACTGGCTAGGAACACTGGACTCTCTGGCAGAGGGAAGTCTCTTCTCCATGTCAGAAAGGATACCTCATTCAGTGTTGGTGTGAGCCAGCCTAGGAGATCTGTTCTGCCTCTGAGTTACTGAATAAGTGATCCCGAATGATCAAGCTGTTCATTCTCTGGAGCTCATGTTGACCATAGATCAGCCTGATCATGAGAATCCACAGCTTGTGCTGAGTTTTATGTGTGATAGATTCACATTTCTAAGAAGGCTTGTAGGAAGTAAAGTCCCAAGCATTGCCCTGACTTTCAGGGGCCATCCAGGGGCATGATAAAAGCTTGTCTACAGCTGCTTTTTGATGTATACAGAGAGGCCTGGGTTCTCCTGAATCAGCACCCCTTTACTTAAAATATGAAGAAGAGGGTCCGAAAAACTAGCTTTGGGCTACATTAAGTTTTAAGGTCTTGCTTCAACACACACATGTGCACACGCTCTGTGGGCGTGCACACACACACAACCTCTATTTCCCTAGCAATGTGTTCCTTAAACTTTTGGATGCAAACATTTAGCATCTCTATATCAGTGGACAAAATTGTAGCACACTCATAAAGGAGAGAATAAGGAATGTTTGTGCCCTTTAGATTCCATAATAGAAATACTTCTTCATATTGTGCATGGATTTATTATAAACTCCGTGGATAATTTATGTATTTGAAGCTGTGGTTAGCTCCCGGGTGGCTCACAGTGCATGCCAGATCATAGACGAACAACAACTTCCTAGTATCTCAGGGGTATTTCTCCCACTCGGGTGAGATGTATTCACTTTACAGCTTGCTAGCAAGACTAAATTCAAGTAAAGTAAGATAAGGAGATGTGCTCTCTAATTATTCTATCAAAGGATCATGCAGCTTTGAAATAATTCTCAATGCTGCTATGTTGGATGCTTTTCCAAAGGCATGAGTCATCTCCCTGTGACACGTTTTCAAGTCTCACATTTGGGTGACTTTCACTCATCTCACCCGGGGCCCAGGGAAAGTGTTCTTTTTTTCATACTTTTGCTGGGACACCCGGATTACTTTCCCCGACAGTGACTTTGAAACCAGCTTGGAGGCCAGAAAGCCTGCCTTCTTATTTGCTCCAGCTTGTTTAAATTTCCCTTTTTGTTTTTTTTTTTGCTTCCCTCTCTGCTTTTATTATGGCCAATGAGGGTAGGTCAGAATGAACCTTTTGAATTAGAAATACTGATAAGATCCCAAAGAGACTGTTACAGTGGTGATCGTTGACAAAGAGGAGGATCATAAACCATCACTTGGATGAAATACCAAGCTGTAACACTATCTCCAGGACACACACACACCACTGTCCCTGAGCGCAGACAGGCCCTGCTGATATATTACAGTCTGCTGGCCATTTTGTTTACGATAACTAGCAAAGGAAAAATGAGTCTCTATTGCAGTGTGTTCGTTCCAAGATGACACCGTCGATTCTCCTTGCAGGTAAACCAAGAGAGCTCCGTGGATCACCATTTATCACTCAAGGGACTCAGGTGTCTTGCAGATGCATGGGAGCCCTGGAGACTGAGCTATTCATTGGGCTGCAATGATATTCTCTTCTTTCATTCCGTCTAATGGATTAAACTCAAGTCCTGGCATCAGAGTGATATGTGTTGGCTTTTAGAGTCCCGAGCCTTTAGCATGTACATGATTCACTCCACAGAACCAGACACATTTTCAGAAGGAAAATGTCATATCATTATAATTTTAATAACTTTTACAACTCTGCTCCATCTCCTCCATTACCAGCCTCTTCTAGGCACCATCAGCTTTTGCCAGCAGCCTCAAATTTATTTCTCTGTATCCACAGCTGCCTACCTTCAAACAGTTATGTTGAATTGATTGTAGTATCTAAACTACCCTTAATGGGTCTGAAATAGATTAGTCTATGCCTCAATTGGATGGATTTTTATATATTTCATCTTATTAGAAATGTGCTCTGTTTGTCAGTAATAGTTGAGTGAGCCAGTGGAGGCTCCCCGTTTGATCCTCCCACTAACGTTTGAGTTATTCTGAACATGTTAACCTAAACTATTGGTCAAAAACTAAAGTAAAAAAATCATAACTAGCTGTCCATTGTGCAAGATTTCACAATGGGGGTCAGCAGACTTTTCTGTTGCAACTGCTCAGCTCTGCTGTTGTGTTGCTGCAGCAGGCAAAGACCACATAGAAACGAATGAGCACAGCTGTGTCCCAATAAAACTTTATTTACATGAACAGGCAACAGCCAGATTTGGCCCATAGCTGCTGGTCTTTACTTCAGACCACTCTGCCTCCTGAATCTTCTACATACCCACTCTCCAAAGGCATCATAAAAAAATACAGTCATCTACGTTGTATTTTCTGATAATCCCAAAGGTAATAAATCTCTCAGTTCTGAAAAGTGTACACTATTTTTTTTATTTTCCTCTTCAGCTACAAAATGGTATAGGGTTGAGCCTGGGAATTGATCTATGGAAATGACTGAGAATGCTTTATTTATGAAACCAAGAATTCTTGGTTGGGGTTTATTGTTCACCTAGGTCCACTCTCCTCAAAGCCATAATGTTAACTGTCTATCACTTGAAAGATAGGCAGATAGAGCACTTTAAAGAATCTATGAAGGTTTCCTTACCATCACAAAATAGGTCTTGAAAGGTTGTGAGCTGTTTACCAGTCTTGCTTTTCTATGGGAGCTAGAATATCGAGTTCCAGGACACAGAGTTTTTCCTTTAAAGCCCTCTTAGAACTGATTATAACTCTTCATGGAAACTGACCAGAAAGACCTAGCCTGTAGTGAAGGGTCAAGGGACTAAAAGGGATTGGGGATGATCAGTTAATGCCATTGTACCCAGGGATGGCATAGAGGCTTTCCCGGGGGTAGTAGCAGCGAGTGTCTGCAAGAGCAGACAGAGAACACGGAACGCAGGACGTGTGTCCTAGGCCTCCCATTCCCCGGCTCTGTGAGCTCGCATTGCCAATTTACGTCTATAAAAAGGGCACTGGAATAGACCATAGAGGAGGAGTAAGTCAGATTATCCCCTCGTACTCATGGCTTATCCTGTGCTCTGAGGGCCAGCCAGTTTTATACAAAATAAGTAAAACTTCACCCGTGCACAGGCATGCACTCACGGACACGTGTGGGCTGTGTGTATGTGTGCATGCATACATACCACATAGTAGTAGTATTGTGGGAAATCAACCTGATCATACATATATAAAAGCTTGTAGATCAGTTTCTGGCAGGCAGTACATGCTCTATGGATGTGTGTTGTGTGGCTGAAGTTTTGTACTTCCCACTGCAGAGTTTCCAACAGCGACGCTATTCCTAGTATAGGACAGGAATTTTCTTGGTTATGCATTGCTAGATATTGAACATTTCTGGCCTGTACCCCCGAGATTCCATTAGCACCCCACCTCCAGTTTTAACAAGCAGAAGTATCTCCAGGCATTGCCAAATGTCCCTGCCACAAAAATCACCCACTCTACCCCAATTGAAACCACTGCCCCTAGTGGAACCAAGACATTCATGTAAGAATTGATCCCCAGACTTGAGCTAGTGTCTGAATCACCTGGAGAGCCTTTGAAGATGCAAACTGCTGGGCCCCACTCTGAAGTTACCACTTCACAGTCTGGTTTTGGATCCAAGAATTGGCATTTCTAATAAGTTCCTAAGCAATGCTGATGCTACAGGTCCCAGGACCACACTGTGTACGTGTATAGGGAAGATGTCAGATATTCTGGAAGCATTCATGGTGATTTAAGTGCTGCTTCGTCATTTTGAGGATTTTGCTGTTACTGTGAGCACAGAGCTTAAGGTCTCTTTATTAAGGCCGTTGGGTGGTTCCTCACAGCTGTGGCAGAGATTTGGAGGAGAAACAAGGCATTTATAGGAGATGTTCAGTCTGTACTGGGTTTCACTCAGCACTGCCCTGCCAGCTGTCACCTGAATCCTGCCAGGAGACTGCTCCAGGCCCTGGTGCAACATGGAGGCTCCTACGGAAATGAACTTCAATTTTTGCTTTATAGTCAGACTTAACTACCAAACCAGGCAGTGTGACATGGGGGTCTGTGGATCCACAGTGCATGTTCAGAGTGGTTTGAAGGACATGATGACTCAGGATGCTGGTGTGTGACCAGTGACTGCCTTTGCCCTGGATCTGACTTGCATCTTATTTACTTGCACCAACTGCCTTATCCTTCCTTGATTTCCCCTCTTCAGGTCAGAGTTCCTTTTGTCCTGAGCTGTCATCCAGGCTTGCCCTCTCTTTCTTTCTTTTTTTTTTTTTCTTATTTGCTGGGAGTTAGAGAAGGAGCTGTCTTGAGCTATTTATCAGTCTTATCTCTCTTGGCCCTCTGTTAGTATTTTGGTCTGTGGATCTAATCCACTTTAATTGATTGACCTCATGCAACAAGACATCAGCAAAACAACAGGAGCAAGCACAGCTGTAGCCGGGGGAGAAGGTGGATGCAATTTTCCTGGGTGGGTACAAAGGTCGTAGAGACTCGTGCAGATTTAGGAAAATAGAATTTATTTCCAAGCCGTTTAACGTGAATTTTCTAGGGACAATCTGTACAGATGCTGGAGCTGATGATCTCGAATGGAAGACTGTCATTTCAGATACACTGAACTATCCTACAGGGCATGTCCAAAAGCCTCTGACTCACCCATCATCTGTCGTACTGTTTCTCACCCAGTTATCCTCACGCTCTTTACTCTTATTGCCATCTACACCCCCACTGTTAACATTATGCTTATAGCATCCTTCGTGCAGCACATCATAATCTGCCAAGGTTTCATTCATTTCTCTCAAGTACCATCTAACACAGGCATTAGTATTATTGTTGTCTGTGTAATGCTGTTCTCATTTTTCATAGAGACAGCTGAGACCTCTTGCAGATCAGCTGGACCCCAAAGATGCAGAGCCTTGACAGGGCTTGGGTCTTCTGCTTCTAAATCATAAAGGCTTCTGGGACCCAGAACACACCTTCTCTTCGTCCCTCCCTGCCCTTCCTGCCACACAGCCACATGTAAACTCCTCGAAGGAAGAAGACTGGGTCTTGTCATGGAATGTTAATTGGAGTTCAAACCATCTCCAGCTACACAGTTTGGAACCTTGTCTTTTGAGTGATTCCTGATAGGTTTATTCTCCATCTTGGACTTATCAAGAGAGACCTGATCTTGAATCCCTTCATAGCACATGGCTTTGTACACCAGAAGTGCACACTAATGGCTTATTATCTCACAGTTATCCTGGGTCTAGAACAAGGAGACTATAATATTGAAAGGATGGACTTACAGTCTTCACTGAAAGATAATTAATAGTGACAAGAACCCATGAGTGCTCTACTAAATGCAGGGTGTTTTATCCTAGTGAACTTGAATAAAAACCTCCCTCAGTCAAAATTATCTGACAAATCAAGTAAATTGTGGCTTATCCTTTTGTATTTCCCTGGTGGCTCAGATGATAAAGAATCTGCCTGCCATGTGGGAGACCTGGGTTCGATCCCTGGGTTGGGAAGATCCCCTGGAGAAGGGAATGGCTACTCACTCCAGTATTCTTGCCTGGAAAATTCCGTGGACAGAGGAGCCTGGTGGGCTACAGTCCATGGGGTCACAAAGAGTCAGATACGACTGAGTGACTAACACTTCTTGTATTTTTAGATTGTGTATATAAAGCATAATGAGACTATATGTTTTGCCTAAGATGCATTGCAAATAAAAATTCTCAATATAGATAACCAATTCTCTGCATCATCCTATACTGTTCAAATCCTAGTTAGCTTCCCATGGTGTAGAAGCTTATTAGCACAATTTTTTTTTTCTATCATGACCACACATCCTAATTCATTATTCATTCATTCATCCATTAATTTAGCCAGCATTTACTGAGTACCTGTTAGGATCCCTACATTTGAAATGCATGCAAGTACTTTAGGCAGACAGATCAGGCAGGTTATACAGATGTAAAGTGTATAATACGTAATGTATATACTGTCATATATATATAACTCAGTTGCAACATGTAATACATATAATGGAAACATAACAAGTTGAAAAATCCATGGGTTATAAAGTCAGAAAGACCTGTATTCTAATATTAAATGTGTTTCTTAGCAGTTGTGTGAATTCTCAAATCTCTGAATCTTCATCTTTTTAACCTATAAAATTTGGAGGGTAATTGTGAGAATTTGAAAATTATTCTATTAAAATTATTTGCCGAGCACATAGTTCATCATCCAGATAGCCTGGGTTATGTTGCCATAACAAACAGCTTCACATTCTTGCTGGCACACAGGAGCAAAGCTTTGTTTCTTGAATGCTCCATGTCTGTCACATTGTGGCTTGTTGTCATCCTCACTCAAGGACCCAGACTGACAAAGAAGCTACTACCAGGAATTTGCTGGGTGCAGGGAAAGTGTTAGTCACTCAGTCGTGTCCGACTCTTTGCAACCCCATGGACTATAGTCTGGCCCACCAGGCTCCTCTGTCCATGGAGTTTTCCAGGCAAGAATACTGGAGTAGGTAGCCATCCCCTTCTCCAGGGGATCTTCCCAACCCAGGGATCAAACCTAGGTCTCCTGCATCTCAGGCAGATTCTGAGTCACCTGGGAAGCCCTTCTTCGGAGCAAATGGGAGAACTCTGGCAGGTCTCACATCAGCAATTAATTGGATGGTTCAGGGTGTTATTGGCCAACAACACCTGATTTCATTGGCCAACACTTGATTTCATTGGCCAGCACCTGATTTCATTGGCTAACACCTGATTTCATTGGCCAACACCTGATTTCATTGGCCAACACCTGATTTCATTGGCCAACACTGGTCCATTGGCCCTACTATCACAGAGGACCCAGAATTTCTCCTCCTATGAGCCCCTGGTGGAGGAGAGCTACCGCTGTAGTAAACAGTGCCATGGTCCACTTTATTAACTAGAACCCGAATTCTGAAATGAGTGTGGTGGACCTCAGTGTCTGACCCTGAGGGCTCACATACGTGTTGTTATCATGTGTGACCACCTAACACTGAACTCACAAATTCCATGTGAAGCCAGAAGGTGAGATGTTGAGAACCACTTTCTTTGTATATCATCATGGCATATGTTTGAGGGCCCCAGTTCTGTTTCTTTCACCTGCGGTTTTCCAAAATAGCAGCCGGTGCATTCCGCCTTCCTCTGGGGCACTCTGGAATGAATGAAGAGATCTCCTTCAAGGAGACCTTTATTCCTGAGGATTTTTCTTGCCCATGTGCATTTCTGCTCCTGAAATCTGACTCAAGTATTGTAGCCTCTCTAGGGTCTTCTCCATAGCAGTAACTGTGATTTGGTTGATGAGGGATCAGAAAGCTGGAGCTGGACTAATTTGAGGAACCAGGTGGGCTCATAAAGAGTCATTACTGATGAAGAATGGCTTACTGACAGTGTAAAGACAGCTGTTTTCTATACTGTTCAGTTTTTTCCTGAATGCACTTGAGGATTCTTTGGTAATGTGTTCTGATTTACCACTTGTCTTTGTATTTAATATCAAGGAGGAACATAGATTGAAATGATTGCCTTGGTAGCAACTTTAGTGGTGAAGGGTGTGGAGTTATTAAAATTTATAGTCATGCTGTTTTTTTGCAGCTACACTTTGCTTATCTTGGAGAGGCTTATAAAAGGGACCAAGGAACGTGGAGAGAGAGACACTACCAAACTGTGGTAGAAAATCAACTGTGCAAATCTTGTTTTTTTACTGTTCTATTTGCTAAAATTTACATTTATTTCTGGGCTTTGCTGATAGCTCAGATTTTAAAGAATCCACCTGCAATGTGAGAGACCTGGGTTCGATCCCCAGGTTGGGAAGATACCCTGGAGGAGGGCATGGCAATCCACTCCAGTATTCTTGCCTGGAGAATCCCCATGGATGGAAGAGCCTGGTGGGCTAGAGTCCATGGGGTCACAAAGAGTCGGACACGACTAAGCACAGCACATCACATTGATTTCTACAATATTCCTTAATAACAATGTTGCCAGACCAATCAGTCCTCGGCTTGTGCCTCTACATTCAGCTACAGTCATGAGGGGAAAGAAAGAGAAAAGGCAACTGACATTTATGGAGCGCCCAGTGTATACTCCGGAGAAGGCAATGGCAATCCACTTCAGTACTCTTGCCTGGAAAATCCCATGGACAGAGGAGCCTGATGGGCTGCGGTCCATGGGGTTGCTAAGAGTCGGCACGACTGAGCGACTTCACTTTCACTTTTTGCTTGCATGCGTTGGAGAAGGAAATGGCAACCCACTCCAGTGTTTTTGCCTGGAGAATCCCAGGGACGGCAGAGCCTGGTGGGCTGCCACCTATGGGACGTCTCTGCTGTCGCAGAGTCAGACACGACAGAAGCAACTTAGCAGCAGTAGCAGCAGCAGTGTATACTTAGCCATATATCATGTGCTTCACACACATGTATATGTATATTCTTCTAAAATCCTCCATTCGTCCCTTTACAGAAGAAATATCAGAAGTTAAACAACCTGCCCAGCTCATATATTTAAAGTCAGTGGTATTGTTTGAACCAAGAGATGCTAAAAGATGTGTTTATCATATTGAACCAACTAGTTTCTCTAGTAATCACAGACTGTTTTAAATGGTCAAATGATTGGATGGTTCATTCTCCTGTTCTCGTGTATCTCATATGTGTGTATAATATTTTATTCTTTATGAAGTATTATCATATTAATCTTGTCATTTCAGTTATGAAATCGTGACTATCGTGACATTCGTGATTATCATATTAATCATGTTATAACAGTCCTCCAAAGTATATAAAGCTGGTCTCCTGTCCCCATTATATCTTATTAAGATGTGGGTTCAGAAAAGTTAAATAACTTGCCCAAGGTTAGTCAGGGTTGACTCCAAAGCCAGTGTTTTTTATCCTTCACATCTTCTCTTTTCTGGACACCTGTGCCAGCAGAGTTTATTTTCATGGCAGCTGAGCGTGATGGATTCAAGCCTGGGCAACTGTATGGGTATTTGCCACCAAGCTTGTAATGAACTGAGACAAAGCAGTTAGCCACAGACTATTATGCCACTGTGGTCCCAAGACAAATGACGAGGGGGTTGCAGTAATGAAATCTTATTCCTGTGAGGGAAGAGACCACATCTGAGGTCCAGGCCAGCCACATTCACCACTGCAGGAAACAATGAAACGTGGGTGAGGGTCTCCCCTGACAGGGGCAACACTCGAGCAGGATTAAGAAGCCATCTCCGAAACAGTGATTGCAATGGCAAACGTGTGGTGCCTAAGATAAGGACCAAATATTTATTACGGCAGAGATTAAATCTTTTCTTTGCCTGAATCTATTATGGATCTTGCAGAAAAGCTGCCCAAGTGAACATATCTCGCTCATCAGACCACTCAGTGAGCCAGAACTGTACTTTGCCACTGCTGTGGCTGAAAAGCTGCAGAAGGCTGGTTTCAAGGTCTCCTCTCTCCCCCTAAAACTGTTCTCCATCCCTGATTAATTAGTGACTCTGAGGGGAATTGAATCATCAACCGTCCGTTCCACGCATCCAGGATTTATACAGTGGTTTTTTATAGAAGATCAGTGGTGCAATCAACAGCCCACATGGGTGGGCAGTGGAGTGATGGTATCTGCAGTCATGGTTTCTTAACTCCCCTAGTCCTTCAGTTCTGCTAAAAAGGTTATTGTTATGGAGGAGGAAATGGCAACCCACTCCAGGATCTTGCCTTGGAGAATCCCATGAACAGAGGGGTCTGGCAGCCTACAGACACGACTGAGGTGACTTAGCAAGACGCAGGTTGTTATAACCTTGCTTGTTTAGGCTTGGGGATGATTAGGTACCAACACACACACACACACACACACACACACACACACACACACATACCCTTAGAAGTTCATGCCAACTCTTTAAGTAAGAAAAAGCAGAAAAGTCATGTTGTCGTGTCTACATTCCCAGAGAATTAAGGAGAAAGAAGAAAACGGATCACAATACTATGCATTATGGGCATGAAAGATGCAAAGGAAGCCTTCATCAGGTTCATTTACGCATGCATCCTGTTTTAATAGTAGGTACTTTGTTTATTGCTGGAGATACAGAGATAGGAAGGCGAAGCATAGCTGAGAGCACACTGACACAATACACAGGGACTTAAGAAATCTTGTTTCTTAAAAATGTAAGAAAATGAGTATGTTTAGTCTCCATCTGGGGAGGCAACTAAATTACTTCTCCCAGAGAACAGAACATGGAAATTGCAGACATCGTTTACATCGCGTGCTGCGCTCTCAGGGCATGAAGGAAGCAGTGATGTTTCTAAGTATCCCTGCATGCTGAAAGCAGTCTAGATTCCTGCTTTTGAAGATTAAGAGTCCTAGGTCCTTATTCATTCTTTCATTGGGCACAAGATGTGTTCACATACTAAAGGAAAATTGGCTAGTTGAGGAAAGCCTGTCTTCTGGGAAAATAAGTGATGTGTGGCAAAGCACACAGAAACCAGTACCTAAAATCTCACCAGAACTCTTACTAAGTGTGTGTGTGTGTGTGTGTGTGTGCGTGCGTGCACACTAAAATCTCACCAGAACTCTTACTGTGTGTGTGTGTGTCTGTGTGTGTGCGTGCGTGTGTGTGTGCACGTGCGCACGTGTGTTTAATTACTCAGTCTTGTCTGACTCTTTGCAACCTCGTGAACTGTAGCCTTCCAGACTCCTCTGGCCATGACATTCTCCAGACAAGAATACTGGAGTGGGTCCCTTCTCCAGGGGATCTTCCTGACCCCGAGATCGAGCCCAGGTCTCCTGCATTGCAGGCAGATTCTTTATTGTCTGAGCCACAGAGGAAGCCCCAGCTTTGTGTATAGTGAGTGCTTAATAAATAGTGTATTTACGTATTGAATGAACCAAATTAATAAACTTGAGATTCAGTGAAATCTCTGCTATGTCTTGGTTTATGTGGATTCTGGACTTCTTTTCCAATATTCTTCTCCACCCTTTATTCCTTCTCTTCCTCCTTCTTCTTGAATATAAAGAAATAGAGCATAGCAGAGACTAGGGGAGCAAATATTGTGATTCAGTCTTGTAGAACATCAGAATTGCAGCTAAATTTTATTATTTTTGAAAGTCCAACTGTTTAACCAATAAGCCAGACAACTGGAGAAATGGAGAAAGATGTCTCCTGACACCCTGCGTGCTGGTACATTCATAGAGGTGGCAGGAGACTGATTATATCTGATCAATGCTGTATGTCATCTTCTGAATAGTAATTCCAACTCTTAGTCATAACCAATTATTGGAGGAGAAGAGTAAGACTTTAACAGCACTATTATTTACATGTCCGTGTTTCTAGGCACTTCCCAGGGTTTGGATAATGTCACCACCACCGCCAGCATCACCATCATCATCACCTTCATTGCCCTAATGTTACCCTTCTGGAATTCACTGTGTCTCCCTTCTAGAAGTCTGTGTTAGGGCCACAGAGGTTCTCTTCTGCTGTGTAACATAAAGTTGTAGCAGTGACTATTACCTCCCTCTTTGGATTAACCTTAGGAATAGGGCTACAAGCGTAGGAAGAGTGCCAGCATCTGACTCAGGAAACCCCAGCTCAGTTCCAGCTGCCTCCCCTGAGGATATATTTTCCAAATTCTTTCAACCTGCAGAATGTGTCACCAGGAGTAAACCTACAGTGGCGCCTTCTATGGAATTGGCTCTTAACCATTGTGTGCACCTCCTCTGGGTCTTGATTGTCCCCCAAAGTGCTGCAGCCTTGTATTTCCCTTTTAAATCCTAAATCTGAATTGTGAGGGAACCTACAATTCAGTGTCTGATTAGCCTTTTCTCAAAAGCAGGCCAAATTCGTCTCCCAGAACCTTGCAGTGTCCTTACTCACTTGCTCGGTAGTTCTGTGGTTCCAGCTTTGATATCTGTTGAGGGCAATCAAATGATGTAACCTGTGCAGTGCAGCCTCTGAGAGCAATTTGGGTGGTTTTGTACCTTTGGCTTTTATGTTCGGGATGAAAGCCCATGGAGAAATGTAGGATACTATTATTAACTTCAAGCTGACAGCTCTCTCTGGGGTACCTACAGATTCATTGTTAGTTTCAGGATCAACTTGAAAGGGAGAAGGCCTTGCAGTTGGTGGTGACTTGCCTTTTGTTTCTCTTTATTGTAGGAACAGGGGAAGATCGGCGTTGTCTTCAATATTGGCACAGTTGACATCTCCATCAAAGAGGAGAGGACTCCGGTGAACGATGGCAAATACCACGTGGTGCGCTTCACCAGGAACGGCGGCAATGCCACACTGCAGGTGGACAACTGGCCGGTGAACGAGCACTATCCCACAGGTACATGCTTGACCCTCGATGACCAGGCTCTCGTTTTTTCTCCCATTTTGCCTCCAACTGGAGACTTTCTCACGACTGTCACCAGATCATGAAAACACTGAACATTAAGCACACATCATTTTTTTTTTTTTTTTGGATGAGAAGCTAAGTTATTGAATATTTTTTTAGGACTGGGTTCAGGATAGGAGCTTCTGGAGACTTCCCAACTATGCACTGAATACTTCTTTAGTCTGAGTGCCTGACTGGCTCATACCAAATACAATGACTATGGATTTGCTGGGGCACTGCAAATGATGAGTAATGGGGGTAAGGGCTATCATCTCTAGTATAAGCGAGTATACAATTCTCGTGGAATAATCAGTGTGATTATTGATTAATGGTTGTGGCACCATTTGGTCAGGTGTGGTTGAACATACAGATGGCCAGAGATGGCAAACAGACTGTAAAAAGAAATTTACTAAACTTGAGGAGCATCAAACTTCAGGGTGGAATTTCATTCATTTGGCTGACTTTGCCCTTATTTTTTTTTCTTCTCTCTCACTTATACTAGCCTACCTTGATTTTCAGAGATCAGTCCTAACAGGTATTTTAATAGCAGGCATGCTGGTGTGAGAGGGAGAGGGGTTCATCAATTGTTTAAATTTTATAGTCAAGGTGAGTTCACCAGCAAACTCCCAGGGCCAGATGGCCGAATCAAGGGCAGTGGGAAGGAAGGCTGCCTTCTTTAGAAAGACTGTTCAAATAATCCCTTAGCTTTCCCTCTTATCTTTCACTTCTCCCGAGAGCCTGAATGCTGATGATACACATGCCCAGAATGGGAGGAAAAATTATTTGGCTAAAGACTGTTGCTTCATCATTGCGTTATCAGCTAGTGGATACAAGAGAATAGCTCAGAATATTGAACTTGTCACTAATGGGGGCATGTATGTGACGCCTGACTCTTTCTCTCCTACACTCCAAATAGCCCATGATTTTCTCACTGTTATCACTTTCTTTTTAGTGAGGTGGGCCGAGGGATGAGGAAGCCAGAAGCACCTTTCCAGAAGTGTAAGAACCATTTAGCTAATAATCATCACACATGAGAGACATATGTAAAGTACATTTGCCTATTTGTGGCCTAAGAATGTCACATTACTTGAAGGCTGGGATTACTTTTTTTCATGCCTGAATCAGCATTGCTTTTTCCTCTATCAGCCATAGTCTTCCTATGTCTGGATTAAGAATTATGGAAGCATTCACAGATGACCATACAAGACCCCCAAAGTACTGAAGCACAGAGCCCACCCACTCACTTATCCACCATCTCAATATCCATCTCACCATACAGTATCCAGCTCAGTCTTTGCTGGGAATCTCTCAACATACTCTTAGCACTTCTCAGATTATTATAGGCACAAAAATGACCTTCTGTGTTTATCATTGAGCCTTTGAGGAAAGCCAGAGGTGTTAGCAGCTACTGCGAATTCTCAGCATCATCCAAATTCACCAGACACTAATAGACCTGATTTTTAAATGCTTCTTGCTTCAACTCCAGGGGCTGAGGAGCGAGAGCCATCAAAATAGCCTGAAATCTTAAAAACTGTTCATTTGTTCATAGGAAAAATCAATCCCTCTCCGTGCATATTATCATTGGCCCTGCCACTGCTGCCGTAGGGATTGTTATGTTTCTATTAGGAATTTCAAAGATTCTAAACTGATGCTAACACTTGCCCTGAGCCAAAACGGAATTCACGAGTTTGCTGCTAGCAGTGAGCAGGCTCTTTAGCGGCCATTTTTAAAGCCACATATATGTAAGAAAACCAGTCACCCTAGCTGTGTGCCCATCTCTTTGTATCTTTAATTCCCAGTTATGGGTTGCTTCCTATGTTTTCAAAACAGAATACACTTTTCTTTAATGGCATTGCTTCCCACTGAAAACCATTATGACTAGTAACTGTTGGTAACTGTTATTTAGTAATAATATGTGTTACTATTGCAGGACATGGTACAGTATAGCAGTCGTAAGTATGGGCTTTGGAGTCAACTGGCTGGAGTTGGGATCCTGGTACCGTTAGCTGTAATTCCAAGGCCTGCTAGGTTAAGACCTTGAAATGCCCTAAGCACTGAAATGTTTGGCACATGTCCCCACGTATAATTCAAAATATAACAACTGTAGAATAAGTGTGAGAATTTCTAACAGTTCTGACTTTTTTCTCTGAGGGGCTCTATAATGCTTTCAAAAAATACGCCAGGTTCTTTCCCCCCTCATTTTCCTGTGTTACTCTCCCTGTTACTACTTGCTTAGTTCTCTAGATAAGGGCTCATTCCTCCTGTTTGGTGATCCAGTTTCAAACCTTAATCAAGATGTTGACCCTCCCAAGTCTCTGTTTCCTAGTCTATAAAACGGGATGATGGTAATACTTACTTTCCAGGGCTAATGTGACTATACGTGTAAAATATCCCACATAATGCTAGGGCAGATAAGTCATTACTCAATGAATGTTAGCTATGAGGATTGCCAAACGTTTGACTAGCATTTCTTACTATTACATATTCACTCATACAGACTACTTCATTAAATAGCCTGTAAATTCGGCAGGGTAGGCATCTTTATTCTCTATTTCAAATTTAAAATGAAACCCGGGGAGATAATGTGTTTTTTCCTAAGGTCATGAGAGAATACTAAATGAGGGACAGAACTGAGACCAGATTCTCCGATTCCAAGCTGAGCACCATTTCTAAGATTCGTCCCACGGCAAATTGGGGGAGATTTTGAAAAATGACTAGAGAGAAATGAGCATCTTTCTTGTGTCATCTTATATTTATTCCTTTTCTTAAAGTGTCATATTACAAAGATCAATACAATAACCACACAAAGGTGGTTGGAGTAGAAAATCCTCTTTTAAAAAAGACAAGCTCTTTTAGCCATGCTAGAAGACTCATTTGTAGTGAGGCCAAGCTGTCCTCCTAACGACAGTGGTAGTATGCTTCCCTGAAGCAGTTGGAAGAATACTGAGTATTTAAAGAAGCTGTCACTTTTCCCTGTTACCTAGATTGGAGATGTCTTTGAGAAGTTAGCTTTCTAGTTGGACTAGGACTTCCTAGGAGTGTCTAACCTTTTCAGTTTTGGATACCTTATTTTCTCTCCCTCTTGTTTTCCTGTGCTACTGAAAGGATCCATTTTACTAAATTTAAAGCTCCATTAGAGCAGTCTGGTAATATTTGTTTATTGTTCAAGCATAAGATCAAAACGCCCTCTATATCTAGGTATCAAAGAACAAAGCCACCTGGTCAAGATCTTGATAGAGTTTCTGCAAAAGTGATATATCCATCCATTCCCCAAGCCATCTTTGTTTTTTTAATTTATTGGAGTATAATTGCTTTAGAATGTTGTGTTAGTACAGCAAAGTTAGCCAGTCGTATGTTACACATATCCCCTCCCTCTTGAATCTCCCTCCCACCCTCCCCCACCACACCCCTCTAGGTCAAAACAGAGCCCCAAGTCAAGCTTCCTGTGCTTTATAGCAGCTTTCCACTAGCAATGGATTTCACAGTGGTCGTGTGTATGCGTGAGTCCTAATCTCAATTCGTCCCACTCTCCTCTTTCCCCCTTCCACGCCCACTTGTCCATTCCCTACGTCTGTGTCTCTGTTCCTGTCCTGGAAATAGATTCATCTGTACCATTTTTCTAGATTCTACATATGTGCATTAATATATGATATTTTTTTTTCTCTTTCTGGCTTTCTTCACTTTGTATGACAGATTCTAGGTCCATCCACATCTCTACAAGTGACCCTATTTCTTGTTACTGCTAGTGATAAGTCTAGAAACCACCAAGAGGGGTCAAGTTGTGCTACTTGTCTAAAGCTACCGTTTAAACAAGAGAGAACTATAGAGGCGCTCCTGCAGAATATTCAGTGACATCATCCCATCCTGAGGCCGTGCTCTCAGGAAACTCTTTTTGCTCAGCAGGTCCCTGTACACCAGGATGAATGGGTCAACTCCAGAACCTTCTCACAGACATTTATAGGATTTCGTGTGACTCGACTGAAACATCCCACTGTGAAGGATTTAGAAACCAGCTGGGCCCATGGCAGGTAGCACTGGCTTTTTGTGAATCAGGAAGGCTCCGAAATGAAAATAGTTCTGTAGCCATCAGAATCTTCTATCTCTTAATTCTGGGAGATCTGACTCAAAAGCAGCTTCTTTCTTTGAACCTGAAAATAGAAAGGCTAAGGAACAGGAGAGGGCAATAAAAGAAAAATCGGCCCAGAGTTATCACCTAAGCACTGACAGATGTTCCTTATAAAGCCTCTAATTGCTGTCTTGACACAATGTGGTGGAGGGGACAAGGGAGGGGAGGTGAAACGCGAGTCGAGCGTGAGGAATTAATTTTAGCCTGGCTCCAGATCCCCTTGGAGAAGGCAGTGGCACCCCACTCCAGTACTCTTGCCTGGAAAATCCCATGGATGGAGGAGCCTGGTAGGCTGCAGTCCATGGGGTTGCTAAGAGTCGGACACGACTGAGCAACTTCACTTTCACTTTTCACTTTCATGCATTGGAGAAGGAAATGGTAGGGACAGCAGAAGGAATCCCAGGGACAGCAGAGCCTGGTGGGCTGCCGTCTATGGGGTCGCACAGAGTCAGACAGGACTGAAGCGACTTAGTAGCAGCAGCAGCGGCGGCGGCAGTGCTTACTGGTGCTCTAAGCACCTCCCTATGCCTCTCTGCCTTTACTCCTGAACCCCTCCTATGAGGGAACTGGGTTTGGTATTATTACCACCATACTTATATTAAGGTTAGATTGTTGAGCCTCTGAAAGTCAAAATAACTTACCCAGTATCACAGCTTGAGGGGCAGACCCAAGATTCCCGTCCTCATCCTCAGATTTCACTTCCTCAAATTTCTTTCCCATTTTCCTCTTTCTCCGAGTCATCATTTTTACTGATACGGACACTAGGTTATGAGATGTTCATTTTTATTTTTTCATTAAGATATTCTCAAATAGAAGTCCTTGCCTGAGCTTGTTTAGTTAGTAGGATTTCTCAGCCTTGGTGCTGTTGAGATTCAGGGCTGGATAATCCTTTGCTGTGATGGCTGCCCTGTGCATTGTGGGATGTTTAGCAGGACCCCCTGATGTCCACCCACTTAATTCCAATAGCATCTCCATGAACATCAAATGTCTCCTGAGGGATATACTGCCCCAGTTGAGAATTACTGAGTTAAAGAAAGTCTCCAACATATTTTATTTCAAATGCTTATTATCCCTTCATTGTAGCATTCATGGGGATAAGAGAGTGTTTTTTGTTGTTGTTGTTCACCTCTCATCCTAGACAATAGAGACTTTGAAGGGTTAAAAACAAGTGTGTGTGCTTGACATGATGCTGGAATTTCTCAGGCCTTGGGTTTTCATTACTTCCTAGCCAGGAGGTTTTCTTTCCTTTTCTTTCGTCTTTGCCTGCAAACATTTGAGGCCTTGCCAGAGTTGAAGCACACATTAAAACAAGCCCCATCTACCTGCTCATTCATCCGTTCAGGATGAGTGTTACTTTCAGTTCAACTGGAGGAAAAACATAGATAGTGAAGTCCTGCAAGGGGAATAAGAAGTATAAACTCAACCCAAAGGGAAAGCCATATTTGAGCATGGTTTTCAGACTCTAGAGCTATAGCATGAAATAGACTCACTTAATAAAGGTGTTCGAGCATTGCTAAGGATATTTTAAAACCATCTTGCGAGAAGTTCTTCAAACATTTGATCAGAGGAGGTATCAATTAATTGATCAAACCAGTATATGCTAAATACTTGTGTGGCTAAACAGTCATTTTTTTTTTTTCCAGTTTGTCAGGAATGAATTAGTATTCAGAGGTAGGTGAGTTTCTATTTACAAGAGACTTTCAACTTCCTAGGGTTTGTCTTTGGTGAAAAAAAATTAATTATATATATATATACACACATATGTACATATATGTGTATATACGTATACACACACATATATATGGGACACACACACATATATGAGAGTGAGAGAGAAGCAGCATTCTTTAACCTGGCTGCGAATGAGATTCTCTTGGGAATTTTTAAAACTCTCTGGGTGCCCAGGTCCCAGGCCCAGGTGATCTAATTTAATTGGTGTGGGGCGTGGCCCACGCATCAGCAACTTCAGTATCACCTGAGAGCTTGTTAAAAATGCAGAATCTTGGGCCCCACCCTAAGTCTACTGAATCAGAATCTGAACTGAACAAGGTCCCCAGGTGGCTCATGTGCACAGTGAAACTTGAGAAGCACTGGTCCAGGCATCAGTGTTTTTAGGTAGCTCCCGAGGTGATTCTGTGTGCAGGTAGGTTTGAAAACCACTGATGTTTAGAAAGCTAAGAATATCTCTTTTCTTCATTCAGAGTGCATGCCAGTACTGTTCAGCATGGTAGCCACTAACCACACCTAGCCACACTTGCAGTGTAACTTGTATGGCCCTGAAGGTTTATTTTTGTTGTGCAATTATTATGTCCTAGGCACTTAGGGATTTAAATCCCTTTAAATCCACTTCCCTGGTGGCTCAGATGGGAAAGCGTCTGCTTACAATGCAGGAGACTAAAGTTCAGTCCCTGGGTCGGGAAGATCTGGAGAAGGAAATGGCAACCCACTCCAGTATTCTTGCCTGGAAAATCCCATGAACAGATAAGCCTAGTAGGCTACAGTTCATGGGGTTGCAAAGAGTCGGACATGACTGAGTGACTTGACTTCACTTCACTTCAAACGCATTTTTCATTCAAGTCTGAGGCTAACACTTTGATACTAGTGACTGGTATTGGTCAGTGTGGGCCTAGAATATACTCTTTTATTTCCTTCTTTCTGTTTTATATAATATAAATCTTCAATTACTCCATTGATAATACAATGTACATTTACCTTCTTATACCTCCTGAACGCATCTAATGCTTTTTGTCATTACATAGTCACTGGCAAAGTAGTAATGTCAGTCACTCAGTCTTGTTCGACTCTTTGCAACCCCATGGATGTAGCCTGCTAGGCTTCTCCGTCCATGGGATTCTCCAGACCAGAATACTGGAGTGGGTTGCCATTCCCTTCTCCAGGGGATCCTCCCAACCCAGGGATCGAACGCCCAGGGTCTCCTGTGTTACAGGCAGATTTTTTGCTGTCTTAGCTACAGGGAAGTCCTACACACGTGCGCCACTCAATTTATAGGGTCGTTGTCCCAGAGATGGAGTAAGTGGAGATGCCAGCATCTCTCAGCCAAACTTATCCAGATGGTGATGGTTGCTCTTGGTTGAGCATTTCCCACACACTCCCTGCTTCATGTTCAGTATCTTAGCCCTAATGTAACTCCTGAGGTCAAGGCAATTCTGTCCGCATTTTACAGAGGAACAGTTCTGAGAGTTCAGGTACTTACCTGGCTCATGTAGCAAGCTGTTATTCTGATCCAGGACCATCCTACTTGGGAGCTGGATGGTTTAATCACACTCTGCTTCTTCCAGGGGCACTGGTAAGCCCCAGAAATTCTGGACCTATCCCAAGTCTGGACAGTTTAGAAGTTTTCTCTCAAGTTCAGTTTTCAATTTCGGCCAAGTTAGAAGTCAGCACTTCCCCTGGGCATTGATGACACTTGCCTTCCTGTTCACCATCGCTCAGGCCTTGGGGACTTGGAGGCTGTTTCCTTTTACCATCCTTTTTTACCTCCTAGCAGCATATCTAAGCAGACAAGAAGAGCTTTATTAGGTGAAAGTCTGTTTTGTTTCATGGTCCTGCTTGGAGAATGAGAGAGCGGTGAGAGAGTGGTTAGTTTTTTTTTCTTTAATTTTTGTTTTATCAGGCAAACCTCCTTTCTCTTCTGTGAGTTCCCAGTCACAAGATAAATAGCCTTGTATCTTACAAGTTAAATACAATTACCGCTATCAAACCTAGAGCCTTTCTCTCCCTGTAAATGTCTCTTAGAAGCTGATAAGAGTTTCAAGCAAACTGTGAGCCTCTAGCTAATACTAAAATTAAACATAACCACCCAGAACAAAAAAGACAAAGCTGTGTACATAGATATATGTAAATTATGTATTTACATATGATTTTATTTATATATATAATCATCCTATGGGAGAGAAGAATACTTCCAGGAGATGGGGAGGCACCCGTGGACACACGGGACATGGGCACAGAGACATGTGGTGTATGCTTCTGAGAAGTTAAGCTACACGTGACTCAAGGTTATTTATAAAATAAATAGCATACAAAGGAGCTCATTATAACGGTGAAACTTTCTGTTATATAACATGATAGCAATTATAGTAACTTAATAGAATTCATTTGTGAACAGGGCAGTACTTTGAGTCTAGATATTTGTTGAGCAGAAGAATCATTTTCCTGGAAAATCCTATAGGACTTTCTGAGATGGACACTTAGTCTTAAGTCCTGGTTTATGTTTTTCTCATCTTCAATAGACTATCTTGGGATTTGAAGAAGCTGAAGTTTTACTAATTAAAAGGTGCATGAAAATTGTTTATTTACCCATAAGTTAAATATTATACATATTGTAGTCCAGGAACTTAATGAAATAAGAATAGGAAGTTTGAGGGTCACTTCTAGGCACTATTTAAATGGGGATCTAAGAAAAATGATTTCTTAATTTCCATGAATAATGAGTACATTTTTATTAAACCAGATCCCTAGAATGATCCTTTGAAGCTTAGAATTAGAGCATGGTCACAATTTAATGTGATTTTCAAATTATGCTCATTTGAGATAGTGTGACATAAAAATACTGATAACATCTTACTCTATGCAAGGCCTTAACAACAACAAAAATTATTCTGAATTAAAACAGTCATCAAATGTTGCATAATTCCAAAGCTGGGCCAAGTGAATTACAAGGTTTTGTTTGTCCAATTGTCACAGAGAAGCTCCAGCAGTAAGTGAAATTATGGCCTGCAGAATTTGTCTTTAATTATGAAAATCTAGAATTATTATCCTAAGCTAAAACACAATTTTCTCTCTGCCCCAGAGTTATGTGAGCAGCAAATGTCCTAACACTCACCCAAGTGTACAGCTTTATTTATAGGAAAACTTTCCAATTTTCAGTCTCCTCAGTTTAAGCTTTGCCCAAGTTTTTCAGGGTCCCTGCAGTTATTTAAAGCCGAAAAAAAGAATGCTTAGCTTCTTAGAGGAAGATAGTACATAAATATCCAATAATAATAATATATATTCACATACAGGATGTCGTTTATAATTCTATAAAGCACAGAGGTAATGAAAGGCGCTCTAAACTGTAAATCACTCAATCGATTGTAATCATATTGCAGCTCATCTCAAAGAGATAAAGACCTTCCACTCCTCTTAAATCCCTGTCAATACCCCAGCAGCCTGAAGAAAGGGGAAAGGAGGGTCAGGGAAGGAAGGACAGATGAGTCAAGGACAAAAAGGGACTTTTAATCTTCAATTCATGGAATTATCGTGGATTGGATTAGATTCCCAGTGATAGTCACAGTTTGTTCCATGAGATGCATTTGTTTTTCACATGGTACTTTTACAGCTTTACAATAAGTCCCTGACACTGTGTTGGCCTGGATGGAGGGGTTTGCCAAATGCAAATGATGGATACACAATGCTGCATAAGAACACTTAGGGACCAGGTGCAGAATTAGAAAATGACAATTAAAGCCGTAAGTGAGAGGTTATAGCAAAACCAATGATGGAAGTAAGTGGACAATGGACCAGAAAAAATTTTATATCACATTTTCAAATAGCAGAAGCACTTCAAAAGTCTTTTTATTAACTGATTTTACCTTTTATATTAAAAAGATTGCTAATCCTCCTTCTCATCAGTGGAGTGGATTTGAGTGAAGTGATCTCTTTATGCATTCATTCATTCACCATTCAACAAATATTTATTCAAAGCCTACTTTACATGTGAATCCATGCTAGGTGATAGGTGTATAATGGGAACAAAACCAACCCAGGTCCTCAAGGATTCCATAGTCTGGTAGAAGAGAATTGCATGTACCGAAGCAAGATAATATTAAACCTAAATTTGATTGTGCAGTTATTGTGTCAGGCATTAAACATGGTTCTTAGATTAAATCTTCACTGTCGCCCTAAGGAGAGGCTATTCTTATCATCACTTTGCAAATGGAATTTGGAGGCTTATGACATTAACTCCCTGGGTCATAAGTTAGTCCATGAAGATCTGGAACTTGCGTCTGTAACTCTTAGAGGCAAACCTAACACTTCTGTGTACTACACTCCACCTGCAGTTCCAGAGAGTGCAACAGAGTGCCTAACAGTCAGGCAAGAACAGGGTTCAGTGGCACATGAATGTGTCTGATGGAGCCTGCGGACCAGACAAGGGTGGTTATGGGAAGGAATTCAGGTTGTAACCTTGGGCTGTCTGCTGCTGCTAAGTCACTTCAGTCGTGTCCGACTCTTAGCGACCCCATGGACTGCAGCCTACCAGGTTCCTCCGTCCATGGGATTTTCCAGGCAAGAGTACTGGAGTGGAGTGCCATTGCCTTCTCCCTGGGCTCTCTCTACCTAGACAGGTGTCTGATACGTGTTAATTACTCGGTAGTGTCCGACTCTTTGCGACTAACACTTATCAGACATATGTCTACAGACACAAGCATAAAACTGTGACTTGGCAGCTTACACCTTAGAACTGAGACCACTGATAGGCTGGCCACATTCATAGACTGTTTTCACTTAGTGTAATCTGTCCATTGATTGCAAGAGAGAAATAAGAGTCTCCCTATTTTACAGATGAATAAACCAAGGCATAAGGAGTTTGAGCACATTTCTTTCAGTCACAGGACTGGGAAGTGTCAGCACTGGGATTCTACACAAATTTGTTTGTTCCTGCACTCCAATCCCTTTCTGTTACCCTACTTTTCCATCTATTTCCCAGGAACATTTCAGTTTGCACTGTATGTGAAGCTCGAATTCATTTGGCTGACAGATGTATATTCACATGCAAATGTACTATTGTTTCTCACATCCCAGTGTCTGCGGTACACTCTGTAATCACATTATTAAACACTTACTAGAAATGTGCTTCTGGCCGAAGCACAATCGCCAGTCTCAGTGTTTAATTAAACTTAATTTGTCTTCATTTTAATCACATCATAGAAATGTGGTTTTCTCAGAGTTCAAGGGTGAAGTCTTCATTCCAAATGTCTACCAGTGTTTCAGAGCTGTGTATCCTGGAGAAGGGAATGAGGAGAGTACAAAATATCCTTGCATAAAGGATTTTAGAGGAATAACATTAGTTAATAACAGGTAATACTGATGTAGTACTTATTCTGTGTTAGCTTCCTGGATTATCACATTGAATCCTTCTTGTAGCATCCTGGAAAGGGATTCTGCTATTATTCCCATTTTAGAGATGAAGAAACAGAGGCTCAGAGAGATTAAGGAACATACTCTCCAGTATCATACAGCTGGTGGTTGATAGGGCCAACTTGGATTTGAATACAGACGTGGAGACTCTGATGGACTTCCCTGGTGGCTCAGTGGGAAAGAATCTGCCTGCCAATGTGGAGACACACGTTTGATCCCTGGGTCAGAAAGACCCCCTGGAGAAGGAAAGGGCCACCCATTCTAGTGTTCTTGCCTGGGAAATCCTATGGCCAGAGGAGCCTGGCGGGCTATAGTCCGTGGGGTCAGAAAAGAGTTGGACGTGGCTTTGAAACTGAACAACAACAATGGAGACCTGAAACCTTTTATTTAGAGAAACTTTTTTCTGTAAAAGGCCAAATAATGAATATGAGTGTCTTTGGGAGTCAGAAGCTCTTTGTTGTAGCTATTTAACTCTGCTGTTATGGTGAAAAACCGACAGTAGACCATATATAAATACATGAATACGTAATACACAAATACATGAATGAGCAGGGCTGTGTTCTGATAAAAAGATATTTAAATCAAGTTGTGGTGAGCCAGATTTGCTACTTTGTTGTAGTTGGGAGACCCTGGTCTTGATTGTGCATATTTTGAAGCTATAGCTCTGTTTTTACTGATCCATAAGCTTTATTATTATGGGGCTTCCCTGGTGGCTCAGAGGTTAAAGTGTCTGCCTCTAATACAGGAGACCTGGGTTCGATCCCTGGGTCGGCAAGATCCCCTGGAGAAGGAAATGGCAACCCACTCCAGTATTCCTGCCTGGAGAATCCCATGGACGGAGGAGCCTGGTGGGCTACAGTCCATGGGGTCGCAAAGAGTCGGACACGACTGAGAGACTTAACTTAAGCTTTATTATATGGGGTATGACATCTCTATTTGGAATAATGGAGAAAGATAATCTCTAAGTAGGTGAGTTTGATCCCAAGAGACAGAGAATAAACAGTACTTCTATGTAGAGTAGCATGGACCTAGTAGTGAGATTAATTCAGGATAAAAAGGTGGAGGGGTGCATCTCTGGAACAGTGATTCACTTACCTGTACTTAAACAAAACCCTCTTGATTGTCCCTTGGACTGCAAGGAGATCCAACCAGTCAAGTTTGATCCAGGGTTGATCAAACCAGTCAACCCTGGATATTTATTGGAAAGAATGGTGCTGAAGCTGAAGCTCTAATGCTTTGGCCACCTGATGCGAAGAGCCAACTCCTTGAAAAAGACCCTGAGGCTGGAAAAGATTGAAGGCAGGAGGAGAAGGGGAAGACAGAGGACGAGATGGTTAGATACCATCACCAATTCAATGGACATGAATTTGAGCAAACTCCAGGAAACAGTGAAGGACAAGGGCACCGGGCGTGTCGCGGTCCATGGCATCGCAAAGAGTCAGGCACGACTTAGCGACTGAACAGCGACGAACCAAAGCCCTGTCATACACCACTTTCCTAACTGAACCCAAAGACGCAGATTCCGTTTCCCTTTATTTATGTTATGCTCTGCATTTCTCAGAGCAAGATTTTAAAATAACCAACAGGAAGCAGGAAATAATCTACTTATTCTACTACTTAGTTCTGTTACTTCTACTTAGTAACTGTAATTTGCAGAACTCCAAATACCCTTTCCCCCCCTCTCTCTTGAGAGAAGTTGCATACTTGACTTTTCAATTCATGGGTTTTTTTTTTTTTTTTGGCCAGCCACTGCTTTAGCTGCCCTCCCTATTCTTCATAACCCTTCGGTATAAGGGTGCTACTGATTTCTTAGCGTTTATCGTTTCTTCTGCCTGCTCCCTGATACGTCCATTTTCTACATTCCAGAGAACATTCTCTCCATTTTCTTGTCATTGGCTGTCCCTAACCTGCTGAAGAGAGCTCTTGTTTGAAATCCTGCTTTGTTTCCAGCCATTGATCTGCTTTGAAGATGGACTCTCCTGAGATGTGACTCAGTCCACTTCCTGCTGTTGAGTGTTTGAGACTTTAGACTCTGTTCTCCTATTTATTAAAGGAACGAGAACAAGGTTGCACATTTTTTTTTGTATATATACACAATCATGACAAGTTTAAAATAAGTTAAAAAAGAAATCAGTCTAAGACAGACCAGATTTTATTTATACAGAATAGCTTCCTTCACATTTTACTGACCTCAGTATTGATTGCAATAAAGTTATTGATAAAATGTCAGAGTTCCCACCACCAGAATAGAAAGCATAGTATACCATGAGACCTGGCTCCTGCTAGCTCAAGATAAGTGATCATTTGATCATTTTGCTAATTTTTTGCTAATTCCTCCTTTTTTTTTTTTGAGTCAAAGTGACTATGTAATACATGCTCAATAGATGTTAAACTGCAGACCTATATTGAGGTTATTGGAGATGACTTCTGATTTTATTGTCTGCATGTACACAGCAAAAAATTCACAAAAAGCATCCTTTATAAACATTAAATATACATAAAAAGTCCATTTTAAAAGCAATAGAAAAAAATCAAATGTTTTATTATGAATAACTTCTAAGCTTTTGCTGCACATTTTTTCTTTGTTGAAGCAATTAAATCTGATTTTATTAGATTATCTTCCCATTAGTGAGATGATTCTCTGTGAGTCTCAAAAGGTGGATTTCCTGGCGTACTTACACAAACTGAAAAAAGGGAGGAAGGAGCACATTTATGCATCTGCTGAAGTTCAAAAAAGAAATAAATATAAACCTAAACTAAGTATAAGTGGCAAGTCAAAATAAAGCTAAAGTCTTTTCAGATAGCCAAGGTTTAGAAATATTTATTACCTCATTCTGAAACCTATATAAAACTGTTGTGAGATGCTGTTTCAAATAAAATAGGAATTTATATAAGTGAAGCACAAACTGAAATCAAACCGAAATGCTTTTAGACTTTCAAAATGAATCGCTGGATATTTTTACTGAATTTTCTGTGTGGTGAGGGTGCGGTTGGACCTACCGGAGGGGTAAAAATGAAGGCAATAGATAGAAAAGGATATCTTGTTCTCAGGGAGCAACTGAGCTCTCCTACAGGAGATAAACCAAGTGAAATCTAATAGTTTTGCTTCATTTTGTGACTTTCTCCCACTATGGCCTCAGGGAATTTTGAGCTCCGAGTAGATCCATAAAGAGAATTTTGAAATTCTCTGAATAGATCTGTTCTTGAAATAAGTCAGCTGAACTGAGCAAGGTGCCCTGCCAACACACTGACTCACAGTCCTGGGGAGCCCTGCTCCCAGACCTCCATGGCGAGTCTCTTGTCTCATGTCCATCCTCAAGAGTTACATGTAATTCATCTTCCAAGCCCACCTTCCTGGTGGCCTGATTGAAATGAGAGAGTAGGTATAGATGCCACCCCTAAACACACAGGCTGAAACTTTAATGAACTTTCCAGCCAGTAAATCCAGCTCATTCTGTGGCTGCATGGTGACCTAGCCACCTCATCTGCCAAGTTAGGGTGCTTTCGTTTTTCTCCTGGTCAGATAGAACAACCAGTGTAAATGTACTTTGTTCCTCTCTCTCTGGCTTTGATTCCTATTTGCGTCACTCCCCTCACTGCATCCACTTAGAAGAGCAAAGTGTTGACTAGAGGACTCGAGAGTTTGAGCCATAGTCATGTACAATACTTTGCTGACAAAGTCCGTCTAGTCAAGGCTATGGTTTTTTCCAGTAGTCATGTGTGGATATGAGAGTTGGACTGTAAAGAAAGCTCAGCACCGAAGTGTTGATGCTTTTGAACTGTGGTGTTGGAGAAGACTCTTGAGAGTCCCTTGGACTGCAAGGAAATCAAACCAGTTAATGCTAAAGGAAATCAGTCCTGAATATTCATTGAAGGACTGATATTGAAGCTGAAGCTCCAATATGTTGGACACCTGATGTGAAGAGCTGACTCATTGGAAAAGACCCTGATGCTGGGAAAGATTGAAGGGAGGGGGAGAAGAGGAAGACAGAGGATGAGATAGTTGGATGGCATCACCGACTCAATGGACATGAGTTTGAGCAAGCTCCCGGAGTTGGTGATGGACAGGGAGGCCTGGCATGCTGCAGTCCATGGGATCACAAAGAGTCAGCCATGACTGAGTGACTGAACTGAACTGAACTGTGTACCTTTAAACTGCACTGCATTTTATACATATAGTTGTGGTTGAAATATCAATGACATAGACAACCTCTAGGGACAGAAGCAACCCTCATATCTACATTCCTTTGTTAGCAAAAAATCATTCAAATTCTTCTCTAAAAGTATTTATTAAGCATCTATCTCTGTAAATCTCTGTGCTAGGAACTGAATAATAGGAATGGACCGTTATTCAGTTAGAACTTACTTCCCTGGTGGCTCAGACGGTAAAGCGTCTGACTACAATGCAGTGTTCGATTCCCGGGTTGGGAAGACTCCCTGGAGAAGGAAGTGGCAACCCACTCCAGTATTCTTGCCTGGAAAATGCCATGGATGGAGGAGCCTGGTGGGCTACAGTCCACAGGGTCGCAAAGTGTCAGACACGACTGAGCGACTTCACTTTAGTCCAATAGGCTAAGGAGGAAATCTGCATATATCTTTACTACTCACTGTGTCTAGGTTCTTTCTGAGTCACACTAAAAGGTAAAATCTTTGAAGGAAAAAAAAAAATAAATGAAATAAATCTTTGGACAGCATCCTTGAGTTGTGGTTAAATGGGAAATTTCAGTGCCTGTTCAGAAGTCTAGGCACTTGTGAGGATTCCAATGTGATTTAAATAAGCCACCATCTCTGAAAGTCAGAAATGAAAAGATCAAACCAAGGAAAGTGCATGCTCTGCCTGTCTCATCTCCTATCCTCATTATACCTTATACTCACTAAGGTTCTAAGTGCTTTTTGACAGGACAGCAATGGTATATCAATAGATACTGCAAGAGCTGGAGTAGGCAAATCGAGTCACTCAAGCCTTCTTTTAATCTCCTGGATCATTATTTTGAAGATAAAAGTAGATTTCTGAAAGAGCCAGTTTCAAAGGAGTCTAGCAATTAGAATGGTGAAAATACTAGGTCATCTGGTCCATTTCTCTGGTTGCTTTAGAAATTTCTACACAATATAGATGACTCTAATTTAACTAGTATCATTTGAAATATTACAGATGATAGAGTTTGCTTCTTCCCCCACGAGAGTAGGTCTGTCTTATATCCCTTCCTTAACTTTTATAAAAATATTTTTTTATTTTTATGTTTTGATTAATTTCATTATTATTATGAATATCATTTGAAATTATTCTGAATAATTCTTTAAGTTGTGGGTATTTATTTCTTACAGGTATCTAGGAGTTGTTTCTTATTGAAAGATGCAAGGTTCTAGGTAGAACATGCAAAGACATTCTTTCCTTTGAGATATAAAATCTCTCTTTTTATACAGGATACATGCACACGAGCATCGTCCAGTAAATATAAAAATATTGCATTTGCCCCAAAACAAATAAATATGTTTAAGTATAAAATAGCCTACACATCTTTGGACATATTCTTCAGATAGCCAAGATTTATTGTCATATTTAAAGTCTTGTATTAAATGACTAATAGAAGGAAGAGTCATTAATATTTTATTTATATGCTTCACATTTATAGGTTTTCAGAAATTATAAGAACTTTAGTAATCATTTAACCTTCAAAGCTAATAAGTTACTTTGTTGGTGTCAGGATACCTGTCTCTATTTGAGGTGGCAGTAGTCATCAACTTCGTGAATATTCTGGAACACTGAAGATGTGCCAGTGTTGAGAGTCGTTGTGTGTTGAGGAGGGGACTGTGAAAATAGGACTGTGTAAAAAGATTGCTTAAAAAAAAAATACCTTGTTAACATAATTATCATTACATATTAAAGGAAAGGGGGGAAAAAAAAAACCCTGCCCACAAGAACAGATGCAGTGTAAGACAGTGGAGTCTAGGTGCTAGGTAAATATTTGAAACATGTCCATAATTTTACATAATCATTGACCAGTTTCTTTAAAATACTTTAAAAACCCTAATTTAAAAAATGCTGTTCTGGCTTTCACATTTATAATGAACTAATATTTGAATGTGGCGTAAACTGTGATATTGTCGGGTACACTCTTATGTCTGACTCTTTGCAACCCCATGGACTGTAGCCCACCAGCTCCTCTGTCCGTGGCATTTTTCAGGCAAGAATACTGGAGTGGGTTGCCATTTCCCCCTCCAGGGGATCTTTCTAACTGAGGGATAGAACCCGTGTTTCCTGAGTCTTCTTCATTAACAGGAGATTCTTTACCACTGAGCCACCTGGGAAGCCCAAAATATGATATACAAAACATTAAGCAACATTAATTGTCCTTTCTCTTTATTGAACCCCTTAGATTTTGGTCATTTTAATATTCTTCTCCTGAATCTAACTGCCATTGACATGATAAAATAATACTATTCTAATGCTGACTGTTAAGATGTAAGAAAATGACTTTTAAACTCATCCATGAATTTATGAAGGCAACTTTTTGTAATCCACAAGCTTTAAAAGGAACTGAAGATGCAGTACCTGATTTTAAAAGCCAAGGTTGCAAGGTAGAAATATATTTTGTCTGGTGTTGGTCTTTAATTCAATGCTTTGCTTTTTTATTTTGTATTCAGTTCAGTTCAGTTCAGTCGCTCAGTCGTGTCCGACTCTTTGCGACCCCATGAATCGCAGCACGCCAGGCCTCCCTGTCCATCACCAACTCCCAGAGTTCACTTAGATTCAGGTCCATTGAGTCCGTGATGCCATCCAGCCATCTCATCCTCGGTCGTCCCCTTCTCCTCCTGACCCCAATCCCTCCCAGCATCAAGGTCTTTTCCAATGAGTCAACTCTTCGCATGAGGTGGCCAAAGTCCTGGAGTTAGTAGGATGTATAATGGGATACATCTTTCTATTCTAAACCTAGGTAAAGCTATTCATGATCCATGATGATTCATGACCAGTGATTATCTGTGCCCTCCAGGACTATATGTGGTTTAGTTGGGTTGGGTTTAGAAGATTTGGGTTAGTGAAGGCAGTGTTTGCTCAGAAAAGAGAAGACAGTCCTCCAGGGTTCCCCATGAAACCATTAGAGAGGTAAGAAATCCATTAGTGGAGCAGGGGTTAACATTCTTGGATATCTTACCGGTAAGTCCAACCTGTTTTTCTTACCAAACGTCTATGCATCCATCATTTAAATAGTGATGGCCCTTATTAGCTCTATTCCTTCTTACCTTTAGAGTACCCCCCACCACCCTCCCTCCCTTCCCTTTGTCTAAGTCTAGAAATGAGTGGATATCAGAGAAGTATACATCTTCTATGGTTTTCCCACCCTGCCTATCCCAGCTCCCTCTGCCTTAACCTTTCCCTCCCCTCCCATGGAAGCTGCATTATCACCTCCCTTCCCAGAGACTTGATAATGCACCCCTGAGAATGAGGAAGAGGCCAAGAATAGGTAACAGGTGCTTGAGTCTCCCATGTGTCTATTCCAAGACCCCTAAGGTTTTCCTACACAAACTGTTTGACTTCCCAGACAGGAGCTGAGTGCTTCCCCTTCTCCTGCTGGGCAGTGATGGAAACTCACATATGGGAAGAAGCTTTGTTTACCCCCATGTCAGCTTCCCCATCCTTACTGGATTTCCTGGACTTCCTGACTGTATCACTTACTGTTTGCATAACAAACCACTCCAAAACTTTATTTATTGGCTCATGTGTCTATGGGTTGTATGGGTGATTTTTCTGTTTCATGCTGGCTGGGATGGAGCTGGATGATCTTGACAGCCTCACTCACATGGCTATGGGCTCAACTGAGCTGATTGGGCTGGCAGAGCAGGCTTGGGTGGCTGAGGTTTCTCTTCTTTTAGTCCCTCATTTTCCAGGAACCCAGACCAGCTTTCAGGCTTCCCTGGTGGTGCTAGTGATAAAGAATCCACCTGCTAATGCAGGAGACATAAGAGACATGGGTTTGACCCCTGTGTCAGGAAGATCCCCTGGAGGAGGGCATGGCAACCCACTCCAGTATTCTTGCCTGGAGAATCCCATGGACAGAGGAGCCTGGTGACTTAAAGTCCGTGGTGCCTCAAAGAAACAGACATGACTGAGATGATTTAGCACAGCACAGACCAGCTTCCTTCATATGGAGTCTCAGGCTTCAGCAGCATGAGAGGGCAAGCACTGACATTCAAGGGCTGTTCAAACTTCTGCTTCCATTATACTTACTAGTATGCCCTAGGCCAAACAATGTAAGTCTCAGAGCCAACTGAGAATCAAGGGGTGGAAAATAGACTCAGCCTCCAATGGGAGCAGTGACAAAGTCCCATTATAGAACAGCTTGGATATTGGAATGGGATTATAGCTATTTTGCAATTTTAACACACTAGCAGAGAGCTCAGGACCTCCCTGGTGGCTCAGATGGTAAAGCGTCTGCTTACAATGAGAGACACCTGGGTTTGATCCCTGGGTTGGGAAGATCTGGAGAAGGAAATGACAACCCACTCCAGTACTCTTGCTTGGAAAATCCCATGGATGGAGGAGCCTGGTAGGTTACAGTCCATGGGGTTGCAAAGAGTCGGACACGACTGAGTGACTTCACTCACTTTTAGCAGAGAGCTCAAACCCCTCCACGGACTTGCATGCAGCAGTCCACGGAGTCACAGAGAGTGGGACATAACTTAGCAGCTGAACAACAACAAAGAGCTTGAAAAGACTCCCATTTTTACAATCTCTTTTCCTCTTAAACTCCCTCCTTCTCAACCATCAAGGCCTCAAACTGAGATTGGAAACTGGTGACTTTGTGTTCAAAAACTGGTTCCTTTTCAAAAAAAGGAATTGTTCTTTTTTTTTAAAAAAAAAAAAAGATTTCTTTAGGATATGACATTTTGAAATTAATCTTAGTTCTTCCTACCATATCACACAGATTTCTTTATTTCTCTCTTATTATATTATAGGATCCTGTCTTAAATTAATTGTGTTTTAAAAGATTAAATGTCCATTTGAAAATTTTCTAATCCCTTTTTTCCCTTTCCTCGTGGATGCTTTCAGACACTTTATCTGTCTTTGTTTGGGGATATTTATGATATATTAATGTTATTTATAAAATATGTTTTATCTGTCTAGGCTATGTCTTCCCTTTCATTTTTTTTTCTGTTTTATTTTTAACAAAGTCAGTTATGTCATAAAAACAGCCCCCATGCTGATCTATGCTTTTCTCGAGACATTTTCTCTTAGCTGAATACGTTGTTGTTTATCATTATCTTTTGTTTGTAGCCAGATTTGAAGCCAGGCTGCAGTTCTCATTGCCAAGCAGAGTTAACGAGGCATTATATGAATTCGAGATATACTACAGGGGCCATGTTCCCTGAGGTTATCCCTTCACTGGGAAAATTTGGATTCTTGTACCACATTGTAGTTGTGTATACCTGACCTTTGAATCTCACACTAAATGAGGCGTAGCTACCAACTGGTTCATTTTTTGAAAAGTGTTGGAAATGCCACATAACCAAACAAACCAGAGTACAGAGAATTCTTTCATTAGTTTCTTTGTTGGGAAAGGATGGTCTTTAAGATATCCACTTGCTTATTCTAGGAGTCCTGTTACTAATGTTGTTCTAAGTGAAAGTTTGAGAAACAAATTTCTTCTTTTGAATTGCAAATTTCTCTTCTTAAAACAGTTTGTTGTTGGCCTCACCTCATGGCATATAGGATCTTAATTTCCCCATCAGGGATCTAACCCCTGCCCCCTGCTTTGGAAGCATGGAGTCTTTCTCAGGGAAGTCCCAGAGAAACATAGTTCTTGGTTGATCTTTGAGGTCCACTCGACCTTAAAAGAGCAGACTCCTCTCAAAATATAAAACTGAAAGTTCCTGGTGACCTCTGCTCCTAGAAACTGATTTATGATTATGAAATACAAAAAAACATTTACTTAAGAGGGAGCTCAGTGTTTATGTGGACACTCACCCTCCACCCCATATCTCCTCAAACAGTTTTCCAGCAAGAATTTCCTTCAGACTGTGAAGACTGATACAATCAAGTAGGAAAAGCCAGTCCTCCTCAAAGATGAGGAAACAGTAATAGATTCCCCAAAGAAGCTCAGATCTCTGGGTCTCAGATGAGTAACGTCCCAGGATGCCTAAGAAATCTGAACTCTGTCTCTCTTTAATGTTCACTCAGAAATAATCACAGGAGTTTGGAATAGAAAACTAGTTTGGGGAAAGTGTCCTAAATTTTACACTGCCCTAAAGAATGTGTTTTGAAACTAATATGTAAAAATTCTCATGTGTTTTATTGGACAGATAAGTTAGTATATATTTAACCATGTTTAACAAATAACCTCAGATATGCAGATGACACCACCCTTATGGCAGAAAGTGAAGAGGAACTAAAAAACCTCTTGATAAAAGTGAAAGAGGAGAGCGAAAAAGTTGGCTTAAAGCTCAACATTCAGAAAACGAGGATCATGGCATCTGGTCCCATCACTTCATGGAGAAACAGTGTAAACAGTGTCAGACTTTATTTTTTTGTGCTCTAAAATCACTGCAGATGGTGACTGAAACCATGAAATTAAAAGACGCTTACTCCTTGGAAGGAAAGTTATGCCCAACCTAGATAGCATATTCAAAAGCAGAGACATTACTTTGCCAACAAAGGTCTGTGTAGTCTAGGCTATGGTTTTTCCAGTAGTCATGTATGGATGTGAGAGCTGGACTGTGAAGAAGGCTGAGCGCCAAAGAATTGATGCTTTTGAACTGTGGTGTTGGAGAAGACTCTTGAGAGTCCCTTGGACTGCAAGGAGATCCAACCAGTCCATTCTGAAGGAGATGAACCCTGAGATTTCTTTGGAAGGAATGATGCTAAAGCTGAAACTCCAGTACTTTGGCCACCTCATGCGAAGAGTTGACTCATTGGAAAAGACTCTGATGCTGGGAGGGACTGGGGGCATGAGGAGAAGGGGACGACAGAGGATGAGATGGCTGGATGGCATCACGGATTCGATGGGCGTGAGTCTGAGTGAACTCCAGGAGATGGTGATGGACAGGGAGGCCTGGTGTGCTGCGATTCATGGGGTTGCAAAGAGTCAGACACGACTGAGTGACTGAACTGAACTGAACAAAGACTTTGGTGATGGCCTGGGCTCTTTAAAACAAGTCTTGTATCTACATAGACTAAATTCCCTTTGGATAGCATTAGCAAATTGTCACACGAGTAGTATGTTATAAATATATTGTATCTTCACTTCCTTGGAAGGATTATAGTATAAGGCAAGTTATGAGAGCCGCTTAAGGAGCTCTGCCTCTGGTTGAACTGAAACACTTAGATGAAGTTCTCTAGTTACTCTGTATCTATTTCTGTATAGCAAATTACCCCCAAACTTAGTGGCACACAACAACTAACATTTATTATCTCACAATTTCTATAGGTCAGAATTTTGTAGCAACTTGGTTGAGTGGTCCTGTACTGAAGTGTCTGATGGCTTATAAGATATCGACTAGGACTGTAGCTATCTGAAGGCTTATCCAGGCCTGGAGAATCTGGTGGCCTCAGTTCCTTGACATGTGGGTGTCTTAAGTGTCTCTATGATGCAAGAGTGGCTTCCCCAGAGTGGACATGAGAGAAGGATAGAGAGAAAGTCACAGTGCCTTTTCTGATCTAAGCTCTAAGAGTTACACATTGTCAATGCCACCATATCCTGTTCTTTACAGTTGAGTTACTAAGTCCAGCCCATATCTGAAGTTGGAGGATCAAGTTCCGCCTGTTACAGAGAGATGTTTCAAAGAACTTGTAAACCTCTTAAAGTTACCACATAATCCTCCTATTCTGTACATTTTTCAGAGTCTGGAATGAATGCACAAAAGATATGCTTATCAAACTTGCTAAATGACACAAAACTGAGAAAGGTATCTCCTACAGGAAACAGCAAACCTAGAGTTGAACGTTTTCTTATCAGGTCAGAATGTTGTTCTGAAACGAAAAAGAATAAACTCAGTGTAATTAAAGGCCTGCTTTGAAGTTCATAAAGTATACCACATGAATTCAAGATGGGACAAACTTTTTGGGAAGTAATTTAATTGGAAACTGTCTTGGGCTTAAGCTGGAAATAACCCTAATATGTGGCTGTGCTGTGTTGTGTTGTTTAAATTGTTAGTTTCTCAGTTGTGTCTGACTCTTTGTGACCCCATGGACTGTAGCCAGACAACTGTCAAAAAACAGCATATTCATCAGGTCAAAGGTGGGTGAATATTGGGTTGGCTAAAAAGTTCATTTGGGTTTTTTCCCCGTAAGATATTACAGTTCAGTTCAGTTCAGTTCAGTCGCGTCCAACTCTTTGGAACCCCATGAATCGCAGCCTGCCAGGCCTCCCTGTCCATCACCATCTCCCGGAGTTCACTCAGACTCACATCCATCGAGTCAGTGATGCCATCCAGCCATCTCATCCTCAGTCGTCCCCTTCTCCTCCTGCCCCCAATCCCTCCCAGCATCAGAGACTTTTCCAATGAGTCAACTCTTCGCATGAGGTGGCCAAAGTGCTGGAGTTTCAGCCTTAGCATCATTCCTTCCAAAGAAATCCCAGGGCTGATCTCCTTCAGAATGGACTGGTTGGATCTCCTTGCAGTCCAAGGGACTCTCAAGAGTCTTCTCCAACACCACAGTTCAAAAGCATCAATTTTTCGGCACTCAGCCTTCTTCACAGTCCAACTCTCACATCATACATGACTACTGGAGAAACCATAGCCTTGACTAGATGGACCTTAGTCGGCAAAGTAATGTCTCTGCTTTTGAATATGCTATCTAAGTTGGTCATAACTTTTCTTCCAAGGAGTAAGCGTCTTTTAATTTCCTGGCTGCAGTCACCATCTGCAGTGATTTTGGAGCCCCAAAAAATAAAGTCTGACACTGTTTCTACTGTTTCCCCATCTATTTCCCATGAAGTGATGGGACCAGATGCCATGATCTTCGTTTTCTGAATATTGAGCTTTAAGCCAACTTTTTTGCTCTCCTCTTTCATTTTCATCAAGAGGCTTTTGAGTTCCTCTTCACTTTCTGCCATAAGGGTGGTGTCATCTGCATATCTGAGGTTATTGATATTTCTCCCGGCAATCTTGATTCCAGCTTGTGTTTCTTCCAGTCCAGCGTTTCTCATGATGTACTCTGCATATGAGTTAAATAAGCAGGGTGACAATATACAGCCTTGACGTCCTCCTTTTCCTATTTGGAACCAGTCTGTTGTTCCATGTCCAGTTCTAACTGTTGCTTCCTGACCTGCATACAGATTTCTCATTACAGAAAAACCCAAATGAACTTTTTGGCCAACCCAATACATAGGATGTACGTGAGTGCATGCTTGCTAAGTCACTTTAGCTATGTCTGACTCTTTTTGATCCTATGGATCCACCAGGCTCCTCTGTCCATGGAATTCTCCAGGCAAGAAGACTGGAGTGGGTTGCCATGCCCTCCTCCAGGGGCTCTTCCCAACCCAAGGATCGAACCTGCCTCTCTTATGTCTCCTGCATTGGTAAGGAGCACTAGCATCCCTTGGGAAGCCCAATACATGGGACATTGATTGTTATTTTTAGACCCCTTGGGAATAATATATTCATTTGGAGGCATAAGCTTCAAAGTTTGTCTGGAATATCTATAATTTAAAAACAACAGAGACTCCATCAGATCCAAGCAAAAATAATAACTGTAGCATAAGTTTATCATGGCATCAGCAATGTTGATATTGGTGTGACTTTCCCATTCATGAGGATGAAAATGTTCCTATTCATTGCCCACTGAAGTTCCAAACCTCCTTCCTGTCCTCAAAACTGTGTAGTGACCCCATACATGCATGTTTGAATGAGCAGAATTTTTCAAACTCAAATATTCTGGCTTTCTGGTTTTAAAAACATTGAGTTTGATACCCTCTGCAGAAGAAGAATGAAAGAAAATGAAAGCTGGGGACATGTGGAAAGGAAGGCCGCCAACGAGAAATGAAGGAATCAATAAGACTGAAAAGAAACAGGGAGACCACACAGAGGGGTGACCTGCAGGAGTGAACAATCACAGTGAAGGATGAGCCCCAGGATAACACTGGGGCTCTCACAACAGTGGAGGAAACATGTGATAAGAAGGGCACCTGGGGGAATCTTGAAAGTTTGAAGACCGAACATTAAGGTTTTAGGCCGAAAAGGAAATTGGCCAAGATTGGACACTAACCATTGCATGGTGAAGTAAATCTCATAAGCTTGCCTTCTTTTAACTGTAACCCTTCTCCATCAAGTGCTGTTGTAACAATAACAACAGTGGTGATAAGTCATATACTGAGCACTTATTTTCTGCTGCTGTGCTCAGTGCTTTACAGACACGTATTTCCCTTTTAATTCTTGCAACAATCCTATGTTGCAGTTATTATCATAATTCTCATTTTATTTATGAAGAAACTAAGGCTTGAAGACACACCAAGACATAGATATTTTTAGCATGTTTACCAGAAAGGAATAGACAAAATTCAGATTGAAATTGACCAGCCTAGCTTCAGGGCATATTTTGAAATAATTACAGAAGGAAAAAGAGTGACACCCCTTGAGAAAGGAAAGCAGATTTGATAGTCAGTTTTGTTTTGTTAATTTATGGCATGTCATTTTTGAAGGTAGATCTCAAATAAAGAATAGGTTCTAGATAGACCTATGCTCATGAAGAAAATTCCAGTAAATATGATTTGGAAATAGCCTCTTAAACTTCAAAAGCAAATAAAGATATCATGTTCACCTGGGTTTTGTTTTGTTCCTCTTTCTGGAACTGATAGTATCCTTAATAGATGAGGATAAATAAAAAGTCCAAGGTCAATGAGCTTCTGGAAGAGAAGGAAGAATAGAAATTAAGGCTTCAAAATACAGGGAAAGGATAGGAATTGTGATACATGTTCTAATTATTGCATCAGGATAAATGGTTTTTAGTATAATAGCACTTCAACAGAAATAGCACTTTGATTGAGATCTGGGAGAAATTCAATGTTAACATGTCTGCACACATACTCATCTTAGCCAGCCTGATAAACATCAAGCAAGGACCAGAGGTGTGGTCATTTAGGTAAGTGGACCTGGAGTACCAGGGTTACATCTCTAGCACAGCCCCTCCTCCCATCCCCTGAGAATGAAGAGAAATCACTCACTCACCCCCTTCCCAGCCTCTTCCAACTTCCCACGAGCGTTCTTGCCTGGATTGTTACATTTCATTTGTACAAAATCTTGTAATATAGGTATTATCATCTTCATATCTTTTGGGGACTAGATGAAGAAACTGAGACATCTAGATTAAGAAAATTGTGCAAGTTCACGAAGTGGTAAATGTCTGAGATAGGATTGCATCCAAAGTCTGGAAGATTCCGTAGCTAATGCTCTTTCCATTTGTGTCTGGGCTATCTTTGCTTAAATAACTCCTATAGCCTAGAAATAGTGGATCGATATTGACTTTGATATAGGAAAGAATTGATAATATGTCAGTCCACATATATTTTCCATTTCCAAACATACCCAGAAGATACGAGGCAGTGAGCTTCATCAGCCAAGTCAGGGCATGCCTGGGTGACCCACATTGCTTTATAAGAGTAAATGTCTCATCACTTTGGAAAGGTGGTTCTTCCTGGTGCCTGGAGCCACTTAAATGAATCTGGAAAAGCTCCCTTACTTAATAATGCCCTTGTGCTCTGAGTGTATTCATTTACTTCCCCCAGCTGATCAGTTTTCTGCTCCAAGAGATTAATTTCCTTGCCTTGGCATACTAAAGGATTGAGGTTCACAACATACAAATACTTCTTTTTTCTTCAGCCCCAAAGGTGTTTTGTGAGGATTAATGAGATGATGCTTATAAGCATCCTTGCTCACAAAGCACTTTATAAATACAAGATATTAATTCTTTGTTGAGGTCTATCCATCACTTACAAGTAGCTGAATATTCTAGATGCCCTTTGGGAAGCACAACCCCCCTTTTTCTGACTCTTACAGAGAGTTCATCTGGGTCAAGACTAGGAACAAAATCAGAGCAAGGCTCAAGGAGTTTCCCCAGTTCCTTGTCTTTAGTGTCTGACTTTGGTTTGAAACTCACAAAGTGTTCTTTGGGGAGAGACATTCTAAGCACCTCTGAAAATGCCCTATACTACTTTACCCGACCCACATGGATTTTCTTTTGCCTCTAGCTCTAATACATAGTATTCATTCTCTGACTGTTCATTAGACCCACAGTCTCATTTTTTAGTGTCAACAAAGCAATAAAGAAAACTTTCCCTTCCTTTATTCCAAGACTCAAAACAAAATGCAAAAAATACCTCTGGCATTAATTTTGCACAGACGAATGTTTCTACGATACTCCTATTAGCATGTCCATGTGCTTGACAACATTTCAGATGGTATTAATCGTCTACCTGCAAGAAAGCATTTTCTGCCAGCCCAGTGCAAATTGCCAGAACCTTTCAGCCACTCTTCCTCAACTTAGCAGCAGTATATCATCATTACCTGTGGCTGGACCTAGAAATCACATTTGTCAATGCCTGAATTGCTCTTTTACTTTCTGTGGTTTTAGAAACCCACTTTGTTTTGGAAATGGGGTTAGCTGAGTGTATTTTAGAAGATGCAGAAATATAAAGAGCCACAACCAGGGGAAATAGGGGATATGTAGGCTATTTCATTTTCTATGGTCAGTTAATCTTTGAATGATGAACTCTGTGGGACCAAAGGTAACAAGACAGTCATCTTTTGATGGGAGGCCATGGAATTAATGTGCCTCCTTTTGATTAGTAGGAACAAATTCAATCATATTAATAATACTAAGTAGTTTGAATAGATTGGATTTTTTTTTTTTTCATATCTCAGGGTCTGTATATGCTCTGCCTCTTAATATCCTATACTGAGTCCTCTGGCGAACTGGGAAATGGAGAACCTGAGGCTAAGTGACTTGTTCAAGGTCAAGCAGCTACTGAGGTTAAAACTCAAAGCCAGCCCAAATTTATGACCTCCTACACTTTACTGATGATGATTTTAAGAAAATTAGTATAACTTCTAATGAATAGGATCTATGGTTGGACCAACAGAGTAAAAAAACGGTGTAAAAGTTATTTTTTGTGCTATACAAGAGTTTTCTCTATCTTTAAGTTCTTCAGCTGAAAGAATTTTTACTTCTTTGGGGCCATCGGCAAGTTTCCAGATTCCCTAAAGAGGGACTTCATGTATTGGGAAACTAGTCAAGGGTCAACTTGCTTTCTTTACCTTTTCTTCCGCTATTCTCTCTTCCTTTCCTTCTCAATGGATTAACCCAAATGTTGCAAATGTGAGCTGTTTCTGCATAAAGGTTGTAGCTGTGTGTATGAACCAGTTGGGCCTTAGTAATTTTACCCCAAAGCATTCTGCTCTTCACAATATTATAATTCAACAGTGCATGGTTGTATGTGTCTCCAGGAACTGAAATATTTGATAATAGAGTCATTAGTACAAAAGCAAATGACAGTAGGCAACTAACTGTGTAAAAAATGGATGGTGATACACACACACACACACATACCTCTAACTTTTTAAGTAGAATGAAATATGACCAGGACTTTTTTTCTAAAATTCAGTCTCATGTAGGTGAGTGTCATGTCCATATAAGTAATTGAAGAACTGTCTATTTGAAGATTTCATTGTACAATTTGTAAATTTCTCAGTGTGGCTGAGAACTGTAGTCATTAGATTTTTAGGGTCTAATTAGTAATGCACATATGCCTCCTTTTAATGACATTATGACATTACTATTCATAAGGCCATTCTTTCTTGAGGATACCATCCCTGTCTGTTGAAGTATCGATTTTAGTCTTTGTTTTAATGTTCATACTGGTTGCTATATAAAATGTACAACTAAATGTCATTAAGGATTGGATATGAATGTAAATGGATTTGATGAGGTTTGCTCAGCTTTCAGAGTAGTCCTGGTGTATGAATTCTGATATTTAGAAGGTTGTTTGCTCTTCAGTTAGTCTAACAAATGGGGCTCGGGGCAAATGAACTCATTCTCATGCACATGTTTCTAAAACATTTCTCACTAATGTTTGAGCTAAATTAAAATAAAAACCAACAAGAACATGAAAAGAGACTAAGAACAATGTTAATGTGGCAATTTAAACCAATTTGGTTTTCCAAATGACCTTCCATCTTTCACAACTTTTAACAGTATGCAAGATCGCTATCCCCACTGCCAGATGCTATCTGTCTGGCATGGAAAACTTAAAACTTTTTTCTAAATGTCTTTAAAGCTGAGATGGAGAAGAATGACTCTCTGTCTTTCACTTTCCGAAGCGTCTAAGGTTGAATCGTGGCTATGCTGTCCTCCCAACACATCACTTATTGATTCTCCCCTGTTGTTTCTTAGTCGTCAAGCCCATACCATATATGAAATAATTTTCCATGGAGCTTTGTGCTTGGCAGATTGCATGGGAGGGTGGATACTTAGAAGGACCAAGATTCCTATGTTTGTGGAAGAAGTAAGTCAATGCAGCTTCTTAATTAAGTTGGCACATATAGAGCTGTCAGTCTGGAACATTCGGTACTTCGTGTTTTGCCTTGCGTGGTACTAAGAATATTTAGCTTTCTCTTCATTATTGACTCCACTAATCCATTCTACAGAGAGTGGGAAAAGGTCATTACGACACTTAATATTGCACCAATGACAGTTACAGAAAACTCAAAGTAATATAATATATTCAAGGTGAATCTGGCATAATCCATTTGGCATTTCTCAGTATGTTGCTGTGACTGAAACCTGAGAGGGCAAAGCTTGTGAAGATGGATGATATCCCTTGTGTAGCTGTCTCCTGTAGGGTAGAGTTAAGAGTTACAGAGATACACGTTCTTTTCAGAAAAGCGCATCTTCCTTTTCTATTAGGACATATGAAAATTAGCCCAACTTTATTCTGGATTAGTAGACTTCTGGGGACCAGATCTACCAGGATGATCACATAATGGTCTCATAGGTATTTATTTACGTTAACAGATAACATTACCTTTTTTTTTCACCATGGGCTTATTGAAACGCCAAGAAGTTAAGGTACCTTTCTATTTTTGCTCCTAGCTGTCTCTTTTTTTTTTTTTCTTCTGTGAGAAATAACACTTTGAGGAAAACTTTAAATTATATACTGCAATCGAAAATTGTTAGTTGTTCTTTCTATTCATTACATGTTGTCCTTTGATATGTTAATATTTTAGGCTTGATGCCAGCCAGATACAGTCTCATAATGTAAGCCGGAAACAGAGCCACAGTCTCCTCTTTGATGAGCTTTTTGCTTGTTTTTACTCCTGGGGAGTAAGAATAATGAGTCAGCTCCTAAGACTAATTTGTTCAAAGGAGAAATGAATGGGAAATCTTTTAAATGTACCCAGTACTGCCACCTCTTTACCATTCTGCCTCTCACAGAAGGCAGGTACTAGTCTGACCACATGCAGAATCTTCTCCACCAGTAAAAACTCCAACATGCAGGTGGCCCAGAGATGGAATTGCTTTATGAATTGCTTTCAAACCTCCTGTTTTGAGATTTTTATTTAACTTTTAACACTGGTGATCTGGATTGGGCTTCCTGAAGTTCCAGTACTAGAAGGCTAAGAGTCAGAAGTAATTTAGAAGTTCACTAGTTTCTGTTTGATCTCTGTGAGGTTGGTTGATAAGACAGTAGAGTTCCCAAAGCGTGGCTTCATTATTTTGTGTTTTGAAGCATATTCATTAGGGGTATATCTTCACAACACCACTCTCCAAGTCTGTCCTAATTAGACAAACCATCCAGGGGTGGTAATAACATTTACAAAGGGAAGAAAGGGGGCATACTCACAGTTAAAAGCATTATATTTGAGCCTTGAAATTAATTAGATATTTCATGCTTGGAAGAAGTATCCCTAACAGGCTTTTTGAATGGAGACATATTCAGGAAGGACCTCTCATAGTAAGGAAAGAGAGCGAGACTAGGTAAACTTATAAAACCTGTGTCTATTGGTACTAATAAAATATAGAGGCTCAAAAGCCTGGAAATGCTATACCACTATATGTATAGCTGCTTTTATTTACAGATGTTTACTTGGGAGTTCCTCCAATTTTAAAATATGGACGAGATCTGGACCAAGGGATAGAGGGGATAAGATTTCCATGTGGTACTCTATCTGTTTTACATAGGCAATGGGATGCCAGGGCCCCACTTTACGGAATAAGAAGTCTCCGTCGGCCATCAAGGCTTGAATTGTTCTCTTTGGCAAGGTAGAGTAGTTGCAAACCCTTAAGAGGAGAATAAGGAAGCCCAGGGCTCTGTTCTTTACTGTATTCTGATGGGATACAGTAAAGTGAGCTTGGAGCATGTGTGACTGAGACATCGAGGGTCCTGATACTCACAAGTCAAGGGGGTCCTTGTTCCTCGATTGACCCAATCAAGGTATAGTTGGAGAGAGATGAAGGAGATAGAGGGTAAACCTTTCTGTAAACAGCCATGCCTCTCATGGATGCCCATCCCCAGCCACTTTTCCAAAACTTGATGGAGCACGGCATAGCTAAGAATAACCTGACCTCAAACCTGTCAACCAAGGGCAGAGTGACTTCGACTCCACCTCCACTAAAGATAAATTGCTATCTATCTCTAAAAAACTTCATAAAACGCACCAAAAACCTAGGATGTTTTTGAATGACTTATTGACTTTTCAGATTGTTCTTTAAGCTGTTTTTTAAACTTTAAAGGCAACACTGATAATGAACGCTTCCAAATGGTAAAACAGAAAATCCCCTTCAAATATAACCGGCCCGTAGAAGAGTGGCTGCAGGAAAAAGGTAACTGTCGTTAAAACTTTCATTTTAAAATCATTTGACTCTAAACCCTCATTTTTAAAGCCTGCAAATAAATGTTCCTTAAATGATAATCGCCTGCTGCATAAATGACTGTTTTAATTTTCATTATAATTTGTGTCAGCTTCCACCTGCCATATGTTGATAAATCATGCTATAATACATTGCCATTAAAATACAGTTAAAGGGACTCACATCTACTTTTCTATCAGCATGACAACCACCAACAAGAAATTCCAGGAACCTCTAAAAAAAAGAAATGTATTATGGCAATTTAACCACTGCATGACATTATTTGTTAATTTGTTTTAAATTACCTCTTATACCAGAGCTTTCTAAAGAAATTTCAAAAGAACTTATTAAACTTACATCTTGAGGCTGTTTTGGCTTTACTATCTGTAGCATGGTTAGCATCAACAGCAACAACAAATCATAGATTGACTCGTCATTTAACTGCTTAAACAAATGTTGTAAGGGGAGCCATGTTCTGTAACATTTGTTTTTAAACAAGCAAAGAATGAGAAGGATGAATTTTGCCTTCAGAATTAAACTTGCACAGGCAAAGACATTTCATAAGAGGTTAACGGCATCCTAGTTACTGATGGAAACTAAAGAAAATAAAGAAATGAACTTATTCTACACTTCAGTTGTGTGGTACCCTTGTGTCTTTGACACTTATGCAGCAACAGTATAAGTAGCTGGAAAATGAAACGTTAAATGGAAGGCAAAACAGCAGTTTCTCATTTGCCAAAGAAAACAACCACTTGGTTAATGAAAGAGGGCAGCGGTTACATGTGATGTTAGAATTTTCTGTGTGACTCCTCTTCATTGGGAGGTAAACTATTGCCTTTCAATGAAGAAAGACCTGACTTGAACAAGCTGGTGCCTGTTTTTTTTCCTGAGCCAGTAGCGACTTTTGTAGTTTGAGGTGGTTTTTTTTGTTTGTTTTCTCAAGGAGATCTTAAGTGAGTTTTTAAAATATGTAGAGATTTGATTGAGTTATTTATAAAAACTAATGGGATATGTTAATATGCAACGTAAACAAACAGACAAAGGACTACTACAGTTTCAAGTTGAGTGAAAACATTCAGAAATTTAAACACGGAAAATCCTCACTGAGTCTTAACTGTTTGCCCTGTTTTTAACGTACGTGGTCTAATTAAAAATAAATTAAGAATAACTCTAAAAAGCAAATAATTTTGTTTAGTAATCACCAGCTCATAAAGTCCCTTTAACATTAGAGATGATGACTGCCTCACTTCTTAAAAAGGAAAAGAAAATTTAGATGCATGTCTGAGTCTCATGTGCCTGAGAAAATTTTTTTGTTGTTTCTTTCAGTTTTATGTTAATAATATTTTCTTTTACTCCATTGCCTTTTGAAGTCTAAGTTCAGTAGCATGCCAGGCATTTTCATTTGTATTAATCATTTTAAAGTTATTAGTAGGCTTTTAGTTTTTTTCCAATAGCATTGTTATCAGTTGGCTTTTATACAGAAGGACGCTTCCAAACACACAATAGAGGTTGAATGGGTGGGACTGGGTAAGGGTGGTTTGGATGGGAGGAAGGGAGGAATTTGTTTCTTAACTGAGTATGTATGTTTATATATGCAAATAATATTGAAAAGAATTCTATGCGAACTGAGGGGTTCTCTCTTCTACATTATTTTAGCCAAAATCACTTTTTTGTTTCATTTAGGTAAGTAACATCTATTCATTCTATTGCTTTATCTCTTCCCCTGTCTAGCCAACTTCCCCTTCAAAGAAATAGAAAATGCACACTAAAAGACCTTGCAAGGACATGGAGTTAGGAAAGGGTGAATCCGGAAAGACGATTAGGCAGAGGCATTAGTAAGTACTTGGACTGCTCTGTTACTTGGGCAGAAACAGTTGCTTCTGTCATTGGAGAGGAGATGTGAGTCACAGCATTCCCTAGCCTGTTTTCTGGCGCTGTCTGATATTGACTGACTTTCTGACCTTAGACAATCCACTTAACCTCTTTATATCTCAGATTTCCCATCTGAGGAGACGAGAAATAATACTGCCTATTCCCCAAGGGTGTTCTGAGGTTTAATTAATTAGTCTTTGTGCAACACTGACTGGAAACATGCAAAGATTTAATTTAAGCAGTACATGAACTTGGTGTCCAAATGAGGGAGCATTTAATGACTTCCAAGAGGATGGACACCCAAAATAAAGCACAAAATAACCTGCCACAAAGCCTGTACTGGTATTGTAGTCAGATTTTATATTATTGGTGATAGACTGGAATCCATTATCTGATTGTAATATAGATAGAATAGTGGTCATCCCTTATTAAAAATAAGGAAAAAAAGAAACACGATTGATCATATGAGTGACAATAAGGAGACCTGGCACTGATTTTGAGAAATCATGGGCAGATGGTAAAATGTTCTGCGGCTGGTCCCTTATGTCCTTCACAGGGAGAGGGTCATGATGATTGTTTCTCACTCACTCACTCACTCCTGCTTCCTTGAGAGAGTGAAATTGATCAGAGGAAAAGATTGCAGACTTGAGTATCCCACTCTTCCTTTAGTGCCTGCCAACATTACTATTAACCACCTAACCTAAGGTACAGAGGGCTGGGAAAGGGGTTTAGAACATAACAAAAGCAGATCCAGCAAGATCCATGAAACAGACAAATCAACAAAGACCCGGATACTTCCTATGGCATGATGGATACCTGAAACATATCCACTCCTTCCCTGTTTACCCCACCAGTGTCTTGTTCTTAAGAAATGATTAGGCAGATCTCTCTGTGAAAGCAGGAAAAGCCAGAAATGAAGCTGTGGTTTCATTGTGTAGCCCAGGAAAGGTCTTGCCTTGCTCCACACTTGGGTCTGTCTCGAACAAGCAGAGACCACTTTTTGGAGTGAACCGTGGCAACTGGAATAAAGGAGATCCATCATTTCTAGCCAGTGTCATTCAACTTTGCATTTCAATTCTCTCTGACCTTCCTTTCATTTGTAAGCATAGGCAGAATAACATCACTAGGAAAATAAGATGAAGACCATTATAGATGTGGAGTACTTCTGGGAATATTAGAAATGCAAAATCTACTGTAGTCAGTTATAACCATCAACTGATCGTCAGTGCTGGGCTACATATTAAAAAGGCAATGAATAAATATTATGGCTGGCCAACAGTTATGTGAATGGAAGGGATATTATGGCATTGGGGCTATCTGGTGCAAGACACTAAACGTTAGCCCTACAGATCTCCTATTAGGCAATTTTTTATTATGTTAAGCTACTCCAAATGCCTGTGCAAAGCTGAGAGCATATTTATTTTCCCCTTCCATCATGGCATTTCTTTCAGTAGTAAGCTTAGGGCTCCCAGGAAAAAAGCTGTTGTCAAAAAGCTAAATAGTAATGAGGTATGAGCTCCAGGCCATTACCCAGCATTACTGTGCATTGAACTTTTTGCTGCATCTCATATGAAAAGTGAGAGGTCAAGAATAGGCAACGATGTGTGTGCATGGGGCACTGAAGGAATTGATGGGAAAGGAAATGGAAATCTATTAGATCTATTTGATTAGTCCCTTAGGATCTGGGCAATTTTGTTTTTAAAGCCAAAGATTCCATTTCCATGCCCCACATATTTTTATAGACATTATTTTCACTATAACAAAATTATCTGGCCAATTCTCCATAGTGTAGTGTTTAAAGCTCCCAAAGGGGTATTATTTATCAACCATTCTTGACTAATATGCCCTTAAGAGTTGCCTGATGAGTGGATTGGGCTCTTATACAGAGAGTTCCCACTGAGTAGAGGTGTTTTCCCTTTTCTACCTCTTGCATTTCACCCATTTTTATACATCGAGAAGGGATTCCACATTATATACTAGAAATTCAAGGATACTAATCATTATATAGATTTAAGGGCTTCCAAGGTGGTACTAGTGGTAAAAAACCTCCCTGCCAATGCAGGGGACATAAGAGACACAAGTTCAGTCCCTAGGTTGGGAAGATCCCTGGAGAAAGAAATGACAACCCACTCCAGTATTCTTGCCTGGAGAATCCCATGGACAGAGGAGCCTGGTGGGTTACAGCCCATAGGCTTGCAAAGCATTGGACGTGACTGAAGCGACTTAGCACACACACAGCACATATAGACTTTAAACACCAGATCTCAGTCTTTAAAAAAACATACTCCTTTCAATTAAACAGATGAGTATAATAGAACGTTGTTTGCAGTCATTAATAGCTAAAATAACTGCAGCAATATTAAGAATGGCTGGAGCATTGTTTGATCACTAACTAAAATGGAGGAAAAATTCAAAAAGGATAAACTTAATTCCATAAAAAAAAAAAGTTTTTCCATCTTTCTCCATATGGAAAAGCAGACAAATCATCTGGAGAAACAATAGAATAGAAGGCTTTGTCTTTCAAAAGCTAGGTTTTTCTGGGCAAGATCTCAAGCTTAAGAAAAGCTTTTTAAAATAAGGATAGTTGGGGCATAAGATAAGTCGACTTATTCTGTTCTCTGTTCTGCCATGATTTCATTCTGATAGTTTTCTGTACACAGAGCATAAATGGTCCCCCAGATAGGAACTAGCAATAAGGTGAGCCACTGTGTCTTCAATCCGTTAACATGCCTGTGTATCATTTTACGGTGTTTTGTGTGTTGACTTTTTCATTAACACCTATCCCTCCTTTTAAAATTTGTTGATTTTGAATGATGTCATTTTTCTTTCCCCCTTTCTCACTGACATGATCAATGCCTACTTATTTTCCATACCTTTGAGAGAGATTTAATTGTGAGACCATGGTCTCTCCCCTTCCCCAAATGAGTAAAGACAGAAAATAATCTGTCGTGAAGTTTATGAAATAGCAAGTATAGATAGAATATTATACATTAGGAAAAGTTCTAGGAAATCTTGTATTTCCTAGAGGTGTTTATTTTTATAATAGCTTCAGGTCTCTTAATTAAAATCTAATTTAATTTCAGTTAATTTAATTATCAGACCTAGTTTTAAAATTCAGTGTTCTGAGTTACCGCACTGAGTTTTTATTTGCCCTATATATTCATCATTTTCATTATGTTACTTTGTAGGTTAAAAAAGTCAGTGCAATAGGTATTTATGATTTATTATTATAATCACCTGATTTGAGTTGTTTTCTTTTTCTGTCATCCACAACTGTATACCCTGGAAGACTGCAGTACCACTCATCATTGAAGCAAGATTTCTCCTGCTTCACAATAAAGAAGTAGACATTCAATTATTCAGGTTGTCTAGGATATTCAGCTAGACAGTGGAAGAGATAAACATAGGGAAATGTTATTTGCCAATGTCTAGATTGAATTTTTGTTACTTGCCAATGCCTATACTGAATTTTTGCTATCCAATTTTCTCCCCTTCAGTTGCTCAAGGAAGCCTGTTTTGATGTCTGGTCCATTCAGACCAGGTAAGGCAAACAGAGAAAAATGTATGGAAATAATGATGTTTCCTCCACCCAACCCACTAGGCCGGCAGTTAACCATCTTCAACACCCAGGCGCAAATAGCTATTGGCGGAAAGGACAAAGGACGCCTCTTCCAAGGCCAGCTTTCTGGGCTCTATTATGATGGTTTGAAAGTACTGAACATGGCGGCTGAGAACAACCCCAATATTAAAATCAATGGAAGTGTCCGGCTGGTGGGAGAGGTCCCATCAATCTTGGGAGCAACGCAGACGACCTCCATGCCACCAGAAATGTCTACCACTGTCATGGAGACCACCACTACGATGGCCACTACCACAACCCGCAAGAATCGCTCCACAGCCAGCATTCAGGTAGGCCTCTCTCCAACATTCCCTGATTCTGCATCTTTGTCTTTGAGACCCTGCTATCATGGTCATGCTGCTTGGAAGCTAAAGTGTCTGAATTACTGTTGGTAGGAAGGACACCTACAGGTGCTCATAGTAGTAACACCCAGGAGCAGAGAAAGACAAAGTAATTGTTAAAGAAATTATAAATGTCTGGTGCGCACGCATGGGTTATTATTCTTATTGCATCCATCGCTGAAATGAGAAAGCTGTTATTCAAGGTGAGAGATGGAGAACATTTTCACTATGACATACACTCTCCTCTCATTTTATTACCATTCTTTCCAACGGCAGAAAAAGAAAAGGAGGAAAGGAATATTTGTTAATCACAGGAAAGACTATTCTAGTTAAACTCTATTTGCATCCTCCTGATGGCTTACTATTGGGACATGAATTGTTCATTTCTGAGGCCATGTGGTAGCATTAAATCAAGGGTAGATGAAGCTGAAGTTTCCCTCAATCTTTATAAAATGCAGTACTTGTATTTTATAAGTGTTGATTAGTCACTTGTTATTTTTGGTTTACTTTGTTTCTTTTACATTGTATTGACCAAAATCCTAATTGTATTAGCAAATTTGAAGGTCTGAGTTTGACTATGTAGGAAGTTTTTGTTAATGTTTTTGTTTTGTCACTTAAAAGTAATTGTAGCCAAGCTAAATCTTAATGCTTTGCTGATTACTTGGCTTCTCATAAATCTAGATATTAGAGGGTAGAAAGGTAGTTGAATTATTAGCCTTAAATGCTCTGGCAAAAATAAGACATTCCAATTGCTCATGGGGAATTGACCCTTAGACTAGTTAGTGTCTGTAGGAGATTCAGTAGATCAGTACTTGTCCTTTCTGTGTCTTGGTTTAAGACATTATCCAGGGATTCAATTTAGTCTTTGACATCACTTTCCATTGATTTCACTGGCCACTGTAAACCTGAAGTCAATAATCAATTAAATCTCTGATGTGTTCTCATTCTTCTGAATTAATCTTATGTGAGTTAGGTAGTGGTAAAATTGTCTTCCTTTTCCCTTGTCTTTGAGTAGACATTGCCAGACAGCTCCTTCCATGATTCCACAGGAACAATCGGAAGCTGATTCACAGATGATGTTATCAGTACAATTTTATGTGTTTTAGAAAGGCTACTGAGGAGCTGGTTACTTCACAGTCTTAGAGTTGCACGTGTTGTTACATTCAGACCTATGTACGTGCTCAAAAAAAATAGCTTCTTCTCCACTGATATTAAAGCAATAACTCCTGACACTTCACTCTGCTCACTGAAAAGAAGATAAAAGGCAATATATATTTCTATTATGACTCTCCATAGCTCTAGAGCAGATCTGTTTATTGTTGGTGAAAGGATAGTTCTGTCTGCACAGGTCTGGTTCTGCTTCTGTCAGAATACATTCCACTAACTCTGTGGGAAGCAGAGGAGCAAATGGCTTTTTCTTCGTAGGAATGGATGGTCCTGTAGTCTTTTTCAAGGCCATGTTTTTACTGACCTCAGAAGGATTTAATGTTACCTGGGGATTCAGGGACTAGGCCATAATAATGATCAGTTTTGGGCTTTCCCTCCAGGGGCAAATACATATATGGGAGTAGATTAAGTATTTGTACAAACTAAGAAAGCCTAGGATAGAAGGTACAAAAGTCTTGTAAGCGGTTCTGACTCTAGACATCATTGGACCTATTGTCATTTTAGAGAAGAGCAGCTGCGGACAGCTGGCGGATGTCAGCTCTGACAGCCTCCTTTCTGATGTGTCTCTGTTCCTTTAGTCCAGTAATAATTGGATCACATCTGCATGGCTTTCCTTTTGCTTCTAAAGACAAGGCTATAAAAATGAGTTATAAACCTGTTGATGCTTGTTGTTTTTAAGAGTGTATAAAACCATAAAGTGCTATTGGAGAAAAGCCAACAGATGAGCAGAATTGGAATAGATTGGAATGAGAGATTTAAAAGCCCCATATTCTTTGTAAAGATTAGCTAAAGGAAATAACTATGCCAAGGGTTTTGCACTTTTTGTTTGGCCAACCAGCCATAAGAACTTTGCCTTGGACTCCAGAAAAAATTTAGGGTGGACAGGTAGACGCTGCTGTGTTTAAAATAGATAACCAACAAGGACCTACTGTATAGCACATGGAATTCTGCTCAGTGTTATGTGGAAGCCTGAAAGGGAAGGACTTTGAGGGAGAATGGATCTATGTATATGTATGGCTGAGTCTCTTTGCTGTTCACCGGAAACCATCACAACATTGTTAATCAGCTATACTCCAATACAAAATAAAATGTTTAGTGAATTTTTAAAAAAAGAGGTTATCAGTAGTGAACACCTGCATGCATAAAACTCAATAGCCTGCCTATCTCCAAGTCTGCCCCTTAAGTACATTCTGTAGATCATATCAAGCTTGTGTTAGGCATGTGGACCCAGCAACCCTTAGATTCAATCCAGGGTTTTAGACGGTTTCCAGACTAAAGACTCTGGGTGAAGAAAGTCACTCTCACAAGTTCTAATGTGCCCTGTGTGAGCCAGCTAGTTTTCCTGGATGAAATGGATTCATAAAGATTTGAACTCTTGAGTAGCATTGAAATATACATTACCATATGTAAAATAGATAGTCAGGGGGGATTTGCTGTATGATGCAGGGACCTCAAATCCAGTGCTCCCTGACAATCTAGAGGGGTGAGATGCGGTGGGAGGTGGGATGGAGGTTCAAGAGGGAGGGGACATAGGTACACCTCCGGCTGATGCATGTTGATGTATAGCAGAAACCAACACAATATTGTAAAGCAGTCATCCTCTAATTGAAAATAAATTAATTAGATTTTAAAAATTTGATCTTTAAGAAACCTTCAGGAAAAAAATAAGGTGAGGAAGCCTGGATTTTATGTCCATAGATATCATTCACGTTTTCACCTATGTGTGAAATCTTAGAGCCATTTCTAAGTGACTCTGTTCTGTGCTCCTTGGCTTTGATAATATTGCTAAAGTTGCCCTAAAATTTCACTCTTCCAGGAGAAACAAAATAAGCATGTGGATTCACAAATATAAATATCTGGTTATTTAAAAATCCACTGGTTATTTCTTTAAGCATAAGGTAAAAAAAAATCATTTGAACAGTTCATTTCTAATAGACCTTGGTTAATGTTGATTTCAGATCAAAGGAAAACTGCAAAGTGCTTTTAGTGATGCTCTTAGCCATGTGTGAAGGTGAACAAAGAGTTTTTGAACTGATGGCCCTCTAATGCTCCAGCCTCCTGGAAATAATTAGCATTTTGATCTTTCTGATGCACTAGTGTGTTACAAAATACTTGTGAATTACATGGACTATGTTCAATTACTCACAGCTATGGTGCCAAGCATTAAGTCTTTACCCTACATTAAGAAGGATGTCTCTGGTTACTCCCCTGATTGAAAAAGAAACTTTAGGTTGAAAGAAGAGGTGGATACATTGAGAAGGCAAATGGATGGGTGATAATTCTCAAATAAAGATCTGGCACTTAGTAGGTGCTCAATAAACATTTGTTGAATAAATCTGAAAATAAGATAGGCTTTATAATGTACTTTGTCATTTAAAAATCAGAAGTGGCATGGCTTATGGAAGATTTTCCCTCTACGATGATCACTGGGCTTTGGGCAATTTAATTTTCTCCCCTCCAGTGGTAAAACTGTAGAAGACTGATGAAATGCATGTACTTGAAATCAGATTGTCTGAGTTTGGAACCTAGTTTCTTCTTCGTATTAGCTAAGCGACCCTGGGGAGGTCATATATGTTGCAGTTACCTAGCTGTGGAGACAACCTGTCATCATTAAGTAGCTTCAAACAATGATGTCATTAGATCTCATGGTTTTATGGGTCAGAAATGTGGGCAGGGCTCAGCTGGAAAACACTGAAAGCCAAAGGAGAAGGAGGAGGCAGAGGATGAGATGTTTAGATAGCATCACCGACTCAGTAGACATGAATTTGAGCAAACTCTAGGAGACAGTGAAGGACAGAGGAGATTAGTGAGCTGTCCACGGGGTTGCAAAGAGTCAGACATGACTTAGTGACTGAACAACAGCAAAAATAGCAAGGCAGGTCTTCTGCCTCACGTGGACCTGGCTGAGGTCACTCGGTGGCTACTCTGGGCTGGAGGCTCTGGCTTCACACGTGCACCTGGGGCCTCAGTGGATGAACTGGACTCAATTATGAACATGTCCCTCTCCGTGTCTCTAGAACTCCTTTCCTGGAGGCCTAGGTCTTGTGGAGAGAGTTTTCCAAGTCTTGGATACATGGAGAAAGGAGCGAATCTCAGGTTGGTTGAATGTACGAAGCTAAATTGACAAAGTCAGAGGTGATGATTCCTAGAGAGATAGCCAAGTTCAACTCGAACAGAGAGTGTATAGAGGAGGGTTGGTGGGAGATCAGAGACTCAGATTCTGAGTGTCTTGGCCTAAAACTCCCTCAAACAGAAGAGGTCCTAGAGGGGAGAACTAGATCAGGTTCCCTGTGGGTTTCACTGCCAGAGATGGCCCCGAGATCATGCAGGCACGTCCATCACCTGACATCTGACCCCAGTGCTGGGGAGTGACTATTGAGATAGGTCAGTTTCTAAAGCGGAAAAGTTCAATTCAGGCCACATTCACATTCCTGAATCTTCAATCAGGACAGAAGGTAAAAGTGAGAAATAAAAGTCTTTTAGGGATCATTGTCAGCCACCAGGACCAAAATGTTCCTGCAAGAGAGGAAAGGGCCAAGAGGAAAATAGTTCCAAAAATAAGGTGGGTTCTCTTCCCTTAGCACTCTAGACCAAGTTATTAGTCAAGAAAGAACTCAGTGTGTTCCGTGCAAATCACCATTTGGAATCGTTTATAAGCTTTTAGCAGGAGACTGATCGTGACCCACTTTTGCTGAACTGGGCATTGGTAAAGTCACCTTGGCATTGGCCAGGGCTGCCCGACACCAGAAAACTACCAGAAACCAAAACACTCAGCCTGGACTGGAACTACTCCTAATAATAGAAATGAAAGATGTGAAAGCTTTATGAGATTTCACTCTTACCTCGAACTCACAAGTTTGGTGGGAAATACATGGACCACTTTCAAAAATTGCAGAAGGAAGCCACAGGTTTTCAGGTTTTGTAACAATTCCTTCATGGAAAGTCCTCCCCATGGGCTGCTTTTATGCTGGGCACAGTCAGAAGCACCCTTCAGCCTTGATGTTACTTATGGGAAAACAAAACAAAGCAAAACTTGTGATTGAAAAGTGTATCCTTTACATGTATGTGTATGGCTGAGTCACTTTGCTGTTCACCTAAAGCTATTACAATATTGTTAGTTGGCTATACTCCAATATAAAATTAGAAATTAAAACAGACAAAAAACCAGCAGGCTAACCTGCCAAAAAACAAACAAAAAAAAACAGTTGATCCTTCTCACTGCATGTTCCTGATGGAGTCCCAGTGTGCTGAAGGGAAGAGAGAGCAATCAGAGTCAGAATTTCTAGTTGGACCCTACATTCTTCCAGTTTTTTAGCTGTGTATCTCTGGGTGAGTTGACTAGCCCATCTAAACTTCAGTTCTATTATCTATAATCACATGATGCAAAGAGCTGACTCATTTGAAAAGACCGTGATTGCTGGGAAAGATTGAGGGCAGGAGGAGAAGGGGACGACAGAGGATGAGATGGTTGGATGGCATCACCGACTCAATGGACATGAGTTTGGGTAAACTCTGGGAGTTGGTGATGGACAGAGAGGCCTGGCGTGCTGCGGTTCATGGGGTCACAAAGAGTCGGACACGACTGAGCGACTGAACTGAACTGAATTATCTATAAAATGGGCTCAACAGCATCTTTACCATAAGCTTGTTGTGAGTAATACATACAGGCAGATGTGGAAAGAACTTAGGCCATGCCCTATTCTGTAAATTTTCACTAAATGCTAGACATTGAGAAAACCACTTCAACCCAAGAGACTCTCTCAGGACTCACAGATCCTCATAGAGCTTAGCCTCCTTGTATGGTTGGATAAACACAAAAACAATTTTGTCTATACTCACACAAACCCATTATTACCCAGGATTTCCTTTGAGGTTTCCAGATTGAATCATAGCCCTGAACTCATCAATTAGAAGGAATTTATGGAGTGGGAGTTAGCTGGGTGGTTATTACATACAAAGCTTTTTGTTAGGACGAAGTGTGTGAAGCTGCCAGTTTTGTAGGAGCAGAGGGGTCAGATATCAGCAACTTCATATGGTTTCACAAATAAATGACACATTCATTTTCAGTATGTTGTTATCCATGGGGGTTTGAGATTCTGGCTGGAACAGGTTTCTGAAGGTTCTTTGAACAATCAGACTGTCTTGGATTGGGATACAAGATTCATCTACCTTATTCCAAATACCATTGCTCTAATAGGAGGTAAATTATGTTATTCTTACCTCCCAAATTACCCCTCTGGCCCCTCTACCTTTTCCCTGCTGCCATCAGCTTGACAGAAGTGAGACATGGGAGTCCACACAGATTTCCATCCCTCGCTTTAGCCATAAGACAACAGAGCCTCCAGGGGAAGTTTATTTTAGGCTCAGGGCTCAACTAATATTGATTAACGGCCTTGCATAACGTGGGGCTCCAGGGCTCATTCCTTTCCTGCCAAGCCTCATAACTGGGGGAGGCAATGAAGATTTGTCTGTCTAATTAGACTTCAGCTGCCAGCCAAGAAATACCTTCTGTTTCCTCTTTACCCTCATGCAGGTACTTTCTTTTCCCCTCTTGGAGGACAAATGGGAAGGGGTGGAAGGAAATGGACTCTAATTTACTCGTTACCTAGTAGAACCCTTCAGTGACATTTTCTCTCTGGAATTGCATGGTTCTAATGGGGGAAAAAAGGAACTTGATGGGTTTACCTACCTCTTAAAGACTTAGGTGTCAGCAGTACAAATAGATTAGTACTTCCCAAAGCTGAAAAAGTCCCTGAAAGGATCTCTGAGAAGGTCCTCATCACATACAGGCAGGAACTCTGCAAGATGCTCAGATAAGTTGTAGAGATGCCCTTCTGATTAGCATGTAATATTTATAGGGTAGAATCACTGACCAGAACTGCTAATAAAGCACTGGATCTTATTTTTAGCTATTTGAATAGCTGAGAGGGACGTGCAGCTCTTGGCTACTCACTATGGGGGTCTTCAAATATTTCTTTTTTCTTTTTGTAGTTGCACAATGTGGGATCTTTAGTTGAGGCATGTGAACTCAGTTGCTGCATGTCATACCTAGTTCCTCCACCAAGGATCTGACCCTGACCCCTCCATTAGGAGCATGCAGTATTAGCCACTGGACCACCAGGGAATTTCCCCAAAGGTTTCTAAAGCTCTTAGTGATTGTCCAATCACCTAACAGACTACTTGGCCGAGTAGAAAGCCTGTATCTTTACCGTGTGCTGTATGGATCTCTTCCTTGCTCTCTCTCTCTCTCTCTGATGGTGTTTTCTACCATCTTGCTCTAGGCACACAGGTCTTCTTGATCTTCCTTGAACTTAGATCCAGGAGAAGGGAGAGACGAGCGAGGGCTGTGCAGTTGCAGAGTCTGATCTTGTCTCTATTTAATATGTTGATTTTTTGCTGATCAATAACTTTTTTTTTTGCATTGATGCTGACTTCAAAACATTGCAATAAAGTATTCTTTATCTCTGATGATTGAATTTGAGGCCGTTCCTTTAAACGTTACACAATAGATGAGTGCCTCCTCCTTAGTCCCAGCCCTGCTCGAATGTACCAAGCACGCCTGAAGCTTTTCGCTTGCTGTTTCTTCTGCCTGGTGCAGCTCTTCCCAGTGATTGAATGCCTCGCTGCCTTACTGTGTCCAGACTTCTGCCCATATGGCGCCTTCTGCAGCAGCCCTCCTTGACCATCCCCTGTGAAATAGCGCTCCACTCCCTGTCGCCTTCTGCTTCATGGTCTCTCAGAGCAGTCATCTCGACCTGACATGATATCACACGTTTGCTTGCCATCTCTATTTGGTGAAAGGTGAGTTCTAGGATGGCAAGATACTCGTTTCAGTTGCTATCAGGGCACAGAGTAAGCCCTCGGGCAGTATTGCTGGAGACAGACGGATGGACGGCAATCCACTAGCACCTTTTCAGGGAGTACACAGGTCTTATGATGCTCACAAACTGAATCCCACTTCCAAGCGCTCTCTCTGCCTCTGGTGCCTCAAGAGGCCCATGCTCTGGCTCTCTCATGAGGCTCACCAATAGGAATGGTAGTCAGCAGCGGTTTGTTTGTGGGATGGAACCGGTGCCCTCTGCGGTGAAAGCGTGAAGTCCTAACTACTAGACCAAGAGGGGTTGCCCTCAGCAGTGGTTTTGCTGCTCCGGACTCCTTGCCTTGTACAGTTGCTGAGTCTGATCTTGTCTCTATTTAACATGTTGATTTTTCGCCCATCAAGAAATCTTAATAGTAAGAGTCCAGAGATGTCTCCTTGTATCTGGTATGCGAGATTGTTCTTGTTGATTTCTGGCCTTAAATTCCCTTTCCTTAGAAATTATTTGCCATTCTAATAGCAAAGGCGTTTTCTAGCACTTAGAGTTTTCAAAGCAATTTTGAAAATGTAATCTCACCCGCTTTCCCTGTCCAATTTGTTTGCCATATTCCTTCCCCAAATTATTTAATTCTTAATTCTCCTAAAACCTAACCTTGTATATATCAGCAAATAAAAACTATAGTAAGGGGCTGCTGCTGCTTCTCTGTTCTATTGGTATGGATAGAAAATTAACCAATGGCTAATTTACCTGGTTGTGCATATGTGGGTGGGAGTCTTCTATCCACTTTAAGTTACTTTTTTTGTTTTTCTCTAATAACTAAGTTGATGATTCAGACAGTAAAGAATCTGCCTGCGGTGCAGGAGACCTGAGTTTGACCCCTGGCTTGGGAAGATCCCCTGGAGAGGGGAATGGCTGTCCACTCTAGTATTCTTGCCTGAGAAATCCCATGGACAGAGGAGTATGGCAGACTACAGTCCATGGCATTGCAAAGAGTCGGACTCAACTGAGCGATTAAGAAAACAGCAAACAGTTAAGTATGTTATGAAAGTGAAAATGTTAGTTGCTCAGTCGTGTCGGACTCTTTGCAACCCCGCCAGGCTCCTCTGTCCATGGGATTATCCAGGCAAGAATATTGGAGTGGGTTGCCATTTCTATGAAACTCTTTATTCCTGGTCTTGACTCCATGATTTATGTGGCTCCATAGTTTGTGATCCTTTGAAAAGAAGATTTTGGAAGATACTATGAGAAGTCACTAGATTGAGAGAAGAAATAATCTCTACGTAGCATCCATGCCCTGGCACAGTGCCAGACACAAGGTGGGGCTCAATCAATGTTTGTTGAAAGAAAGGAAACTGCATGAAATGAATGAATGCTTATCTGCAAGAGGGAAGAAGCAGATCAGGGGGCAATGTTATTGATGTTCAAGGTCAACAGAGGCAGCTGTGAGAAAACAGGCTGATATGAAGGAAAGAGAGCTTGGAAACAAGAATCAGAATTCATTTGTAGATAAAATGGTTAAAACCATGACTCAAGGTGGGCTTTCATTTATCAGCTTTGGGATTTGGCTAGGTTGCTTATTGAAGCTTAGTTTTACCACGGACATATGGAGATGATAACATCAACTTCATGGATAGGTTACAATAATACAAGTCAACAGCGTCAGTTGGTGCAACTCAGCAGATTGTTGTTGTTGTTATTTTAAATGAGATTCTAATCCAGGTCTCTTTGGCATCCAACTTTTGGGTTTTATTCTTTAATTAGCCATTTGGCCTATGATGGGGCAATTAGCTTCCTTAGGTCTCCACTCTTTCCTCAGCTAACAAATATAAGGGTAGATTCACATTGTCTCCAATGTCTTCATTTTCCTAACAGCTAACATGACACCTTGCACATCCAGTGACAGTGAATGGATGGACAAATGAATTAGAGGGTGGAGGGGAAGAGAAGTTGAGGAGAAGAAAGCAGAGAGCAAGCAAAAATACTCTGTAATCATTTTGCTGTGAGGACAATCTGTCCATTTCCTGGATTGTATGGCTCAAGTTGAGAGAAATGCATAGGATATCTTTAATCTAATTCAAAGTATAATGCAAATAATGATTTATTTTTGTACCCCACTCCACCCCTTTGCTGAAAGCTTTCAGAAAGAGTTCCACAATGAATACCCCTATGTAGAAGATAGAGCACTTAATAAATGTCTCTTGAGTTGTCAAAAACAATCAATGATTCCAGTTTAAGCTAAGGTCCAAGAATGTTCTTTTTCTCTGAAAATGCATCTCTTTCTATTTATAGATGACAGGGAAATGACTTTAAGCAGCACTCATTGCTAGCCAGGCTTCAAGATGGATATTTCCATTCTGCCTTTGACAAGGCTGTAGGAGGGATGGGATATGCTTTCATATCTTTCTGGTATATGTTTGAATGATTGTAAAAATTAGAAACACACTGAGGCTGTTATGACAACCCTGCCTTTTGAAACCTTCTAATTAAAGCCTTGGGTTGTCTAGAGAGCTAGTTCTGTTAGCTAAATGGAGAATTTAAGGTTCTCCTGTTTTTTTTTTCTCATCATCCAGGGATGAGATGTCTGGGGAAATAAATGTACGCCATATCTGTGGTGGCCAGCAGTCACTGAGAGAATTATTTGGTGGAAGTTTGATTGACTTATCTATACAATGTGGCCTCTTCTATCTCTCATGTTATATGCATGTGTGTGAGAGAGAGGGGAAGAGAGGATGCTCATGTGTGTTTACATGTATTAGCTAAAACAGTGAAACTTACATGTTCTGAAACTTACATGTATGCAGATCACCTGTGAGATGTGATTAGCTAGTAGCTTCTGAGTCTATTCTACGCAAGGCTGAGATCAAGCTAAGATAGCATACCTGACTCAATGGGCATGAATTTGAGCAACCTCCAGGAGATAGTGGAAGACAGAGGAGCCTGGCGTGCCACCGTCTATGGGATTGCAAAGAGTTGGCCACGACCGAGCTAGCTAGCTCCCAGTGATGTCAGGCTGTAGTTAGTGGATCTCACTTTCTAGAGCCAGGATCTCGTAGGTATTTATAGTTCTTTGTTGAATAGTAGTAGCACCTGTTTATCTATCTCCTCCAAATGATCTCCCCAAACTTAATTCAAGGCTGTTCAAAACAGGAAATCTTGTTAACCCGAAGCATTATGTAAGGGCAAGAGACACCACCCTGATGAGGATTCACCAAGAAAAATATATCCCATCAGACAGTCCTGCTCCTGGTTCCACTGACCCACTCTGCCCCCGCCCTTCCTCTGCTACATGCCTTCAAGGCAGATGTGAAAAAAAAAGTAGGTAGAATTTAACTTGTCACAATATGTATCCCCGTTTCTGAGAGGTGACCTCCAATGAAAGCAGAAGGACATGAATGATTTTAATCCGCAGTAACAATGGGAAACCAGTCCTGACCATCCTGAGCGGTCTAAATATATGAAATGACAGATTTTTCTCCTCCGCCTCTTCACGTCCTCCTCCCAGATAGTGAGCGAGACACGTATTCATGCACACACAACTCACACTATAATGCACAATGGAATTTCACCCGGCCTTTATCTCCGAGCTGCTGTTCTGATGATTAATGCCCCATTGGTTGGGAAGCTATTCCACCGAAGAAAGACAAGGAGAGGGGAAGACACATGAAATATATCTCTGAGGCCATTTCTCATTATTATTATTATCATTATTAGCTCCTTACTGCCCTATCTATCCTGTTCGAGAATGCTTGATCTATTGGCAAGGGGGAGGGGATGACATTTCAAAGAGGATTTCACGAGGGAGAAATGAACAAGGACAAAGATAGAAATAGACACTTTTTACTAACAAGGACTGTCCTGGATGGGGTTTGGTGGTGGTCATCATTTATTTTTGGTTTTGTTTGCTGATTCCATTATTTTTGCTGTTTTCATTTTAAAGCCAAATATAATAGATGGCTCCATCTGTGTCTCCTGTTCTTCCCCCTCCCCCCCCCAGGCATTTATTTGTGCATGTGTTCTTTTGTCTTTATTGAGTCTCTGTCTGCAAGAATCAATATGACATAACATATGCAAATGTTATTCCTGACCACTTATGCAAAAACTGGACAGAATAATTTCATTGTTTTGTAGCTCCCCTAATATAATTGTGTCCGTATCCTGGTTGATTTCAAGTTTCTGAAAAAGCTCCTTAAAAAAAAAAACAAAACTCTATATGTGTATTATATAAGCCACAGTGTCTGATTCTCTCCTATTTCTCATTCAAAGAAAGGATGATTGCTAAGTAATTTCTGGCTCTGTCATTTAGGAAGACAGTGGTCCTTGTGGGAAAGATGGAACCATAATAAAAGCACTGTTACAACACATGTGCCTACTGATAAAATAGCAGATTCATTTACCTAGACAGAGAGTACTATCATCTGATTTAGAAAATGCTGTCTTTCCAAAGTTGAGTTTATAAGGGCATAAAATATTCAACTATGGTACCCACATGTGACTTCAATTTTAGTTGGATTTGTATTCAATTAACAAATATTTTAGTAAACTGAGTGTCTAGTAAGGGTCACATACCTTTCTAGGCATTTTGGTTATAGAAATACAGAAAACAGACAAAAAGTCTCTCTTCTCTGGGGCATATACGCTGTTACTAAATATGGGGTACCTTATGAGTACCAGGCTTTGGAGAAACCAAGGATGAAGTAAAAATGAAAGTGAAAGTTGCTTAGTCGTGTCTGACTCTGCAAAGCGAAGTAAATATATTTCTGCCTTAAATGAACCCATAGTCTGGGAGCCCTCTTAAATATGGTTGAAATTTGAGCAGACTCATTTTTGGGTCAGTTTTCTACAGAAGCTCTAGCACACTGGTCTGCTGTTACAGTTGCAGGGGCAGCAACTGTCTGTGTTTATACAGGTCAACTCAATTGAAGAATAACAATTAAAGAATAATGTCTTTAATTTCTACTCGAAAGAGGAAAGCAAGCTTCAAATGTGAACCGTCTCTTTTTGACTAACAAAGATGGCAGTCATAAATCATGTTAAAATAAAATTGTTGTGTTTGAAATGTATTTTTGTCTCCAGGACTCAGGCTATAATATTTATTGCAAATATTTTATTAGTTTGAGATTATAGTCTCATAGAATGTTCAGATTCAAAGAATCTCAGATACTGTCTATATTTTTCAGTTCCACACAATGCGTAGAACTTTAGAGATGGGCCAACCTGATTTCATCAGCCAAAGCCATCTTTCCAGGGGCAAATTACTTGCCCACCTTTTGTAATTTAAACGATAACCATTGGAAATTCCTGGCAGTCTAGTGGTTAGGGATTGGCACTTTCACTGACAGGACCCAGGTTTGATCCCAGGTTGTGGAAGTTGGAGCCCACAACCCGCACAGAACAGCCAAAAAATAAGTTAAATAAACAATAAACATATATTAGTTTGATGCTTTCATTTAATTTATCTAAATAATGCATCTCCATAACTTAAAACTTCACATAGCACCCAAACTCCCGTTACTACAGGGCAGAGGCATCATTGCCTCAGCTGCTAGGAGGGGCAGCTGCCGTATTTTTAATAGGTATTTTAATAGGTATATAGTATATCTAACTTTACTCTCAATGCAAAATTCCAGTAAGAATTATTATACTGCCAACTCCTTCTGTATACTGAGACAAAGCTCTCCTTAAGGTCTTCCATTTTTGTGGATTTTCTTTTCTTTTTCTTTTTTTTGCTTTCCCTCATATAATATTCTCTAGCCATCTCAGAGAGCATAGGAATTAAATAATACATATAAGTGCTTTGAATATTTTGCATTCAGAAATGAGCATAGCTGCCTCTTCCTTCACACCAGCTGCTTATATTTTTGAGATGAGCAAGGATTAGAATAGTCACTTTGGAATTTTTCTGCTATGCAATGTCAGACAATGTGTTTGCATGCCACTGGGTTCCATCATACAGTGTTTGGTGATAAAGTCTATTCACTTGGCCCTCAGTTTCTTTCAGCTTTATCACTGTAATATATTTATTAGCTTTCCTTTACATGTGCAAGTTGATGTAGATAGTGTAGAAAAAGAATCACTCCACAAGAGGAATAATACATTCTAAGAAGACAAATGAATCTCCACCAAAAAAAAAAAAAAAATTAGTGAATTCATGTTGGATATTCCCTGGTAGCTCAGACAGTAAAGAATCTACCTGCAATGCAGGAGATCTGGGTTTGATCCCTGGGTCGGGAAGATCCCCTAGAGAAAGGAGTGGCAACCCACTCCAATATTCTTGCCTGCAGAATTCTATGGACAGAGGAGCCTGACAGGCTACAGTCCACGGGGTCACAAAGAGTCGGACATGACTGAGCAACTAACTCTTCACTTTCTTCATATATGGATATAGACACTGGAGGTAGGATTTGATCAAGTAATTATACTAAGTATGAGCCAAAGATTACATCTGTTGGAGGAGAGAGGATTGGAGGCCAGTGTGAGCAAATCACAAGTAGGAGGTTTCGGGGGAAATTTAAGTGAACTTGGTGAAGATGTTCCCAGGGTTATTTCTATAGGGACCCATTGCTATCAACATTGCCAACCAGTAAACAAAGATTGCTAGAGGCTCTGAAGTAGATCAAAATAGTTTAAGAGGAGGATAATAACAAAATCTACTCCCAGACCCATACTGAAAACACCATACAGCCATACAGAGAGCACCCATAACATGTTCTTTTGACTCCAGTAGCTACAGGGTAGTTCATGTTTGTTCTTTTTAATTTAGAAGATTTTAGGTGAATGTCTAGATGACTTATTTTTGTTATGTTGTACTCAGCAATGTGCATAGTAATAACTAGAGGGAAATATAGATCACAAAAAACAAGGCCACTCAAGCCATTGACAGGAGGGGGATTAAGGTGGTTTGTGCTTGCTCTCTCTCCCCTTCATTTTCAGTAAACTATATTCTTTTGGGTTTTTTCCTCATCCTCTTGGGTATTTTTATAAGAGAGTTTTCCTCTTTCTTCTGTTGTAAACATTTTTCCCATCTCAGCATCCTTCTTAAATTCAAGAAACATTTTCCTTTGCAATGTACAATGAAAGGCAATTATGTTAGAAAATATCAGAGATGGCTTTGTCATGTCTGACGGTGTTAAATCATGTTGTGTCCTAAAGAGCTCGGTAAATGAGGCCAAGGGAATGATTTGACAATTGAACAAGACTTCAGTCGCCTCTCCCAGCCTTCCCCTAAACTCGCTGAGGAGAGAGAGACTCAGGTGATGGGTGAAAAGTATCTTTCCTTTAAAGGACTCTGGAGGTTCTGGCAAACCTTATTTTAGGTTTTGCTTGCAAGGCAGAGCCAGCATTTGCAAAGGGGGTCTTTGTAGTCTTTTTTTTTTTTTCTCCCAGCATTTAATTTGAATTCAAGATGGTGTGAGGGAATTAAAAGAGGAACATTAATTGCTCAGCAGTTAGTAGCTACTGCCTACTGTATGGAAGGATCTGCATAGGGACAGAAGGGTGAATAAGACAGATATATGCTACCTGTCTTCATGGAGCTTACATAGCAGGAAGAAAGCATAAAGCAAACTAATTTCACAAGCAACTATTTAATCACAAGATGAGTTCAGTGAAGGAGAGCAAGCTGCTAAGAAAGCTGAAGGGGATGTGAGCTAGTGTTCTGATGTGGCAAGAGTTTCTTGAGGGTACAGTGTAGAAGCTGCACTGTTCAGGATGAGAAGTTAGGTAAGCAGGAGAGGAGAACAAGGCGAAGTATTGTAACCCAAGAGAAGAGTCTGTGCTAAGGCCTTGCTGTAGGGAGCCGGCTGTATCACGTTTCAGGTTTTTAGTCTACAGGTTTGCTCTAAAGTCTTGAAACATACCAGATCTGACCATGTTAACTGACCAGGAGGCCACCCTTAAGGAAGCTAACAGGATGAAGCACCATCAGTTACTATGACAGAGTGATGCGGGGCTGGTTTGAATGAGTTTGCAAAGCTGGATTGAATGGCACGCCATGTTGAGTGGGCTTCGTCGTCTCCTGTTCTGAACCCTCTAGATTCCTGCCTGGATGGCGTGCCATGGTTTCCTCAGTGACAATCGGAGATGCAAACAATTTAAGCCGAAACCTCACAGATGCATGTGTAAGAATTGATACAAATGCATGCATACACTGTGCTTAGCACAGTTATGCTCAATACATTGAACTCTGTTTGCTAAAGAGTGACCACACACATTGAACAGATCGTATGTCACAGATGTCATGTCATAGACCCTCATGCATTGTAAAGTCAAGGAACTATCTAGTTGGGGATTTCTCTGGTGGTCCAGTGGTTAGGACTCTGCACTTTCACTGCTGAGGGCCCAGGTTCAGTCCCTGGTTGGAGAACTAAGATCCACAAGCCAAACAGTGCAGCCAAAAAACAGCAACAACAACAAAATTAGTATGTGTGTGTATCTAGGTTTTCAGACTTTACAGCCGTCCTGTATGTCACCTCCTGGTTTCTTTAATAGAACACCAGTAACCAGGAATCAGCAATTGGAAAACATCTAACTCTTCTTCCTGGGGCTTCCCAGGTGGCTCAGTGGTAAAGAATTGACCTGCCAGTGCAGGAGATACTGGAGACGTGGCTTCGATCCCTGAGTTGGAAAGATCTCCTAGAGAAGGAAGTGCCACCCCACTCCAGTATTCTTGTCTGGAAAATCTCATAAACAGAGGAACCTCGGGGGACAGTCCAAGGGAGTCACAAAGAGTCAGATACGACTTAGCGACTGACACACACACACAATTCTTCTTCCTCCTTTCTTATGCTTTGTCTTGGTGTTTTCTTTTTTTTTTTTTTTCCTTAGTGAAAACTGTGAAGCTCAGTGGAAGTTTTCCTGCAGTTTGATTACCCTCTCTATTTAATTTTGTAATAAAAACTCTGAACCAGAAGCTGAAGATAATGTGCCCAATTCAATTCATATGTCAATTTCTTCTTAATTGTAATTATTTCCCCTAGTTCTTCCCACTCTTGCTGCCCAGGCATAGCTGAGGCTTGGGTGATTATAAGACATCATGCCTATACTGTCAATTATGCCTCCTGCTTTCAGATTAAATTCATTTAATACCATTGTTCTGATTATTAGTAATAATAGCGGGCATCTCCAGCCAAAGCTGGATGAATAGTTTTCACAGTCTTTGCCTCCAAACTTAGCATGTTTTACTTTTTTACCCAGATGATTTCTTCTTTCTTTAATGGTGCAGCATGTTCCGTTTACTGTGTTGCATTTAAATGTTACTTAGATCATACAAAATACAAGGCTTTCTTAGACATTTCTTCTTGGTGTGAAGTGATGGTCTATTTCCCCAGGTGTAGTTTTCACCAACTACTGGATGGCAGTGGAGGTTTCTCTTAGTAACAAGACTACGGCTTTGAAGAAGTATTTGAACTGGCAAAGGATGTCTGTTGGCTATCTAGTCTTTCTCAGAAAGGCCCCAGGTTTTCATCCTCAAAAGCACACGTGGCTTTGACTCCTGTGATGACTCCAAAGCGAACACTTATCTTTCTGCCTTTTTACTGAAATGTCCCCAGTGCCATCGCTAACAAAGCAGCAGGATGGTCCAGCCAACTTAAAAATAGTCTTGGCCCTTCAGCAACATGTTAGTTCTTTCCAACTTCTTTCCCAGACTCAAATCTCAATGTTTTCTGTGCTTAAAACTACATTTGTAATAAGATCACCCAGACAGCTTCAGGAAAAGAGATCAGAAAAAGGCTTGGTGGAGAGTCCAGGCTTTTATTTTCTTATTTTGCACTTTGTGTTGTGTTAGTCGCTCAGTCGTGTCTGACTCTTTGCAGCCCCATGGACTGTAGTCCACCAGGCTCCTCCGTCCATGGAATCCTCCAGGCAAGAATACTGGAGTGGGTTGCCATTCCCTTCTCCAGAGGATCTTCCTGATCCAGGGATCAAACCCAGGTCTCCCACCTTGCAGGCAGATTCTTTACCATCTAAGTCACCAGGGAAGCCCCATTTTGCACTTTATTGTTTAGCAAATTAGAAGAAAGCAATGCAGTTTAATTCTGACTATGTAAAATGTTTGTACTTTAAATTGTAAATGTCTCTTAATGATACTGCTTCTATAAGTAATGCTTCATGGACTTTCTGGTAGAAAAATTATATGATGGTTCCTCACCAGAGTTGAGGTGCCAAGGCTACTGTACTACTCTTTCTTATCCTGGTTTTGTTTTCTCTTGATGGCTCATTGATACAATGTCCTACTTCTCCTTACCATGAATCACAGCCTCATAGACCATCAAACTTTTGCCTGTAAAATGAAGGGTGTGTCTCAGAATCCCAGAGTGGGCTCTCCTTCAAGGGTCCCAGCCTGTGAGCTCACTCATTCACTGTGCCTTTAGCCTGCCTTCGAAGGCTCTCCTTTTTTTGGTCAGCAGCCCCCTGGCCTCTAACTGTTAATTAGCATGTTTTCAACCTCCCCGCCCTGCTCAGTTCCCTTACTGACCTCTGTGCCACTGAATTCCAAATGCTACTTTGTTTCAGAAGAAACTATCCATTGATCGTGAGTTTCTTTAAATCCCTCCACCTCAAAGTTTACCTGCATCCATGCTCGCCTTAGAAGTCCTTCACCTCTCTGTTCAAAATCTTGTGTTCCTGATCCTTCCAACCCGGACTCTTCCCAAGCTTTTTGACATCATTCATTGCCTTGATTTTCTGGTAGTCCCATTGATAAAATCTCTTCAGCTTATGAGTATATCTAGGGCATGAGAAATGCTGGACTGAAAGAAACACAAGCTGGAATCAAGATTGCCAGGAGAAATATCAATAACCTCAGATATGCAGATGACACCACCCTTATGGCAGAAAGTGAAGAGAAGCTAAAAAGCCTCTTGAAGAAAGTGAAAGAGGGGAACGAAAAAGTTGGCTTAAAGCTCAACATTCAGAAAACGAAGATCATGGCATCCGGTCCCATCACTTCATGGGAAATAGATGGGGAAACAGTGGAAACAGTGTCAGACTTTATTTTGGGGGGGCTCCAAAATCACTGCAGATGGTGACTGCAGCCATGAAATTAAAAGACGCTTACTCCTTGGAAGAAAAGTTATGACCAACCTAGATAGTATATTTAAAAGCAGAGACATTACTTTGCCGACTAAGGTCCGTCTAATCAAGGCTATGGTTTTTCCTGTGGTCATGTATGGCTGTGAGAGTTGGACTGTGAAGAAAGCTGAGTGCAGAAGAATTGATGCTTTTGAACTGTGGTGTTGGAGAAGACTCTTGAGAGTCCTTTGGACTGCAAGGAGATCCAACCAGTCCATTCTGAAGGAGATCAGCCCTGGGATTTCTCTGGAAGGAATGATGCTAAAGCTGAAACTCCTGTACTTTAGCCACCTCATGTGAAGAGTTGACTCACTGGAAAAGCCTCTGCTGCTGGAAGGGATTGGGGGCAGGAGGAGAAGGGGACGACTGAGGATGAGATGGCTGGATGGCATCACGGACTCGATAGATGTGAGTCTGGGTGAACTCCGGGAGATGGTGATGGACAGGGAGGCCTGGCGTGCTGCGATTCATGGGGTTGCAAATAGTTGGACACAACTGAGTGACTGAACTGAACTGAACTGAGGGCTTTTCCATCTCAAAACAATAAGCAGGTTCTGTGAACCTGTTTCCTACCCTTGCCATCAGCTCCCTACTCTTACCAGATGAGGACACTCTCTTTCTTTTATGCTTAAATTTCATCAGTATTATACTCTCAACAATTTCCCTTTCTAGAAGAGAATTATATGTTTATTGCAAAGAAAAATCACTGTTAAACAATTTCCAGCTATGATCTCACCCTTCATGTGGAATCACACTTATAAGGCCCTACAAGTTCCCACCCCATGCTTGCTTTCTTTTTTTTTTTTTAAAATTAGTGTTTGTTTCTTTGGCTGCACTGGGTCTTAGTTACAGTACATGGGATCTTGGATAGATAATAAAAATATCAGCATTTCCATAGAGTTACTGAAGAAAATATGAGTTCATTGGTTTCTTATCTTTAGACTACTGCATGCCTGATACATGGTGGGTTTCCTGGTGGCTCTCCTGCAATGCAGGACTCCTAGGTTCTATCCCTGGGCCAGGAAGATCCCCTTTAGAAGGGAATGGCTACCCACACCAGTGCTTTTTTGTCTGTATAATTATATGGAAAGAGGAGACTGGCAGGGTAAAATCAGCCTCTCTCAAAGTTGACTGTCTCAACAGTTAGACAATGGGGTCTCAAAGAGTTGGACAGGACTAAGTGACTAGCTGATACGTAGTTAAGTAAGTTCAGTTCAGTCCAGTGCAGTCAATCACTTGTGTCCAACTCTTTGCAAACCCGTGGACTGCAGCACGCTAGATCTTCCTGTCCATCACCAACTCCCGGAGCTTACTCAAACTCGTGTGCATCGAGTCGGTGATGCCATCCAACCATCTCATCCTCTGCCGACCCCTTCTCCTCCTGCATTCAGTCTTTCCCAGCATCAGGGTCTTTTCCAGTAAGTCAGTTCTTCGCATCAGGTGGACAAAGTATTAGAGTTTCAGCTTCAGCATCAGTCCTTCCAATGAATATTCAGGACTGATTTCCTTTAAATGGACTGGTTGGATCTCCCTGCTGTCCAAGGGACTCTCAAGAGTCTTCTCCAACACCACAGTTCAAAATTAAGTACTCAGTAAATGTTAACTATTATTATTGTTTTTGCTCTTTTACTCACCCTCTGCTTAGTAAAGTAACAATTGCTCAAAGACACAGTTCCAATATTTCCTGCTTGCTGAGTTACCCACCTGCTCTCCCACCCTGTCTCACTCTACTGAGCTCAGGTTGATGTCCTTTTTCTCAGTGTGTTAGATGACACCACCCTTATGGCAGAAAGTGAAGAGGAACTAAAGAGCCTCTTGATGAAAGTCAAAGAGGAAAGTGAAAAAGCTGGCTTAAAACTCAACATTCAAAAAGGTGTGATCATTGCATCTGGTCTCATCATTTCATGGCAAATAGATGGGGAAACAATGGAAACAGTGAGAGTTTATTTTCTTGGGCCCCAATATCACTGAAGATGGTAACTACAGCCACGAAATTAAAAGACATTTGCTCCTTGGAAGAAAAGCTCTGACAAACCTAGATAGCATATTGAAAAGAAAAGGCATTACTTTACCAACAAAAGCTCTGTCTAGTCAAGGCTACGGTTTTTCCAGTAGTTATATATGGATGTGAGAGTTGGACCATAAAGCTGAGCACTGAACAATTGATGCTTTTGAACTGTGGTGTTGGAGAAGACTCTTGAGAGTCCCTTGGGCTGCAAGGATATCAAACCAATAAATTCTAAAGGAAATAAGTCCTTTGGACTATTCATTGGAAGGACTGATGCTGAAGCTGAAACTGCAATACTTTGGACACCTGATGTGAAGAACTGACTCACTGGAGAAGACCCTGATGCTGGGAACGATTGAAGGCGGGAAGGGGACGATAGAGGATGAAATGGTTGGATGGTATCACTGAATTGATGGATGTGAGTTTGAGTAAGCTCTGGGAGTTGGTGATGGACAGGGAAGCCTGGCGTGCTGCAGACCATGGGGTTGCAAAGAGTTGGACACGACTGAGCGACTGAACTGAACTGAACCATAAGTGCAATGAACTTCTGTGCGTATTCTCTTCCCATTTCTCAGGCAGGTAGACTGAGGTATGGAACTTAAGAACGTTAGCCATTCTTCAAACCAAGCAGTACCAGGTTCTCTGTTTAACACCAGAGCCTCTGAAGGACCCACCTGTACTGCCATGTAAATCCATAATGATTTTTCAGTCAGGTTCCTAGACCATTTCCAAGTCTTCCTTCCCACTGATATACTTCAAGCAGATATGAATGGGTCATAAATAAACTCTGAAGATAAAGAAAATTAAACCCATTATATTTTTCTCAATGTTATCAGAGCATTCAACAAACTAGAGAGAAATTCTTCAGAATGGTGATCACTGTGTGTGTATGTGTGTGTGTGTGTGTATACCATGTAGAGAAGTAGAGAATTATATTTATTTACACGGTAAAAGCTGTGAGCTGTTGTTTGAGCTTCTGTTTTAGATGTATGTAGATAGAGAAAACCCAAGAGTTAAGCTATTGAATGAGTTTTACTCTGTGTGTTTCTAGATAGTGGAGGCTATAAAAAAGCAGTATTTATCTGTATGTGTGTTCTATACTGATGTAATCTATCTCCCTAATTAGATAGTCAATTATTTTTAAAGAGCTGCAAATAAGCCCTATAAGAATGTCATAAATGCATTCCATTTAGAAACATCTTGCAGATAAATTTTATTTTTATTCTTCGTACATCCTCCCGCAGCCTTAAAAGAACAACAAAATATCTTACTACTCAACTAATTCCAGAAACGGATCGTGACTGCCTAGTAGTATGTTAATCGTGGTTACTGTTCCTTCTCTTTTGACATTGTTATTCTTTAGGATAGAAAAGGTGGGTGGTGTGTGGGTCTCCTTGGAGAAATGAACAGTTGGAGGAGACAAGCTTCTCAAGAGATATAATGTTATTTTCATGCAAAGTTTCTCAAGTAATAAAAAGGGGCTTGAAAATGGTGAAAATGCATGATGTAAAAGAAGAATTATTAATACGAGCACTGTATCTTTTACTTCCATAGGATCTTGCAGTACGTAGACAGACCTGTCAGAGGCAAGAGGATTGATTAAGGAAAGTGAAGGAATAACTTGTGCAGGTTTAAAGGAGCTAGATTTGTATTGTTTGGCTAAATGACAAGTCAGAGAAAATGACATTACGAGTTGCGGATATTTGTAAATGGCTGGCCACAAGGAGAGGAAGGAATTACTTAGGTAATGGAATGAAATCAAGGGAAGAACTGTAAACTCAGGATCTGGATTCTGTTCTTGACGGTGAGAATTAATTATAAAAGACCTATACTGGAGCCTACTGCTTGAATTAAAGCAAGAGACAAGGATACAGGGTAGAGTAACCTGAAGTTGCGAATAGTCTACTCTGTTCTGAGCAACTTGCTGCCAGGAAGCCTCTTACTCATTTTTTAATTCCTAGGACTTAACACATTATAAGAACTCCATTGAGAGAGAATCGTGCTCAGCCCAGTAAGAAGAGAAAGGCCACTGGAGTTAGAGAGTGAAGATTTTATGACATCACCACTGATTTATTACTGTAGAACCTTAAGCAAGTTATTTAATTCCACTTTATGGATGGGCCTATGGAAGACCTAACAAGGCTTCTCTGGTGGCTCAGACAGTACAGGAGAGCGGATTCGATCCCCGGGTCGGGAAGATCCCCTGGAGAAGGAAATGGCTACCCACTCCGGTATTCTTGCCTGGAGAATCCCCTGGACAGAGGAGCCTGGTGGGCTACAGTCCATGGGGTCGCAGAGTCAGATACAACTGAGTGACTAACATTATCACTACTACTTTCATGACAGGATTGATGTGTGGTTTCTACAAATCCTCTTAACATCTCCTTTCACCTACTGAGCAGCAAAAGAGCCCACCTCTTCTCCCCACCATCACTGCCATTATCTTGTTTACTTTCGTAGTTTCATAACTGCTTTCCCGGACGCCAGTCTTGCCCATCGGTACAAGTTTCCACAGTGGTGTCAGGGTAACTTTTTGCAGTGGACATCTGCCTACGCCATCTCCTAGCTTAAAACCTCCAAAGGATCCCAAGGCCTTCAGGATAAAATCTGATCTTAGGAGCATATACTTCACGCAAGCATCTGCTTTCTTTCTCGTTCATTTTACCCCACCCCTCTCCCATAATGCTCTAGCCAGGCTGACTTGCTTGCCAGCATGAATTCGCAAATGAACTTTCGTGTTTTCAGCCATAAACATGCTGGTCTCTATGTTAGGAACTCAATCTCTCAATCTTTTTTTTTTCTGGCTAGCTCTTGTTCTTCCCAAAACACTCAGCTCAGACTTTACATCTTTGGGGATATCTTATCTGGAATCCAGGTGCCTCTCTCTTGTGTTTCCATAGTAATGGAGCTTATCATTACTGTAGTATTAATTCTATTATATTGTAATTGTCTTTTCATATCTGCCTCTCTTAATAGATTTTAGTCTTCGTTTGGACAGACACTTATATTAGCGCCTGCCATTTGGCAGGCATTCGATATTTTTTAAAATAAAAATGTATTGATATATGGATGCACAGATGGGTGGGTCAAATGTAACAAAATACCTGGGATATAAAGGATCATCACTTAAGATCGTTTCTCTTCTCTTGAATTACTGAAATTAAGGAATGCACTTGGCTATGTCTGGCTATTATGCTTTCAAATGAATTTTATTCAGAGTCTTTTCTATGTACTATACCGTCCACCACATGGGCAAGATAACTGCAATCTAGAGGAACAGCAGGAGGCTAGGAGACCTGGCGTGTTTATGAGCACGTATCAGAGAGAAATATAACTAGCGTTGCGGTGAGACTTGAAAATATCATACCCAAATCTTCATTTTTACAGCTGGCTGCTTTGTGAATTCTGGGAGGCTGATAGGAAAGCGATGGAAATGGGTGGCTGAGATGGGAGTGGTAGGAGGGATGAGGGAGAAAGAGACCGAAAACCTGCTCTTCCTTTTAGGCTTGCCTCTCCCTCTCTGGGACTTGCCCACCACCAGCTGCTTAATCTTAAGACACATGGCCAGACACCCCCCCAACCCCCGCCCTGGACTAGCGTTTGCCCCAAGTCTTGGGTACACTGTAGCATCTAAAATGATCAATCGCTCATTCCAAGAACAGAATGTTAAGATTCATGAAATTCAAGTCCATTCCATTAATAACCCGGCCAGGGCTCTCATTCCGCCTCCTCCTTTGTTTTCCCCTTTGCCGAGTCTCCACTCTTACCCTTTTGTGAAGGTGTTTGTGTAAAGGAGACAAATGAAATTTCAGACGCGGCAGTGAATAGCCACCTGAAAGCACACCCCAGGGGCCCTGTGTCCCTTTGCAGCTCTGTGATAAATTGCCATTTTTAGAATTAATTGCTACCTTTTCCAGGAAGTGTTTACTCATGTTCATCTCTTTATTGGTTCACCAGTGAACCTCTGAGACTGAGACAAACTTGCCTTCCCCCTCACAGGAGCTTGCCATGCAAGGCACAAGCACCAATTGGTAAAGCTGACAGGGTGGAGTTAAGTTAGTAAAGCTGACACGGTGGAGACCAGCTGGAGACCAGCTCCATGCTGGTCTCTGGAGCGCTGAACTTAGCACAGACCAAACCCTCTCCTCTCTCAGACGATGCCTTTGAATTGACTGACTCATTTTTGCTTTCTTTTGACTCCAAGTTCAAATTTCTATGAAATTGTACTTCAAGCTAGATCTCCCAGGCTCAGGGAAGGAGGACTATTCTTTCAGCAAAGCACTTTTCTCTCCTTGGTCAGATGGCTGCCATGGGCAAGAGCTGAAAGAAAGTGATCTGTTTTTCACGCGCCTCCTTACAGATGTCGCTCAGCCTGTTCAGGTTTACAAAGCAGTGCTGGCACGCATGTGGCCCAGCCCTTACTCCAGCCTCAGAGACAGGCTGGCTAAAACATCTGCTTAAAAGATGGCTCTGACCTCCTCACAGATGTCACTCAGCCTGCTCAGGTTTACAAAGCAGTGCTGGCACGCATGTGGCCCAGCCCTTACTCCACCCTCAGAGACAGGCTGGCTAAAACATCTGCTTAAAAGATGGCTCTGAAGGGCCCACTGTTGAGAAGGAACTTGAGTCTTAATTGTACCATACTTTTTTTTTTTTTAATTTGGGGGATGTGTTGTCTTGGTTTCTGCTCTATAACAAAGTGAAATAAGCTGTATGTATACATACATCCCCTCTCTCTTAGACCTTCCTCACACCCACCCTTTCCAACCTATCTCGGTCACCACGGAGAACTGAACTGAGCTCCTTGCAAGCATAACAGGTTCCTACTAGCTATCAGAGAAGGTAATGGCAACCCACTCCGGTCCTCTTGCCTGAAAAATCCCACGGACGGAGGAGACTGGTAGGCTGCAGTCCATGGGGTCGCTAAGAGTTGGACACGACTGAAGCAACTTAGCAGCAGCAGCTGCCACTAGCTATCTGTTTTTTACTGATAACTTCTCTCTATGTCACAGAGATCCAGAAAGTTTACAATATACTCTTTATATCTGGAACGTCTATTATGGCTGTAAATGTAATATATTTTGTGAGTCTGAACCAGGGGTGACTTCTGACCCCCGCACATCCCCACTTTAGGAAGACTTTGAGCAATGTATGAAAACATTTTGGGTTGTCACAGTTGGGTCAGGGCGAGTATGCGGAGGTGCTCTTGGTGCATTGTAAACAGAGACCACAGATGTTCCAGCATATCCCATAATGTACATCAACTCTGAAATGTGTAAATCAAGACAACCTCGGTATCCTGCCTGGAATGCTATGGGAAGTACTTCAAAAGTAAAAGCTATGACTTCTGTTCTCCAAGCATTAGGGAGGAAAACTATCCACATTTATTTTTGAGCTCTGGTTATATACAAAGCTCTGTGGCAACTGCAAAACAAAGGCATGTCAGTGCCCTCAAGGGATTTATGGTATCCTGGAGAAGCTTAAAATTTAGTAAGAAACTAACACAGATATAAGCCCACAGTGAGTGATACTGGAAAGATTTTAAGAAGATTTAACAGAAAAGGGGGAATTTGACCAGAGTCTTGAGGTGACTGAGTGAGGAAGCAGATAGGACTGGCGGTGATGTGTGTGGAAGAGTGGAGAAGGTAGGGGGCCTGGGACGAGGTCATGAAGCCCAGTGGCCTGCGTTCATTGCCATACCTTCAAGCATGCCCAGCAAAGCCCACTGTAGAAACTGCTCACATATTTGGAAGATCAGAGAGACCGCTCTGGTTTTCAAGTCTTTTCAGGATAGTTTATTAGAGTAACTATTTTTGGTATTGAAAATAGGTAAACATAAAAAGTGGGCCAAGAAATCTAGAACTCCTGTAGGACTTTTAGACTGACACACATCTGAAAATTTCCATTTTGCCAAACAAAGCAAAAATGACAAGTGGGCTCCGAAAATAGTCTTTGATGCTCCCTTTATTCAGTTTAGCAGAGAAGGAGATGGCAACCCACTCCAGTATTCTTGCCTGGAGAATCCCATGGATGGAGGAGCCTGGCGGGCTACAGTCCACGGAGTCGCAAAGAGTCGGACACGACTGAGCGACTTCACTTTCACGTTATTCAGTTTAGCAGAAATGGGATTTGAGACACACAGACAATTCTATGAGTTTCTTAAGGAACCTTTGATGTGTGATTTGCTTCTTTCTCTGAGGTTCATCTTGACTGTTCTTCTTTACCTCCAGGTCCCAGTGGCTGCTGTAGGGGAGTGTGGCTTTAGAGAAGGACTAGGATTGCAAGGGGAGAGTTGAATTCCATTTCTGACTCTCTACTAACAAGCTGAGTGACACTGGGCAAAACTGCCAGTGAAGAGGTTGTGTTGGACTAGGTCATGTCCAGTTCTAACCTTAGATACAGATTCCCCCATTGATTCCCTTGTTCCATTCAAAGAGGTTAGAGAAAGTATGGCCTATCTCAGACACATTTTGTGATCTTTCGGTGAAATGTTGAAATAAGCAGTTTCAAGAGCCTTATGTTCCCACGAATGGCCTGGTATACCTTATGAATAAACAACACTGGTTTTTGTTACTGGATCTCATTCACAGCATATTTACACAGTCATAACTCCACAGTGTTTCCTGACAGAAATTCTGGAAGGGGGAAAATGACAGTGCAGTTGTCTGCTAACATCTGGGTGTACTTTTTATACATGGATATGGCCCTGAGGAGTATCATTCCAAGGCAGGAATCTAACCTGATTCATATTTCTACGTAGAGGCTCTTCAAGAAACTGTCAAATGCTCCCCACTGTGACAAACGGGCATCCTAGGGAGCTTACAGAAGTAGAGTTTAGATGCATTTTGGAAGAAATTCCTACTGTCTTTCCAAGGAAAAGACTCCTGCAATATTTTTTTGCTAAAGAGATCAGTATTTTTTTATCTCTTGTTTGTCTTGACAGCATGGAAACCAGAGACCGAGGCTGGATTTTTCTGTTCCTATTGTCTCATTTGTTTGAAAAAGCAAATTTTAATTAAAGTCATTCATGTGAACTTAAAGACTAAAAAGTAGGATTTGCTTTCAAATGTCCTGGTCTGACTCAGTTTCTGCAGTTTAGTGACAACTGCGTTAGAAGTACTGATGCTGAAAGCTCAGCCTCTGGGCACCACTGCCAAATCAAATCTTTGAGACGAAATTTTGGGTAAAATCAGGAAGAATAGCTTTATTCCTTTGCCAGGCAATGGCGAACCCAGCAGGCTTATGCCCTGAAAAGTTGTACATTCCAACCTGGGAGGATGTGATAAGAAGTTTTATAGCAGTGGTGCTGATAAGAATCAGGATGAGTACAGGGTCTGCCTGCCTTTAATCTGGCCTCGGGGGTCTCCTGATGTTCCCTGAAGAACGCTTCATCAAATAGTCCAATCTTCCTTTTCTTGGGGTTTTAAGAGCTCAAGGATGTAAGATATTGTCTGTGTATCCATTGAGGGGGGGACCAGCATCCTGTCCCAAGGCTGAACTATTGTTTCTTGACTGTTCCTCCCTTGTCTCTGCATGCCCTCCCTTACTTGATTAGCCCTAACCTACCCTTTAGAGCTCAGGAAAGGTCCTGGAGGCTGAAGCTTATTCCCTACAGATAAGAAACGGGACCCAGAAAGGTCCCCATGACTAGGAGCCCCACAGGGGTTCAGTTTTAGTAATGGTGTTGTTTTCTCAGTCATGAGATTGACAAAATCTGTCTGGAAACAATATTTGATTGTAGAATTGCTTTCACATAACTTCATTCCATTGTAATGATTTAACTTAGCAGGGAAAAAAAAAACAAAAAACCAAACGTTTAATGCACTAATCTTTGCACACTGACCACAACTTAATTCATTCAATAAAAGGACTAGTATGTTGAATCTAAAGTGCATCGAGTACTGTTTCAGTTGACTTTGCACAAGTATTTCCCCAGTGTTAATGGAGAGTTCTGTGATTATTGATCTGAATTATCTACTGGTTATAACTATCACTTCCCTGAATACAGTGCTTGAAGTGAAGTGAATTTGCTCAGTCGTGTCCAACTCTTTGCAACCCCATGAACTGTAGGCTACCAGTCTCCTCAGTCCATGGAATTTTCCAGGGAAGAATACTGGAGTGGGTTGTCATTTCCTTCTCCAGGGGATCTTCCCAACCCAGGGATCGAACCCTGGTCTTCCGCATTGTAGGCAGACGCTTTACCATCTGAGCCACCAGGGAAGCCCGAATACAGTGCTTACCAGGTGCTCTGTGCGAAGCTGAGAGCTTTGTGTGCATGGTGCTATTATTTCCCCAGTTTACAGATGAGGAAGGCAAAAAGTGATAGTGTTAGTTGCTCAGTCGTGTCCAATTCTTTGGACCATAGCCTTCCAGGCTCCTCTGTCCATGGAATTCTCCAGGCAATAAAACTGGAGTGGGGAGTCATTCCTTTCCCCAGGGGATCTTCCTGAAGGCAACATATAAGCCAAATGATGTGCTGAAAGTCCAGGGGGATGGATGCCTTTTGCTTAATCGTTTGTTGAAAAATTCCTTGAGCTTTGAAACACAGAAAATTAAATAGAGTTGTTTCTGTTCTCTGAGGATGTAAGTTCACGCACTGTAACAGCTTTATCACTATGATTCTCAAATAATTAACATGAGACAGGTGACAAGGGAAAGAGATTGCCTTGAGGTCAAGCAGACCCATGTCTGCTTCTAATATCAAGAGAATCCATGTGACTTTGGCAGAATTACCTTCTTTCTCCATTTGCAGTGTTTCGGAGAAAATTGTAAATACTTTACATAAAGTACCTAGCACGGTGTCTGGCAGATTGTAGGTGTTCAATAAATGTCGCTGGTGGTGTTAGCAAGCTCAGGTTCAGCTGCTTGCCACTCAAGCTAATGCTTGGAGGACAAGTGCTGGTGGGAACAGAAAGGTGGCTTTATTCAGGAGGATGGTAACCTGGGGAGATGGCAGACTCATATCCAAACATCAACTTTGAAGATTCCACTTGGCCATCAAAGTCTTTAAAGGGAGAGTCTTTTGGTGAGGGAGTCAGAGTCTTCCTTACCTTCCACTGTGTGCAGACTTTCTTCTGATTGTTTGGTGGTTAGCTCACGGGGCAGTGCTCCAGGAATCTTGTACTCAGCCAGGATTTACCATCTTCCACCTGGGTAGGAGGGCTTTCCTGGTGGCTCAGATGGTAAAAATCCACCTGCAGTGTGGAAGACCTGGGTTATATCCCTGAGTCAGGAAGATCCTCCGGAGAAGGAACTGGAAACCCACTCCGGTATTGTGGCCTGGGAAATCCCACGGACAGAGGAGCCTGGTAGGCTACAGTCCAAGGGGTGGCAGCATCTGACAGAGCTAAGCCACTGACACACATGGGTGGGGACCCTAGTTCCTGCAGAAGAATTCAAAGATATGCTTATGCATATTCTTTGAGGAGGAACCAAAACCTTGTCCCACAGCAGCACCATTGTTTCTTGACTGTTCGTCCTTAGGTTCTGCATCCCCTCCCTTGCATGTCATCCTCTGTCCTCCCTTTCCCTTCCCGTCTTCAATCTTTCCCAGCATCAGGGTCTTTTCTAATGAGTCAGTTCTTCCCATTAGGTGGCCAAAGTATTGGAGTTTCAGCTTCAGCATCAGTCCTTCCAATGAACATTGAGTAGTGATTTCCTTTAGGATGGACTAGTTGGATCTCCTTACAGTCCAAGAGACACTCAAGAGTCTTCTCCAGCACCACAGTTCGAAAGCATCAATTCTTTGGCACTCAGCTTTCTTTATGGTCCAACTCTCACATCCGTACATGACTGCTGGAAAAATCATAGCTTTGACTAGACAGACCTTTGTTAGCAAAGTAACGTCTTTGCTTTTCAATATGCTGTCTACGTTGGTCATAGTTTTTCTTCCAAGGAGCAAGAGTCTTTTAATTTCAAGGCTGCAGTCACCATCTGCAGTGATTTTGGAGCCCAAGAAAATAAAGTATCTCACTGTATCCATTGTTTCCCCATCTATTTGCCATGAAGTGATGGGACCAGATGCCATGATCTTCATTTTTTGACTGTTGACTTTTGAGCCAGCTTTTTTATTCTCCTGTTTCACTTTCATCAAGAGGCTTTTGAGTTCCTCTTCACTTTCTGCCATAAGGATGGTATCATCTGCATATCTGAGATTATTGATATTTCTCCTAGCAATCTTGATTTCAACTTGTACTTCATCCAGCCCAACATTTCACATGATATACTCTGCATATCAGTTAAATAAGCAAGGTGACAATATACAGCCTTGATGTACTCCTTTTCTGATTTGGAACCTGTCCATTGTTCCATGTCTAGTTCTAACTGTTGCTTCTTGACCTGCATACAGATTTCTCAGGAGGCAGTTAAGATGGTCTGGTATTCACACCTCTTTAAGAATTTCCCACAGTTTGTTGTGATCCACACAGTCAAAGGCTTTAACATAGTCAGTGAAGCAGAAGTAGATGTTTTTCTGGAAGTCTCTTGCTTTTTCAAGGATCCGACAGATGTTGGCAATTTGATCTCTCTGCCTTTTCTAAATCCAGCTTGAACATCTCGAAGTTATCAGTTCACATACTGTTGAAGCCTTGGTTGGAGAATTTTGAGCATTACTTTGCTAGTGTGTGAGATGACTGCAGTTGTGCAATAGTTTGAACCTTCTTTGGCATTGCTTTTCTTTGGGATTTGAATCTACTCTTGGGAACTCAGGGAAGGTCAAGGAAGCTGAATGAATCCTATTTCCTGCAAACAAGAAATGGTGGACACAGAAAAGATTTGTACCCAGGAGGACGCCACAGGGTCCTGCTCCGTTTCAGTATGATTTTGCTATTGATAAAATTATTTAGCCATATGAACACACAGTGCTTAAGAAAATTAAGTGAAATCTCTGTTGCTATTACAGCATTTCCAGGTATTTGTTGCCCAAAATATATTTCTGATAAGCTTAGCATTTGCCGCTTTCTATTTGAAGCATAATTTGGTCTTTGTCCCTAGTTCCTGGTAGAGTTCCCCAAACCTTTGGAATTCCCTGAGTGATTGTATTATCTTCTGTGGTTTCTAGTAAGCCCGTTTCAGTCACACCTGCATTTATGCTAATGAAGTGACTTTGAATGGATCCCTAGGTAGGCTCAGGATGGATCCAGTGATTAGAGGGTGGGATCTCAACTCCACCTGTCAACTCCAGGAAAAGGAGGAGGGTTGGAGATTGAGCTTTACAAAATGTCTTGAGCAAGGAAATTGAGAGAGCTTTTGAACTGGAGGATGCACCTACGTCCTCCAGGATGGAAGTGTTCCCTTATTCCATAGACATGATAGCTCCTACCACCTTGTCCTAGGCACTTCTTCATGTGGCTCTTCATTTTGTATCTTTATATTGAGCTGGTGGTGAACATAACTCAAGTGTCTGAGTCCTGTGAGCCATTCAAGCAAATCGTCAAACCTTGGGAGCCAAGTTGGACAGAAGTATAGGGTAACCTGGGAGCTCAGTACTCGTGGCTGACATCTGAATTGAGGACGGTCTTAATGGAGCTGAAACCACACAATTCAGGTGGGGACTTGAACCCACAGTATTTTAATGGAGATCACACACCTGGTCTCAGGACTTAATGAAGCTCAGGTTCTTGATGTCTCATTGCAGAAAAGAATTCAGGAAGAGACAAAGTGATAAGAAGTGGATTTATTTAGAGTGATACACATTTCACAGACAAAATACCATCCGTCTCAAAAGGTGAGAATGTCTCTGGGAGAAATGCGCTCTGCAGATAGAATGTGGGCCATCATGAGAGACCCGCAAATATGAAGTGGTTATTTTTATGGCTGGGTAATTCCATAGGCTAATGAGTGAGAGGATTATTCTAACTATCTGAAGAAGGGGTGGGGATTTCCGGGAGTTGGGCCACCACCCACTTTTTGGCCTTTTATGGTTGGCCTCAGGACTGTCATGACACTGCTGGGTATGTCATTTAGCCAATGTATCACAGTGAGCGTAGAATGAGGCTCAAGGTCCACTGGAAGTTGAAGCTTCCACCGTCTTGGACCTGGTTGGTTCTACATGGCTGTGTCATTCTTTTAAAGGTTGTGCCCTGCCCCTTCCCTCCCGTTTCAGGTCAGCGCCTTTCACCTACAGAATTTGATGCTAACTCTGAGTTGTAAGTATCAGAATTGAATTGAAATGTAGGACACCCTTTTGGTGCCTGAGGAATTGGAGAGTTGGTTGTGGGTGTTGAAAAACACCCTGCTGCTGCTAAGTCGCTTCAGTCGTGTCCGACTCTGTGCGACCCCATAGACGGCAGCCCACCAGGCTCCCCCGTCCCTGGGATTCTCCAGGCAAGAACCCTGGACTACTAAAATCTGAGTGAAATCATATAATAATAAGAAAGTGCACTTATTTAAACCCTACATTGGTTGGTTTCTGGTTAACTGCTGTTTTACTGGACCAGGAGTATATCGGCAGCAAGTTTTAGAGGAACCATAAGCATTGTATATATAGAAAATCCTTGCTGACTAATCAGGTTAAGGATACAGATGCTATTTTCTGAAATAAATACATGCTTTTCTGGAGACCTATCCAGCAGTGTGTTGCCACTCAAGGTCACTTCAACTTTTCAGTAAAGGCCAAAGGACAGTGCCTGTAACCACAGGGTACCAGGATAGCCTGCATCAGGCCCAGGATGACATAAATTCAGTGGAGCACAGCCCAAACGGCTTATTTGTTTTAGGTCGCAGCCCCATGTATACCTTCAGGTGATTAGGTATAAGAAAAACATTGGCGCGTCTAACCTTTGAGGCTGAGAAATCTCATTTCTCTTTTCTTTTTGTTTTACTTCATCTGCGGTGAATGACTCTTATTTTCTTGTTGCTGTTTTATGACAGTTGGAAAAAAAAAAAAGGACTCCCGCTGTGCAAATATTATACTCATTCCTTTGGCCTGGAGGGAACCAGCTACAGGAGAAATCCTGGATCTTTTTCTTTTTTTTTTCATTCAGATCTGATAGGTTTTGAGCAACCCTTCTCTTAGCCCCTGATCTGAAGCTCAGATTCCCAGAGCCCTGGGGGTTGGGGGGAATGAGTCATTTCACATGTGTGCAAATCAGCTGAAATTCTACAAGGCTCCCCCCTTTGCAGGAAAAAGGGGCTGTTGAGTCTTACACTGCTGGCCTCTAATGAGAGTCACCTTCTCCCTGAAGCAAAGTGAGAGCGTTCCTGTGAAGCTCTACACAGTTCATGTCTGTGTTAGGATAAAGCATGTTAGAGCTAGCATAGTCCTGCATACAGTACGTTAACTGAGTAGGTGTTTCTACCGCGCCTTTAATTTAGTAGAACGTTAAAAGCAAAAATGACTACATGGAATAGCAGGGTCTTTGTTTGAAATTTCGACCACCTAGTTGATGGTGTGTAGAGACTCTGATTCCTCCTTCCAACCTGTGGAGAGCCAGTGGTGAGCTGGGTGATGGGCAGCTCCAATATTTCCAGCATGGGACCCGGCTGGAACTCTCAGTCCACTGGCCAGTCCCAATGTTCGCAGCCACCTAAACCTCCCCCCTGCCAGGAAACGGTCCCTTTCCTCCCTGATTGCTTTCTCTTATGAGAAGAAGGTCGATGGTACCCACCGCTTCTGGGGCAGCCCTTCATACAAGCCGTGGGTGCCCTTGAAAGGCAAACTGCCCCAGGAAGGCTTTGAAGAAGGCAGGGAGGGACTTTTTCATCTTTGCAGGCCCCAGCCAGAACATTGCTTCTCAGTGCAGTACAAGCAGTTTCAAAGTTATCTCCCATGCTGATATGAATGTGATAACACGGAGCAGAGAGGTGCCATAATGATTTCCTTTCAAATGGTTGCCTCACCATTTATCTTTGCACGCTGTCGCAGACTGATACGGTCAGGAGGTAGCAGTGGCATGGAATAATTAATCTCTCACTGGGGAAGTAAGTTCCTCATTTGTCTCCTGAGAAATTAGCACTGCATTGACAGGGAAAGTAGATGATACAGTGAGAAAGGAGAAGGGGTGTGGTGGTTTTAACTCCTGGTGCCAAACTGTATGTTTTCACTGAGCACCTACTATGTGCCATGTGCTGGGAATGCTGACAATACCTGTGCTGGAGTAGTTCATTGTCTCCTGGGGTCATATATTATTTCTAAACGCTAGTCACCTTTACGGAATGTCCAAAGCTACTACAGTGATGCTTGTATCTTCCTCTTAAGAAAAGATGAATTTCGCTGACTGCACTAGGTATTGTGAAGGCTCAGCTTCTGTAAGGAAGAGCCCTTCTTTCCACCATCACCAATATGAAGTGGCTTAAGAAGGTAACACTCCCAGGTGAGTGGTCTAGGACTCATGGAATATTCTGCGACGCCCAACAGGGGGCTCCCATCTCTGGTTTCAAGTCTTTCCTATTTTCCAGTCAATGGGAAGAGAAACAGGGAAAAAAATCACGCCTTGTGTTTAAGGGTAAGACCTAGAAGTAGCACTTAACACTTTGCCTCTGTCATAAGGCTACACCCACTTTGAAAGCAAAAAGGCAAGAAAATACAGTCACGAACTGGAAAGCCATGTACCTTAAAACCAGCTGGGCTGTTCTCTTTCTTATACAAACAAGGGAACCTAGACATTTAAAGGGACAATACGCAGTCTCTGTCACAAAAATATTGGGTAAGTTCCTATTTGCTTTTCTAAGTTTCCAGAAACTCACTTCTTGAGTGAGGTCTATGGTTCACTCCCTAAGTCAGTAACAGCCAAAGGTGTTGATGTTTGGCAGAAACTAACACAATATTGTAGTGCAATTATGCTTCAATTAAAAATAAATAAATTTAATTATATATACATATATATATATATAAGAATAACAGCCAAATGTTAACAAACCAAACCTGGGTCCGCTCACTCGTGCCCAGAAAAGCCAATCTACTGACGTCGGGTTGTGGTGAAGGAAAGTGCAGCATTTATTATAGACAGTGCTGGACACCTAGTGCTCAAAAGCACTCAGACTCCCTGATGGGTTTCAGGAAAGCATTTTGAAAGCCCAGGTGAGGGAAGGGAGTTGCAGAGTATATGACCAGTTCATGTGCAAGCGTAACAGGGAGGTGTCACAGGGGTTAACATTATCAATCTTCAGGCTCCAGTAGGTCTCCAGCAGGCTTGAGGACCATGTGCTCATGGTCATCGAGTAGTTAACATCTTCATGTGGTAGTGGTTTTGGCACCTGTAAAACAACCTGAATATTCATTGGAAGGACTGATGCTGAAGCTAAAGCTCCAATAATTTATCCACCTGATGCAAAGAGCTGACTCATTAGAAAAAACCCTGATGCTGGGAAAGATTGAAGGCAGGAGGAGAAGGGGACAACAAAGGATGAGATGGATGGATGGTATCACCGACTCAATGGACATGAGTTTGAGCAGGCTCCGGGAGTTGGTGATGGACAGGGAGGCCTGGCGTGCTGCAGTCCATGGAGTCGCAAAGAGTCGGACACGACTGAACAACTGAACAACAACAGAAACAACTCAGGAAATGTTCATCAGATACTGTTATCTAGGTTCAGAGAGGAGCTAAAGCAGAGGATACAAGGGAGGGCTTGTCCCCTCAAAGGCTCCCCCATAGGGTCTGTTCCCCTTACAAAGCAAAGGCTCCCCCCCCTTCCCTAGGTTCTGCCCTGAAAGAGGCATGGTAACTAACGGACTCGTGTGGGTGGGCATGGGGGCTGGGGTTGTTTTGAGCCAGTTTCTTTTTTGGGGGTAACATCATCGGCTGTCCTATGTGGAATTCAAATGAGAGCAGAGCATGACTCTAAGAAGCAGTTTGTGGAAAGAGTCAATCCGCTGTTATCCCTTCCTTTGAGGCTGTAAATGCACTGACTGGGCCAAGCAAAACAGTGGCATGATCCACCGGAGTAAGAAGGAGTGGCTGGTGGGTGACCAGGGAATCCTTCTGTCATAGAGAGATCCATGGCGGCATGTTTCCTCATAGAAAGGGGGCTGCTAGCCTGGGAAGCATACAGATGCTTTGAAGGGACCGTGGAAAGCAGCCACATGGCACTTATCATGGAGTCTGATGCTAATGGTGAATGCTTTCTCCTGTTTCTCCTGCTGAAGGCAGAGTGTTGTTGACAAGGCCCAGGAAATCTAGGCCCCAGCTTCCCAGGTGGTGCCTTTGGAATGCTGTCGAACCATCCCAAGTGGTTGAAGGGGGCCCGAAATCACTATAGACCCAGGCAAGTCCCCGGTAATCGTGCAGGCCTCTTCCACCTCCCTCATTTTCTCTGTGCACGGTGATTTCGAAAAGAATGCAAAGCGCTTGATGGAGACTTGCAGTTAGAATGGGTTCCTGCTAGACCCTTGGGAACTAGCTCAGCTGGTCACGATGGTGATTTCAAATATCAAGACACATTGGAGAATCAGGTCTGGCATTTTGATTTCCTCTATGAGGTTAGTACTTTGTATCCTGTTACATGGTTGGTATTTTATGAATGAAAAATGAGTTCTAGATATTAACTAATTCCCCAAATGAAGTGTTCCTGAATGAGCTACTTGTAGGTTAGAATTTAGTAAGTGGAAACTTTGAATGTACCAGATGAGAAAAATATTTAAGGGAAACTTATTGTGAATTCTTTAGTGAAGTGAACAATCGTCTTCCACCATCCTACCCATTAGCTTTGACAAGGTCAGTGAAGTAACTCTTTCCGTAAAATAATAATAATAATAATAATTCTGCCTTTGGAAGATACCACATCATTCTGTAAAGTCAGTTTCCTCCACTGTATAGTAATTTTTAGTAGGGATGGGGTATTAGCAGAGTGATCTCAAGAGTTTATCATTCTGAGTTGATGTTCCCTTTGGAAACATCCATGACTCAGAAATATACTGCATTAAAATCTCCCGTGATAGGAAAACAGTGTGTGTGGATTGCCAGACTGTGGTTTCTGTGGTTGAAGTAAAGAAAAACAATGGTGTTTTCCGAGCTCTTGACTCCACAGTGCAGGGTAGATCGAATGAACAGAGCAAACCACAGCCACTCATTCTGCTTCCGTCTGGTTTGCCTCTCCAGAAATTTCCTAAATTACAGCAATGCCAACGTGCCGGTTAGCATCAATGGAAACATCTTGCAAATTGTTAAATGGAGAGCTCAAGTTTAAAAGAACCTCCTTTATTCTGAGAAGAGATTTTATTTGGTTTCAGTTGTTCCTGTAGATTTTTTTAAATATAAAAGATTTCACAGAAGCATCATGCAAAATGGTGAAAAACAAAGTATTTTTTAAAACACATCCTATTTAGGACTGATTATTGTATTTTCCAGTTTAATATCCATTCCTTTCAGGTGACGTATCTTACTCTTTTTTGAAAACTTGTTTAGTGGCTAAGTTGTGCCTGACTCTTTTGTGACCCCATGGACCATAGCCCACCAGACTCCTCTGTCCATGGGATTTCCCAGGCAAGAATACTGGAGTGAGTTGCCATTTCCTTCTCCAGGGGATCTTCTGCACCCAGGGATGGCATTCAGGTTTCCTGAATTGGCAAGTGGATTCTTTACCACTGAGCCACCAAGGAAGCCCTTTTTAAAACTATCATCAATTAAAAACTACCATTTAAACACAAAACTCTTAACTAAGAAAATGAACCCAAACTCGTTAAATATTTCTACCCAATGAGCTTCTTGGCCCTCTAAATGACCCATTTTTTCAACCCCTCCCCTTTTTTTTAATTAGAATTTTCTCTTATCTCTGATTTTCCTTTTTTTAAAAAAAACTACGATTATCTAGCTTATCTTCTGTCGTTTCATTTATTATAGCCCTGATTTTAAAATACCTGCTTTTGTGGCCTTTCTACAGTATCTGACACACTTTGGCATGTGTTGGATATAACCCCTTTATTCCTTCATCCCCCACCTCCCCCAGTAAGTTCCACCTAGAGGTATAAAAATACAAATTAAATGAATTGGTCATTTTTGTGCCTGATCTTACCCTTGAGTCTCTTATTTTTGTGTTTAGCCATAGTCTCCTGGAAAGCTGGATTTTTTTTTTCCCCTGAGACTACGAGGAACACTGTGCTGAACTCACCCTATCTGAGGCTCTCTATTTTTACCATAGTGGACCAATCCTATATACCATGTTTTGGGGATCCAGCTATATGTCTGATAAAGTAAGTCAAGCTAAGGTCGTTATAGTCAATGAGGTCTTAATGTTTAGCCTAAACTCAATTTAGTCACTTAGATTTTTTGACTGAAAACTGTAAGTTGTGTATATGGATGAGGAGGAAGATGAAGCTGGGGAAAGTAAGAAGTGGTATTTCCCATTAGAGGTTCAGTTGTGCCAGTCAGGCTTGGAGCTCATCTGCTTAATGTGAGACCAGCCTTGACTGGTAGGCAAGAGGAAATTTAATTTGCAATCTATTTTATTAAGGGATAAATTAAGGTACAGTGTGGGAATTGAAATCATCTGAAGGTAATAGAACACAGAACTTGCCTAGATTTAAAACTGGGTCTTTTGTGCATTTCATTCATAATGACACTGTAATAATAGCTACACGTGTTAAGCACTTATAAGCCAGGGACTGCTTAATATATTTTTTCATTTATTAATTCATTTAATTCCCACAACACCCTGATGAATAAGGTTCTTTTGTCTCCATTTTATGTATGAGAAAACTGAGGAATCAAAAAGCTTAAGAAGTTCCTCTCAGGTCATATGGCGGGTGAACTTTGGAGGTGAGGTCTTAAGCCATATACTCTTAATCAGTATTTATACTGTATTAATGTGGTTTGATGATAATGATAAAAAGAGCCATGACTCTTTAGGGCTCAAAAGAAACTAAAGTCCATGTTTTGGTAGCATTATTAATACCAGAAGGATCAGCTGTTAAATAAGTGTTATATAAAAGGGTCTTGACCTTGGATAATATTAAATCTTTCTCATGAATCTACTACTGTGACCAAACTGCAAAGTATGCAGTGGATGAATAATTAAGCCCAGATGTCTCTTCCAGCCAGAGCAGCAGCAAAACCTGGGGGAGGGAGTGTGAAGGGAAGATAGAAATGACAGACTCAGTATTCATAAAAGCCTTGATAATTAATTTGAAAATCAAATGTGTTTTAAATGCCAGCCCTCCGCTAATCCTACGAATTGTGCAATAAAAAATAAAATCCTCCTGCAATTTAACAGCCAGCAATACAAAAATCTTACTGTGTCAAATGTAATATGCATAACTGGATTCCCAATTTGGTTTTCTTAAGGAGAAATAATTTAGTTATCATTAAACTCTTTGGGAAACTGGTTTTAATAATGTTCTTTGGTTATCAAGGGTATCGTTTTTCCTTCAGGCAAAGAGGAAATGTGCAGCCAAAACCTCTACTATATGTGATAATGAAGTCGGTCCATTTCTGTGCAGGATTCCAACAATTCTTTATAACTCAACATGAGCAGAGGTGTGAAAGCAGGCATTTTCTCAAACTCTAGGAAATTGCTGAATTCACAGATTTCTATCTCAACACAACAAACTGGCTGTATATTAAATGATGCCCAAGTTTGGTTTGTTGGCTTGTTGTTTGTTTGGCTTTTTAAAAATATTTTTTTAGGACTGTGGTAATTTTTTTAAGGAATAATAGTTGGAGGGAAAAAAAATCTGTAAAAATAGATTTGTAATTGTACCAAGTGTTAATTTTTCTTATTACAATATATAAGAAGGGTAGGAAAAATGAGAATTACTAACTTCATCATCATACTTGTGTGTTTATTTCCCCCTGTGATTTTCAGCATAGGCATGTTCCTGTCATGATAGAAACCAAGGACATCCCTTTTTCTTGCCTACAGTGAGAAAGTGCCAGGAGCTGGTCCCCATGCTTACACAATTGATTAATACTATAAACATGATTCTGAGAGAAAGTGAAAGTGAAGTCGCTCAGTCGTGTCCAACTCTTGGCGACCCCATGGACTGTAGCCCACCAGGCTTCTCTGTCCATGGAATTTTCCAGGCAAGAATACTGGAGTGCGTTACCATTTCCTTCTCCAGCGAATCTTCCCAAACCAGGGATCGAGCCTGGGTCTCCTGCATTGCAGGCAGATGCTTTACCATCTGAGCCACCACCTAGCCTCAATATAATCCTGCCACCACGACATTTTCTGGATCATTTCTTTAATATTTATTGGCTTGCAGTCACATATGGTACCATTTTTTTAAAATCAAATACCTTTCTCAATGTATGGTACACATTTTTTTCTTTTTTCTTTTCTTTGTAGCCAGATCATAACCTATACCTTCCCCAGCCCTGTGCATTTCTGAGCAAACTTATTTCTCCTCTTTATTTCTTTGCCCACTCCACCACCAATCTGATATCCCTTTATAAAGTCGTTCTTTTCTGCTCTTGGTCAAAGAGGTTCCAATACTGTGTAGACACTGGAATTCTGTTTGAAAGCGTCCTTTTTTAATTTGGGGACCAAGGCAAGGTGTGGGGTGTGACAGGGCATGCTGAATAACTGAAATGGCATGACATTTATGATCCAGATGTCATAGCAAGCTGGGAGACAGGGCAGCTGGGCTGATAATTAGATGGCAGATGTCCAGGCAGTCTCACATGATACATATTATTTCTGTATATTTGAGACTTGGAATCCTAGCCCGGAAAGAGAAATGAGAAATCACCTCACCCATATAATAAAAACATAAACTAGATCTCATACAGCTGTTGCTTTCAAAAATTTATGTATTGGTAATAGCATGCATGAGAAAGCAAAAATCACTTATAATCTTAATTTTGATCTATCTCTATGAACATGCATAATCTGGTTATTATTGTGTTTACTTTTCTAAGCAAAATGTTAGCTCCTGTTTTCTACAAATGAGAGAACCAGAGGCACAGGATAGTTAGATGATTTCTGAGATCACCCACTAAATTAGTGGCAAAAAATGAGACCAGAATCCCACAGTCTCCAGATTGTCATGTCAGCTTTCTTTCCAGAATACCTTTAAAAACTGTTTTTTTTCCCAGCTTCATTGAGCTGTAACCAACATATAACATTGTCTAAGGTGTATAGTGTGTTTATGAATACATATATATTGCAAAATGTCTGGCATTAGCATTAGCTAACACCTCCATCAACTTACATAATTATCATTTATGTTTTGAAGTCAGAACATTTAAGATCGACTATCTTGGCAATTTGCAAGTATATCATACCACATTATTAACTTTGATCATCATGAAGTGAAGTGAAGTGAAGCCACTCAGTTGTATCCAACTCTTTGAGACCCCATGGACTGTAGCTTACAAGGCTCCTCTGTCCATGGAATTTTCCAGGCAAAAGTACTGGAATGGGTTGCCAATGCTCATTAAATCCCCAGAACTTACTTATCTTATAATTGAAAGTGTGGTGTGTATTCTCTTACCAATATCTCCCAGTTTCCCGACTGCCTCTTATTCTTGAATCTGATCATAAGAACAAGAAAACCTATCCTTTAACCCCTTTCTAAGTATATGCTTGAACCAAATCTCCAGTGACTTCTTAAGAAAGCTGGACACAAAGCTTTAAAGCTTCGGTTAAAGTGTTCTAAACAAACCCTACATGGTAACAAAGTGATAGCTAAAGTTTGGAAAATTCTAGTTGGTGGCATTGATTCATTTTAATTTAAAGTGTACTTGAGAGAAGGATCACTGTCTAGCCATTCTTGAGTTTCAGTCATTGGACCCCCTGTTCATAATAGCTCATCTTGTAACCGTACTGTATTTTGAACCTCCCTTCTACTCTGTAATATAGCACTTTTTTATCTTAAATGCTTTCAAGTCCAAGACCTTGTGGTTTAAAAGCAAAAGTCAAATCTATTACCATTTTTGTGGTTTTGTATACAGATTTGGAAAAAGAAGTGAAACTGATCACTATGTATGCTATTTTACAGTGCAGATATACCAGTTGCCAATTATTACACAAGAATAATTTTTCCCATAGCAACAGGGAGAGAGAACTATATTTTTAACATTTTAGAAGGAAATCTCAGTTGAAGAGAGATGTAGGTAGAGAAATAAGACTTTAAACCTTCAGACTTCCTGGTCTTGGCATTAGTTTAAACTCATTGATGGAAAATCTTATGAGAATGTTGTGTTCAGCTGTTTTATGAGTTATGGAACCAGGAAAAAGTGGGGTTTTCGTATTTCTCAGACATACTATGTGTACACACAACTCAAAAGCAAGTAAACTGTCAAACTTCACACATGACTATTGTCCTGAGAAATATAATTGGGTGTAAGTCAGAAGAAAGTGACTGGGGGAAAGAATAAAATTTTAAATTGTCTGAAATGCTTCTCATGTGAGGATCCGGAAGAACTGCAATACTGAAGTTTCATTGTTTTCTTACCTATTAGAGTGTTTGAGGGAAAGTCTGTTACTCTTGAGTTATTGCTAGTTGCTGCTAGGACATCCTGTTCAGTCCCTTGTCCTGTTACCCTGTATCTTCTGGAAGAGTCTGATGATACCCACCAATGGATTCAGCCATCCCCATGGCTTGGGCACACCTTGCTTTGGGGCAGGGAGGAGCTCTGGCTCAGTCTTGCTACTGGTTGCTCTTAGACTTCTGGAACTCAATCCCTCAGCCACATGTTTCTCTTGAAGGGAACATCTCTGCTTTTTTCTTGTGACCAGGATTCCAGTTACTGGGGATCTGCCTTGTTCTGTTGTTCCATGAACACTCCTCTTCACCCAGCCTACAGTCTAGTTCAGCACCATCCTGTATCTGCAAATAGCCACACTTAAAAATTAAAAAGAAGCAAGTGCAATTAATTTTAAGGCCATAATAAAAATAGCAATAAATATATCTTCTGATCAAAATATCACCAGTACAATTTCCACGAATATTTAAGACGGTGAGTATTCACACCTAACCTACAAGACTTAGGAGGTTTGTTGTTCTTTAGTCGCTAAGTGATGTGCGACTCTTTGCATGGCCTGCCAGGCTCCTTTATCTATAGGATTTCCCAGACAAGGGTACTGGAATGGATGGCCATTTCCTTCCCTGTGGGATCTTCTAGACCCAGGGATCGAATTGACATCTGTATCACAGGCGAATTCTTTACCACTGAGCCACCAGGGAAGCCCCCTAATGAGATTACATATTTTAAAATGTTATTTTAAAATAATGTCTTGATTTTCCTGGCTTGGTCCAGTATCATTTTATTAATTTGTATTAGACTTGGAGAAATCTACAGGGAGCTTGACAATGCTCAAACATGGTTTAAACATAAGCAAAATAAATGAGAACTTCCTCTGCTGAATGTATTAGTCTTTGCATTCAGCATGCTTGATGCTTGCTGTGTATAGAGATCTGTTTGCAGATGCATTTGAATAGGGCTTATAAAATAGCAGGGCCTGACTCCACGGGTGAGAGGAAAGATATAGCTTCTTAATAAACTTGGAATGGCTAATGTGTTCCTCTCAAATGAATCATTAGCTGTGTCCACATGACTCCAAAACTAACATATTCACAAACAAAAAGTCTCAGTTAATCTTTTCAGCTGTTTGATGTACATCAAGCATCCAGATGTTCAAAACATCCAACCTGGAAATTTCTGTTCTTATTTAAAAGTTTTGCACTTGTGTATATTATTCCTTTTCTCAAAGACCAAGTACAGGGTCTACATTGTATTTTTCAGTTCACTCTTTAGAAGTATAGTAACATCATTCCAAATGCATGAAGAGCTCAATTATTGGCCCATGGGTTCTCCACTTTGTGGTCTGGGTTTTGAGAAGTGTTGACTATCTGATGGCTTCCTGAGTCACTCAGCAGTTACGCAACAATAACTTAAAATATGGTTAACAAGTGCCGTGATATCAGTATTATTCTAAAGTAACTTCAACAAAATAATGTTAAATTTGACATACCGAATAAAGTTAGATGTTGAATTATCCACTCTTAGATCTTCTATGCCACTGACCCCCTTTTCAGTAAAGTGATTAAAAACATTGACTACAGTAATATTTTATTGCTATCAGCAACTGTTATGTCACTATATAAATCTCTATTTCTGCCACATATATTATGTCTCAGCATGGAGCTTATATTATGTCTTTCATTTTAACAATTTTCTAATTACTGTCATTTTTGTCAGGTTGCATATTTTGTGGCCTACAACATTGATTTCATCTTAATGTCACCAGGGGGAATTGATGATCTTAGGTTTGGCATCATATTAATTAAATCCATATGTCACATATTGTGCAGTGTTCTCAGGAAAATATTCTAATACTTAAATACAAAATTGAGATTGCTTCCAAAAATGGTGGGCTTCATATGAAATCCATCATGTGATAATGCTGTCTTGACGACTGAGATGAACAGATTTAGATGTGAAAGGCCAGATCCTTTTTAGGTTAAAAGTCATATCTAAACTGCTACCTTGACATTCAGGATCTTACAAGGGATAACTCTCTGGGACTGTCACCCCAGGGAACCTTGAGAGCATGTTGTTGATCAACGTTCAGTTGCTAAGTTGTTTCTGGCTCTTTGCGACCCCCTGGACTGCAGCACACCAGAAATCCCTGTCCTTCACTGTCTCCTGGAGTTTGCTCAGACCCATGTCCATCGAGTCTGTGATGCCATCCAACCATCTCATCCTCTGTCGTCCCCTTCTCCACCTGTGGTAGACTGAAAAATGTCCCCCAGAGATATCAGGTCCAAAATCCTGGAGCCTATACATTTTACCTTATATGGAAAAAGGGTATCTACAAGCCTGATTAAGTTAGGGACTATGAGCAAAGGAGATAATCCTGTATAAATAATATTACAAGTATCTTTATGAGAGAGAAGCAGAGAGAGATTTCCTGCAAGCACAGAGGAAAAGGTGGTGTAAAGATGGAGACAGAGAGTAGAGTGAGGCCGCCACAGCCAGAGAATGCTGGCAGCCCCCAGAAGCTGGACCGGTCAGGGAACAAGCTCTCCCCTAGGGTCTCAGAGAGCACGCAGCTCTGCTGATGTCTCGATTACAGTTCGGTCCTACTCATTTTGGATTTCCAACCTCCAGAACCACAAGAGAAAAGTCTGTGTTTGAAACCAACCCGTTGTGTTAACCTGTTACAACAGCTCTGGGAAACTAATACATCAGACACCTTGAATGATAGCAACAGCAGTAGATACCAAAACAGAAAAAGTATAAAAATTGTAAATGTATTTTCAGAAAGTTTTATTACTCCACCATACAGTGTAAGTAAAAAACACATCTTAGTATGAAAATGGAAGTTTCAGAGTAAGTGTCCTGACCTCCCTTTCCAAGTAAACTGATGATCTTAAGCTCTTCTTATTTAGAATTTCTAAAGCCACCACTGCCTGTGTTTGGGGTTGAAATAAAGGCACACTGATCTTTCAAAGGTGTATTCTATGACTGAGAGACATAATGGAAGAGTTCAAAGTCATAACCTGGCACTAATAATAGGAACATACAAAATCTGAACGATAAGGATAAGGCAGGGAGGCCACTTCCCTCTTGGTCCAGGGGTTAAAACTTCACCTTTCAATGCAGGGGATGAGGGTTTGATCCCTGGTCAGGCAGCTAAGATCCCACATGCCTCACAGCCAAAAGAAAAAAAAGCATAAAGCAGAAGCAGTATTGTTCTAAAGTCAAGGAAGACTTTAAAAATGGTCTACATCAAAAAAAAAAAAAAACTTATAAAAAAGTACAAAAGTGGTGTACCTGAGAAAGTTAAGACAGTGATTGAACGAGATCCAAAGTACAACTGTGGGAGAGTCATTTCACCTATTCGGGTCAGCATGTGTTTCAGAGCTATGCCAGCTACCAGAAAGGGCATGTTGAATGTATGTGGCTTTTATTGTTTACCTCTATTCCCCAAATAAAACCTGTTTCAAAGAATTCCATCTTTAATTCCTTTAATGCTGGGGGCTGCCAGCATTCTCACACTTCACATACTCTCAATTCTGGTTCCTTATTCACACTCATATAATTGGAGTAAATGCCTGGACACCCTTTTTATGTTGGTGTTGTCATTTTATTTTTGAAAGCTTTTCTATTTTCTATTGGAGTAGAGCTGAGTAACAAGGTTATGACAGTTTCAGGGGAACAGCCAAGGGGCTCAACCGCACATACACATATCCATTCTCCCCTAAACTCCCCTCCCATCCAGGCTGTCACATAACCTTGAGCAGAGTTCCATGTGCTAAACAGTAGGTCCTTGTTGGTTATCCATTTTAAATATAGCGGTGTGTACATGGACACCATTTTTTTTAATCTGCCTCCTTGCTTGAGTTCCAGTTCTCAGCTGCCTGCTTCACATAGCCAGAAGATGCTGGCTGCCCGCTCATACTCACTGAATAAAACTGTCTTGTATCTTACACTAAAGCCACCCCTGGCCCTTTCCCTTGCCTGAGTTACTAGATCACTCTCCTTCCCCTGAGTTTCAGCCCCCTCAGCTGAAACCATGGGATCATCTTCAACTCTGCTCTTATTCTTCATGTTCCAACAACTGACAGTCCCAATAATTTCCCCTCTTGTCTCATGTATTTATTTTGCCACTGTCCTACTTTAGGCCCTAACCTCTCTCTGAAATACAGTCACAGCCTCCTGACTGGCCGCTCTGCTTCTAGCTGCCCAGTGGTCCAATCCCCCTTGTCATCCGAGTTTTCTTTCCGAAACACTGTCACAGCTTGTCAGAGTCCTCGGGAAGTCCTGGAGGCCTGCAGCAGTCTCCGTTCTCAGTGTGCACGCAGAGCTCTCTGCATCTCAGCCTGTTTGCCAATCCTGTCTCCCCCAGCGCTCCCCAGCATCTCCCCTTTGTCTCAACCAGCAGGCCTGCCTCTTTCTATGTCTCCTTGAATCAGTTCATACTATTGTTGGAAGGTATTCTGCTGCATCCCACCTTCTTCGAGAATGTCTATTTGTCCCTGAAGGTTCAGTGTAAATTCTCCATGAAACCCCTTTTGATTCTTGACCTTCACTAATGATACTTATTAATTTTTTTAATTTTTATTGGAATATAATTGCTGGGCAATGTTGTGTTAGTTTCTGCTGGAAGTAAGTCATAAAGAGAAAAACAAATATCGTATATTAATGCATATATGCAAAATCTAGAAAAATAGTACAGACGAACATACTTCCAGGGCAGGAATAGACAGGCAGATGTAGAGAACGGATGTGTGGTCGTGGGAGCTGGAAGGAGAGGGTAGGAAAAATTGGGAGATTAGGATACTTACTCAGTTACGACTTATTAACACAACACATTAATACTTATTAAGTATTCATGCTTTGCTTTCAGTTGCATAATACAACTTACATCTGCTTTTTATCATAGGTCATTGTTTCCCTGTTTACCTTCCCTTCTTTCCAACACCCAACTGCAAATTCCCAGAGGCTAAAGCTCATGTTTTCATCCTTTGAAACCAACCTTAAATGTCACCTTACCTGTACTGACTAATGCTTTTTCCTTTATCAGAGCTCCAAAATATTATAAATGCATATTACATTATTTAATATCATTTTAAAAATTAGTTTTTCTTCCTGTATCTTATCTCCCAAATTAGACTGTAACCCTCTCAAGGTTAGGGAGCCTGTACTCTACTGAACTCTTACATACTCAGTATATTATTGCACAACTATTGCTTGATGGATGGTTGCACTGGCATATCTCCCTAGCAAAATAAAAATACCAGGCTCTTCAAATAATTAGCTTTGTGACTGGAGACAAATCATTTTTCTTCCAGGGGATTTAGCTTACTGTAGTGGGAAATCATTGGTATCTTTGTTTCTTAAATGTAGAAATTCACTGATGTGTTCCTTTAAATCACATGCTAAATCTAAAAGCAACATCAACAATAGCAAAAAACAAAAACAAAATTGAGAATCAACTGCATGTTTTCTAAAAGCAATAAGAAAGGCATTATTTGATAGAATACACTATTATTCTAATTTCTTATCAGAATTTAAAGAAATAGATCAGACAACATTTTCACTGACGTCATATGTTAAAAAATATATTAATATATATATAAAGTATGTACATTTACATACATTTACATACATATATATTTGTATATAGGTATATGTGTAACATATGTTTCCTTTTTCTTAGCCGTTGTAAGTTTACTACAGTAATATTTACGCAGAACACCAGTTCACAGGCTTACCTCATAACAAGATCCTCATTCACTTTTGTCAGCTACTATTTTTCTTAAAATCTAAAAGAGGGGACCTTCATGTGTTATTGTGGTCTTTACACTTTATTCCATTTAGTTTATCTCTTTCCAATATATTGTGGCAGTTTGAGCAATATGTGAGATTAGTTATTTCGTTTAGAATTACAGCCCTGCATTTTTCAGAACAGGGAAAGTATTGTTAATTGAATTGAGAGATGATTGCCCTATGGTTACCTCAGTTTATTCATGTGCTGTATAATTTGCCATAATGATAATTACCTCCTTGTTCTGAATATGGTAAAGTGTGCATGAAGTTCTCTCTCTCCTTCTCTTTGTCTCTCTCTCTGTCTCACTTTCTCTCCATTCCTCTGCCCCCTCCTATCACAATGAGTAAACATTTTACATATGATCTGACATGATTTGTTTATAGACCTTTCCACCTTATATTACTATGTCAGTCAAAGCACTTCTAAATAAAAGCAAAAGGCCATTCCCCACCCCCCCAAAAAAATTGCTCAAGGATCGGTTGCTACTTGACTTATTGCTTTGATCTAATTATGTCTTGGTTTATAAAGGAACCTGACCCATAAAATAGTCAGGGGCTAAGGTGAGGAGGTGATTGGGGATAGACATTGGACAAAGTCAGCCATGAATCTGATGATATTTTTTTATTTCTAAGTGTATTTGTCCCTAAATTACCCATTTGTTTAGTCTCAAAGCTGTGTTCAACTCTTATGATCCCATGGACTGTAGCCCACCAGGTTCCTCTGTCCGTGAGATTTCCCAGGCAAGGATACTGGCCCATAATGCCTCAAGATTTCAGTTTATATTGCTGCAGTTTCTTCTACACTGGAATCAAACACCTATGGAGTTGGTCAGAGAATCAAACTAATGTATGCTTTATAAAAACCTCTTAATTCTAAGATAAGGGAGAGAAGTATATTGTAACTCAAATATATAAATGGTTTCCCAAGTTTGATATTTGATGGTTATTATTTTTTTAGATGAAAAAATGCTGAAGTGCCAAGAAACCAAGTAATATTTTCTTGTGAGTTCTTCCTTATATTGAGTAATAATATAATCAGATAAATATTTATAGATAATAGACATGATTCTGGAATTGCCTTAAAATAGTCAGGGGCTAAGGTGTGGAGGTGACTGGGGATAGACATGGGACAAAGTCAGCCATGAATCTGATCACTGTTGAACCTGATTGATGTGCATGGAGGTTAATCATATGATTTTATTTGCTTTTCTCTATGCTTGACATTTTCCAAAAAAAAAAAAAAAAGTTAAAAAAGCATATCATGAGGCCTCTATCGTGGGACACTTGTCAAGGGACCCAGATTAGGGTCCTGGCCCAGCCAGTAGCATGTGGTGCTTGACTTTCAGTGGATCACAGCTTCTTAGACTTCATTTTCCTGTCAGTAAAGTGAAGGCATTAGATGAGATCACTGGTTCCCAAGAAGATGGAATTGCCTCAGAAGCTTTTCTAAAATTGCACTAACAACTCTAGAATTTTGTGTGGATTTAGGAATTAGAAGGAAATGTGTATTTCAAAATAACTTCTCAAGTGACTGTGCTATGTCATTCCTTGTTGTTGTTTGGTCCTTAAATTGTGTCCAACTGTTGTGACCCCACTGACTATATATAGCCCACCAGGCTTCTCTGTCCATGGGATTTCCCAGGCAAGAATACTGGAGTGGGTTTCCATTTTCTTCTCCAGAGAATCTTCCCAACCCAGGGATCAAACCTACATCCCCTGCATTGGCTGATGGATTCTTTACCATTGAGCCACCAAGGAAACCCTTTCATTCCTTTTGTGAACACAAATTTGATGGTATCAGAGAGAGTGATTAAAAGATGCTTACTCCTTGGAAGGAAAGTTATGACCAACCAAGACAGCATATAAAAAGCAGAGACATTACTTTGTCAATAAAGGTCCATCTAGTCAAGGCTATGGTTTTTCCAGTGGTCATGTATGGATGTGAGAGTTGGACTATAAAGAAAGCTGAGCAACGAAGAACTGATGCTTTTGAACTGTGGTGTTGGGGAAGACTCTTGAGAGTCCCTTGGACTGCAAAGAGATCCAACTAGACCATCCTAAAGGAGATCAGCCCTGGGTGTTCACTGGAAGGACTGATGCTGAAGCTGAAACTCCAATACTTTGGCCACCTGATGCGAAGAGCTGACTCATTTGAAAAGACCCTGATGCTGGGAAAGATTGAGGGCAGGAAGAGAAGGGGATGACAGAGGATGAGATGGTTGGATGGCATCACGGACTCAGTGAACATGGGTTTGGGTGGACTCCGGGAGTTGATGATGGACAGGGAAGCTTGACGTGCTGCGGTTCATGGGGTCACAAAGAGTCAGACATGAGTAACCGACTGAACTGAAAGAGAGTGAGGTTAAAAAAAAGAGAGAGAGATGTGAGGCTCTACCCTTCAACATTTTAAGAGGTCTAGGATGGGTTCTGAAGATTTATGTTTTTAAAAAGCTCTCCAGGTCATTCTAATAGGGGACCACATTTCACACTTTGAGAAACACTTTTCTAAATTATCCCCATGGCCCTTTCCAACTGGATAAGACCCCATAATGCTCCCTGACCAATACCTTTTTCTTCTTTTCTCTTTTGTACCAGTCTATGAATATCTGGTCATTTAACTACAAGTATACAACAGTCAAGAAAATGATGCTGTTTCTTGCTTTGGGTCCTGAAACACAGCAGAAACAGACTCTAGTTTAGTTAAACTTCATGCTATGTCTATACAGCCATAATTCTTGTTGGGGAAAAGATTTTCTAAAGTAAACGTAGCCTGTCAATTTTACATTGGCTACTTAAAACAGATAAATTATTTTAGTCTATTGTCTCTAGTCTTGCTTCCTAATATTCACATTGCTTGAGTCTTATTCTTTTTTTGCCAGTCCTACTGGATAGATTAATAAATTGAGATTAATGAGATTCTTCCGATTCCACCTGTTTTTAGCCAAATGCCTGTATGCTACATGAGCAGGTGGGTGGCTGTGATGTTGATCACCAAGCTTCTTTGCATAGTGAACAACTGTTAGATGTGAATGTCAGAGAAAATATTGTGATAAATTTCTGCCTGCAATGAGGAAACATAAATATAGGTCAAAGAGGTTTTAGTAGCCCGTGTTACTTCACACCGCAAAGTTTTGTGTGAATCACCACTTCCAAACCTAGAAATTTTTTAGTAGCCCCAAACTGCATTTTAGGGGAGAAGACAGTAAAGTAAAGGTGAGAAGCAGTCAAAGCCTTTAAGTGTTTTGTTTTTTAAGTCTTTTTTCCCCCCTTTTTTGGCCTTTCCATCCACTTACAAGTTTCTGACTGTAGAGGAAGTGACTTTTTAAAGCATCATACTTGTAACTCCAGTTGATTTCATATGGCAAAGGGAAGAATAATGAGAAGTTAGCACGGCATCACGGCCTAAAGGATCTGCCTGCCAGTGCAGGAAAGGCGGGCTTGATCCCTGGGTCCAGAAGATCCCCTGGAGAAGGAAATGGCACCCTGTTCTAGTATTCTTGCCTGGCAAATTCCACAGTTAGAGGAGCATGATGGTCTACAGTCCATGGGGTCGCAAAAAGTCAGACACGACTCAGCTACTAATCAACAACAGCACATCAGAATGAGTGGTGAATATATCATGTTGACCTGAAACAAATAAATTGCCAGACTTCTCCAGCAAAAACGGGATCATCAGAGAACTGCAGTTCGGAATCTGTCACTAGATTGAGGCACAAATAAGTCCCCAAACTGCAAGGGAAGGAGAAGACTTTTATAAAGAGGAAAAGAGAGTTGAGGGGCTGTAGTAAACATGGCATCCGTGGCTTTTCATTGGCTGAGTCTCTGCCAGGAGAGAAGAAGTGTTTCTTTTTCCTTTTGAGCTCTGTGATTGTCTCGGGGTATGAGAGCTTCCCCTCTGGCCTCCCCACTCTATTTAATTGAGATTTCTGTTTATTAATTTTTTACAATAGAAGAACTAACTCATCTGCGGGGTGTAACATTTGACAGTGATAATGAGGAAACTTGCACAGAAAGCTTCGCCCTTTGTGCTTTGTCACATTCTCCAAGCTTTTCTGAGCTCAGAAATTGCAGTAATATTCTATAAATGTGTTTAATATTTCATTTCTTTAAAAAATTACTACTGAGCAAAGGACTTAAATAAAATAATAACTGACTCTGAGTCAAAGAATAAAACCTCCCTCTGCCGCTATGAGCACTGTGGTATAAATCTCATCAGAAGGGGTAGCCTGTCCTGTGACTGTGTGGCATTCTAATACGAGCCACACAAATATGGACACAGGTAAAGGCCTCAAAGCATAAATATTTTATTAAGAGAAAATTCTTATTCAGTAGTTTCTGTTCCTGTGGTCAATAGCAAAGCTTGCTTCTAGGAAGGAAAGATGGTAAATTCCTAACAATTGAATGGTGAAGTACCTTGTATATCACTTTCCCCAGAAATATAGTTCTGATGGTTTTGCAGATTTTTTTTTTCTGATTTACCTGTAGCTAAATTGAACAATTGCATGGTTCTAACGAGCTCCTTGGTTCTTACTAATAATGGAGCATGTTATATTAAGGCTAACTGATGTTGGAGAAAATCAGGATGGGGTGGGATATATGGATGAGGTAACCAAGAGATTCCTCCTATTCTGGAGTTTTCAGAATAGTCCAGACAGCCTCAGGTTGACCCAAGTCAGTTCTGTTAGGAGCCACTAGAAAAACTTGCTGAGAGAGGGTCTCTGAACAGAATTTCTCAAAAGATACATTTATTAGTCAGGCTCAGTTTAAAGCAAAAGTTAAACATAAAACATATCCGAGGAAGAAAACTCAACTGGTGGGAAGGCTTAACTATCTTTAGTTACCTCTCAAGTACAAGGCTAAAAATGTGAATCGAAGGAAAGGGTAGTGAACTAAGTGATGTAGGACTAGGGAGAAACTAAGGAGCAAGAAGTCCAAAAGTGCAATGGGCTCCGCAGTTGCTTGACTTAGTGGCTCACTGATGCTCTCATAGACCAGGTTCTTTCCCTCTGTCATCTGCAGAATGTCAGCTTTGTCCTTAGACTGACTATCCTCTATGCAAGATATCTATGCTGCTGCTACTCCTAAGTCACTTCAGTCATGTCCGACTCTGTGTGACCCCATAGATGGCAGCCCACCAGGCTCCCCCATCCCTGGGATTCTCCAGGCAAGAACACTGGAGTGGGTTGCCATTTCCTGCTCCAAGGCATGAAGTGAAAAGTGAAAGTGAAGTCGCTCAGTCATGTCTGACCCTCAGCGACCCCATGGACTGCAGCCTTCCAGGCCCCTCCATCCATGGGGTTTTCCAGACAGGAGTACTGGAGTGGGGTGCCACTGCCTTCTCCGATGCAAGACATCTATAGCTCTTCCAAATGTCAGATCCAGGAATGATGACATCTGAAGGAAAAACTCAAGCTTCTTAGGTGCAAGAAAACCGTTTCCAGCACCATCAGCACTCCTAAGTTCCTCTGACATCTTTTTGGTCAGGGTTAAGTCATATGTTCACCCTTAAGCCAATAAGAGGAAAGGAATGCCATGGCTGGAGTATGCAGAAGATGGAATAAATCTTGGAGATTTAAATGCCAATTCACTGAAACAGCAGAAAATGGGGAGAATTCATATCTTTCTCAATCTGATGGGTCATGGTCAGTCTCTTGTAATGTGGCCCTAAATATGGAATTGGAAGAGATCTTTAGTAATTGTAATTGCCTAGGACTGCTTTGGCAAAGTGCCACAATATGGGTGCCTTAAAACAACAGAAATTTTGGTCTGACAGTTCCGGGGGCTAGAAGTCCAAAATCATGATGTCAGGAGGGCCACACTCCCTCTGAAACCCGTAGGGGGTTCATTCCTTGTCTCTTTCTAGCTTCTAGTGGTTTGCCAGCAGTCTTTGGGGGTCTCTTGATGTCTTAGTCAAAACAGCTATAACAATACCGTAGGCTTATAAACAAAGGAAATCTATTTGGGATTCTGGGGGCCCACAGCATGGGCAGTGTTCCCATATCAGGGTTGGACCCATGTGCGCTACATCGGCACACAGATTCTTAACCCTTGGGCCACCAGGGATGTCCAAGCTAGAGAATCTTCAATCACTCAGTCCTCTGTATTTTACTCTCCTTATCTCATTCACAGGATTGAACCTTATTTCTTTTGTTTTGTCCTTGGCAGGAAGAAAAGACAGCTGGCAGCTGTCCTTCATTTGGTTTGGCACAGATTGAAAAGCATCTTCTTCCCCACCCCCTTCATCCTTCACTTTTGAGTCATTTGTTTTACTTCTTTAAGAACCTCTAAAACAATTCTTTGTTTCTTTAGAGAAGAGGAAAATTCCTTGACATGGAATTCTCTGCCATCCTGCCTTTCGCAGGGCTGAAACAAAAGCTACCTGTCCCCGTATTTCCTTTCTATTCTCCCTCACACAAATCTGTCGTGTGACTCTCAGCAGTTTATGCCAACGTCTGCCAAAGAAATGAAACTCCACATCTTTCCACAAGCTGGACTTGAGTTAGAAAAGTTGTGCATAGAACTTTTTGAAGATCAGGGAGTTTACAGAAACTGTAATGTGGAGGAACTGGGACATTGTTTTCCTGAGAACTTTGCTACTAGGATTTTATTTTCAGTGCAATGAGGAGCCACTGAAGGATTTTAAAATAGAGGGTGACAGAAGAAAATTTCATTTCTAAAAATTATGAGGGCCGTTGGGGAAAAGTGTAATGGGAGAGGCAAGAAGAAGCCGGAAGGTGTTTGACAGCCACTCCAGGGAAAGAATACAATAGGAGAGCCACAGACTCCAGAAATGTGGTTCATTTCCTGTCATATATTCCCTTATATCCACAATATTCTGTTGTGGAATTTGCTGCTAAAAACTCGGCCTCTGTGCACCGGTGTCGAATCAAATCTTGGAGACTGAGTTTTGGGTGAAGCAGAAAAGAGTAGCTTTATTGCCTTGCCAGGCACAAGGTGAGTTGGCAGGCTCATGCCCTCAGAATTATGTCCCAGCAGGGTTGGGGCATTGTGGCTATGGTGAGGAGTTTTACAGCGTTGCTTCGAGGGTGGAATTGCTGACAAGGATCAGGGTGCGTGCAGGGCCTGCCCTCCTTTAATCTGGCCTCAGGTGGTCTTCTGATGAGTTCTGTATGATCAAACTGTGACCTTCTCTCTGGATTGAAGAATGCTTCAAGTAGTTACCATCTTCCATTTGTTAGGGGCTTTAGTTCTGCAGAAGAGCGCAGAGACGCAGTTATGTGTGTCTCTCGAGATGGAGCCAGGACTGAGCCCCAAGGATGCACAATTGTTTCCTGACTGCTCCTCCCTGGTCTCTGTATCCCCCAGAACCCCGCATCTCTGCTTAGCAACTCTTTGAACCTGCCCCTTTGAACTCAGGGAGAGTCATGGAGGCTGAAACTAATTTCCTACAAACAAGAAATGGGGGACACAAAAAAAGCTTCCCTACGCAGGAGCCCCACAGGGCCTGCTCAGGTTCAAACTGTACCAGTTCAGGTTAGTTGCTCCTTCAATATAGCAATGTCTGAGGACTCATCTATAAAACCCATGTGGTAGGTTTAGGGATCTGCATAACTCAGTCACCTGATGTTTCAAAATACAAACAAGCCTAACATACATTGCCACTAACTTCAGGTTGGAAGAACTGGTTTCTTAGAAACAAAGCCAAAAGCGAAACTAAAGGACTCCTGTAAAAGTGACCATATGTTTAATGCTGGGTCACTGATGCTTATCATCAATTAGTACACAGTGGATACAAATCTGAGCCCTTGGATCAAACTTCAGTGACTCTGCCATGCCCTTGCTGAGTGGCTTGGATGTTTAAAATGGGAGTAATAGTGTCTACTTTGTTGTAAACTATAAATGGGATAATAAACTAAAAGTGCTAGGATAGTACATGCAAAAGACACTCAACAAGTGAGTGTTGTTGCTGCTATTTTATTAATAGACATTGAGCATTTTATCCAAGTTGTTAGGTAAAAATTGGGATGATAGCCTGGAGAAGGAAATGGCAATCCACTGCAGGATTCTTGCCCAGAGAATTCCATGCACCGAGGAGCCCGGCAGGCTACAGTCCACGGGGTCGCAAAGAGTCGGACACAACTGAGCAACGAACACACACACATTAAACAAAAATTGACTGGAGAAAGCATAAGTGTGGATTGTTCAGGTTGCAAATGAAATAAGAGAGGTGCTCCCCACACTCTTAGTAACCACACCGCACACACAGAGTTCCTTTGTCCAGCTACCCAAATGCTTGCTGTGCATTTTGGGGGGTTATTCTTCCCCCGGTAAAAACAGGGTGGTTCCTCCTGCCTTCTTACAAGCATATGAAGCGTTGCTTGCCTCGTACACAGTGCTGAATTATAGACGATGAACTAAGAGCTATATATTCACTCTGTCTTCCACACATGTGCCTACTAACCACACCAGAGCTCGGTAAAAAGAGGACAATGGAAGGTTTACTCATCTTTTTGTTTCCTGCTTGTTCTCTCTGGTGTGATCTCCCTATCCGAAAGTACTGGCTTGCCCTTCACTATCTTTGTTGCCTCGGAGCGATCGTCAAATGTATAGATACACTGTGAGTTGGAACAACTGAGCAAGAAGAGGCCTGGTCTCCTGCATAAATATGCTGTCCTCTGAAGAGTTTGCAAATGTGTTTACAGCCAATTAAAAAGGAAAGCAAACTAAATTCAAAGGGAGGCAGCGAAGAAGGCTGGAGCAACCTTTCAGCTGCAGGTCTGGAAGAAGCCGTGTGTGTGTGTGTGTGTGTGTGTGTGTGTGTATTTTTTTTAATATTGTGACAAGTGAAAAAATACTGTACCCTGAATCCATTGAGATGCTTCTGGAGGTTTTTCTGTTGATCTAATTGAGTTGTTTGAAGCGTGCTTGAGAGTTCTCACCCAGCCCATGTCAGCATGCCGCCTGCTATCAGCCGCAAGAAGTTAATCCAGCCCATGTCAGCATCCTGCCTGCTATCAGCTGCGAGAAGTTAATCACCTGTGCATTGTTAGGAGAGGTTGTCAGGTATCTGATAGTTGTCCATTCTGCATGGCAGTGTGTAGGTATGGAACACACGTGTGTCTGTGTTTGTGTTTGGAGCATGAACCCGCCTGACTATGCGTGATAACTGGAGGAGAGGAAAAAAAAAAATCTTTCTTTTACACGCCATTAGTTTCCCAATCAGGGCCCTGGTAATTAGATGGCAAGAGACAGATTAACAAGACAAAAAAAAGGAAGTTTATTGACACATGCAACGTTCATGTACGCACGGGGACAGCAAGTGATGATAACCCAAAGGAGTGATTAGAACTTTGTCTTATATACTATCTTAGGTTAGATAGAGAAAAGGAGGATTTTGGCTTCTGTGCTAGCGAGGCAGGTTATGGGAAGCTGACAGGAAAGGTATGGTAAACGGGTTGTTTAGCAACATCTGTTATGCAGATTTAGGGCAGTGCCTTCTCCATAGACAAGATTTGTTAAAAGTTCTCTGTGTCCTGGTCAGGAAAAGGAGGATGCCTTTACAAATGTAGGTCTCTTTTATAAATGTAAATTTCTTTTATAAAAGGAAAGTAGCCTGTTTCTAGAGCTTTTCTTTGGTCTGATGGGTCTCAGTACTCTTTAGCTAGGAATAAGCCATATGACAAGCATCTTTTAGGTGGCATATTCTGGTACTCTGAGAACCAGCCACACCTACACCTCCATCCAGACAGTACCTGCAAACAGTATCACTGCCAGCTGTTGCATGACAAATAAGCAGACAAAAGACAGCTGTGAACATCCATATTACTGTTCCTGCAGCCAAGCCTTTTAAATGCTACTCCCTTATCTGAATCAGTCTTGCACAGCCATCACCAGACTTCACCTCCCATCCCCTTTGACTGAAGTCTCAGACTGGATGTCATCACTCTGGGAAAGTGTTCTTACTGCTCAGGTCATTGAGGTTAGGGGCGCCCCCTCTGTTCCTATTTAGATATTTATTTGGCTCTGGCAGCTCTTAGTTGTAGCATGCGGGCGGGATCTTTAGTTGTGGCATTTGAACTCTTATTTGGAGCATGTCAGATCTATTTCCCTGACCCAGGGTTTGAACCTGAGACCCTGCATTGGGAATGTGGAGTCTAAGCCACTGGACCACCAGGGAAATCCTTGATTTCCTATTTAAACACCTAATGTACCATACCAACTCCTTGCTTAGATACCTGAATATATTCCTCATTAGTGTTACTGTGCTGGACTTGGGTCCACTCACCTGATGCCCAGCAAAGCCAAACAACTGACACCAGGTTAAGGTAAAGGAAAGACAGTATTTATTGCTTTGTACAGTGCCAGGCAAGGAAAATGGGTTGTTCTTGCTCAAAAGACCCGAACTCCCTGATGGCTTTCAGGATACTATTTATAAAGACAATATTTTGACTGAAAGTTGCAGCTCCTGAATTTTCTTCTGATTGGTTGATGGTGAGGCAACAGGGTGATATTTCAGGAATCATCAGCCTCTGGTTCCAGCCAGTCTGGAGTCTAGTGCTTGTGGTCAGCACGTGGAGTATAGTGCTTGTGGTCAGCACGTGGAGTATAGTGCTTGTGATGACCACCAGATTCTATCTGGGTGGGAGGTTTTCAGTTTAGTTCAGTCATGCAGTTATGTCTGAATCTTTGTGACCCCATGGACTGCAGCACACCAGGCCTCCCTGTCCATCACCAGCTCCCAGAGTTTACTCAAACTCATGTCCATTGAGTCCGTGATGCCATCCAACACCTCATCCTCTGGTGTCTCGTTCTTCTCCTGCCCTCAGTCTTTCTCAGCGTCAGGGTATTTTCCAGTGAGCCAGTTCTTTGCATCAGGTGGCCAAAGTCCTGGAGCTTCAGTTTCAGCATCAGTTCTTCCAGTGAATATTCAAGATTGATCTCCTTTAGGATGGACTGGTTGGATCTCCTTGCAGTCCAAGGGACTCTCAAGAGTCTTCTCCAATACCACAGTTCAAAAGCATCAATTCGTTGGTGCTCAACTTTCTTTATGGTCCAAGTCTCACATCCATACTGACTACTGGAAAAACTATAACTTTGACTAAATGGACCTTTGTCAGCAAAGTAATGTCTCTGCTTTTTAATATGCTGTCTAGTTTGATCATAGCTTTTCTTCCAAGGAGCAAGCATCTTTCAATTTTGTGGCTGCAGTCACCATCTGCAGTGATTTTGGAGCCCAAGAAAATAAAGTCTCTCACTGTTTCCATTGCTTTCCCATCTATTTGCCATGAAGTGATGGGACTGGATGCCATGATCTTCATTTTTTGAATGTTGAGTTTTAAGCCAGCTTTTTCAATCTTGACTTTCAAGTCTCTTTAGTTCTTCTTCACTTTCTGCCGTAAGGGTGGTGTCATCTGTGTATCTGAGGTTATTGATACTTCTCCCTGAAATCTTGATTCCAGCTTGTGCTTCATCTAGTCTGGCATTTTGCATGATGTTCTCTGCATGTAAGTTAAATAAGCAAGGTGACAATGTAAAACCTTGATGTACTCCTTTCTTGATTTGGAACCAGTTTGTCATTCCATGTCTTGTTCCAACTGTTGCTTCTTGACCTGCATGCAGATTTCTCAGGAGGAAGGTAAGGTGATCTGGTACTACCATCTCTTTAAAAATTTTGCACAGTTTGTTGTGATCCACACAGTCAAAGGCTTTAGTGTAGTCAATGAAGCAGAAGTAGATGTTTTTCTGGAATTCTCTTGCTTCTTTTATGATCCACCAGCTATTGACAACTTGATCTCTGGTTCCTCTGCCTTTTCTAAATACAGCTTGAACATATGGAAGTTTGCAGTTCACGTACTGTTGAAACCTGGCTTGGAGAATTTTGATCATTACTTGGCTAGCATGTGGCATGAGTGTTATTGTGCGATAGTTTGAACATTCTTTGGCATTGCCTTTCTTTGGGATTGAAATGAAAACTGACCTTTTCCAGGTCATACACTATGAACCTTGCTGTGTAGGGCCACCCAAGATGGATGGGTCATGGTGGAGAGTTCTGATAAAACATGGAGGAGGAGGGTTGGGGTTGAGGGCTCTTAGTTTCTGCAGGGCAATTCACTTATATGCATCAGATTTTTATGCATATGTCTTGAGGAGGAACTGGGACTCTGTTTTTATCACTGAACTGTTTGTCTTTCCTTTGTTCCTGTTATCCTTCACTTCCCTAATTAGTAATTGCTTGAATCTGGTCTTTAGAATTCAGGGAGGGCCCGAGAGACTAAAGCCTTTCTCTACAAACAAAAACGGGGGAAACTGAAGGGCTTTTTAACCCGGTGGGGGGGAGGTCCCACAGGGTCCTGCTCAGTTTTAATCCCCTCTTTTTCTTTGATATCCTCAGTCCTTAGGGGAACAGGAGCAGGACGAGAAAGGGAATAAAGTTTTGGAAAGAGAGGTTAATCTTAAACTTGGCAGAGGAACTCAGTTTTAAGGAAATTGGGTTTTAGCACTTCACACATGAAGTGAGGTTATGTTGTATTCATCCGAAAATTGAAAGCAATCCCCAGTGTGTAGCAGAATCACAATAAATTAATTACCAAAGTAACTTAATAGCTGGTTTGTCGGTAAAGAGATTGCAAGGCCAGAAGGCTGGCTTGTGACTTATAGATTGTCAAAAGTCACTCAGTTTCCAATAATTTTGATGACTTTTATTTTAGGCTTCTCAGCTTACCATCATCATGTTCTTAATGGTCTGTGGAATTCCCAGCTCTTATAATTGACTAGCAATTGTTAGTTGAGGGTGGGTCTGCAACACAGAAGGGCTAGATTAGGAAATACTCAGGCCCTCCTCTTTTGCTTAGTACTCAGCTTTGTTAGGTGATAGGGACTCAGCCCAGATGGAGAAAGCATATTCTAGGCACAGTCAGAGTGAATCTGGGTGATGAACTGGGGAGAAGTTACAAGGCAAATTGTTTCAAATGTGTTTTATTTTGTACATGAAACCCTTACTTGTTAGCACTTTTAAAATAATTGATAAACTTGACTATGTCTGTGTATTTTCACTCTTAGACAGTGCTGTGAGTATAGCCTCCTACATCAGTGACTTTGGACTTGAATTTCTTTTTGTCCTTGTTGTACTTGAGTTTAGACTTTCAGCAAATTGTCTTTATGTTTCTCCATTCTACCTCTGACATGCCTTGCAAATTCACCCGTAACGAAATCTGTTTAATGAAGGTCACAGAAACTAAGCCAGTGTGAGACCTGGGAGTGAAATCCAGTGGTCCTGATTTTTTTATTCACTAACGATCCACCTCTATCCCATCCTCCCACCCCCAGGTCAGGACAGGTTATAGTATTTCAGGCCTTTGGTTTTATTGATCAAGTCATCCATCTCTCATTCTGCAAAGTCAGGCTCCTTCAGTACTTCTATGGATCCATAAGAACTCTTCCTCTTGAGCCATATTTGAATTTGTCATTGATATTATTTACTATGTCTGATAATAAATAGTTTTTTAAACTAAGAGGTCAGAGTGAGCAGGAAGGGTTAGCTAGGATACCAAATCCCTCCTTGCTGGAGAAAGGCATGAGAATGCACTGTCCTCATCATAAAGCTGATGTTATATCTCTGAATAGAACCTTAACATAATTCTTATCTTAGAAATTTTTATTTAGCTGTCTAAGACTGCCTTTCTCGTCTGTCTAAACAATACATATAATCTATTATTTTTTAATTATGTATTTATTGATTGATGTAAATCATTCTTAAAGTCTTCATTGATTGTATTTTTGCTTTATATTGCTTCTGCTTTATATCTTAGTATTTTTGGCCATGAGGTATATGGGATCATAGCTTCCTGACCAGGGATCAAACCCATACTTCCTGCATTGAAAGGTGAAATCTTAACCACTGGAATGCCAGAGAGGTAACTAATTAGGACATCAGCTGGATTCTTCCACAGTGGCTTCACTAAAAGATGGAAGGATTTTATTTCTGTCTTGGTCTGGAAACACCTCGGGAGATGGTGATGGACAGGGAGGCCTGGCATGCTACGATTCATGGGGTCGCAAAGAGTCGGACACGACTGAGCGACTGAACTGAACTGAACTGAATGTTGATGAAAAAGAGATCCTGTGGGTTAATTGTTCACAGAAGTAGTTTACTGTTTTCTCTACCAGTCATTTTTGATTCTTCTTTTCTTAACCTTTCCACGATTCCTATTATTTCCCAGCCATTGTTCCCTCTATGATCTTAGAGAGACTAGTACAACTGTACTTTGCCACAGCTTTCTCATTTATCTGTGTGGCTCTTACCTGGGGCAGCTTGCTTTATTTATTTATTTTTTCATGTTTTTCTCTTTTTTCGCTGACCATCACCACAATCCTATTTATTTATTTTAAGCTTTTTATTTTGTACTGAGGTATTTCCAGTTAACAATGTTGTGATAATTTCAGGTGAAAAGGGAAGGGACTCAGCCATACATGTACATGTACCCATTTTCCCCAAAACTGAGACATCTTATGTTACATGCTGGGCAGGTTCCTGAAGAGGTGGGTAGGAACTGAGTCTTTGGATATTAAGTCATTGCTTAAAGAAGTGGAACTTGCTGTTTGAGTATCCCCTATTATGAATCTTTTTCCAAGCAAATAATCACTCTTTATCTTATCTTCTATGCAAATGCTGATTTCCACATTTAAGTTTTACTTAAAGCACTAGCCATCTGTATATTTGTCTTTACGTAATGGTCACTCCCCCAATCTTACAATTGAAAATTAGGTAATTTTCCTTTACTCATTCTTTTATGCCAGAAAATCTCCTATCTCTATTTTGGTAATTCTCTTGGAGGTCCCAGCAAAATGATCGTATCTCTGTTTTAGTCTGAAGATAAAACAGGCAGAGTGTATACTACACAGTGAGGTTCCCAGAGCCAAGTGAGTGAACTACTGATGACTTATCAAAAAGTGGCAGTAAATCGTGATTTCCTCACAAAATATAGACATGTTTGCTTTGGGCATTTAATTTTAAAACACGCTCAGATATGTTTTTCCTCTCCCTCTCCCACTATGGGTTGATTCCTTCATATAAATGAAAAATAAATCATCTTTGAGTCATGCATGAAGAAAATTTTCCTTTTATAATTCTGAGAGTGATTATTTTGCTTTGAGATAGGATCTCTCCTTCTGCGGCTAGCTGAAACATCAACAAAATAATATAATTCAGAATTGAGTATAAAGATAAAACTTAACTTACCTTTGTACCTTTAAATACATATTTGAAAAAAAAAAGTGCTGTTATTTTATGGATTTTCTTTCTTTGTCATAATGTTACTGATTCAAACCAGAGAACTAAATCTTAATATTCTGCCCAAGATAATGTGCTGTTTTGTGCCAAAGCAGAAAATGCCAATGAAAAATAAGGAGGTCCCAGCCCAAATCTGTTATTCCTAATGGACTTCAGTTCAGTCACTCAGTCACTTCTCTCTTTGTGACCCCATGGACTGTAGGACACCAGGCTTCCCTGACCATCACCAATTCCCAAAGTTTACTCAAACTCATGTCCATTGACTCGGTGATGCCATCCAACCATCTCATCCTCTGTTATCCCCTTCTCCACCTGCCTTTAATCTTTCCCAGCATCAGGGTCTTTTCGAACGAGTCAGTTCTTTGCATCAGGTGGCCAAAATATTGGAGATTCAGCTTCAATATCAGTCCTTCCAATGAATATTCAGGACTGATTTCCTTTAGGATGGTCTAGTTGGATCTCCTTGCAGTCCAAGGGACTCTCAAGAGTATTCTCCAATACCACAGTTCAAAAGCATCAATTCTCCAGTGCTCAGCTTTCTTTATAGCCCAGCTCTCACATCCATACATGACTACTGGAAAAACCATAGCTTTGACTAGACTGACTTTGGTTGGCAAAGTAATGTCTCTGTTTTGTAATATGCTGTCTAGGTTGGTCATAGCTTTTCTTCCAAGGAACAAACGTCTTTTAATTTCTTGGCTATAGTCACCATCTGCAGTGATTTTGGAGCACAAAAAAGTGAAGTCTATCACTGTTTCCCCATCTGTTTCCCATGAAGTGATGGGACCAGATGCCATGATCTTCATTTTATGAATGTTGAGTTTTAAGCCAACTCTTTCCCTCTTCTCTTTCACTTTCATCAAGAGGCTCTTTAGTTCTTCTTCGCTTTCTGCCTTAAGTGTGGTGTCATCTGCATATCTGAGGTTATTGATATTTCTCTCGATTCCAGCTTCTGTTTCATCCAGCCCAGCATTTGGCATGATGTATTCTGCATATAATTTAAATAAGCAGGGTGATAATATACAGGCTTGACGTACTCCTTTCCCTATTTGGAACCAGTCTGTTGTTCCATGTCCAGTTCTAACTGTTGCTTCTTGACCTGTATACAGGTTTCTCAGGAGGCAGGTCAAGTGGTATGGTATTCCCATCTCTTTAAGAATTTTGTGGTTTGTTGTGATCCACACAGTCAAAGGCTTTGGCATCGTCAATAAAGCAGAAGTAGATGTTTTTCTGGAACACTCTTGCTTTTTCCATGATCCAACGGATGTTGACAATTTGATCTCTGGTTCCTCTGCCTTTTCTAAATCCAGCTTGAACATCTGGAATTTCATGGTTCACGTACTGTTGAAGCCTGGCTTGGAGAATTTTGAGCATTACTTTGCTAGCTTGTGAGATGACTGCAATTGTGCAATAGTTTGCGCATTCTTTGGCATTGCTTTTCTTTGGGATTGGGATGAAAACTGACCTTTTCCAGTTCTGTGGCCATGGCTAAGTTTTCCACATTTGCTGGCATATTGAGTGCAGCACTTTCACAACAACATCTTTTAGGACTTGAAATAGTTTAACTGGAATTCCATCACCTCCACTAACTTTGTTCGTAGTGATGCTTTCTTAGGCCCGCTTGACTTCACATTCTAGGATGTCTGGCTCTAGGTGAGTGATCACACCATCATGATTATCTGGGTCGTGAAGATCTTTTTTGTACAGTTCTGTGTATTCTTGCCACCTCTTCTTAATATCTTCTGTTACCGTTAGGTCCATACCATTTCTGTCCTTTATTATTTCCGTCTTTGCATGAAAACTTCCCTTGTTATCTCTAATTTTCTTGAAGAGATCTCTAGTGTTTCCCATTCATTTTTTTCCTGTATTTCTTTGCATTGATCACTGAGGAAGGTTTTCTTATCTCTCCTTGCTATTCTTTGGAACTCTGCATTCAAATAGGTATATCTTTCCTTTTCTCCTTTGCCTTTCTCTTCTCTTCTAATTTCTAATGGACTTAGTCATTTCAAAAAGCATCTGTGATCAACGTGCTTCCTGTAACTGTATGTTGCAAAGTGAATCTGGGATGGGATCATTCTACCTTCTGACCCAGTTCTCAAGTCTGCTCAAACTGAGGAAGCCAGGAAGCCGGATGTAGAAGCTGGCTTTACTCCTGAGAACCTGAAAGTTTAGCTAGCAGGGGAAGACAAAGAAAGAATAGGGTGTTTTCTGGTGACCCTGCTTCTGTGATCGGTCTGTACCTGTCTTGTGCCTGTTTGTATACCTTGGTTAAGGGTTCACTTGAAATACACTGAATGCTGTGGTCTAAGTGGAATGCTATACCAACCGTGATTTCAGCACTCCAAAATCCAGCTTCACCTTTGGAACCAGACGAGCTTCGCGCCCTCTGTCAACCTTCCATTTCAGGAGGGTATTTGGTTGGATGCCCATCTCCAAGCAAGCTGATAGACTGCAGGTGTGCACAAATTAGTTTTCTTCAGGAGCTATTTATTGGTTTTAAATTAGCAGCATATTCATTTTTGAAAGTAAAAACAAAGGCAGCCTCTTCATTTTACTTTTGTAAAATGAGGCGCGCAAAAGAGATGCAGTGTGTCTGGTCTGGTTTGTACATTGACATCAGAGCACCTGGATAAAATAGGACCAACTTGGTGTTTTCTTCACTGGTCTTTTGGTGGTCCTGTCTTACTGAAAGACTCAAACAGAAGCTGCAGCCATGTCTGATCATTGATGGATTTCTTGACATTTTTAGAGAAAGATAGGTCAAATTAATAATGATATTGTCTGACTGAGTTATCATAAATTATCCTAGCAGTGTTAATTAGATCTGCTCTTTTTCTCTTCCCAGTTTAATCTTCAAGCATATGTGTGTTTTTGTATCATTAATTTTAAAAAGTCTGCAAATCACTTGGTATCACTTACCTAGTTTGAAAGATGCAGCACAGTGCAGTGGAAAGAACACTAGAGGTAAGGACTTCCACATTCCTGTCCAGGTCTGATAATAGTTTGTCACGTGACCTTGGATACAACCTTTCAGCCATATTAATTCTTTGCTGTTGCCAGCTTACAAAGCTACTTCAAGAGTTTGGACCATGAAAAATATATTTCTTCTCTTCCTTAAATATACATTCTCTTTTAAAGCAGAATGTGTTATGTACTGACATTAAGGAAATTCTTTTTTTCCAGGAAGGTAATCCTTTATGGCACAGGATAGGATTACCTTCATGAAACAAATTAGCAAATTCCCCTACTTTTAGGCCATTAAAGTGATTTCCAGATCACTCTTGTTCACCTTTTTCCTCCTTGACTTCCTTAAGGCAAACATTATAAACTACATTTAGTATCTCTAAACTAAAGTCCAGCTGTACTTAGGTAACGTCCAACACTGTCAGAAATCCAGAGAGAATCAGAGATAGAGTGGCCAAGCAGAAAGTGAGATGAACTTTACACACTCATTGTTGGAAGATCCTTTAGTCCAACCACTGAAGCATTGTTCCAAACACTTTGTGTTCCTCAAGATTTGGCTTCCTGTCATGGGTTCCCAGTGGCAACTGTCCAGGGGAGCCATTTAAACTCCACAAGATTCAGCTTTCTCATCAATAAGGGAGAGAAATTAGACCCAGTTGTCTTTCTGTTTTGTTTGCCTTAATATCCTCTTATTCATCTATATATTTTCTGAATTTCAGAAATCTGCTCTTAGAGAAAAAGGACAAAACAAAGTAGATAATAATGAGATTTTTAAAGCAGTAGTAAAATTAAATGCTTTGAGGTTTGGCACAAAGATCCAGTAGTTTAGTTACTTGGTGATACTTAGAAGTTGAGGAGGCTGATTGGCTATTTCAAGTCAGAACTTCCTGTTATAACTGAATAATAAAGATACTTCTTGCTTAATACAAAGTGGCTAAAGCTTAAAAAAGACCACTTCTAATACCCATAAGCAGTCAGATAACATGTCTTGACTATTGACCCTTCCACAAACCTTGTCTTTCACTATTGACAGAACACTTCTCTGCTATTTTTACAACAAAAAAGCCCAATTAAATGGAAATCTTATTTTCCTAAATGATTGCTTTTAGGGGTGTTTAGATTCAATAGAAAAGCACCCTATATATATTTTTGCAAAGTCAGTTATTCAGAACAATTAAAAGGAGCTATGTTCTTTCAGTCTTATGAAGGACATTACATTTTTCTTAGAAGTCATATTTCCGCTTCTGTTGCCACAATCACTTATGATATGACATTCAAAAAGAGTTTTGAATTCTTATATGTAGTATTTAATTGGATAAATAGTTTAGAGTAGTACTTCAAAGTAAAAATTTAATATTCCTGAAATAATGTTTTAACCCAAGCTTAGTCATAAAGTTACCATATACATAGTAAGGATTACTCTAGGATGGAATATAATGTCTTGATTGGAAAGATGCACAAATGAAAGCTTAATTTCATAGAAGAAAGGAAGTCTGGGCTATTTATTTGGCAATAGGAAATCAGATCAAATATAAATTTGTATGACATTTGGTCAGAGTCATGTAGGTAGATGAGATCTGTCTTTATAAATATTTTCAGTCTCTGATTGGAGGAATGAATACTGTGTTACATGACTAAGATGCAGTGTTGGAACTGAAGTAGGATAATTCCTATAATTGGTATACTGGGAAATTATCTCTTCATACAGCTTTCATATATATGTGTGTGTGTGTGTGTCTGTGTATACATATATATACATATATATTAGGTGGGATCATACCCAGCTGTGGGCCAGAAGGCATAGGATTTCTCAAAAAGAGAAGCAAAGGGAGCTAAGTCTAGTAATGGTTACTATAATACTTACTACTCGTAATATTTAAATGTCCAAAGAACATTTAACCCATAGAAACAGTTCTAATAACTGACTAAAAGAAGGACCCCCCCCCAAAAAAAAATAAAAGAAGGACCCCCAAATTTCCTAATGCAAATATCAGTTTTATTCCTAGGGAGTTGGAAAAATAATAATTATGATTTCAAATTCCAAGCCTTAGAGCATATATTTGAATAAGTTAACCTTTAACAACAACAACAACAAAAAAGACTTTCTAAGAAGGCACACAGCTTTTTGGCCTGTGGTATTTTCTTTGGAGGGAAGGAAAGAAGTTAGGGGGAGAAAAAGGGGCAAAATGGAGGAGGAAATAAGGAGAAAAAATATTCAAGCAAAGGATATGACTAAAAAAAAATTATTTCTTAAAAAGCAAGGGGGAACTTAAAAAATAAATTTGCTTTATAATGCAAAGCAAGTGTACTTACCCAAGGGGAACTCTCTCAGATCCTCCCTTGTGTTGGATGAATTTGTCTCCTCCCACTTCTGCTGACCTTTCTCAGGTGCCCGCAGCAAGAGAGCCTCAAAGAGGCTACCAGCACACTTTGTCTTCTGGGTTATCAGGACTTGTCTTTCTTCACGCTGACAAGGGGCGCCTGGCACAAATCAGAGCAGCTCAGAGACGCATGTGGCTGTGCCTGCGAAGCCTCCACTGGCAGCCAGGCACCCCCTTGGCCTCACTGCCCTTGGCTTACCTGTGTCCCATCATAGTCACCAAATGTGGCCCAAGGGTGGATGCGCTTCATAGCCATTCACTAATTACGCACATAGCAAGTGATCTATGTCTGAGAGAAAAACATAAGTTATTGCTCTAGGAGGTTATGGTTGAGAAATAGGGTGTTGATGTAGCTAAGAGAGAAAATGAGAACCCGTTGCTGATGATAGAGTAGTGAGAGATCATGTAAAACAGAAAAGAAGAAACAAATGTGCAGTGTATCTTTATACAGCTAACATTAGTCTTTGGTTGTTGTTGACCCTCGCTCTTAACTCACCAGTAACTAACTAGGAAACATTTGGCCACCCAACAGACGTTCCTTCACTGTGTTTCTGTATTTCAGTATCTCATGAAGAGGCAATGAACTTAATGCTCGATCTAATACGATATCCTTCATCATAGCGGTGTAGGGAGACTGTTCTTTTCCCAGATGTGATGCAGATTATTTGGCCAATAGATAAGAAATGCATTCTGTTGTCCTCCAAATACCTTTCTCATTAGACTGTGGAAGTTTGAGCAACAGCGGAATGGATTTCATTTAAATCTTAAAGCTTAAAATTTCTGTGAAAAGTCATCTCAACTAGAACTGTTCCCAATTGAGCCATAATATCCAGCTTCTATCAATTAACTTACTTTTGATTACATGTATTATTTAAGTGACTGAATCAGCTCATATGCACAAAGAAAATCTTTTAACTCTTCATGTGGGCCAAAGGCTGTATCTTAAAAGGAAGAAGGCCCTGATCAGACACTCCTTGTGCCTTGAGAGGCTCTTTGGAGCCATAGACGTGAGAGCACCTTCAGCTGATTCCTGACGCTGGGGCTGCATTTGGCTTCAGCTGTATGTTTGTGGCCGTCACTCCTGTGTGACTGCATAAATTCACTGTGTCAATAGTTTGCATCCCGAATGGATTTGTATAAGGTTCCTTGGGGAACTGCTGATTTCATGTTAGAAACAAGGTTAGGTGGAAGCCTTGAAACCGCCTTTATAGAGTTCTATAACTCAGCACATTTCTAATTCTCACTTCTACCATACTCTAGAGGAATCAGTCTGGTGACTTCATGAGACTAATATTGGAAAAACTGCTAGCACTCCTAAATCAACAAGATTCTGGCAATTTACTCCTTGCAAGAAAATTAGCTCGTTAACTCTTTCCTGTCACTGATTGGATTAGAGTTACACATAATTGGTTTTGTGAAATGCTACCCTTGCATCCGCAAGTAGTAGAAAGAATAAAGTGTGCCCAACCGTACGTCTTGAGGAAGGAAGACTGCTTGAAATGTGTAGGTGGTGTAAAATGGCTTATTCATGGGTGTAACCTAGAGCTTTCAGTATTTTCCATCTCATTATGCCCAAATTCAATGATTTCTTTAGGGGAACTAAAGAAAAGACCAAATTTCCAGGGTGCTGAGTGTTCATATTCTGATATCAGGTAGATTAAGCTCACATCAGTTCAGTTCAGTTCAGTTACTCCATTGTGTCCGACTGTTTGCGACCCCATGGACAGCAGCATTCCAGGCCTCTCTGTCCATCACCAACTCCTGGAGTTCAGTCAAACTCATGTCCGTTGAGTCCGTGATGCCATCAAACCATCTCATCCTCGGTTGTCCCTTTCTCCTCCTGCCTTCAGTCTTTCCCAGCATCACATATAAGCTCATGTATTCACCACTTATTAGCTCTATTCACTTGTTCAATTTATTTAGCTTCGCTGTCTCCACTTCTTCTTTGTAAAAGGAGGATTTGATACTTGAATAGCTGGGTAGGATTGTTGTGAGGCTTAATTATGGTAACCCATGTTATTTACCTAGCACAGTGCCTGACATAAAGAAAGATCCGATGAGTGGTGGTGGTGATCTTTCCTATTCTGATCATCACCATTGTGCAAAACAGATGCAAAGTAATAGGATCATTCAAACATTCTCCTGCAGACGTCGAATGGGCATGTGCTAAGTTTGGGGGCAGGGTGATTTTATCTCATTTATTTTTTTAAAACAATAATGTTAACCCACAGGTTGTCTAAAAATAATGCCATACATGATGATAATGAGTTTGAAGGAAAGGTGGTAATTAGTAGGAAATGAATTTTAATCCTTATTTCTATGTAAGTGCTTCACTTGCCTTGAACAATTTATTTAACTTTTATTCTACTTCATTTTGAAGATGAAGAAATAATATTTAGCTATATGTAGGACTGGTACAATAGGTTATTTCTAAAGTAAGAATTTAACACTTTTGTAAATGTGGTATTATTAAATAAGAGTTTGCCATGTCCAGTGATACTTAGCTTTTTCACTTCTGGAAAGTTATTAAGTTCCTTTTTTTTTTTTTTTTGGTTGAGTGTTACCATGGTCTTATCCTTTGTCCTCAAAACACTGTTAAACATGAAACATCCTTCCCTCATTTCAAACCTTATTTCTTCCACACCAGCTGCCGTCAAGTTTATAATCTTTGATTTCACCTAGTGAAGCTGATAAAGCAAGTAGAATCCAGTGAGTAAAAGATTTTCCCAGAAGGATGATTCAGACTTCAAAAAAAAAAAAAAAAATCAGCAATGTGAAAGGGGAAAAATGTTTAATCACTGAGAGCAATAATTCCATTCTAAATATTGGCCCCACCCATAAGGAATACAGGGCTAAAAGAGAAGGAGGGAGCCACTTCATTGGTTGTCTTACTTGATGCCTCTGTTGGCAGCTCCAGAATCAGGGCCTTGCCTGGGGAGGGAATCCACTATAGCTACGTTGGGAGTCACCTACTAAATGAGGCTTCTTAGCCTCTTATTTTCTAAACTCCATTCTTGCATCTTCTTCTGAGCTTTAAGCTAGGAAACTGCCACTTATAGCACATTCCCTTATACGCTTCTCCATTACCCATATGCAGAGAGAACTCAGAGTGGCATGTTGATGGGGAGTCTGCTCAGGAAGAGAACACTTAGCTCTTTGATTTTTTGTTGTTCAGTGGCTCAGTCATGTTCGACTCTTTGGGGCCCAATGGACTGCAGCACGTCAGGCCTCCCTGTCCTTCACCATCTCCCAGAGCTTGCTCAAACTCATATCCATTGACTTGGTGATGCCATCCAAACATCTCATCCTCTGTCGTCCCCTTCTCCTCCTGTCTTCAATCTTTCCCAGCATCAGGGTCTTTTCCAGTGAGTTGGCTTTTTGCATCAGGTGACCAAAGTATTGGAGCTTCAGCTTCAGCATCAATCCTTCCAATGAATATTCAGGACTGATTTCTTTTAGGATATACTGGTTTCATCACCTTGTTGTCCAAGGGATTCTCAAGAGTGTTCTCCAATACCACAATTTAAAAGCATCAATTCTTCGGTTGTTCAGCCTTCTTTATGGTCTAACTCTCACATCTATACATGAATACTGGAAAAACGGTCTCTTTGACTACATGGACCTTTGTCGGCAAAGTAATAGTCTCTGCTTTTTTAATACATTGTCTAGGTTTGTCGTAGCTTGTCTTCCAAGGAGCAAGAGTCTTTCAATTTCATGGCTGCAGTCACTGACTGCAGTTATTTTAGAGCCCAAGAAAATAAAGTCTGTCACTGTTTTCACTGTCTCCCCATCTACTTGCCATGAAGTGATGGGACCAGATGCCATGATCTTGGTTTTTTTGAATGGTGAGTTTTAAGCCAGCCTTTTCACTCTCCTCTTTCACCATCATCAAAAGGCTCTTTAGTTCCTCTTTGCTTTCTGCCTTAAGGGTGGAGTCATCTGCATATCTAAGGTTATTGATATTTCTCCTGGCAATCTTGAGTCCAGCTTGTGCTTCATCCAGCCCAGATCTAGGCCACAAAATATGGCATTAGGACATGCATAGCCAATATCTACATAGACTGGTTCTCAAGGTAGCATTTTTTCTTGGTTTTTTGCTCATTTCTTATATTATTTTGTTTTCTATTATGTCACCAGTATTCTGAATTTTTTTTTATTGTATCTGTTGTAAATTGGTCTTTACCCTCCCGCGCACACACATTATTCCTACATTCACACACACACACACATACTGCAAACATACCACAGAACTATTCAGTCAGTTGAGACCAATGATCTTGTCTAATTCACCTTAATATTTCCACTTTATTATTTGTCAGCCTGACTGGAAGCTTCATGCTTTATCCTGATAACATTTAGGCATAAAATACCACGTTAATTCTACTTGGATGGAAGCTCAGCTTCAACCTATCAGATGGTGTTGGTGATTTGTATCGCAGGAGACAAGATAGAAGAACCACAGGTGAGCCTGATAAATAGAAGACAAAAGCATCCCTACGCATTTCACTAGCAGCCTATCCAAATATCTTGACACCAAAATTTGGTTCCCAGTACCTTCAGACATCCGACCAGTGCTCTTTCAAGAGAGCTTCTTGTTTCCTGTCCTCTTTCTACCATTCACTGAACCTTTGTGCATACCAAGTGCTAGAGTGGGAACTTGACATTCATTTGGCTCAGTTAGTCTTACAGTAACCCCACATGGTGCAGTAGCTTCCCAGTGTAGTACCGGCAGCTTCTGTGACAGCAGAGGAGATGGGTGTGTGCCTAGTGATGCCTTCATTCTGCTCTCTTCTAATAGGTTACTCACTGACTTGCTGCTTCCCTCAGCAGACTTGATCTCATTCGTTTTATCTATAGCAAATAGCATACTGCCAGGAAACTCTATATATTGTCTGAATGAGTGAAGCTCTGATTATAAATCGTGAGCTGAGGACTTCCCTGGTGGACCAGTGTTTAAGAATCTGCCTCCCAATGCAGAGAACACAGGTTCGATCCCTGGTCTGGGATAATTCCACATGCCACAGGGCAGCTAAACCCACTTCCTGCAAACTACTGAGCCCACGCTTTAGAGCCTGTTTGCCACAACTAGAGAGAACTTTGCATGCCAAAATAAAGCTCCTGCTTGCTGCAACTAGGGTGCAACACAACCAAACAAGTAAATAACTATATTCATATTTTCAAAAAATCATGAGAAGGTCATTCTGACTAAGGACTCGCCTCTGCCGTAGGAGATCACAAGTTCAACATGATTGATTAGGAAGTAAAAAGGAAACGTCTGTTACTTTTCACATTCCCTACTTTTAATTCCAAAAGTTGAATAAACTTCAAGTACTTAAAAATATCAGTGTTTTCATAGTCTTATACTTTGATTTCAATAATAAATACACCCACATGCAATGGCATTTAAAGATATTTCCAATACAGTGTTAAAGGTGGGTGGGTGGGGGAACAGTGTTCATATAGCATTTATTTAGAATAAACCAATTTTTGAACATATGAATCCATATTTGCATGTCTATATCCAGGCACATTTTTATTCTTCCCTCAGTCTTATTTAATCAATCCTCTATTGTTGGGTAATTAGGATATTTCTAATGTTTCATTGGTATCATTATTAGGGAAAAAAAAATACTCTGCATCGAATATCCTAGTACAGTCTCTCTGTGTACTTGTCTAATTATTTTGTCAGGATAACCAGACCCATATGTCCACTTCGTGCAGCTATTTGCTGTGAACTCCCTCTCTGCCTCAGAAACAGGCTTTCCTCCTGGGAGTAGTGGCTGCCACATTAACTGGTGACTGGAGTAATATAAGTTCATGTGACATGATTAACAAAGCATGCCAAAGGTCATCTGTATCTTATTTATCAATGAATTATCTGACACCCCTGAGAGATACTTAGCTTTTCAAAAAGCCCATTCCTGAGCTGAATTCCTATACTCAGAAACATCAAATGCCAAATATTCTCCTACAGACACAATCACATCTAATTTGATACACAAGACCATTGGTAGAAGGCCTTGTCAACTGAGTTCTGTAGGATTAAGTTAAATTATTAAAAAAAAAAAAAAGCCTTAGATAGAGCAAAGACAGGGAACTGGCTCTTGCAACCAGGGACTTCAATGTGATCTCATTGCCCTAGGATGGGACTCACGTTTTAAAATAAACTTACAAAACTTTTTGAATTGAGGAACCTGAAAAAGTGTGAGCTCTTTGTTGATTTTCTTGCTGGTCATAAGGAATTTGTGGTCTCACAGAGAGCTCCTTAGCCCCCCTGGCAAGCTGATCCTGCCCAGAACTCTCATGTTGCAATAAGTACAGACCCATGCATGCTGACTGCAGACATTCCTTGCTAGTCTACCGTACCCAGGGCCATGTTATTTGCAGATGGTAAAGCTGTGCCATAAAGGATGAGTAGAAGTTACCAGGCAGGGAGGAGGCAGGAGGGCATCGCTGGCAGAGGGAGCCACACACAGAATGCAGCAGGGAGCCTACATGATACTTTCTGCATTCCAAATAGTTGGTTTTGCTGGAGGTAGATTGCAAGCTGAGAAGTAACGGGAAATGAGCTGTATAGCAAGGGGTCTTTCAGCTCTGTGACAGTGATCACACTACCTGCTCACGTGGTGTTTTGATGAGCACCAAGTGGGAACCTCGGTATGAATCCTTGTTCTCACTTATCAGAATCACATTAGTGGCTTCCCATTACTCTTGGGGAAAACTAGATCCTTAATGCAGCATACAGGGCCCTGTACAATCTGTCTCCTGCCTCTTTAGTCTCATTCCTCACCAGTCCCACCTTTGTCCTTCCAGCCCTGACCTCTATGTTCCAGCCATATCGACTTTCCTTGAGGTTTTGCTAATGGGCTGCATTGCTGCCTTCCAACGACGGGCCTTTATGCGTTCTATGCACTCTTCATAGCGTCCTCCTTCCTTCCTAACATTCTGGCCTGTTTATTTCCTTTTATCCCTCAGGTCTCAGCTCAATTAATCTTTATAAAAGAAATGCTTCCCTGAGTTCCCTGATTGGATCTAACCTCCTATTTATATGTTCTCATAGCACCATGTATGTTTCTTTTACAATACTGTAGGAAGAGTAATTATCTGGGATGTATTTGTATGGTTAGTTGATTCATGTTGGTTTCCTCCTAACAAGTAACATCATCATGTGTAGCATCATCATTAAATCAGCCAGCATTAGCTAAGGTGCTCACATTTGCCCCACCCTCTTCTAAGCATTTTATTTGTATTAATTTACATAATTCCCAGAGCAGTACCCATTAAACAGATGGTAAAATTGAGGGAGAGAAAAGTTAAGAAACTCCCCAAATTTACACAGCTAATAGGTGAAGTTGGAATTTGAACCCAAGCAGAATGGATTCATTCTATTCACCACTGTTTCTGCTGACCAGTGAGTTCCAGCCCTAACACCTAGTAATTTCTCAATTAATATTTATTGAAAATACAAGTGGATAAGTAAATTAATTCATCTAAATGCCATACATGCCCAACTTTTAACTGGGGGCAATTGAGCATGATACAAAAGACTTTTGATAGACATTTTATTGGCAGGAATATATTCTGGAGAAGATTTGGAAAAGAGGAGCCCTAAAGCACTTTATGTGATTTGTGAGGAAAATCTTACAAGATGTTAACCAAAGAGATTAGTTCTGTGGCTTATGTGTCCATCATTGTGACCTTTCCCAATATTGACTTTTGGGTTTGTTCAGTGTCTGTAATCCTATAGGCTGACATTTATAATCTTGAGTGATTACGTTGTATTTGCAAAGGGTTTGCTATAAAAGAAACATCTCTTAGAAACTTGGAAATACAGAGAGCAAGTCAATGGTAATATTATCCAGAGTTCTGACAATCTGTGGTTATCTTGCTTATCCAAAAGCAAATTAATTTCCTCTTTCTCACCTCTATAAGTACTTTCTCACCTCTGTAAGTACTTTACAGCTCTGTGCTTTCATGCACTGAGATTTTCCCATCCACTGGAGACCTCCAGATGAAAAGAGGCAGAACAGTGACTGAAACTAGTTCTAGAACCTTAGACATTGGATTACTATCTGAAATCCATGGTCAGACCATGGAACTCCCTTGGTATTACCAGACTTTGATAAAGTAAATTCAGTCTCCTTGTGGACATGTCTTCACATACTCTTTGATGAAAGTTCCGCTGGAAACATCTGCCCACCTTGTAATTGCTTCTGTGTAAGTAATTGTCCACACTGGTTTCTCTATATTAGGTTTTTTCCTTTATCAATTGCAACCCACTGACTGAGCACGAGCGAGAGTCCCAGCGAGATGACTGATGCTTCCCTTTTGATAGATGGTCTTTCTGCCTTCTGAATTTGTCATAGGATAAAGAAGGGAAATTTGCAGGGGAAGTGTGATGATGATGTGGTCGTGTGGGAAGGATGGTTTGTGACTCATGTTGTTGGGGTGGAGGGGGAGTAGGAAGTGAATTAAATATGTAGTACAATCAGTTTCCTTTTCCCACCATGGAAATTACTGAAGCGGGTGGTGACTTAGATACTTGATTTCCCTACTCTTAGATTTACTAGTAAAGAAGGATTATAGTATAAGGAGCAAGGCAGTGTCAGTCAGGGACAGTAAAGCAGTGTATAGTTCTATGACTGTTTATATCACAACCAATGTAGATTTACATTTAGCTTCTGTATTGGCTTGTGCGTAGTGCTGCTTTATATTAACTATCACTAGAGGATGTTTAATATATAAGACCATGAAATTAGTGCTTGTATATTTTGGTACCCATGCCAAAATTGAACATTCTACCTGATGGAGGAAGGGGAGATTGTGACTCTAGGGATGAGTTTCAGGCATTTGGGGCCACATCCACAAATGGATCGAACCCAGGATGGATTCAGTCATAATTACTGCAGTCATCCAATTTCAAGTTAGGGCAGTAGGTTGTGTATTTGGGGGTGATTCTTAATGCCAGATAAGAATTGGATTATTCATAAGGGAAGTTGTTTAATATAAAATGGGTAAGACCAATTCAAAATTCTTCCCAGAAAATAAGATTATGTTACTGAACCAAAATTGGGTCCCCTTTCCCACAGCACAGCAAAGTCAGTTTTACTAACACCAGGTCGTGGTGAAGGAAAGTACAGCATTTATTGCATGGTGTCAAGCAAGGATCAAGGCCAGCTCATGCTCAAAAGATGAGAACTCCTTGGTGGCTTTCAGGGAAGAGTTTTTAAAGGTGACATTTGGGATAAAAGTGGCAGGGGACGTGATTTTCTTCTCATTGGCTGCTGATGAGGTAACAGAGTGGTGTTTGGGGATTCCTAAGCATCAACCTTCTGATTCCAACTAATCTGGGGTCCAGTGCTAGAGCTGAACGTGTGGTCACCATCGTCCACCTGGGTAGGGGTCTCAGTTCCTGTAGAACAACTGAAAGGACATGCGTCATATGGTTATATATGTCCCTCAAGAAGGAACTAAGACTGTTTTATCACAGCACTTGCTTCTCAACTGCTTTTCCTTTGTTTCCACATCCCCTCACTTCCCTGATTAGTAACTGCTAACGTCTGCTCTTTGGAGTTCAGAGAAGGCCTCGGAGACCAAAGCGTTTTTCTATAAACAAGAAACTGGGGACATGGAGGGCCTTTTGTACCCAGGAGTGCCCTGCAGGGCCCTGCTCTGTCTCAGTTCCCCTTCTGTTGTTGTTCAATAGCTCAGTTGTGTCCTACTCTTGGCAATCCCATGGACGGCAGCATGCCAGGCTTCCCTGTCCTTTACCATCTCCCAGAGCTTACTCAGATTCATGTCCCTTGAGTCAGTGATGCCATCCAACCATCTCATCCTCTGTCATCCCCTTTCTGTTGGTACTTCTCAATTCTGAGGAGAACAGAGATGGAACGAGAAAGAGAAGACATTTCTGGAAAGAGAGGTGAATCATAACCTTGGCAGGGAAACTCAATTTTAGAGGAACTCAATTTTGGTTGTTATGGATGCATCCAAAAGGGGAAACAAGTACCTAGACTGAAGGTCAGAGTTCAAACTGAGTTAATCCAGAAACAGAATCTGGTAGGAATTGAATGAGTAGGCCAAGTTCACATGTCAGCTGGACTGCAGAGTTTGAGTTTCAGATGTCCGCTCGATCACTCCAAGTTGGAATAAGGGAGAAGATGGGATAGGAGGGTATGAATGAAGGGACAGTGGACACCAATAGACCATGCAGACATTCTAGCCAACTCTGTCAAGAGTAAGAGCCTCAGTAAGAAAGGCTATGCCGGGAGGTCCTGTCTGGCTCTAGGCACATTGATTCAGCATATAAGGTAACCACACATTAGATTATTTCCAAATTTTAATTACTGGTCAGTAGAGAGCAAACAGTATATTCCCATCATGTGCTTTAGACCTAGTTGTACAAAGTCAACATTGTACAGCCCCAGGGCTAGTCCAGAGTGTGCCACCCAAAGCAGGCACTTTGTAAATGGTTAAGGAATAAATGTGAGTGAATGAATACATAACCAAAGTTTTGGAGGTGGATTGGGTGGGACTGTGGCAGATAAGGACTGACATCATCCTTCAAGGACCAGCTCAAAATGCCACATTTTTGCTACAGCTTTCACATTAAGTTAATTATCCCTCTCCTCTGTTTCTATGGTGATTTATTTATTCCGCTTTAATGGCATTTGTGAGTCATATTGTAATTACATTTCATGAATCCCTCTCCCTCCTTGACTATGACATCCTTGACCGAAGGGATTTTTAGTTTGTATTTATTTACACTGCCACACATAGTATCTAGCACAGACTAGGCACTCAGTAAACACTTATCAAACTGAGTCTAAAGTTTCTAATATACCAGTGTGGTTTGTGAGCCATGCTTTATTGATTTAATAAGATCACAGGGCTTTGTGATTATGTGAGAGTCACACTGAAAAATCAGAGCAGTAACCTCTCCAATATCAGGATATTTTTTCCCTCCTTCCTTCATGATTATCTCTTCCCTTGCCTCCTGGAAACTATATGTTGGAGGAGGTTGTTAACATGTGCTCTTTTAGATTTCCCAGAGTTTGAAAACAATTATGATAGTAGAGCCGATAGGCAATTACATTTTTGTTCTCTTGCTCTCCAGTTCCTTCTCTCTGTCTTCCCTCCCCAGCCTTTCACCCTTGAGATTATTCTTGGGGGAAGGCAGTGGAGCCACAGGACAAGTGAGTAATTTTGGAGGAGTGACATAGGGGCTTTTATAGCACAGACTATCATAAATAGCATGCTGTCTTCTCGAGTCCCTCATCTTGATCAAACTCTGTTAGCCTCCTGTGAAGTCTAACGGATGAAAGGGAAAGACCATTTTGTCCCCTTCTTGGAAGTTTGAAATAGGAAATGTACATGCACCTCGAGACCGTTCCTACACCTGACTAGGAACTGAGTTGTGTTTATCTGTGGACACAGGGTGTCTTTTAAAAGAGATTTTTGGGATTTCCCTGGTGGTCCAGTGGTTAAGAATTCACCTTCCAATTCAGGGGGTGAGGGTTTGATCCCTGGTCCTGGGGTTAAGATCCCATATCCCTTGTGGCCAAAAACTAAAATATAAAACAAAAACAGTAGTGTCACAAATTCAATAAAGACTTAAAAAATGACCCATATCAAAAATAATAATCTTAAAAAATAAAGTAAAAAAGATATCCTTCAAATCATAATGCATACAGAACCCTGGGGTAAGGAGAGACAATATTGAGAAACAGATTTCAAGGGAGATTGAAAATAACCCTTGAAATAGTGGTACAGGAAACAGAACAAAGTATTAGAATGAAGATTTTTTTTTTTTTGCTGGAAGCAACACCTGATGTGTAAACCTAAAATAAAATATCAACAGAAGATAGAGTTTAAGAGTACATCACAAGGCAAAAATTACTTCTTAGACAGATGAAGAGATTGATAGATGACTGTGGATTTCTTCGTCTATTTCTATCTTTTTCCATTTCTATTTTAAAGGGTATTTATTTATTTGTAAACATTAGGAAATGCAATGCTTTTGACCCAGCAGACTGGCTTTTCTGGTCCAAAGATAGTGAAATCAAAAGTGGAAGATGGGGAGTCTACTCAGTTCAGGAAATACTGCTCTATCTAGATTATTTGAAAATGGCTTTTTTTTTTTCCCTTTTAACTTTGTATTTTGTATTGGAATATAGCCAATTAACAATGTTGTGATAGTTTCAGGTGGACAGTGAAGGAACTCAGCCATACGTACATGTATCCCTTCTTCCTCAAAGCCCCCTCCATCCAGGTTGCCGCATAACACTGAGCAGAGTTCCGTGTGCTGTTTTCTTGACAATATAGGAAAAACTTTCAAGAGTCAACCAAAGTTGAATGTATTCAGAATCACGCCTCTCTGCTCGGGGAACTTGTTGCTTGACAATTCACTATGACTACTTCAAAGTTTAAAACAAACTAGAACTTCCCTGGAAAACTTTCCCTCAAAGATCCAGGCTTCTCTATAAACTCTCTGAAAAACTAGAAGTGTTAGTCACTCAGTCGTGTCCAACTCTTTGCGACCCCATGGACTGTAGCCCACAGGCTCCCCTATCCATGGAATTCTCCAGGCAAGGATACTGGAGTGGGTAGCCATTCCCTTCTCCAGGGGTTCTTCCCAACTCAAGGATGGAACCCAGTTCTCCTCATTGCAGGCGCTTTCTCTGTAAACCTCCTTTCTGCTGTCTGGCCCATTACGATTTGGCACATACACCATTTTAATGAGTGTCCTGTGCATAGTAAACGTGTCAGATAAGGTTGACTGCATCGACACAGGAGTGGTGGTGTGGAACATGAGTTCGGCTTGAGACTCTGCTGTGCAGCAGGGAAATGTTAGGGAATAACCCAGACAAACCTGAAAAAAGATATTTCAACTGCAGTCTATATTATCACATTAAATAATGGACAAACATTTTGCTTTGTTTTTTGTAGACTGTGTATAAAGGCCTTTCTGGGGTGGGGGGGGGGCGGGGGCGGGGGCGGAGGTGTATAGACTCTTGAGTCTTTACAGAGTCTACATGTATTCCCAGTTCAGTTCATTTGCTCAATCATGTCTGACTTTTTGCAACCCCATGGACTGCAGCACGACAGGCCTCCCTTTCCATCACCAACTCCCAGAGCTTGCTCAAACTCATGTCCATCGAGTCAGTGCTGCCATCCAACCATCTCATCCTCTGTTGTCCCCTTCTCCTCCAGGTCATTTTAGTTCAAAATGCAAATATGATTGTTTGGACTTTTTGTTTAGCAGTGTTACTTTGTATCTGAGCTTCCTTAGGCCCATGTCACTCTCTTAGATTTGCTCAGAGTTTAAAAGGCCATTTTACTCATTTACTGACCTTTTCCCCTTGTCTGTGGCCACAGGTTATGTATAGTTAAAAGAACGATGCTTTAGAATCAGAGAGATCTGGGTCAGAATTATGGTTTTGCTACTTATTACTTGCATTCTTGAGCTCTCTGAACCTGAGTTCCCTCTTCTACAAAGTAGAAATGATGGTGCTAACTTCACAAGGTGTTTGAAAGGATTAAATGGAATTGTTGCACAGTGCTTGGTACACAGTAAGTGCTTAATAAATGGCGTACAATTGTTACTCTGCTTGCTTTAAATAAATTCACTCGGCGATGCTACTTTCTGAGTAGAGATTTTAGCTTGTCTCTGAGTCTTTGGAACTGTCGGGTTCCTTTCTGTTTGGACTTCTGCTTAAAAAGCACATCATCGCTGCAGCCATGTTCTCCACCATCACAGCAGATGACTCAAAAGCTTCTTCCTGTGGATTCAGAGACTGTTTTTGGCCTTTGTCACCAGGTTTTTAGGCACTCTCTGCTGCTTATCCCACTAACCCTCACTGTAAATTTTCAAGCAAGCTTCCCTGTTTCACTCACCAATCATTCCAGCAGCTCTTAGTCTCATCCTGAGATGCTGGTCTAGAGTAGACTGGAATTTCTCTTTCTGAACTCTTTTCTTAATCAGGCAACACCATGTGCAAGATAACTGGGCCTCCAAAGTTTCACTGTGATTTCTCTTTATAATATCTACGTAAGGGGTCCATAGTTCTCTACTCCTGCTTCCAAGAAATGTAAATTTTCCACATATATACTTCTGGCCTTTGGGGGAAAACCAAATAATTCACAAAACACGTTCTGAGGAGGTAATTTACTCCTTTGTTATTCTCTTGCTATGCATTTTGAGATAGCTACTTAACTTCTCTGCCTCTTAGTTTAGATACAAGTTTTAAATCTATAGGGAATTATTCTTTTGTAATTAAAAAACGTTTACCATGTGTATTGAGCTGGCTCTTAATACAGTCTCAACTTGGAATATTCCAGAGATGGAAAATTCCATGTTACAGACAGCTTGATCAACAGAAAATCCTTTGTTAAAATGTTGCTGATGCAAATATTTCTAGAGTATGCCTATCATCTTTTCTATCTTAGGAAACTACCTTTAGGGTCATATGACTTCATTTCAGGATCTATCACGCCTCAGGGTCATTTCAGTGCCCCCAAATATGGAAACGTAGTAAACTGGCCTTCATCTGCATCATCTACTGTCTCCAAAAAAAACCCATAGAAAATATTTCTTCTAGCAAACTCTGGCATTACCTTAATCTGTTGCAAGATATCTCTCACTCTTTAAATTCAAACACACTGAAACTTCTGGTTCAAAGGTAAATTTGCTTATTTGTTTTTAAATAATTGATGAAACCCTCGAAACTAAATAAAGCTTTGCTTCTGTTTGTATAAAATTAACTCTATTACTTAAGGGGTCCATATAGTTTTGTATTGTTATATGCTAAAGAGTTATTTCTCATGATTCTTGATATTCTGTTTTTCTACCTACCCGCTAATATTTTTAATTCCTGATCACTAGCCCAACTACCATAGGTTGGCTGATCCAATTTAAATGAATAGTTGTAATTTAGGGGGGGAAAGTCATTTTGTGAAAAATACGTATGAGGTTGGGAAGTTAGTGGTGGTTTGATAAAGGAAAAAGGGTAGAATCAATAAACATAGTAATGTACGTGAGATGCTGAAGAAGGCAAGGAGCCAAGGAAGGTAGTGAGCTGGCATGTCACCACCCAGGGGCATCCAATTTCAGCATTCACTCTTCATTCATACTCCATGGAAGCAGGCAGGCAAGAAAAATTCATGTCATGTTCTCCATTCTGCTCTGAACCCCAGGGCTGCAGCTCTTTGATATGTTGTCTCACTGTGGGATTCTAAGGATTCTAGAAAGAGTTACCTTTCGCTTGATCCAGTTCTCTTTTCCAGTCTCAAGCTGGGAAAGTGAAATTCAGTCAGGGCTGCCACCCATTGGCAATGTGCAGGAGCCAACACACAGACTGCATCGCCTGCTCCGGGAGCAGTTTTCCATACCAATCAGATTCCCCACTCCCCTACACCACCACCAGAAGCTAATGTTCAACTGCTTACATAGCCCATAAGAGCTCAAAAGCATTCTTGTGCTTTGCTGGGGCTCTTCATTAAAACGTATCCACTTCACTCATCTGTGTACCGGAAGGTGGTGGAGAAAAGGCTGCTTAAGCGTTCTGTGGAATTGTACGCTATGCTGCCTGACATGGGTTGGAGTCGTGAGATTTGCATGTCACCTGCCTGGCTGAAGAGTCTCGCTGCACGTGTTCACTGCATATGGATAAACCTGCCTCATTCATAGCCACTGATCGCGGACAGCCTTTGGACTCTTTCCACAGCTTGAAAACTCCTTTCCCTTGAAAACACCATATCCTGTGCGACAGTATTTCGTGTTTTTATTTCCTAAAAGGAAACAAACAAACAAACAACTTGTCCCTTAAAGAGAAAGTTCATGGAAGCTTTAATAACAAGTTGACTAAAATTTAGAAGATTATTAAGTACGCCTCTCTCTTCTCTGGAGTAGCTGTGAGCCAGACTCCTGTTCATTAAGCCCAAGTCTGTTATTTTTCCCTGCAGTGTCATGGAGCAAAAATAATAGACGGAAGCCAGGAGACCTGTGTTTGGTCCCATCTGTATCCCAACTAAGACCAGGACTTCCGACTAGCTATTTCAGGACTGTGCATCATATAGAAAGAGTATCCTGAGAATGAAATCCATTATACAAATGAAAAGTGTAATTATCACAGTTCTTTGCAGATTTAACAGTTTTACTCTTTTGATGAGGCTAGTGTATAGAATACCGTGATAGATATCATTTTATATATTCCAGCATACATTGCAGTCTTTGGGGGCATTAAGACGTGCATGAATGTCACAGATTTGGTATCCGGTAGTGACTGCTCCTTCTACTTTCCCTGGTGGCTCAGACGGTAAAGCGTCTGCCTACAATGAGGGAAATCCAGGTTCAATCCCTGGGTCGGGAAGATTCCCCTGGAGAAGGAAATGGCAACCTACTCCCGGTATTCTTGCCTGGAGAATCCCATGGATGCAGATGCCTGGTGGGCTACAGTTCATGGGGTCGCAAAGAGTCGGACACGACTGAGTGACTTCACTTTCGCTTTTCACTTTCAGTGATTTTCATCATCTCTTGCATGATAGCTCTAAAATCTGAATCAATAATGATTGTCTGGAAACCAGTAGCCAACGGTATTGCAGTTTCCAAGGTATTGCCTAGGAGTACTGAAGGGCTGGCTGTAAGAGAGAGCTTACATGTGATGACAATACATAGAAAAGAAAGAAACTGAATTCCATTAAACCCAGGGGGAGAAGCCCATAGGATATAATCTGATTTGGGGGTTTCCCCCCAAAATTTATTCTTTTCTACAGTAGCACACTAGTAGACCTACCATGATCCAAAAAGAAATAAGGGCTATGGTCACAGGTACAGGTCAGCATTTCTGTTTGGCAGTTCCTCCTTGAAGTGACCCCTTTAAGTGTCTGGGCGGTGTCCAGTGTTTACTCTTACACAGAGCAGAGATGAGCAAATTTGTCTTCTTCAGTCAAGGTCTCTCTGCTGAGAACTGGAACAAGGAGACACATTGCCACTTGCCTGTCTTTCAGAAAAATGAGTGCTGTGATAGCACGAATGTCCCGAGAGCTTTGCCTTGATGGAAGTGTGTTTTTAATGATATGATTTTGGTACCCAGCCCTCTGTGGATAGCTTGGCATATGTCTTGTCATATTTAAACAGCATTGACTGATAAAGAGGCTGTTAATTGGCAGTTAGTGACTAGGTTGCAAGTCTTTGTTACCCAGCCTTTCAGCAAGCTGATCATTTACTAGGAGGAAGGGTTGGACCCAGAAGGTCATTACTGTTATTAAGTGGGAAAAGAAATTAAAATTCTTCAAATTGCTTCTTTATGAATCAGATGAGGATTTTAAAAATAGAGGGAGAAAAGAGAAAAGATGGCTCATGTTACAATGGAGACAGCATCTGTTTACAGCCCTGGTCTTTTCCTGTGTCTTGAAGAGCAAATGGTCATGTCTATGGGAGAAAGGATGTATTTCCAAAATCTCACTGCTTCATTCTCTACAACCTTACTTGTTGTTGTTCAGTTGTTCATTCGTGTTCAACTCTTTGCCATCCCATGGACTGCAGCATGCCAGGCTTCCCTGTCCTTCACCATCTCTCTAAGTTTGCCGTGACTCATGTCCATTGAGTCAATGATTCCAACCAACCATCTCACCCGTTGTCACCCTCTTCTCCTCCTGCCCTCAATCTTTCCTGGCACCAGGGTTTTATCCAATGAGTCAGTTCTTCACATCACTCACTGCTTTGACAGTAATCTAAAATCAGACATTTTAAACCATTCTTCAATCCTTTCCAGAGAATACAGTTCCTAAAATTTTCAGAGGAAATCATTTTGTCTGGATGCCATGCAGTTTCTTAAACAGGCTTTGAATAAATTTTTTTTAATGAAAATGTGACTAAAAGCAGTATGCTTGCACATCTTATTATATAAAATTGTAATAGTATCAGGTGTGTGTTTAGAATTAGCTTTTTCATAAGTCGTTGTATTTTATTGAATATGCTGATTAAGTCTTTAGCACCCACCTTGAGAAAAAAGTGAATTCTGATGCAATTCTTGATTCATTCTATGACCTTTGAGACTTTGCCTCTTCAGTAATCTCCTCATCATCTTTCTAACGCAAAAAGAAAATAAAAATGATCTGATGGGGTGCCGTGAGTCTTGGCAATTACAATTTCACATGAAAATTGTCTCTTGAAGGAAAAATATTACTCTGCCTTTTAATAAAAGGATACAATTAAGCCCTCAAACCTCTTGCCTTCAAATATATTAATGTCTTATGTAAAATATGAAAATGGATTCTTGTTTATTTGAAAGAACCAAAGCAAGAGCCAAAAACATTTCTACTCATAAATTGGTTGATGAATATTAACTATTCCCCACATTGGCTCTAACTAATGAAAACAAGAAAATAGAAGGTGTGATGTGCTTTTGCTTATTACCCCGTTGATTTAGTCCTGGGTTCTGTTCTTATGCCCTTAGTCTTATTGCCTTTTCCTGGTTGCTTGATGCATTAAGGTTTGGAAATGCCAGTGTTTTAGCTAGAGGGCCAGGATTCGTGGGTTTACCTCTTACCTCTGAAGACTAGAGAAAGCAACTGCGTTGTTTGGAAATCTCTTTAAATTAGGTTTCAAAGGTAGCTGGTTTATTTTTGCACATCTTTTTTTTTTTTTCCTTCCAAAGATTAGGACTGGATTTTAGAAGGTTCTTTTAGCTACTTTAAAAAGCGAAATGTATCCCTGTATCAAATAGACTGAAGGAGATGTGCTGCAGTGTTTGAAGGCAAGAGCATCTGATCTCCAAAGAATCAGAAGATCTCTTCTCTAGTTGTATTTGTAGGTACTTTTGTTATGTTGCTTTAAAAAAAAAAAAAAAACAACAAATAGGTAAAGCTCAAATGAGCACAGCATGGTCCAGATGGTGTTTAAAGCTGCCCAAGTTTCTTTTATGTAACTTTCTCTTCCAAAGTGTGTTCCAGCTGGGAATCTATTGGGCTGTTGAAACTAACTTTGTCCCTTTTATGTTTCTGTTATTCTAACACACATACACACGCACGCTCGCACACACACATACAGACCCACACACAGGCGTGAACATGGCCCTTCCGGGTGTATGGCATTTCATTGCATGCAATGGGGCTGAAAAGATCTCTGCAGGGCTTTATTAACTGTCTCTCAGGCTAAACGTTTTATTCAGTCAAGAATTCTGCAGGGTGAATTTCAAAACAGAGAGCAGGATTCTGACCCACAGACAGGAACTCTTTGTAAGGCACCCACCTTCTCCTGGAGGCCTTTCTTAAGAAGAGGTGGAAGCAAGCATTTCCGTTCATCTCAAGTGCATACAGCAAAGGCCTCAGTCAGCTGTGTCCCCAGCAGTGAAAATTAGCTTAGTGTAGCAATTTCTTTAAATGCCTGGAACATATATTTCTTCTGAAATTAAACAAATAGCATGTGCTAGCTTTTGTGTAAAAAGACCCCTTTGTAAGGGCACCGTTAGTATATATTTGATTTGACTTGTTTGTCAAGAAACAGAGGTGGGTTTCCCTGGAGCCCCCTAACTTTTAATACCCACCTTCTCCACACTCACCCTGTGCTCCAACCAAACCAGATCCGTCTCTTATTCCCATCCCCTCCTCTCTGCTTTCATGTTTCTAGGCATTGATTTGTGCCATCCACGTGGACTGTCTATTCCCACCTCTGCCCACTATTATCCTCTCAAAGCCAAACCTAAAGACCATCATCTCCATGAATTCCTCCCTGCCATTCCCATCAGCATTTATAACCCTTTCCTCAAAGCCCTTGTCTTCCTTCTTGCCATTATTTAACGTTATTTATCCCAGACACGTTCCTTATGATCAGCTTCTTGAGGACTGAGATCATTTCAGGTGTCTTTTCTCAATTCAAAGGACTCTCTCCCTAGATAAATTCAGTGGATCCCCTTGGCGTCCTTAGCATCATCTGCTGAACAATCTACTTACCTCTGTCAAAATGATTGAAACACTGTGAGACCACTGAGTCAATAGCCACTACCCAAGAGCTCTGGTGACCTGAAGGCCAGCTGCATGCCCCTTAGCGGACTATCCTCTGCCCACAGCACAAAGCAGAGGGAGGCCTGGGACAGACCAAGCTGCCAGGACCCAGCTCCAGTGCTATGACCGCTGTCTGTTCTGAGGAATCAGTTCTCCTGCTGCACTGATTGTTGAAAACTGATGTCAAGTTTAGTATTATTCCTACTGATATTACAACCAGTGTGGCACCTACAGGAGACAGTTAAAGCCACATACTGTTCATGGAGTTGTGTCTCCCATTCACTTCTGCGGAGAACAATCTAGTGCTCTGAATAAGGACTGGGGATCCTTGAGCATTTTCCCAGTATAGCTGCAAAAGTAACAGAATTGCTACCCAAGCTTAAAATACAGCTAAAGCCATAGATATAGCCTATGATAAATATAGAGATAAACTTGTTTCACTGAGGAGTAACTAGGGAATTAGATTCCATTTGGACCTCTAGGTGATGAACAATTGGAAGCCTATTAAAGCTATTTTAAATGCAAGCATTTATTGCCTTTTCCTGTAAGATATAACTTATGTGGGAAAGAGTCTTGCCCAGTGTTTTCCTGGCTATACCGCCTATGAAGATATTTAAAACCTGAAGTGTATTTATTCTGCATTTAACAATGTTTAGAGACTGCCTTGTGTGTTAATGTGTGCTCTGTGAGTAGGACCATATCAATGATCTCCCCCTGCATGCATTAATGTGTGCATTGGAGGGAAGGAAAGCAAGGAACGATAAACTGTGTTAACGGTGCAGTGTTCAAGGAAGATTTATCTAAGAAAGAACAGTCTGGTGCATTAATGTGAATATTCAAAGATAGATGTTTATCTTAATGGACTCAGAGGTACTTACAAACAGTATAATTGCTGCAGTCATTTTAGAGGGCATTTATTCAGAGCGATTGCACTTCCTCTTTCTTTTTTATAAAGAATTCTACTGAAACGTTTAAGTGACAACAGGACTAGCGTGGCCAAAGAGCCCTAGGTTGGTTTTTCCTGGGCTCTGCTCAGTCAAGCCGATTTGGAACGATGAGAAGCAAGACCCAAATCTCTTTGAGGGACACTTACTGGACTTTTTGCAAAAACTAGTCTATTAAAATTTTAAATTGCCCCAATTTCCAGAATGCTACATGATATTTGACTTACTTTATGCCTACAGTCCTACAAATAAGGAATTGACTCCTTGGTACGTGGTTGTAGAATGGCAAGATGGGTTCTTTAGTGTCTTTTCTGGACCAAAGGAACACTTTGTATCTTGAAAGCCAATATAGTCTTCCAGAGAAACTCCTGTTCTTGAGGAACAACTTAGAAAGGTATTGCTGTCTCTGACACCTTCAAAGGTAAGAATTAATGATAATCTGACAAGGATGGGGAACAGACCGCCTCTCCATCCCTCTTCCACTCTTCAAACCTGACTCTTGGCTTGCCCAATTCTGTTTAAGTCAAAAGACATTCCCTGAGTATCTCCTTTTCATTGAAAGATCTATTATGCACCTAAGCTCCAGTCCACTGCAATAAGAGTCCTGTGGGTGATTTCAAACTAATAATAAATAATATCACAATATTAACAGCACATCACAAAATAGTAACATCTCTGAGTCACTGATACCTATTTCAAGCCACATAATAATAGCATGAGGTAAATGTCCTCTCAAATTTCAGTTCAGTTCAGTTCAGTTCAGTTCAGTCGCTCAGTCGTGTCCAACTCTTTGCGACCCCATGAATCGCAGCACGCCAGGCCTCCCTGTCCATCACCAACTTCCGGAGTTCACTCAGACTCACGTCCATCAAGTCCACGATGCCATCCAGCCATCTCATCCTGGGTCGTCCCCTTCTCCTCCTGCCCCCAATTCCTCCCAGCATCAGAGTCTTTTCCAATGAGTCAACTCTTCGCGTGAGGTGGCCAAAGTACTGGAGCTTCAGCTTTAGCATCATTCCTTCCAGAGAAATCCCAGGATTTCCTTCAGAATGGACTGGTTGGATCTCCTTGCAGTCCAAGAGGAAACTGGAAGACAGAGCTGTTATAGTCATCCTGGCCTCTCTTCCCAGGGGCCGAACTGATTGTTTCAGACCCCAACACAATACTCTTTCCTGATATTATAGCTGGTTATAGATGACACCCCTTCCTTCTCTCAAGTAGCAATTAAGCAGAAGGGAATGTAAACCAGATATGCATCATAAGTCAGAATGTAATAAATATGTTCAGTGAGATTTTAGAAAGTACTGAGTTAGCATGCTAGAGTATTTTATTTTTCAGCCATAGGATCAGGGCAAAGCTGCATGAAAAATGAATTTAGGCTGGGCTCTAAAGAAGGTTATATAGAAGTTTACCAGCTTTAAGTGGAATGAAATGCAAATAGAGCTGGGGAAGGAGTGATAGAAGCCAGAGCATTGTCAGGAACTTATCAGACTTGTTTAAGGCATGGCAAACATTTATTTAATAGTCAGAATGTAGAAGTGCTCATGGGACAAATGGTAGCAAAATATAGTGCTACAGAGTTACTTTGGGGCCCAGAGGTGGAGGATCTTGAATGAAAAAGATAATTAAGTTTAGACTTTATTTGATAAGCGGTGGGATAGATTTGGACCAGGAGAGTGGCGTGTTGAAAGCCTTGTTTTTAATCTAGTGACACTTTGGAGGGTTTGTTAAAGAGACAGGGGCAGGGGGTCTGGTTAAAGAATCTCAAGATTCATCCAGGTAAGCAGCCAGGCCAGTAGAAATGAAAAGCAGAGTGACATTTAAAATATTAGAGATGGGCTTTCCTGAACGTGGTGCCTGGAGTATCATGCTGAGCAGGGAAGACTCAAAGATGAGTCTGAGGGTTTGGGCTCTTTCCTGGAGAGCAATGACATGAAAATCAGAGGCAAGAAAGGCAGCCGTGGGAGGAACTGATCAGTTCAGTCTGGGATATGTTGATTGCAGATACTCACAAGATTTTCAATTGAAAATATTACTAAGGTAAAATGTTTCTCTCTCCTTACCCAACATTAGAATGAGCTCTCCTCTTTTGAGTCCCTTTTGGAATCTCATTAGACCACAGAATTGGCATATTGAAGAATACTGTAATTACTATGGCAATTTCCAGGTTCTGGTCCTGGATATTATTAAAATGCCCCCCACCCCCCGCACCAGTGAGTTGCTGCTTAGTCGCTCAGTCGTGTCCAGCTCTGCAACCCCATGGACTGTAGCCTGCCAGGGCACCTCTGTCCATGGGGGTTCTCCAGGCAAGCATACTGGAGTGGGTTGCCATGTCCTCCTCCATGGGATTGTCCCACCCCAGGGATGGAACCCAGGACTCTCACCTTGCAGGCGGGTTCTTTACCAGCTGAGCCACCAAGGAGGCAGAAGCAGAGACCCCCTCACATGGTGCTCTGCATCATCTCCATCTCTGGCTCTCTGTTCTCTGTGGACTGCTCTCTCTGTTACGATTGTGTTCAGCTCTAGTTAGGGCTTCCCTGGTGGCTCAGTGGTAAAGAACCTGCTTGCCAATGGGTTTGATCACTGGGTCAGGAAGATCCCCTGGAGAAGGAAATGGCAACCCAGTCCAAATTTTCTTGCCTGGGAAATCCCATGGACAGAGAGCCAGGCAGGCTACAGTCCGTAGGGTCACAAAAGACTTGGACACAACTTAGCAACTAAACAGCTACATTGAAAACAAACATTTAACCTGAAGTGACTGAAGAGGAGATAAATTTTCTCACTTAACCAGATGGAGTCTAGAAGGTGGAAAACTGCTTGTTTGGACTCATCACAGATCTGACAATATACGAGTCAGTTCCTCTGTTCCTTCTCCTGTCTCTTGCACTTGCCACCTCATGGCCGCAAGGTGGCTGCTGCAGCTCCAAATATCCCATCCAAACTCAAGAAGAGGGGAAAGCAGTTGGCCTAGCCAAGTCACCATCTTTTTTTTTTTTCTAATTTATTTTTTAATTGGAGGCTAATTACTTTACAACATTGTAGTGGTTTTTGCCATACAGTGACATGAATCAGCCATGGGTCTATATGTGAAAGTCATTCTCTTTTATTAAGAATAGAATAAGCATTTCCTGAACTCCTCAAAGACTTGCTTTATCATCACTTTGCCCTGATCAATGCCATATGGCCACCACTAGTTGCAAAGGAGGCTTGCTTAGGCTGGTGACATTGCTGCTAGCCCTGGAACGGAGGAAAAGTGGGACAGGTATTGATTATGTCTCCAATATTTGTCTTTGACGATGCACTGTAAAATACTTTGAGGGCAGGGATTGTGTTCCCTCAGCCCTCTCCCACCAAGAGCCCCTGGTGGCCTCCTCCTCACCAGGCACTTTTCTGGATATATAGGAGTCTGGAATGGAAAGTGCTTGAGAAACCAACCCTGGTCTAGTATGCTAAGAGTTACTTTTGTGTTTTTGTTCCTCTGAGCAGCCTTAGGAAAGTAGGAGCTTCTGGAAAAATGTTAAAGAAGCTGTTTTTCAGTAACTCTCAAAAAAAAAAAAAAAAAAAAAAGAGAGAGAAGGAAGTGAAAAGATGCCGTGCTGGGAGGAAATCTATGCTGCTGCAAAAATAGAATAGGGCTCAAGTACCTTCTTCAGTAATGAATGCATGAAAAGAAGCTTCTTAAATTATAAATGTGATTTCTCTTGTTTATTGCCCAGTAATCCTGTTCTATTGATTTCTGTTTATTTCCAATCACCTAGAATCAGAAGCTGGGTTGCTTAGAGATCTTGATCCCTAAAAGATTGTCATTAAAGCTACTCTGCTGTATTTTGCCGTTTATTTTCTGCTCGAAGTGATTGAATCAATACAAACACAGACAAAACACTTTTTCCTTTGCTCCCTAGAAGACTAAGGGGGGGAAACCTACAGAGAAGCTAAATAAAGATGCTTGGATAAAAAGACATCCTGTCAAATGACATATTGATTTCTTTCAAAGAGGCCAAGTGTAAATTAAAAATATTCTTCTGACACAGTTTTTAAAGATGCCACTGACTCAGCAGAGTCAGGACTTAACTGATTTTCTCTTCCGAGAGGGCCAGGTTAGAAGGGCAGCGCATTCTTCCTAGGACTGGCCATCTCCCCCTTTCTAGGACCGGCCATCTCCCCGGGATCTCAGAGGGAAGTCCGCCTCAGGCGGTGCGAGCAGAGTTCCCCAGTTCTGTCTGATCCGTTCTCGGTTCTGGTGTTGAAACCCACCACTGCCTCTGTCTATGTTCAAAGAGGTACAAACTTTCCAAAAATTGTGCTAACATGGTTCTTTTTTCAAGTGGTTGCATTGAAACTCTTCTCAGAATGGGGAAGAAATGGGAATAACCAAGGCATGGGACTTACAATGGGATATTATTTGGAATGTGAATAAACACTGGTCTAGAAAGATCTGGAGGAGAGGAGAGGCCAGAAGCAGGGACCGTAGAGGAGCCATCCCAGTGTAGGGGCCATCCCAGTATAGGAGCTGTCCCAGTACAGGAGCCATCCTAGCAAGAGTCCTTTCTCCCAAAGTACTGTGGAGAGAATCAGGCTAGTCTTAGCCACCCTGCAGCCATGAGGCCAGGAGTAAAGGCACAAGTGATCCAGCAGCATAAACTATTTGCTATAATTTGAATTTCTGAAAACCACCTCAGACCTCTTTGGCCTGTTCGAAAACATTTTGCAGAATTGTTCTCAGGGGCAGCTGTGAAATCCACAGGAACCAGTGCAAAGTAAGAAAGAAGGAAGAAATATTAAGGGATGAATTCAATAAAAATGTTGGATTCATTTTACTCCCACCCAGGAGGGGCCCACAGACTCTTGTGCTTGTGTGGCATCGGAGGCTGTCTGTGTAGACGGGGTGGCTGGAACAGGGGTGGACCCACATATGCATCCCATCTGCTTGTGCACATGCTCCCTTCTCCTGTTGAACTTAGGAAACACAAATTCAAGAATAAAGTGGTTCAGGATTTCAAGATGGTGAAAGCAGAGCATTAAACCAAGCACAAGGTCCTTGCAAGCACAGACCCCTGTGTGACTACATAGGTCTCAGGCCTGGGATTACACCTGCTGTATTTCTGATACCTACTTTAATAATAAATGGGTGCCGTTGCTTATAAACTGAAACTGGAAAACATTGTTAGCCTTGCCTTCCATCAAAAATGATGAGAAATAAGTCGTTTTGGCCCTTCCCACATAGAAAGTCTCTTGTGTTTGGTTTTGTAAGTTGTTTTGAGGCTGTATAGAGCATGGGGTCATCCATTTAAGGCTGGTTGCAGCCTAGGAATGAGGAACTGACTTCTGGAGGGTAACTGAGTCCATCTGGGTTCCCAGTTTTCTCGTGGAACAATACCTGAAGACTTTCTCTAAGTTGGGACTTATAATAAAAATCAAAGAGCTGCATTTGAATCTGTCTCCCCATCTTTCTCTGTGGGAGGTTGGTACCGTCTTCCAGATACGAGTAACCAGGGATCGGTTTTCATTACCAAGCTGATCTCATTTGCATTTTCTCTCTCTTGAGGTTTGATATCAGGTTCTTGAGCTGGCCCTCATTGTCCGCTCCAGTTTGTTCTCAGGCTTACTCACCGCAGATCACCCTTAAGTGTCAGAGGCACAAACCTTGCTTCAACCACTGCTGTGGTTTTGACACCCATAGCTGACTTTTCTCACATTACATGACATGGCTGAACAGGAGGTTCTCTTTTCAGAGTAATGAGGAATAGACAACCTTGTCTTTGTATCTTACATTCAATCCATTGCATTTGACTGTTTGGGGTAAGTTTTCTGTGCCACATACTAAGTTCTGGATTATACTAATAGCTCTTCCTTCTTGTTCATTCTACATCGTCTTGAGCTTGCATTTCTTAGTTTCTTGTTTACTAGGCGTGGGCTTCAAACATGCTTAGTTTTGCAAGATAACGATCTTCAATTCTCCTCTACCCCCCAGACCTGTTGGATATTCACGTGTGTTGCACACTCTTTGGTGTAAGTGGCCTATCACTGACAAAATAAAGACAAGGTTATGTTTGGTCCCCAGCATTTGGCTGTTGCCTTGTTCCTTTCTCTTCTGCTCAGCTGGCATGCCTCAGTTCATCTTAAGACCGAAAACGGAGACCCACTGCTACTTGCTTTGGACTGAGTGGCTATGTTATGTCTTTTTTCAGACTTGTGGACCAAAATCTAGGACTGGCTTTGTTCTGTGACTTCTTGCTATCCTCTAATGTTAGGGCTTATTAAGTCTTCTAAGCTGTGCTCTCAACCTGCCAGGAAGGGCCACGTCTCCTGTATTCAGTGATAAGGTTAAGCAACGAAAAAGAGGGCCAAGAGGAAGATGAGTTCACAAAGATATATGACTTTACTTTTCCTTGTTTTTTTCCCCCAAACCCATTCCTTCTTCCTGAACTGTGGAGCAAGAAACAATAAACATGGATAAATGACTCATACCATCAAAACACAGTGATGCTCTCCAGAATCCAGACTATTTAGAATTTCAACAACCATTGACTGATGCCTGTGTCACTGTGGGTCATGTTAATATTTAGCCTTGGTCCCTCATCCTCTAAAAACAGATGCTTGACTTTGGTATTATCATTAGGATAAAGACCTCAGCTTAGAAATTAATCTCCAACTCAAAAAAAAAGGAGAGAGAGAAAGGCCAGGGAATAAGAAGGTGAGCAAGCAGGAAACATAGGTTAGGTCATTGGAAAGTGAAAGTCTCTCAGTCCTGTCTGACTGTTTGCAATCCCATGGACTGGAGCCCCTCAGGCTCTTCTGTCCATGGAATTCTCCAGGCAAGAATACTGGCATGGATAGCCATTCTCTTCTCCAGGGGATCTTCCCAAACCAAGGATCAAACCCAGGTCTCCTGCATTGCAGGCGGATTCTTTACCATCTGAGCCACCAGGGAAGCCCTAGGTCTTTGGAGCTTGAGCTCCATTTGTTCGCATTCCTTTGTCATGGTTAGACCCTCCGTACTCCAAACAAGGTTTGTGGTGAAAGCCGGAAGAGTTTACAGGGGAACACAGCCAAGCCTTTCTGATGAGCAGTCCTGGAGAGGGCTGCACCAATAAGAAAAGCATCCATTAAAGCCAGACCTTTGTGTGTACATAATCAATAGGCTCTTGATCTAGATTCCTGAAGATGTGTCTGGTTGGGTAGGTGTGGTTTTTTTTTTATTTTCTTGGAGGTTTTTTTTTTTTTTTTTCCCCCTGCCTTCTAAATAATATGTAATTTCTCCGGGCCAAGAAATAAATTGAAAGGATTTAGAGGGATTTGCTTATCAGTGGAACACCACGTAGCATTACATTCCTCCTGCTTTGGGGAAGGTACATTGAAGTTTGGTTAATCTTCTGTGGTTCAATACTCCTCTTCCCTCTGTCAGGCTGCCTTGAACAACAGATAGATTAATCCCCCTTTACCCACTCTCTTCTCCCTCCTCCCTCTCCTCTCTCTTGATCCACCCTTTTTTTTTTTTTTTTGAGCAGATGGAAGAAAAATCTTAAAACTGAAAAGAAAAAGAAAAAAAAAGATATTGCATCACATTTATTTATATAATCCTACAGGACTTCAAGGATAGAAATAAAGGACTCCAATCTTTGGTAAAAGTTTGGCTGAGCTTAGCTTGGTTTTTATACTGTTAATTAAATCTTGAGTCTACAAACGGATTTCCTTAAAGGTTAATTCATTAGAGCAATTTATTATAAATCATGTCATTCTTTATTCTCCTCCAATATGTATGTGGAGTGGGGTGGGGGAGAGGAGCAATGTGGAGGCTGTTGACAGTGGGCAGAGTTTAAAGGGAAGCTGGTGATACCTTGGCTTGGATTCCTATACAATCTACCATCTTTAATGATAATGAATAACTGATAAATATTTTGCAGTAAATGCCACTGATGAGCCTCATATTAATTTCAATTTTTGTATTATAGTTGATGGTTTAGCATGACTCGATGTGTTCTTGCTGGGCCTGGCTCCCGTCCTAGCAGTTTATAAACTCCACGAGGACAGAGACTGGCTCAGTCTAGCCCCTCAGCACAGTGACTGACGCATGATAGGCCGTTGGTCAATGTTTGTTGAGGGAAGACTGATTGAATGAACAAATACATACATCTATAAAATTGTATAGCCAGAAAACTGAGGGTTTTGTTGGTTTGTTGCTTGCTTCTATTTTTTATATTCAGTTTTCTGACAGAGCTTAGTTTTAATTAACTAATTTGGTCATGCTGAATGCAATGTCTGTAGCCCAGGGCACTTCTCTTAAAAGCTTCTCATTCTAAGGAAATATGAGCCAAGTAAAATATGGGTGTAGTCATATCTTACTTGGCAAGGGGTTATCTCCAGATAGAGAAAAGAAAGGAATATCTTGGAAAACCACAATGACATGAACTCCAGAAGACTTTTAAAAAATTCAGTGTTGCTCCCTGTTATATGTAAAATGGATAACCAACAAGGACCTATTGTATAGCACAGAGAACTCTGCTCAAGGTTATGTGCCAGCCTGGATGGTAGGGAGGTTTGGGGGAGAATGGATACATGTATGTGTTTCCCTGAGTCCCTTTGCTGTTCACCTGAAACTATCACAACACTGTTAAGCGGCTATACCCCAAGACAAAATAAAAAATTTAAAGTTTGAAAAAAATAAAATAAAACTCAGTGTGGTTCCAGTAAAGATACCTACACAGAGGTGGGGCTCAAGGGTTATTCAGAAAGTGTCCTCTCCAGGCTAAACTTTGCCTTTAGTTTTCGTTTTTCTGAACCTGCCTCATGACATGCCCCTGTCTTTTACACTTGAGTGTGCAAGGAGATCCAACTAATCCATTCTGAAGGAGATCAGCCCTGGGATTTCTTTGGAAGGAATGATGCTAAAGCTGAAACTCCAGTACTTTGGCCACCTCATGCGAAGAGTTGACTCATTGGAAAAGACTCTGATGCTGGGAGGGATTGGGGGCAGGAGAAGGGGACGACCCAGGATGAGATGGCTGGATGGCATCACGGACTCGATGGACGTGAGTCTGAGTGAACTCCGGGAGATGGTGATGGACAGGGAGGCCTGGCGTGCTGCGATTCATGGGGTCACAAAGAGTCGGACACGACTGAGCAACTGAACTGAGCTGATTCAAATGATTTATTTCATTTTCTCATAATGGTATTGGTTGCTTCTTTTGAAGATGACTATAAAAAGGATGTTAAGAATAAAGTGAGGATATAAGGACTTCTGGTGGTCCAGTGGTTGAGACTTTGCCTTCCAATGCAGAGGGTGTGTGTTTGATCCCTGTTCAGGGAAATAAGATCCCACATGCCTCCTGGCCAAAAAACCAAAACATTAAACAGAAGCAATATTGTAACCTGTTCAACAAAGACTTCACAAATGGTCCACATGGAAAAACTCTGAAAAATAAAGTGGGATGGAGATAATCATGCCCGTACAATCTTCCCATGATTTAAGGACTATTTTAGGGTTGGGTTTGAACTGAAGGAAGTGGTGGGGTTGATGGTGAAGAAGAGAGGGATGAGATAATCACTTCTTACAAATTTGCCCAAGTTCCAGGGTTTTACCTTTGGTGCAGTCTAAAAATCCTCCAGTAGTTTGTGTGTGTAATGGGGAAGGGGTAGCTACTGGCATTGCTCAAAGGTTGAACTATGCAATGGCAACAATTTGATGGAGAATAGCTTAGTAAATACATTTAAATTGAGGTGGTCAAAGTTTTCAAATATCATTAAAGATTATTGATTGATCTAGAGTTCTTATTTAATTAAAAGTATCCCAGACATTCTTTTTTTTTTTTTTTAAATAGAGTGAGACCTTCTGTCATATGAGGTACTGAGCTCCAGCTCCATCTCAGAGTGGAAGTATGGAGACAAGAAAACTAAAACACCAAGCATTTGAAGGAATTTAATTCTTTTTAGCATGAAGCAGCTGCAGAGATGTATGGCTGTTTTCTGTGGGACTTCAGAATATTTATGGGCCTTTCTCTTTTCCTTTTTTACTGGAAGAAAAGCGATCATCATTCTTGAGTGCGTTATTTATAATTTCATAAAGCTGTTCTGTGGCAGGACTTATTTTATCTTGCATTTAATCTCGGTCAAATAACCGTGCTTCCAAGGAGCTGGGTGGAAAAAAAAATTATTATTCCACCCCCCCCACCACCAAATGATTAGCTTATTCTCAGTAAAAGATAAAGAGCTAAAGGCTGGAATTTTGACATCACAAATAGGTACCTGGGCAGTAAGGAGGGAGAAGAGTAAAACTCTCTTAAACTGTTCAGACCATGGCAGCAGATATTTTTCTCTGTGCCAAATAATGGGTAACAATGAAGAATGGTGTAGAACCATCCCTATACTGAGATGAGGTAGAGCCTTTCAGAGTAAATAATTAGAAGCAGGTGATTATAGAAACAATAACTCATTGGTGGAAAATGAAAAGCCAGGCTTGTGAAACTGAGGGAATTGAAAGTAAATATACCTATAAATCTACCTGGGTGGACAGAGTTTTGAGCTTTCTTTTGTCCCAGTTTATTCTAAGGTAATTTCAATAAACATTGATAGGGGGGGGAAAAAGAATATAAATGCAATAAAAAATCTTTCAGGAAAGGAATAAAGAGGGCTCCTGCCAGAGAGATATTTTATTGAAAGTTATTATAATACCTATCTTTAGTTTTATGAGTCCTAATACAAAACCAAGTAATTTCAACATGTGGATTAAAAATATGAAATACATATTTTAAAACTGGGTAGTGTGAATTATTATTCTTAATATAGGACTTGGCTAATATATTGGGACAGAAGTATATTTTCCTCCCCTTGAGAAGGTGAGTAAAGGTCCTTCATCTGCATAGTGGTGAGGGTGGGGGTGCAGTCAGACTCAGGCCTGTGTTCTGAAACCACGTGTATCCGCTCCCTAAGGAAATGTGACTGATGACACCGGTGCGGTATGGGGAGGGGAAGAAGGAGAGGAGTCCGGGAGGGCAGGATATTAAATTCACGCTTATTATCCAAGTTTGCAAGAACAGCGCGATAACTCAGGGAGCTGTCATCCTGTCATCCTAGGACGCCTCTTCACTCTAGCGTCCTGTACTACTCCTGGGTATACAAATAAACTGTGCTTTTTCATGTCGCTGAGCCTTTGCAAAGACTGTCGATTTCACCTAGGATGCCCTTCTCCTCCCCAAAGCTCTCAGCTTTCCCCTGCTTCACTGCTGCCTGTCCCCGAGGGCTCATTTCCACATCCTCCTTGGCCTAGGAGCTCTCTCTCTTCCCCTGCAACCTGCTCCCTTAGTACCTGCTGCTGACTCTTATCAAAGCATTCAGTTTGCTCTGTCAGGATTGCCCGTTTACCAGACAGGCTCTTCAGAGACTGAATTCCCAGGGCGAAAGAACAGCTTTGTCTATCGCTTTATCCCTCCTGGTACAATGCTTGACACATAGGTGTTCAATAGATATTTATTAAATGGCATGAATATTAATAAATGATATATTAAAAAATGATACTGCTAATATATACTGTATTAATGTATTATATATAATATCGCAATAAAATATATTAATCAGGTATTAATGAAGGAATGAGTGAATGAATGAAAAAGCACCTTGATGATATAGTTACATATTGCTGAAGGTGGATCTAATCACTCAGCCACTGAAAAACAGACCAGGGACTACTTATGGATCTTCTAGTCTTCCTTGAATGATTTACAGATAATGTTGATATTTGACATATAGGAACCTCAGTATGTAAACACTTTAAGCTTAGCCATTGGGAATTATGAGAGTTTTAGACAATCATTGCGAGGAGAAAAAATGTTAAGATGACACGCAGGGCACCCTGATGAACATTTCTCACACAAGGACACAAATAGAGAAAGTTCCTAAGGCAATACTGCTATTTGAGAAGTGTGAATGGTGGGCAGTTAGAAATAGCAGATGTCTTTAAAATATCTCTACCCTTGGTTATTATGAGTACTGAAAATTAATATGTGTTAACTGCTTAGCACAAAGCCTGAATATAGCAAGTGTTTAAGTAGTAAATTAGTAGGCCTGATTTTAGAGAGTTCAAATATCTTTTTCCTCTCAAGAGGAAAACTGCTCTTCTTTCTAAGGAATTATGAATATTAATGAAAAACGACTGTGATTGTAAGAAAACAGATACACTCACCAACACACACACTCTCTCTCTCTCTCTCTCTCTCTCACACACACACACACACACATACATGCTACACACACAGCCTAGGGCTACTGCATTTTATTTAAGGAAAAAAGTCCATAGTTCCGTTCTAAATGCCTGTGATAGGTGTATCCAGAGTCTGTGAAATATTGCAATAGCCAAAGGTACTCCACCACCCATGGGAACCAATAGTTAAAGAAATGTGCCTTTTCTTCCAAGGATAAGAGTCAGACCCTGCATTCGCTTATAACTGGGAAAAGGTACAGACAAGAAATATTAAAAGCTCCTAAAAGCCTTGGGTTTTCTGAGAGTAATTTTGAATCAAATAGACATTACTTTAGGATGTGATCCTAAGTGTATATCCAAAAGCCTTTGTTTGTCATTTTTGCTGTTGTTTTCAGGTAGCAGAGACAGAAGTAGTTGTTTTTTTTTTTTTTTTTTTTTTTAATCCCTAAATAAAGTGATCTTAGTCCTGCCTTTTGCAAGTCAAAGCTTGCTGCCCCTGGCAGAGCATGCATTTCTGAAACCGCATGGTGTTCTGTGGCAGGCACGGCTGCATCCACTGCCAGGTTCTCCAGATAAACATTGTTTTCCACAATGGGCAAGGAGGGGGTTGAGATATTTGTAATTGCTTTGAGAATTTCAGTGGCTATGGCCATAAATGGTGATGGTGAAGTTTGAGAGACAGAAAGGAAAGGGTTGAATTCATATAAGACCCTTGCAGAATGTCAGGACCTACAGCCCTTGGAAACTGATCTCATCTTCCAATAAACTTTTAGTTTCTTGGCATGCTCTTCAGTATATTTTTCTTTATCAGTCTTCATGGCTGATCCAATCAGAAATGGTGTTTGTATTACTAGTGGAGGTCAGGAATTATCAACAAGGAAGAGCAGTTCTAATGGGGGATAAATCAGTAAAGATAGACTGCAAAGGCAGATAGCAAATCTATGTAAATTAGGAGTAGCGACCAGTTTGCATGTTCCTGTTGATTGGTTGATTGAGTTCGCTAGTTTTATTGTTTACTGAGCATGTACCATATGCCAGAAACAGAGTCTCACTTTTAACATTACTTTTAAACCACATGCCCAGGTAATGACAAAAGGCTCTATTCATCCCAGTTTAGAGATAAAAGTAACTGAGGCCTGAAGAGGGGAAGTAACTGGCTCTCCCAACTCACAGACTGTATGTTTAGGAGCTGGGATTTTCCAACTGTACTGTCTAGAGGCAGGCCCACTCTTCACGGCCTGGCGTCTCTGGTTCTTAGACACCATGCATAGGAGCTTCTGGCAAAATTTCCTTCTGTTGCCTGGGAGGAACATTGTTCTCATCCATACACATATTGAAAAAAAAAAAAAAAATCTCTGGGAAGAGGGGCATGGCCAGTTCACTTCACTGAAAGAAGAGGAGTGAGGATATGGATGAGCATAGGTGTGGGGCCTGCCTTGGGGGTTAGGGGCCCATTGTGGGCACAGAAATGGAGGTAGTGATAGAGAAGGGGAGTAGGGGTTGGGCCAGTGGCACTCAGACCACATAGGGGAGAATTTTTGTAGTATTGGAGGAGGCTGTGGGCCTGTTTAAGTGCTGTGGGCCCTTGGCAGGTCACAAGCCATTTCCATATTTAAGAGGAGGCTAAGAGGAAAGTGGGAAATAGTCTTCAACTGCAGAGCCTAGTACTTATCTTAAAAACCAAACAAAAACAAAAAAACAACTTTGCATTGTTTTTTGGCTGATAAAAATTCAGATAGTTTTTACAATGTTAAAGATTCCCCTAATATGTTAACACCTTTTCGGTTTCTCTTGAAGTTTTGCATTCTTTTCATACATTTGCTCAGTGGCCTTTTTAAACTTTTTTACCTGGCCTTCAATTCTTAAGGTGAACTTGCTAGATTTTCATTAACTCAGCAGTTTTCATTCATTTCCAGTGACCAAAGCTAGTTAAGCCCTAGATGGGCCATTCTGTAAGGTCCTTATAATCAAGTCACCAACAATTAATTTCCGATTGATTACTTGTTAAAAATGCATTCTCAACCTTAAGGAGATTTTTAGGCCGTTCCCCCTCAAGTGCTCTTTTCCATAAAATTTTAATATCAGGTATACAGTATATTTGTTTAAGAACTGTGGGCCCTTGGCAGGTCACAAGCCATTTCCATATTTAAGATCCTCCCCCTTTTGCCCACAACAATTATTGCTGAGTGGTGTCATCCCCATAGAAAATGCATGCCTTAGAACTATCAGTGATTGTGTTATCATTGTTGTTTAGTCACTCTGTGACCCTGTGGACGGCAGCATGTCAGGCTTCCCTGTCCTTCACTGTCTCCCAGAGTTTGTTCAGACTCATGTCCAGTGAGTCTGTGCTTGCTATCTAACCATCTCATCCTCTGTCATCCCCTTTTCTTCCTGCCTTTAATCTTTCCCAGCATCAGGGTCTTTTTCCAATGAGTTGGCTCTTTGCATCAGATGGCCAAAGTGGTGGAGCTTCAGCTTTAGCATCAGTCCTTCCAATGAATATTCAGAGTTGATTTCCTTTAGCATTGACTGATTTGATCTCCTTGCAGTCCCAGGGACTCTCAAGAGTCTTTTCCAACATCACAGTTCAAAAGCATCAGTTCTCTGGAGCTCAACCTTCTTTATGGTCTAATTCACATCCATATGTGACTACTGGGAAAACCATAGCTGTGACTGTACTTTGCCAGCAAAGTGATGTTTCTGCTTTTTAATATACTGTCTGGGTTTGTCATAGCTTTTCTTCCAAGGAGCAACTGTGTTTCAAGTTCACGACTGCAGTTACTGTCCGCAGTGAATTTGGAGCCCAAGAAAATAAAATCTGTCACTGTTTCCACTTTTTCCCCTTCTATTTGCCATGAAGTGATAGGACTGGATGCCATGTTCTTCTTTTTTTGAATGTTGAATTTTAAACCAGCTATTTCACTTTCATTCTTATCAAGAGTTTCTTTAGTTCCTCTTTGCTTTCTGCCATTAGAATGGTATCATCTGCATGTCTGACGTTGTTGATATTCCTCCTGGCAATCTGGTTCAAAACTGGTAAATGGGTCCATCAAGATGGTATATTGTCACCCTGCTTCTTTAACTTATATGCAGGGTACATCATGCAAAATGCCAGGCTGGATGAATCACAAGCTGGAATCAGGATTGCCGGGAGAAATGTGGCCTTTCCCCTATATCTACCTTTGCATCTGCACAGTTAATATTTATTCTCTTACCACCTCCTTCCCTAAATGACGGGAAAGGGACCTATACTGGCCCTATCACAGCCAGAAACTCCAGAGAGTGAGCTTATGATCTCTCTAACACAAATAGTGATACTGCAAGACACAAATCCCAGCATCAGTTGCTGGAAGTGAAATGCACATGTCACTAGTGTCTAATTGAAAATAAAAATAGAATGTTTGCAAAACCTTTTTCTATTAACTATAAGGAGGAGAGCGGGGGTTGAAGTATCTCCTTGACAAGTGTAGAATAAAGATCAAGAATGTGGTTTAAGGCACCTCTCTGCCCCTGTCAATTAAGTGAAATCAATTACCTAATGTGGTTTTTCTACTGTGCTTTGCTGTGTTCAGCGATTCTATGCCTCCTATGTCTATTTCAAGAAGGACATTGTCTGGAAACACTAAGCATATGGGTTGTCATGCGTATTCATTTTCTAGGGCTGCCATAACAAAGGACCACAGACAGAGTGGCTTAAACCAGAGGGATTTATTTTCTCACAGCTCTAGAAACTGGCATTCTGAAGTCGAGATGTCAGGGGTCCAGTTTCCTCTGAGGCCTCTCCTCCTGTCTTCTTTCTCCTGTGCCTTCCCGTGGTCTCCCCTCTGCGTGTGTGTGTGTGTGTGTGTGTGTGTGTGTGTGTGTGTGTGACACAATCTCTTCTTTTTGTAAGGAGAGCAGTCATGTTGGATTTACTTACCCAAATGACCTCCTTTTAACTTCTTTACCTCTTTAAAGACCCCATCTCCAAATACCAGTCACATTCTGAGGTACAAGGGGGTTAGAACTTCAACATACGAATTTGGGAGAGGACACAGTTCGGTCCATAGCATCCTGTAAGAAGGGGATGCAAGAAGCCTACAGGAGCTACAAATGCCAGTTTTAAATAAGATGTATGTGTTCAGATCTTCACTATGTGTTTTACCAGCTGTGAGTCTTTTAGCAACTCACTTAACCTCTCTGAACTTCAGTTCTCTTTACAAATATAATAATTATCCCTGTCCCGAAGGCTCAGTGTGAGAATTGTGTCTCATTAATTAGTAATAACTATAACTAGTAAGCCTGTATATGTGTCTAGCAGAGCATCTGACTTGTAATTGCTTTTCCTCTTGAATATGGATTGAGACTTCAGTGCCTCAGGAATAATAAGACTAGCAAGTCACTTAATACTAAACATCAGCAAGTAGAAAGCAATGAGCATTTGTTGAACAACTGCTGTATTTTGAATACTCATGCACAAAGTAGGACAAAAGCTTGGTTTTTAGACAAGAGCTGTAGATTAATGATTGATGGGTTGATTTAAAGAGTATTTATCGTGCACGTAGTATATACCAGGTACAGAAAGTAGTCTTCTTATTTACTGTCTAGCAAGGGCCCTTCTCACTGACCATGCCCACAGTCCTTTATATTTCTTGCAGCAGCAGATTCCCTGTCTTTGGGTAATTTCTGCAGGATTCAATAGAAAAAAAAAAAAATTATTGAAAATTGAATTACCACTGTTACAATCAGAAATTTTGTGCTCTCTTCAGATACAGCCTTACCTGTGTCCAGAGGCTGTCTTGTAGTGTCTGTCCGCTGGTCCACATTACTAATTCAGCTAATTGCAGCAATTACACGAAGAAATCGCTGATGGCGAGAGAAGTCATTATGCTATCCCTGAACAGACTGCCTTCCACGGCGTTCATTAATTATGCCAGCCTATAGATTGGCGACCACCAAATCATACACTTGAGACCACACACCATATGCCTGAAACTCTCGCCACGCTGCCAAGCGTTTCTGTGTTGGCTTGCTCTCTTGTATTGCCACCATCTGCAATAGCCCTTCTCCTGCCCTTCTGATTGTCAAAATTGAAATTAAAGTCAGGATAGAGTCAGGCTGCAAATGTGATCTACAGGGATGGGATAGACTTGAGCCTTCTGGAACCACCTTGGGTTACTCAGCTTCCCATGAGACCCACCCAGAGTATGTGGACCCAGAGCCATCCACAGCTATACAGGAGTTAAAATTCTCTACCCTACAACATGCCCTCTTTAGAGACGAGAGACAGTAATGATGACGGAGGCAGGACACAATGATAAGTCTTTGGTGCTTTTGTTCATTGGTTTCCTTATCTCTCTCTCTTCCCCCATCTCATTATTTTTTCTTTGACATGCACAGCCAACATCAGATGACCTTGTTTCATCTGCTGAATGTTCAAGCGATGACGAAGACTTCGTTGAATGTGAGCCGAGTACAGGTAGGTTAGGTCAGTCTTGTTTTGCTTGCTTTATTTTTTCATTTGCAAAAAACAATACATACATATATGTGAATATACATGTGTTTTATATATATTATAGTGTGTTAGTGTGTGTATTTCCTATATCTATATATGTATGCAAATACATATATAAATATCACTGTATAGTCGAAAGCATCAAATCCCATGGAAGGAGCTGTAAGACCCCGGGGAAATTTAAAGTCACTTCCTTGACTAGCTAAAGAAGACTCAATAGGACATAACATTGAGCAGTTAGATACCCAGATTAACCACCAGAAGAAACAGGAAATGTGTAGCAGCCAGTGGCAGCTATGAAATTGACAGGGGGTGAGGGCAGGAAGACTTCTATATTGGATTGACATCAAAAACAACAAAAAAACAAAAACATAAAGCCAAAGTGGAGCCACAAAAGTCATTTAATCCTCATGAACTGTTCTGACTCTTAAGTGGCAAACAAAACAAAACCAAAAAACAACCAAAAAAAAATTTTTTTTTCCATGGGATTTCAACAGCAGTTAACATGGTATTATATTTATACTAATTTTGTTCATTGTGTGTTTAGAGAATTTGTGCAACAGTATAGCATAGTAAATACAAAATTAGTACAGAACCATGCCATGTCAACGGCTGTGATGCTTCAAAATGTATCTACTGTGCTGAAGTTGAGAGGACTTTGGCAATTAGCAGCTTCAGTGTGTTCCCCATTTGCACCCAGATACATTTCAATGTTTTATGGTCTTTCTTTATAGTGAGCTATATACGATATAATGTCCAGCAGGCAACTGCAGTCCCTAACTATTTCCTATCAACTCTCCCAAGTCGTCTGTTTTGAGACTTGCTATAAGTTAAAATTTTACATTTATATATGTAATAGAGAACAGATATCATCGAATTTCTGTGTATGTTTAATAGCATTTCAAAGCTGGAGTTGGGCTAGGATCTTATTTCTTCAAAGGCTAAGAGAAATAAATAGAATTTTCTAGTTGATTGCTTGGGTTGCTTTACTTTTATTTTCCTTTTCTTTAAAAGAAAAGGAGAGCTGTTAAACATTTTTTTGTTGTTAATTCTAGAGAAATTTAAGATTCATGAAAAAATATTAGTATAACAAAAGTAAAATCTTTCATTTGTTACCCTAAAATGATTTACAAATTTTGTAGAAGCCTGACTGCTTGGTGTCTTGCAAGTGGCTTTGGATCCAGGAAGTTCTCTGGGTTTCTGTTCTTAGCATAGGGACAAAATAGTGATATGTAGGGCCTTTTCTTACTGGAGTGTGTTCCGTTTCTTTGGAAGCTCAGTTGTGTGGGAGGAAAGTAAGTATGACCTGGTTAGTCAGGGTTTTTTTTTTTCAGACTTTGAGTCATAATATGGTATTAAGTGAGGTTTTAACTCTAAAGGGAGAATGCATCCAATCCACACCAGAACAGATTTTCATTCACTCATTTAATAAATATTTCTGAGCCCTCAGGCAGGATACAGTGCATCTCCAGATTTGAATCCTTCCTCTTCTAAGGGTTTTCACAAATGAGCTGTTAGAAAATAGAATATAGAGCTTTACTATCTAAACTACCTCTCCCGCAGAATTCAGTTCAACAAATATTTTTTGAGGGTCCCTAGTGTATGCCAGGTATGTGTAAGATGTTAAGAATTTAGCTATGAATATGGCATGATCTCCAAGACGTATGTTAAATTAATTGATTGGGGCCGATAATTTAAGATACTTAGACTTTAATTTGGATTCCCTATTTACCCTTTATCTGGTTTTCTTGCTTTCATAGCAGTGATATCTATATATATGCAACAATGTTTATCAGATCTTTAGATTATAAAATCTAGACTTGATCATTCTGAATCATCACGCCTGTCTTCCCTTACTACCTCCACACCCCCACATACATACACACAACAGACATCTCCATAGCAACATCCATCAGAAGACAGAGGGCTTTTCTAGATCTCTGATTCATGAGATCTGCAGCTCCCCAAGTTGTGAGTATATGTTACCATTTGGTATCGAACATAAACAGGCCCAAACCTGAAAAGCCCCAGACTAAGTCCGTTTTCTTTTTTAGTGGCTATGCAGGTGTTTCATCTGATTCAAAAGCAGAGGACAGAAATTCAATACCAGCATTTCTTGAGTGATATAATTACATGGGGCAGGTAGTGGAATAAAAACAATTTTTAAAACAATCTGTTGTGTTCTGCAAGGGAGGATGGGAGGGAATATATAAATAAAGCAGGTAACAGAGAGCCCATCCCAAAGGAGTTAACATACCAGCTAAGAGACTGGTATTAATCCCCTTTGCCCAGGATTATTTAACTGATCACAGTTGAAGAATGAATGTTTCTTCTTTCTAAATTTAACTCCATAAAGTATTCCTGGTAAGGGATTCAGATGCACAGGGGAAAAGTCAGAGGCATATTTAATGCAAGAAGGAGATATATATTCCTGTTGATGCAGAGGCTTTGCCTTGGGGGCCTGATTAATACTGATGATTACATGCATAGAGCTATCAAGTTCTTTTTTGCATTGTATGAGAAATATCTCTGTAGCCTTCAGATTTTCCAGAAATAATGAAGATTAAAAATCAGAAGCATTCAAACCAGTTGTTTCCATGGCTAGATTTTGCACTGCCTGAAGAGAAGTCTTCCCTTGCCCATGCAACAGTAGATAATGGTGACTTTTACATAACTTTGAAGTAAATTGCTAGCCCTGAGATTCTATGTGAATACTTCGATTAAAATTCTAGTTTTGAACCTTCTAATTCACTACCTCAGTTTCTAAAGTTGTATTCTCTTCTAGACCTGATGCCTACTGTAAAGACACTAACTTTGGCTAATCTTGTATCATACTTGAAATTACCTATCTTCTCTCACTGTGTTAGCAAATTTATAATTTTCTAGGCTCTTTCAGTTATAAGGCATTTCACTTCTGCAAGTTCTTTCCTGATTAATTTAGGTCCATTAGATGCTCTTGCTTTTCATAAATTTGGGCAGTCTAGTATATATTATATTCAACAACTTTTGTTTTCATGTGGACATCAAATTTTAAATGAAATGATTTTTCATATTTACTTTTATTTAAATCAAAATGGACTTTATTGCTGCTGGTTTGGAGCCAGATGTAAGCAAATGACTTGTACACTGACAACCCACTTTGGCATTTAGGGATCACCCTGGTTTGGTGTAGCTAAGTCATATCATGTTTAAGGACCACTTACATTTTTTTAGCTTGGCTGATGAGTCTAGAAACCTCATAAATCCATTAGATCTCAAATTTTCTCTGTATATGTTTGCTGGAACATATGTAATGAGTTTTTTTAAAAAGGCTAAATCACGAGAGCAAGGCACAGAGTGAAAGCTCAATTTGTATATGCTGACTGAATTTATATGATTCTCAAAATACCTCATAACCTTAAATTAAAATTGGAGATGTTTCATATCTCTCACCTCATCTCCCTTTAAACAACTAAATAAAACCTGTTGAATTATTTAAAATATATGATTTCATACAAGTAAGTATCACCCTAACAAAATCCACATTTCTTTAGCAAAAACAATTCTCTACCACATCCCTTCTTTGCTGAGAATTAGACCATTTTATAGTGAGTTGCAGGGAAAATTGCATTTTCTGAACATTTGCTTTGAGAACCCAGAATTGAAATTGTGAACTATAAAATCATAATGAGTCCATCTGTAGCAATAAAAATATTCAGAAGAATATTTGAATAGCTTTCTAAGTACCTAAATTTGAGGATCAGGATTTTATCTTTCCTAATGTGTAAACATTAATTGTGTCCCCTACAAAAGAAGTATTTAATAGTTCAAATTTGTGTCTTTGCATATAAATGCCTCTCCTCCCAACTATACTTCTATTGATCTTAAATTGTGCAGTAAATGCATATTTCATTGTTGATTACTTCTTTGTAATCAACAATAACAGCAACAACAACAAAATAAACAAGCTGGAGAGGATTCAAATAACTAGAATTCAAATAGCTAGGAAATAGGATTCTCTCATGTGATTGGCAGTGGCACCCCACTCCAGCACTCTTGCCTGGAAAATCCCATGGACGGAGGAGACTGGTAGGCTGCAGTCCATGGGGTCGCTATGAGTTGGACACGACTGAGTGACTTCACTTTCACTTTTCACTTTCATGCAAGGAAATGGCAACCCACTCCAGTGTTCTTGCCTGGAGAATCCCAGGGACGGGGGAGCCTGGTGGGCCATCTATGGGGTCGCACAGAGTCGGACACGACTGAAGTGACTTAGCAGCAGTAGCAGCATGTGATTGTGGAAGTCAAATAAAAATGAAGATCTTTAGTAAGATTTCCTCCATGATCTAAAATATGGGAATGGATTCTAAAATTCAAAGTGATGGGATTCACTTTTCATTCCTTCTCTCTCCCTCTCCCAACTTCTATGCCTGGTGTCTCCATCTTTAGGAAAAAAATAAAAAAACATCAAAATGAATGTATTGTCAGATTGGCTTTTGCATAATTAAAAACTACCAATTGTCTGAATTTTATGTTTTAAGGTCTTAAGATTGGAAAAATCCTGGGAGCAGAGTTTATAGAGCAGAGGAAAAAAATAAAAATAAAAAGAAATGCCTTTTATACCTGAGCAGTGGGTATGGTAGTAATTAACAACTATATTGATTCATCCAGCCATTATCCAGGGATATATGTTTCTAGTTGTCAATTAGCCAGGTTTCTTGCCTCCACTTATCTTAAATGTCCTTTGATCACATCTGAGGGGACCAGCACTTTCACCAGAGGCAGACAGTAACAGGAAGTGAAGATGAAACACATTCATCCGTCAATAGGACTGTGCTAAACAACTTCCATAATGGTGGGACTGAGGGAGGTGTTTAAACTAATGACAGTAATGTGAGATCACAAAATAATTACTATTCCCAGAGTGATTCTCAGATGTATTTTTACTCCTCAAATCTACAATCCTCACGTTTGCATTTGGTGTTATTGCTGCTTTGTTCCTCTTTGTTAGTCACACTATAATATCCAACCCATTATAGGGAAATTAATTTGGGGAAACACCAAGAATTTACCCCTATTTGTGTTCTCTAGGTGGAACTGAGTTCTTAGTCTTTATCAGTTTGAGGTGCTTCGGTAAAGTATTTTTAATATGAAAATCTGGCACTGAATTGTTAAAAGCGCACCAAATCCTTAGAGATTTTATTTGTTCGGACATTGTGGAAAGTGCAACGGAAGTGTTAAGACAGTAATAGTTTTCTAATAAAGGATAGGAAGAAATAGAGCATTATTTTTCAGAATTCATAGAGGAAAAATAATAAATGTGCTGATTATCAACCTTAAATAGGATGTTGGTAATCTTCAGGGTTTACAGAAATGCATTTTGTTATTAGTGGCTCTAGCAAGCTCCAAGAGTTATCAGCTTGTACATTTTTATTACAAAGAAATTGATTTTTATGTAATTTTAAATTTTTCCATATGGAAACTCATGATTGGTAAATAGAATATGTTAAAAGATCATCAGTCAAGTAGCTATTCAGTGTATAGTAGAATAGTAAATGCCTAAATAAAATGCCATTGGGCTTCCCTGGTGACTCAATAGTAAAGAATCCACGTGCCAGTGCAAGAGACATGGATCTGAGCCTTTCTCCAGGAAGATCCCACATGTTGTACAGTAACTCAGCCCGTGCACCACAGCTATTAAGACTGTGATCTAGAGCCCAGGAGCTGTAACTCCTCAGCCCATGTGTTGCAACTACTGAAGCCTGCGTGCCCTGGAGCCCACGCTCCTAAACAAGAGATGCCACCACAATGAGAAGCCTGCACACCACAACTAGAGAGAAACCCCCACTCACCACAACTAGAGAAAAAGCCCATGCAGCGATGAAGACTCAGCACAGCCAAAGATAAATAAATATAAATAAAATTATATTTTTAAAATGCTGTAGGAATGTCTGAGTATCACAATGCCCAGAATTCACCTTGAATTTTAGAGTCTGCTTAAAAATATTTTGAATAAAAGTAAAATAGAAGTAATCTGAGAAATGCTTAGCTTTGGAAAGAAGAATATAAATAGATGTAAATTTCATTAAGAAATCATTATTGACTGTGGACATGTATTAGATCTGAGCTATAATACATGTCCAATGTACGTAAAGCAAGCAACTATTCACATATGTAGATATAGTCTAAGTCCTGCCAGTTTTTAAATAGAGTACATTCATGGGTGTATAGCGTTCTTAATTTAATGGGATAGTTTCTGTCTTCATTCATTAACTCACTTAGTGATAAGTTGTATTACTTTTTTATAATCCAACGCCATCCTGCTGCTGCTACTGCTGCTAAGTCGCTTCAGTCGTGTCCGACTCTGTGCGACCCCATAGGTGGCAGCCCACCAGGCTCCCCCGGCCCTGGGATTCTCCAGGCAAGAACACTGGAGTGGGTTGCCATTTCCTTCTCCAATGCATGAAAGTGAAAAGTGAAAGTGAAGTCACTCAGTCGTGTCCAACTCTTCATGACTCCATGGACTGCAGCCTACCAGGCTCCTCCATCCATGGGATTTTTCAGGCAAGAACACTGAAGTGGGATGCCATTGCCTTCTCCAACCTAGCCCAATCTAATTTTTAAGCAATATGTCGCTTTTAAATCCCTAATGGTAAAATGCTTTGAAAATTAGAACAAGTATAGAAAAATCTACTAATTGGCAATTAGGCACTTGATAGTACAGAAATGATGTACATAAAATATATTCATGGATTTATCATTATCATAGATTTTATAACCAAAACAAATCTAATAACAAAAAATGATTCAAATGAAAACAAAATTCTGTTTATCTCCATTACCCAAGATTTTTTGGTGATGTTGAAAAGGAAAAGAGATCAATAATATCAACATGTAACTCTCCATTTGATAGTTTAATAAATCACTTATTTCTGTGATAATCTTTAGTGACTACTATGTATAGACAGGAGAGTAGATACCAGGAAAATAAAAGAGCAGACCCTTTCCAGGAGTTCATAGTCTATTAGGGAAGTCAGACACAAAACCAAGAGGAATAAAAGGAAAGGAGGGGTACGAAGGAAATAAATGATGTAGACAATGAATGGAAATGCCTGGAATGCTATCAGTACCGGAAGCAGAGGTCTCTAACTCCCCATTTAGCATACCCACCCAAGGTCAGGCAAAAAAAAATCACAGAGCCTGTCAACTTGCGCAGCACCATTTAACCCCAGAAAGCTTGCTTCTACACCTTAAGGTGGGGGCACAGAATTTCTGACTCATTATGATTGAAAAATCAGTGCTGAACATATACAGTATTACCTAGAGCTTCTTAGGTAATAGGCGAAGGATGGACAGGTTGAAAGAATTTTAAGCCAGACTCATGAGAACTTCCTGATTTCAAATGCCAATGCAAGTAGTTGATAAGGAGTGAGCTTAATGCAATCATTAAGCAAGTCCCCCCTCCCTGAGAAAACGATTAAATAAAGAGGGATTGGGTTTTAAAAAGAGAGATTTTTAATGGGTTTTCTTTGATTCTTTGTGTTCTCTATTTTTTCTCCCATAAGCCCCAGTACATATACTGTGTGTACATATATATATATTTATGTATGCGTGTATACTAAATATGTAGTGCCTATCATTCCTTATATATGTAGACACAGTATGTTGTATTAGACTAACAGAAACAGAGATTAACAACAGCCCCTGCCATCAGCCATGTGTTTACACAGAAATTCACACCATCATTCTTACATCCGCCAACATAGACATGCATGATACTGTTTTAACTTGGCAAAAAAGCATGTTAATTTTTTTTAGGTGTTTGTTTTCTTCTTTATCATAATTATAATGATGATTCCATAATTCAATTATCTTTGGGAGGGGTGGAGAGAAAAAATTATACAGATATATCTATCCATATATGCACACCCCTGTGTATATATATAAATAGATATATACTTTGTATATATTTGAAGAACATTTTCTGTTGTTTCGCCTCATCTTGTGCCGCATGAATTTTTGGTGGTTCAATTTATTTTGTTTTGATTCATATTTAGCATTTTGGTCATTATGGCTATTTTTAACTCATTGCTATACTTTTATGAGTCATTATTCTTTCAATACTGAGAGCTATATAGATATACAAATCAACAAAGGCAACAAAATCTTTTCTTGCCATCCTAATCTCGAATTTCTCCCCCTTCAGCATCTCCCTCCAGTATTTATGCTCAAAACAAAACAAACTCCAATGAAATCCAAGAAAGTTGTGTACAAAAGAATGAAACACTTTGTTTTCCTCTTCTTTCTACTTTATGTATATATATTTTTTATTTTAATGTTCTTCCTTTCTCCTTTTCATTTTTCCTTATATCTGCACAGGCCACTTGCCTTTACTCTCCCCTTTATGACCATGCATTTTATTGAAAAAAGGACAAGTGAGTCAGAAAAAGATAATAATAATAAAAGAAAAACATGCCGAAAGGACAGAGAAACATCCCTCTCCACAAATTTCAGATGGCATAAAAAGAATTTTATTGCGGATGTAGACTATTGGTTGTACCTTTTATTTCCGGACAAGCCCGGGTCGCTGTGTGGCATGCAGTGACAGTTCTGTAGCTGATCCACTAACCATGGCCTCCATCACCAGTGCATGGGCTAACGTGACGCCATCTCCTGTGTTTCATCCAATTGACACACCCAGGCTAACCCAGCAAGTCCAGTGTATGAGTTGTGGGGGTAACTTTCCTTTGTAGTTACAATCTCATGGGTCCTCATTTTTAGTATGATTTCCACGGGGCACGCAGCAGCCCCAAGAGCTGCTCTCGCAGCATCTCTGTCTGCTTTTGTTCTTGCCCTTGCTTTCCTTGGCACAGCGGTCAAGCGTGTGTCTCGTCTGGCACATCTGTCTTGCCATCTTGTCTTGAGTCCACTGTCCTGGTGTTGTTCCGTGATTCTGTTCTCTGTTTGTAACATGTGGTTTGAAACCCTCTCCCTTTATTTCTCACTCCCCTATTGTCTCTACTTTTAACCTTGCCCTTAGGGAACTTCACAAAGAAGCAAAACAAATTTTCAGTCCAATGGTAAGGCTGATAACTGGTTTGCATCTGGAAGTCATAAGTTGCGCTTCTTACCTGGCTAAGGAGGCAAAACTTACAGTGGGAAAATACTAATGATAATAGCTAAACAACCACCCCATGAACAACAATAATAAACCCTTGTTGATTTCTTTGGCATGATTTAATGATCTTCCTGTTAAAGGGAGTTCATGTAAGAGCAAATTTCCAAGGAATTTTCACATAGAATATCAATCTTCTAGTTAAACGTTTTCTTCAGGAACAGATCAAAAGAAAATTTTTTCAGCAAATGTTACTGAGGAACATTATCATTTTTGCTATATAGAGCAGTGTCTGTTCCTGAATCAGTGAGGAATTTGCGGAAATAAGAAAGGACTTGATTATAAACTTTATTTATGCGTTTTAACCTAAAATATAAATGTGTTTGGCAAGTCATCCAAGGGAAAGAAAAAAAAAAAAACTCACTGGTTCTACCTCATGCGTATTTCAAGGTCAGATCATCTTTTGATATATTTTACTTTATTTTTTAATTCATGGAAGCATTAGAGAGCCAACACGTTAACTCAGACCCAAGTTCTTTGTGTTTTGTTTTTCTCTTTCCAAAGAATAAGACATACACAGTAGATACAGATCTGAGAACTAAGTCTGAATTTCTTGAGAGAGAGGTGGAAGAAAGTACCCAGGTAATTATTCAGATACTGGATTATACCTGTGAATACCCAGGGAATTTGCTGCCTACCTTGGAATGCTTTGGTTTGTTTAATACTAAGAGTGTGAAAAGGAATCTTTGTAACAACTGCTGTCTCCTTACCCACCGAGGTTGAACAAGAGTGTAAAATGGGTCTAAAATGAATCGCTAGACTGATTTTTGAACTAGGGTCCTATGATTAAAAAGTCCATCTCTTTTTAACCTGAAGAAGAGAAAGTGTTTCAAGGCAGATGGTTTTATGATGAGATGTTTCCGTCATGTCCGTGTAGGTCTTTGCTATTCTTAAGGGTATAAAACAAGGGCAACGAAAGAGGACATTTGTGAGCTCTGTGGACTAAGGACTTTCTAAGAAGGAAGGGAGAGATTGAAGGAGGAAAAGAGAGAAGGCAGATAAAGAAAGTGGGGGAAGGAATCGAAAGGGGGGGGAGGGAGAGGCTATTGCTGACCAGTCAGATATAGCAGTGTGCCCATAAATACATACAACCAACACACACGTAGATACACACAACCATAATCTGTAGTGTGTGGCAGTTTATGTCGTATAAAATATTCCCACTCTGGCTGATTTCAAGCCACTGATATGACAATATTAAACTCAGAATTAGGAAGTAACGCTCATGAGCACACACTTTCACCATATAGATATGATGGATATCAAGGATTTCAAGAGCATACATAATCGTAAAACACAGTAAAGTAATTAGAAAGTAATGGGTTTTAAGCTTTTATTACCTTTGTTATTCATCTAAGGTATTCGATTATGGCTGTGTTTTAACAACCGACTTGGAAAATTCCTGAAAACGTAGCAATCAAAGATCATGAGCTGGCTCTAATATGGCACTGGCCCAGGTACCATGCTGTGCCAGCTGCATTCAAGCATGGTATTTTTATTTAAATCCCATTTTCAGTTGTTACGGCGTAGAAACTATTGTGGCCATCTTACAATTGAGAAAATCGGGACTCACAAACTTTGCTTTTCCAAGGTTGCATGCCTGCACGTAGTGGCAGAGGTAAGATTCAACCCCAAATCTGTTAGGAAATGGATAACTTTTATTTCTATTGCAGTGTGCACAGAGGATTGGGCTTGAACACTTATTAGAGCACTAAATTTTAGAACTGTGACATGCTCATTTGTGGAGCTTTGACTAATTTTGTTTCCTCAAAATAGAGTTGCCAAAAATTCCTCCCTTAGTAACACTGAAGATGAACAGGATATTTCTTAGGCTTCCAAATTTTGTTTCTTGAGCTTTGGAAAGACAATAATAGATGCATTTCTTAGCACATAATTATAATATGCAGCATCATTCTATTACTCAGTTGTTTTTCTAACTTTTAAAATATAATGAGCTTTATTTAGTTACAGCATTTGATGCATGATAATTAACCAGCTTCATAGTGAAATGTGTCAGTACCCTTTCCTTCTACAGTTTATCGTAAACTAGCACATTAATACTTGAAACAGCATAAGAACTATTGTATCACAGAAATGCAGCTAAAAAAGCAATTTTACCGTTAGATGCTTAATATCTGCTTTGTGAAAGAGTTTTGAAAAATCTGGGAATTAAAAAGGGAAGTGTGGATCTTATTAGCCTTTCTAGTTTGACGAGATAGACTCTCTGAGATGCTGATGATACAACCTTTAACTTTGACTTAATGTCGGGTTTACCTGCCCCTCTGGTCAGCTCAGTGACAGCACACATAATATCGAATGAAGTCCCTTGAAGTTACGTCTAGGACTTCAAGTTTTCCACTGCCCCATCTTTGTTCCTTCACTAAGTATTCTTTGAGCATTTACTATAGGCAGGTATAGTTCTAAATACTTGAACTTCTTTAGTCCCTGTAGCAATCCCGTGAGGGGCTTTATCGTCATCTCCATTTTAAAGATGAGTAAACTGAGGCACAGAGGAGCTAAACAGATGTTCCACACAGGAAGGAAGCAGGAGAAATGGGATTTGAACTCAAGCCAGCTTGGCCTCAAATCCACCCAGGAATCACTACATTAATACTGCCTCTTATTATATAGTATTCTTCATTGATGTGTGTGTGTGTATATATATATATATGGCTACCTACGTCTTTAATAATAATGAAAGAAGGTTTGTGTATTGAGTTTATTAAATGTCTGGTAAATACTTGTTAGATGGATTAATTATTGTGCATCTGAAAAGCTATGAAAACCTTGGTTGATAGGGGTTATGAAATTGTTTAGTGATGATTTATCCAAACAACTATGATTTAAATGACTTGCCCTGGCTTCCTGTGAGATGAAATGGTTCCAGTATTCAGTCTGAAAACCATCACTTACATGAGATTAGTCCCTCTTGATGTCACCTAGGTAATAGTTGGTGCAGTAGAGGCTTCTATCTCACTGCTCATCAGCAGACCTGTTGAGAATGTATGATCAGGTAACAGCCACCTCTAACTGATGTTAGGACTCTAAGAGGGTTTCCCTGGTGGCTCAGTTGGTAAAGAATCTGCCTGCAGTGCAGGAGACCCAGGTTCGATCCCTGGATCGGGAAGATCCCCTGGAGAAGAAAATGGCAACCCACTCCAGTATTCTTGCCTGGAAAATCCCATGGACAGAGGAGCCTGGCGGGCTACAGTCCATGGGGACATGAGAGTCGGACATGACTTAGTGACTAAACCACGTAAGACTCTAAGAATAGATGCTCATAATGAAAACTCTGGTGAGACGCTGTGTTTTCATTTCCAAGATGGTATGTTCTTCAGAGCAGTGTTTTAGATGTTACAGCTAATAGCAACAGAGTAAGTGAACGTGTATCTGAGGGGATGTGTTTCTGCCCTTAGCCCCTTTCTTGACATTTCTTAAATTCCTACTCCTATGTATATCTTCTCTTTCATTTCCCCCACATCCTTGCATTATGTCTCAAATGATTTAAAAAAAAAAAAAAAAAGGAAAAATGAAAACAAAACAAAAAACCCCAAACCATTTCTAGGCCCTTGACTTGTCTATCCAAGCAAAGAATCTTAAAGGAGTTATTGAGAACTAAAATTCACAATGAAATAGAAATACCTTTTGAAAGCTGTGCTTGCTTTTATTAGACTCTTGACAAGGGAAGTGTCGCTTGCTTCAGCATCTGAGGGTCTCATTACATATATCCATCCTGACCAATCTGGAAGCCTAAACTGGAAAATCTGTAAAGCTGAAAATGTGTGAGGACCCTTTGCTGTCGAGTTCTGCTCTCATCTTAGCTTTGAAGCAGCTACCCCCATTTTACTAAAAGAGGGGTATGGCAATATTTTATTGCTGTGTGTTCAAATTGTCAGCCTAATCACCCAGAGCAAAGACCAGGCAACTGTTTTGTTTTTTTTTTTGTAAAGACTCAGAAAGTAAAAACATTCTAGAATTTGAGAGCCTAAAGGTCTCTGTGACAATGACCAAACTGTGTTGCTGTAACACAGAGACAGCCACAGACAAGGCATAAATGAATTGCATATATGCCATATAGCCGTGGTGCCATATAACTTAAGTTTAAAAAGCAGGAGTCTGGTGGTAGGACTCTGCACTTTCTCTGCCAAGGGCCTGAGTTCAGTCCCTGGTCAGAGAACTAAGATCCCACAAGCTGTACGAAGTGGCAAAAAAAAAAAAAAAAAAAAAGAGAGAGAGAGAAAGCAGACATCAAGCTGGGCTTGGAAGCGTGCTGAACCCTGATCTAGAAAATTCTGATAAGTTAGGAAATTGCAGTCATTTTCTTTTTTTTTTGAAAGATGCTTCTTGATGTGGACCACTTAAAAAATCTTTATCGAATTTGTGACTGTAGTGCTTTTGTTTTCTATTTTAGTTTTTTGGCCACAAGGCATGTAGGATCTTAGCTCCCCCATCAGGGGTCAAACCTGCACCCTCTGCATGGAAGGTGAAGTCTTAACCACTGGGCTGCCAGGGAAGTCCCCCATTTCTTTTTTTTTTAAATAGATGAATCCTTCTTGTGCATTTTATCCATCATCCATCACATGCTCAGTTGTGTCTGAATCTTTGCAACCGCATGGACTACAGCCCACCAGCCTCCTCTGTTCATGAGATTTCCCAGGCAAGAATATTGGAGTGGGCTCCCATTCCCTTCTCCATGGGATCTTCCCAACCCAGGGATTGAACCCACATCTCCTGTATCTCCTGCATTGCAGAGATTCTTTATGCTATAGTCAAGCTTAATAACCAGAGACGGCAATGGCACCCCACTCCAGCACTCTTGCCTGGAGAATCCCACAGATGGAGGAACCTGGCAGGCTGCAGTCCATGGGGTCACAAAGAGTTGGACACAACTGAGCAACTTCACTTTCACTTTTCACTTTCCTGCATTGGAGAAGGAAATGGCAACCCACTCCAGTGTTCTTGCCTGGGGAGTCCCAGGGACAGTGGAGCCTGGTGGGCTGCCGTCTATAGGGTAGCACAGAGTCGGACACGACTGAAGCAACTTAGCAGCAGCAGCAGCCAGCTTAATATACACTCGTTGAGTTCTCCACTAAGCACATAGGATATGGAAGGGCATTGAACGCTCATTTCTCACCATTGTTTTCAATACGTCATTAGCTCACATATGAAGCAAGATGAAAAAAATAAGCAAACCTGCAAAATCTGGGTCCCCTCCCCACAGCATGTCCACTGAAATTTTTGTGAGTGCTTGATTTTTGCCATTCCTTCTGCAAACCTGGCTTTTGCTCTCCGTGCCTCCGCTGGGGTGTGGGCTGCCTCCTCCGAGCTTTTAGACCTTTTTGGCAGCAGGGTCTTTGAACTCCAGCCCACATACTGCGTCACATCCCAGTAATTCTTCCCCAAGCCTTGGCTGTGGGTTATTGAGCTGACAAACGTCTAAATGACTGAGATATAATATTTGCAACCTGCTGAGAACCTCTTCTTTCCCTGTACTTTTTGATTTGTAGCTTTGTAAGTTTTGTGGGGAAAGATAAGAATTCTTGGTGACAGAGCCAGTGAATGGAGAGAACAGAATTGAAGGGGCACGATTAATGTAGGACTGGGCTTCCCAGGTGCCTCGGTGGTAAAAGAATCTGCCTGCCAATGAAGGAGAAAAAGGAGACGTGGATCCAATCCCTGGGTCAGGAAGATCCCCTGGAGAAGGAAATGGCTACCCACTCCAGTATTCTTCTCTGGGACATCCCATGGACAGAGGGGCCTGGCGGGCTACGGTCCATGGGGTCACAAAGAGGCCGAAACGACTGAGCGACTCAGCAATATATAGGACTCTTTCCAGCATTGTAGACAGAAGCATTTATTTATGTCTTAGTCTTCTGAATGTCTGAGAAAAAGGATTATACAGCAGGGTGCAGGAAGGAGCATCCAATATTCTGAGGATAAGAAAGTGTTCCACCACCTGGTAGGAGATGAGGCCGGAGCAAAACTAGGAACATACAGGTACAAAGCCACACTTAAGAGTTACTGCAGAAGCGGGGTTGTTACTTAAGGATTTGATTCCATAAATGAACGCTCAGTCCCTTTATCATCTTTAACATTAGAAACCTGTGGGAAAGACTTGTATATGAACCACATCAAGTAAACTATGAAACCAGATCCTAACATATCCCAACCCCAGAGGGAGCCTAAGATTAACTTTTGGAAGCCCAGATGCTAAGTAATGACATTAAGAGCTTTCTCCATGAGCAAGACACCCCCTCCTGCCCACCCACCCTCCCCCCGCCATGTGATATTGTGCCTGGAGTTGTCAAGTTCTCAACCAGGGCTCCAAAAAAAAGCAAAAACAAAATGCAGAGCTGATGGAGAAAGGGAAGACATTTGGAGGCACTTTGGGGATAGAAGGTGCTCGGATTGAGTTTTAAAACAAAATAACTTAGAATTAGTGTTTTAAAAGCCTCTGAGATCAAAGGACTTATAGAAAATAAGAGTAAAACAAGGTTAAATTAAGCACTATTGATGACCCGATAGGGACATAGCCAAATGCAGTAAAGTGAATGTCTTTTTCTCCCTTTTATGCTTGCACTAGCCTGGTATCCTCCTATGTAGTTGGTTGGTTTATTGACTTGCCTGTTTGCTTGTTTATTTCTTTATTTATTCACACTTCATCATTACTAGCTTTCCCTATTAAAGCGAAGGCACAAACTCAGTCCCCAGGGACCAGCTAGGCAACTTGAAGAGATGAAATAGACCAGCGTGATACAGGGGACATGATAGACGACCCATCAGCAAGAGGGAGGAGTCACAGACCACGGAGAACTTGCCCTCATTTAGCAGCATTTGAATTAAGTATCTTAAAACATTAAAATAAAGATGAAAAGTGAAAGTGAAAGTTGCTCAGTCAGGCCCAGCTCTTTGAGACCCCACGGACTATACAGTCCATGTTATTCTCCAGGCCAGAATCCTGGAGTGGGTAGCTTTTCCCTTTTCTAGGGGATCTTCCTGACCCAGGGATCAAATCCAGGTCTCCTGCATTACAGGCAGATTCTTTACCAGCTGAGCCACAAGGGAATAATAAAATAAAGATACACCTTATGAAAGTCAAGCAAGTTGCAAGAGACACACAATGTGTTTTTGGGTTTTTTTAAATTTTGATTAGAGTACAGCTGATTTACAGTGCTCTATTATTCTCGGGTGTACAGCAAAGTGAACCAGTTATTTATACATATACATATATTCACTATTTTTTTTAGATTCTTTTCCCATATAGGCCATTACAGAGCATTGCATACAGTTCCCTAGACACATGGCATTTTTAATTCTATTTTTAAAATTTTCTTTAGATCTAACCCCTTTATCACGTTTGAAGAATGTGCTGTTAGTAAGATTTTTGGTCAAAATATGACTTGGTAACCTTGAGTATCAAATTAAACATAGCAATTCCTCTTTTAAACTCCCATAAAGATAAAGGCTTTTTTTTTTTTTCTGCATTTCTTTTCTTTTTATTGTAATCTTAAAGTTTACATAACTTTTAAGCTTACATAACTGTAAGCTTAAAGAACTTTAGAGTTCACTGTAATGATTTTGTTTTAGGTGACAAAATTAAAACCTACACAGGTAAATTGATTTGTTCAAGGTCACTGACTTAGCTTCTTTTAGGATTGGAATGAAATCCTGAGTGTCATAAATCCGTAATTCACGCTATTTCACTGATATTGTGTATCAAGTTGTTTTTTTTAAAAGAGCCCAGACCTTTTAATTTTAAACTGAGAAAGCATTCAACAGAGAATTTAGGAGAATTGTATGAAAATTTGCTTGTCTTCTTTCCATTGGACATCGTTGCTACATAAGACAGTGTATTGCTGACCATTTAGTGGTCAAATCTATAGCTCTCTGTTTCTTTGGTCACTGGGGGACCAACTAAGAGATGATGGACACATAGTGAAGCAATTCGTGGAAGTATTGAGTTGGCTAAAAATTTCATTTCTGTTTTTCCCTAAGATGTAAAATCTGAATGAACTTTTTGGCCAACCCAATAGCTCATGGTATGTACTCCACATATGTGTGCGTTAGGGATACGTGGTCAGTAATAACACTTTCCTACACGCAGGAAAGATCATTAGGCCTACTGTAGCGCTGTTTCCCAAGCTCAAAACCAAAAAAGCATCATACTGTGCGGAAAACCTTCACTGATCCATGGTGAAATGAGACAAGTAAGGGCAATATAGTGAGTTTTCACAAAGTTCAATTGGCACAACTGCCCTATATTTTGAGATTATATTGTATGCATTTTTTATTGTTAAAATCAATTTCTTTTACAAAGATAGTATTTTGGTACTGTCTGTAGCATCTTTAATTAGCAAAATAAAGGTTGGCAACTGGATATTAGTCATTCCCCATAGATTTTTTTTTTTTAATATTTTACCTGTCTGTGAAAATAAACCAAAATCCCCCAATTAGAAACCTTTAAACCAATTTAAAATGTTATCTATGCTACCACAGCCAGAGTTAGTAGATTCTGAAGACTGAAAGCCCTTATAAGTCTAACATATTATTATGAACTCAGTTCAGTTGGTTAGTCAGTTGTGTCCAACTCTTTGCAACCCCATGGACTGCAGCACACCAGGCCTCCCTGTCCATCACCAACTCCTGCAGCCTACTCAAACTCATGTCCATCACATCGGTGATGCCATCCAACCATTTTATCCTCTGTCATCCCCTTCTCCTCCTGTCTTCAACCTTTCCCAGCATCAGGGTCTTTTCCAATGAGTCAGTTCTTCACATCACGTGGCCAAAGTATTGGAGTTTCAGCTTTAGCATCAGTCCTTCCAATGAATATTCAGGACTGATTTCCTTTAGGATTGACTGGTTGGATCTCCTTGCCATCCAAGGGATTCTCAAGAGTCTTCTCCAACACCACAGTTCAAAAGTATCAATTCTCCAGTGCTCAGCTTTCTTTATAGTCCAACTCTCACATCCGTACATGACTATTGGAAAAACCATAGCTTTGAGTAGATGGACATTTGTTGACAAAGTAATGTCTCTGCTTTTTAATATGCTGTCTAGGTTGGTTATAACTTTTCTTCGAAGGAGCAAACGTCTTTTAATTTCATGGTACAGTCACCATCTGTAGTGATTTTGGAGCCCCCCAAAAGCATAAATTCTTTCACTGTTTCGTTTCCCCATCTATTTGCCATGAAGTGATGGAACTGGATGCCTTGGTGTTGGTTTTCTGAATGTTGAGTTTTAAGCCAACTTTTTCATTCTACTCTTTCAATTTCATCAAGAGGCTCTTTAGTTCTTCTTTGCTTCCTGCCATAATGGTGGTGTCATCTGCATATCTGAGGTTATTGATGTTTCTCGCGGCAATCTTGATTCTAGCTTGTGCTTCATCCAGCCTGGCATTTCGCATAATGAACTAAATGGTCTTAAAACTAAGCTCTTTATTTCACTGAGGCCCCAGGAAGTTATTTCTCTTAGATATTAAGTATAAGAGAGTTTTTGAATCTCAGTACAAAAAAATAGCTTAAAGGCACAACATAGAATGGGAGATTTCCAAAAAATATATATAGAATATGTGTTATTGGAAGGGTAAAATCAGTTTATAAACAACAAAAACAAAAATCATAAAGAAAAATTTCTAAGGACTCAAATCTAAATCTAGAATTTTTTCCTATTTTTAGTTTTATTACAATGTAGAGAGGCCTATATTGAAGAGCTAAATGAGCCTATATTTGAGATAACATGATCCATCTTTGTGTCAAGAGAAAGTCAAAAGCTTGACCCCCAGCCAAAAGGAAGGATGTGACCTATACTAAAGGCAGATACGGAATTTGTCTCCATTGTTCTCATCTCCTCCCACCTTTTCTGACTCTTGGGTAGTCTATATCAATAATCTCTTGCTTTAGAAATTAATCATCTAAATGTTGGAAATAGTATACTTAATTTAGCTTAATATAAAGGTATACTAAGTCTCTTCAGTCATGTCTGACTCATTGCGACCCTATGGACTCTAGCCCACCAGGCTCCTCTGTCTGTGGGATTCTCCAGGCAAAAATACTGAAGTGGGTTGCCATGCCCTCCTCCAGGGAATCTCCCCAACCCAGGGATTGAACCTGTGTCTCTTGTGTCTCCTGGATTGGCAGGCAAGTTCTTTACTACTAGCACCACCTGGGAAGCCCATAATAAAAATCATATCAGGTTTATTAAGTGTTTATTGGATATCCAAGGTTTAGTGTCTTGAATTTGTATGAGGATTGTATCTTGACAGTAACAGATCACTGTCTTGAATTTGGTATGTGGATTATGTTATCAGTAACAGACATCAGTAACAGATCACTATTATAGTGATTTTCATCAGGTAGTGGTCAGTGGCTGATTTTATATTGTTATTCATACTCCAAGATTTCTATGTTGAGTGTGTATCAGATTTATAATTAGAAATAAAGGCTATATGAAAATGAAGTGAAAGTATTAGTCACTCAGTCATGTCCGATTCTTTGTGACCTCATGGACAGAAACACACCAGGCTCCTCTGTCCCTGGAATTCTCCAGGCAAGAATAATAGGGTGGGTTGCCATCCCCCTTCTCTAAGGGATCTTCCTGACCCAGGGATCAAACTCAGGTCTCCTGCATTGCAGGCGTATTCTTTACCAACTGAGCCACTCGGGATATATAAATATAAAAGAATATTGAGTCCAAGAGTAGAAAACGGCAGCCCACTTCAGTATTCTTGTCTGGAAAATTCCGTGGACAGAGGAGCCTGGCAGGGGCTACAGCCTATAGGGTTCCAGAGATTTGGACACAACTGAGCATGCACTGGCTGGCTGGATGAAGACAGGAACTCTTGTGACTCTTTAGATATAGGAACTCTGCCATACCTGTAATTTGAGAAAAATCATGAATCCTATCTTTCCAGTGAGTTTGGATTAGGTCCATGGTTTAAGGCCCTGCAAGGAAAGCTGTTGGAAGAATTCAAAGGTAATGATGATGATGATATGCAGAACTCTGGATAGCTGAGCATGCACCAGTTCCCTAGGGTCAGTCCTGTTCATCAGCTGACAAATGGTCCATGGACACACCAGGTGGCCATACAGCAGCAGTAGGCAGCAGGTTTCCTGCAAATGACCCATTCCCGGAAAGTATAAAATCTGTACTTGCAAACCAGGAGCAGATGGGATGTGAAGTGGCCTTCAGCAGACACTTGGGAATATGATTGGCTCTTTAGCCCAACCTTTAGGAGCCATGTACATCCTCACTGCCTCATGACCACACCTCATCTGTATATCTGCTTGTTAGATATAATAAATAGATGAAAGAATGCAGTGGCAGAGAAGTAATTAAAAACTTTGCATTCCTCTCTCTCCGCCTCTCTCTTCTTCCCTCTCTCCCTTGATAGAATGGCCAGAAAATTAACCCAGCTGTAGATTAATTGAGACCCTCTTCCACGTAGGGAACAGCTGTCTCTGCTGCTTCAAGGATTGTATGAATGAATTAAAATATTTGATTACCTTTAATCCAAAAGGAATGTGGCAGTCTCTTCAGACATGTAGTTTATTGGAGTTTTTTGGTGTTGCCTCTTCTTTTCTCACTTAAAGCTTAGAACTGTGGTCCTTCCCTGAAGTTGTGAGAGCCTTCAGCAGATGTTGTTTTCCACGTCTCTAGCCTTTCCCTTGCGGAAAGCGGGGAAAGCCCTCAACAAAAGCAGTTTTGGAGATAAGCAGAAAAACGTCTGCACCATGAACGTATTTTTAGAAACAGCTGGTGAAAACAAATGGCCCAAATGTGATGCCTGGAGCATATCCATTCAAACAATAGGGTTGTTTAAAGATAAAAGCAGCCACTTTTAAATATCAGCACTAGCAGTGATTTTCACAGTTACATTTAAGAGATGAGAGAGCTTGCTAAGACTTTTCGATTTCTCTCTTGTTTCCTGGAACTAATTCTTTTACTCTTTTGGCTTTGTTAGTGAACTTCTCAGGAGCCTACCCATCAAATAGTTAAAACTGTGACTATCATCACATGGACAATATTTTTTAAATTTACATATAATTGATTTAATTGTGATTTGTGCTTCTAAGAATGTCCTTTATTTTTAAAAGCATCTATGTGTAATTCAAGAGACCAAAATGGGAAATTGATAATGTGCTTAAGTTATCACCGATTTTATAGGCCATGTTTAAAAAAAAAAAGTCAGGCAGTACTGCTAAAGGGCAAACATTCGTATTTGTAGCCATTAAAAAATCTGATGTCACTTTTCATTGGCCACATTCGGAGTCTGCTCTATGACCTTCCCTTGTCATGACTTCATTTGTTTACTGAATTGTTTTTTTTCTGGAGCCACTGCCAAATGCCATTTCGCAGTTCCCTGTATCACACAGACTGGTGAAATAATTCTTCATTGTGTTTTTACAGTAGTTTCAATTTCCAGATTACTTACTGATTCTCTCTGGGTCAGGCATTGCACAAATGCTGATTTGTATTACTGAACTTGATTAGCAGATGTTCAGCTTATCAGCTTTCATTCATGTTGACTTTTTCTCCTCTTCCTTCACTGTGGTTCTATTTTCATTTCAGAAACTTTCAGCAGTGCTTCAAGGAGAGTTGGTCGCTATGTTGGACCAGGTGGGATCCTACCCACTGAAAAAGTCTCCATTTTTTAATGAGGCACAAAGAACAACCTTCAGGACCTCCCTCACTTCATGCCCTGCCCCGTGGGACACAATGCTTACTTAATAGATACAAATGTAGAGTTTGAAAAGTGCTTTGCTCTCATTTTGCTCATTAAACAAATGCAAGAAAACTATCATTTCTAGAACCTAGTTCAGTTCAGTTCAGTCACTCAGTCGTGTCCGACTCTTTGCAACCCCATGAACCACAGCATGCCAGGCCTCCCTGTCCATCACCAACTCCCGGAGTTCACCCAAACTCATGTCCATTGAGTCGGTGATGCCATCCAACCATCTCATCTTCTGTCGTCCCCTTCTCCTCCTGCCCTCAATCTTTCCCAACATCAGGGTCTTTTTAAATGAGTCAGCTCTTCACATCAGGTGGCCAAAATATTGGAGTTTCAGCTTTAACATCAGTCCTTCCAATGAACACCCAGGACTCATCTCTTTTAGTATGGACTGGTTGGATCTCCTTGCAGTCCAGGGGACTCTCAAGAGTCTTCTCCAACACCACAGTTAAAAAGCATCAATTCTTCAGTGCTCAGCTTTCTTTATAGTCCAACTCTTACATCCATACATGACTACTGGAAAAACCATAGCCTTGACTAGAAGGACCTTTGTTGACAAACTAATATCTCTGCTTTTTAATATGCCCTCTAGGTTGGTCATAACTTTCCTTCCAAGGAGTAAGCATCTTTTAATCTCATGGTTGCAATCACCATCTGCAGTGATTTTGGAGCCCCCAAAACCTAGAACCTAACATATCCACAAGTGTGTCTCTTTGCTATTTTACCCTCAATTGACCTGCTTGATGGATAGTTTTGATGTTATATAAGAGTAGTCTATGACTGATTTTTTTTTTCTACCTTGCTGTCTCTAGAAAACATGATCATAAATACTGACAACCCAAGTTTTTAAATATATATGTATCTTGATACACGTCAGTAAAGCATCGATCAGTGACTTCTATGGAAGTTTCTTTTGATGTAAAATTAACTCCATATTGGAGCTATAGATCCTGTACCACTTACTACACTGGAAATCTGATCAAAGTCTGCATAGGTGTGTGATTTAATGGCTTCCCATGTGGTGCTAGTGGTAAAGAACCTGCCTGCCAATGTGGGTTAGATGAAGGAGACTTGGGTTCAGTCCCTGGTTCAGGAAGATCCCCTGGAGGAGGGCATGGCAACCCACTCCAGTATTCTTGCCTGGAGAGCCCCATGGACAAAGGAGCCTGGAAGGCTACAGTCCACGGGGTTACACAGAGTCAGACACAACCGAAGCGACTTAGCATGACATGTGTATAAATTAGATCGTGATGATACATCATATGTACATAAAATTGAACAAAAATACATATACTTACTTTTGCAGGGATTTTTTTTTAACTTCTGATTTTCAGGTAATTTAATTTCTAAGTTAGAGAAAAAGTATAAGATTTAGTACATAAAAGTCTCTTAGGCCCTTTACTCAGTTTCACCAACTGTTAACACTGCCACATTTGCTTATCATTCTCTCTCTGTATGTGAATGTATATAAAAATACTTACATGTGTCTATAAATATGTAGACTATTTCAGAATATGTACAAAGCACTACACAAACACATATATGTATATTTAGATATATACATGAAAGTGAAAGTGTTAGTTGCTCAGTCACGTCCGAGTCTTTGTGACCCCATGTACTTTAACTCACCAGGCTTCTTTGTCCATGGAATTCTCCAAGCAAGAATACTAGAGTGGATAGCCATTCCCTTCTCCAAGGGATCAAGCCTGGGTCTCCTGCATTGCTAGCAGTTGCTTTACCATCTTAGCTACCAGGAAAGCCCCATGTAGATAGAATTTTCCTCTGAACCATTTGAGAGTAAGTTGCAGAAATAATTTCCTTTACCCTAAATCACTTTAGAGTGTATTTCCTAAGAGCAAGGGAAAAATCAGAGTACAATAACCCAAATCAAGAAATGTAACCCTAGTACAAAATCTTACCTAGAGTTCAGTTCAGTTCAGTCGCTCAGTCATGTCCAACTCTTTGTGACCCCGTGAACCACAGCACACCAGGCCTCCCTGTCCATCACCAACTCCCAGAGTCCACCCAAACCCATGTCCATCAAGTTGGTGATGCCATCCAACCATCTCATCCTCTGTCATCCCCTTCTCCTCCTGCCTTTAATCTTTCCTAACATCAGGGTCTTTCCAGTGAGTCAGCTCTTCACATCAGGTGGCCAAAATATTGGAGTTTCAGCTTCAACGTCAGTCCTTCCAATGAACACCCAGGACTCATCTCCTTTAGGATGGACTGGTTGGATCTCCTTGTAGTCCAAGGGACTCTCAAGAGTCTTCTCCAACACCACAGTTAAAAAGCATCAATTCTTCGGCGCTCAGATTTCTTTATAGTCCAACTCTCACATCCATACATGACCACAGGAAAAACCATAGCCTTGACTAGACAGACCTTTGTTGGCAAAGTAATGTCTCTGCTTTAGAATATGCTGTCTAGGTTGGTCATAACTTTCCTTCCAAGGAGTAAGCGTCTTTTAATTTCATGGCTGCAATCACCATCTGCAGTGATTTTAGAGCCCCCCAAAATAAAGTCAGCCACTGTTTCCCCATCTATTTGCCATGAAGTGATGGGACCAGATGCCGTGATCTTCGTTTTCTGAATGTTGAGCTTTAAGCCTACTTTTACACTTTCCTCTTTGACTTTCATCAAGAGGCTCTTTAGTTCTTCTTCACTTTCTGCCATAAGGGTGGTGTCAGATTTTAGCAATGTGCATAATGGGCTTTAAATTTATTTTTTCCAGTCCATCCAGGATCTCGTAACACATTTAGTTGTCATGCTCAGAAATTATGGAAGCATTTTGTTGACACATTATACTGTTTTACTTGTGCTGGTCACAGATCAAGAAGAGTGAGTCAGTGTCTCCAAGTGCTCCTGGATGGGTTGCTGAGGAAGCAGGAGGATAGAGCCTGTGCTTTAGCACAGGAGTAAGATATCCTTTCTTAGAATTAACTAACTAGAATCATTGTTGTTGTTCCTCAGTTGCTCAGTCATGTCCAGATCTTTGCAACCCCGTGGACTGCAGCACACCCGCTTCTCTGTTCTTCACGATCTCTCGGAGTTTGCCCAAACTCATGTGCATTGATTCAGTGATGCCATCCAACTCTCTTATCCTCTGTTTCCCCTTCTTCTCCTGCCTTCATTCTTTCCCAGCATCAGGGTCTTTCCCAATGAGTTGGCTCTTTGCATCATGTGCCAAAGTATTGGAGCTTCAGCTTCAGCATCTAAATGAATATTAGAATCATAGAATAACTAGAATCATAGCAAGGAAGAAATCAAGGTTTCTGCAGTTTCCATTCCTTAGAGGGCACTGATAAACAAATTTCACCTTTTTGGTCTACCGTTCTTGAACACTTTGTTTTAACAACAGCTTATTAAGCACTTATGATGTACTAAGTCCTGGGAGAGGCATGGGGGTACATGAGTGAATGAAACAGAAGCAACCCCTCATGAGCCAAGTGGGGACACTGTCATCGATTCATCAAATGATCTCCAAGTAAATACTTTGAGAAGTGCTCTGAAACCAGGACACACGTCACGTGGCATGGCAGGACATGCGGCATGGTATGGGTGAGGTCCATGTGTGCAGGGTGGGCACAGGAAACTTTCTCTGAGGCAACGCCATTTCAGCTGAATTATGTGATATGGATGGGAATTAACTGGGCAGAGAAGTAGGAAAAACATTCGAGCTTGCAAGAAATTTTAGGTGTGAGAAAAAATCAGCCATCTCCGAGAGGGGGTCGTTTGGAGCAGCAGCTAGCTCACAGGATTTTGTGCAAGTTAGAAAGGAAAGAAAGAACTTTCACAGGAATAAGCTGTGGGGTTCCTTTGTATCTTGGATGAATGGAGATAAGAGGGACTTTATCGACCCTATGCAGTCCCTTGGTAGACAGTGAGTGGGCTTCATGAAGAATGGAGATACAGTACAAGGGATGACATGATGACTTCACTGGAGGAATGTTGACTCGGGAAAAAAAAAAGTGAGTTTATGTTTTCTGATCCACCAACTCCTACCAATAAACGAGAAAGTGTCAGGCATCTATGTCTTAGGCTGGAAGTGTCACCAAAGTCATTTGCAGGTTCTCAGAGTCTAAGATGATACTTTACAGTTTGATGTGTGATTCTGCATCATTTTTTTCAAGCTCATACACCTTGGACGTGAGAGATGGAAGACAGCATCCAAATTCTGGGTGTTCTTATATCTTTCTGAGCCTATTAGTGAGTGAGTCACTCAATAGTATTTAAAAGAAACAGATGTTGCCTGAAAGGATTGTGCTGGAGAAAAGGATTGCATTTCAGTGATAGTAGTGAGGAAGCAGAGATCAAATATCAATCCACTTATAATTTACATTGCCTCATACTTCAGAGAAAATACAGTCCGTCTTCCCCAGCACCCTCACCATTACAGTCATTATCAGTTAGGTCATTGGCCATTTGACTTTAAAGTTGCTGGTCATTTCCCAGTGTGATTCATGATTTTGAAGGGAATGGTTTATACCTGCTCTGATTTCTAATACTTGTCCCACAGTAAAAAGCTATGCTTCTACAATTGGAATAATAATAATATTTTAATATTATGAATCTTTAATAATAGATACACAATAATGTATTATTGAATAATAATAATTTGTATTTGGGGCTTCCTAGGTGGCACTAGTGGTAAAGAATCTGCCTGCCAGTGCAAGAGATATGGTTTCAATTTCTGGGTCAGGAAGATCCCTTGGAGATGGAAATGGCAACCCACTCCAGTATTTTTGCCTGGAAAATCCCATGATCCCTTGGGCAGGAAAGCTTGGCAGGCTACAGTCCATGGGGTCACAAAGAGTTGGACATGACTGAGCACATAGGCTTTCCAATCTACTATATATATATATATATAGTTAATGATTGTTGTTGTAATAAAGAATTGCTCTTCTTCTTAAAAGGCAATAATCAGAACTATATTCCAGGATGACTATTCCCACCACAGGAGTTTTTGAAGTCACACTTTGAATTGGTAACAGCATCCCACTACTGGGTTGGAATTTCAGTATTCTTTCTGTCCGTTGGGAAACAGCAGCTTTTCTGTCCGTCTGTCATTACTCATGGATGGTTTACCTTCTACTTACGTAAATTTATCACTTCTTCTGCTCATTGCACTTTATAAGATTCATGCTGATTACCATTTAGATTTGTTAAGTGACAAAGCACATTTTATGGAGTCAGGAGCCAGTAGCCAGGAAGGTCAACAGTAGTAGCCTGAATCGATGATAAATGATTTATTTTATTGCCCACACAGTGATCAAAGTATGTGCTGCTGCAAAAGCTTAGTTCTGGCCTCTGAATGAAAATAGATAGATGATAGATGATTGATAGAGAATGAGATAGATATTTAATTCTACGGGATAACAGACTTTTCTGAAATTTTCTTCCTTGAGAGAGGTTGCTTGTAAGCATCTTTTTCAGTGAAATAGAATAGCTGTGGTAACAACATCCTCTACACACCCAGCTTACCGTGGCCGTAGAATCCAATGACTTTTTTCTTAAATGAGCGCGTCTGCATATCCACAGGACTGCTGACTGTATTTCATTTACAATGCATTGCTTCACTCAACACACTCTGAATGAAGGCGATACGCTCCATGGCTTCGAATTCAGGCCCTTCCTCCAAGCAGGGCGTGTTTATCTGTCTGCAACACACTTGGAGGATTTGAAAGACGAGCGATGAGGTTCATTCATGCTGTAAAAATGTGCTGAGCATCATGGTCTCTTCTTTCACAATGGCCGGGCATGGAAGGCTGGAGACGGCCATTGTTACCACTCAGCTGACTGTCGATTTGACTCAGGCATAACTTAGCCAGGGAAGTTGCACCGCTTTAAAGTCAGTGACGTTCTAGTGAACACTTAGGACTATGGTACTTGAGTTGTAACTTTGTGAGACTCTTGAGTAAGTTTGCAAAGAGTAAGTTTGGAATCTAGAAATAGTTTGTTTTATTTCTGGGTGAGAAAACAGAGGATGCTTTGTACTTACATAAGATCCTTTATCTGACCACAGAGTTTGGATTTAGATTTAAGAAATGGGCTTAGAGTCAGGTTCCCATGGCTCTGAATAACGAACAAAATAAACAAATGCTTTTCTTTTCTAATTTTAAAATGGAGGCACCTTTATGTCTGAATTATACTCTGCAAACCCTAAATCGTATGACTCTTGTGTGACAGAGGAAAAGACAATAGCTTCTATGTGACTGCTTTTCTTCTGTAAATACTCAGTTAGAAAAGGAGACATGATGCTCAAAAGGAGGGTGTTGCCTTTTTACAGAAGCTTGGAAATTAGAGCCTATGGATCTGAAAGGCCTCCCAGACCCTTTCCCAGAACTAGGGAAAGGAGGTCTTGGTTTACTACTGTTCAGTAGTAGAGACTCACCCGTAATGCGCTGGAGGAGAACATGTCTGCTTGTCCACTTGCTATAAAAACCCTGCATTTACCAGAGTTAAATACAGACACAGGCAAAGTAGCCTTTCCCTTGGTCTTAATGGTCTAATCCAGCTTGTGTCGTTCCTTCTAAACCATTTGACCTGGGAAAGGAGACTTGCTCAGTTAACGATTCCAGCAACTTTGTGAACTTTCAGTGTTACTTGGTGCAAGGCATTGTTAATAGCTTGAAACATCTATTTTTAGTCCTCTCACTCATTCCCTTCACACTGATTGATGAAATGGAAAGGAGGTTGAATAAGCTCACTTTCTTTTCAGATGACACAAATATTAAATTGACAGATAAACTCCTAGGAGGTTTCAGTCCATTTCAGGAAGCTGTTGATATGAGGTCTTTAAGGGTCCACAGTTCTATTAGAAAGAGAGAGACCACCAGGGACTCGTGAGGAAAAGAAAACTGAGGGACGTGTCTAGATTCAATAGGAAACTGGGGGGGTGTCGAGAGCATTTTCAGAAAAATGCTTGCTTTTTCACCAGCTGTGTCATTTTGCTCAAAGGGACAAGAAATTTAGTACTTTCTCTGAAGTGTAATAGAACTGCAGACCTATCTCCACGTCTTTTTCTCTTTTACATAATCTTGCCTTTACGCAAGAGCTAGTGAGTGTTTGCCCAGGAGATCTGGTCATGCAGAGGATGTGAAGGCAGAAGTGGGTCAGGCCATGGGGCTTCCCACGTGCAAGACGGGAAAGCCCATCCTCTGGTTAGATTAAGGTGGGTGGATTGTCCAGGTTCCTGGGAATGCTGCGTATTCAGGAAAGCGAAGATAGAGCCACAGATTCCTTAGATAGCAGATTTTTGAGGCCCTCGACGTTGGGTCCTGTTTCATTTTTTTTTTATCTTGCCAAACATGGTTTTTCCATCTTCACTCAATAAGTCTAGAGGATGAAGCTGTTTCTATTAAGCCCAGTTCTGCTACTCTTAGAAACATTAAGGGATGAATATCCCTTGTTTGTACCTGCTACCCCACTAGAGACTAAAAGCTGATAATTTGGCTGCTGGCAAAATTCCACTGTAACAGCTAATAGAGTGTTTTGGAAGGAAGCCAACGGCAGCCAGATTGAATTAAGTACTTAAACTACGGTTTAAGATCAGTTCTGCAACTAGGGACTTGAAATCAGCGGCAAATTCACCTTCCAGTTTCCAGCTTACTTTGAATTTTTCATGTCTTCTCTGATTTCCCACCTAATTTTTTTGACCATGTTGCACAGCATGTGGGATTTCAGTTCCCCAGCCAGGGATCGAACCAGAGTCTCTGGCATTAGAAATGCAGAACCTTAACCAGTTGATCACTAGGGAAGTCCCCTCCCTCGAAATTTTATCTCAAAGTGGATTCTCTCTCTGTGTGTCTCTCTTTTAATATATTCATGCTAATGTGAAAATTTTATGATACTTTAGAATTTAACAAGCTCTTTCATGTATGTTACTTTTTGCCTCCTAGTTATACCAATGGTATTAGAGTATTTTGTGCAAGTGGCTCAGTTGTGTCCGACTCTTTGTGACCCCATGGACCATACAGTCCGTGGAATTCTCCAGGCCATAATACTGGAGTGGGTAGCCTTTCCCTTCTCCAGGGGATCTTCCCAACCCAGGGACTGAACCCAGGTCTCCCGCACTGCATGCGGATTCTTTACCAGCTGGGCCACCAGGGAAGCCCTCTATGCTAATGAGATTCGTGCTTCAGCAGAAGCACTAAAGGAATCACAATATGTAGTATCTTGGGAGTTGCATCGTAGACCACAGCAAAAGGGGAGAACTGGATATCAGAGCTGTGGGCTGTAGCCCAGGCTCTAGTTCTGTGTCTTCATGACCTTGAGCCAATGCCTTACATTCTCTGCAGTGTAGTTTCTTTACCTTTAAACCACCGGTTTTAACCTGGAGAATGATTTTTGCCCCAAGGAAACATTTGGTAATTTTGAAGACATTTTCTTATTGTGTATTCTTAGGGGAGATGCTATTACCAGATGCTACCACAACTGGTAAGTAGAGGCCAGTTAGATGCTGCTAAAAATCCTGCGGTGCACAGGACAGCCTCCACAACAGAGAATTATCCAGCCTAAAAAGATAACAGTGATGAGGTGGAGAAACCTTGCTTTAAGATACAAATAATATCTGCTCCATTCATTACAGGATTTTTATGAGGCTCAAGTATATATGAAGACATGAAGTGGCTTTCCATATCTGATATTAGTACTCTCTGGTATTGCACATATGAATCTTGAAAGGAAAATGGATTTTTTCTCCTAGATTAAAAGTTATATATGAAACTATCAGATTAAATACATGAAATACATCCACTGAATCTTCTGTAATATTGTGGTTTTAAACCAATTCTCTAAACATAAAGAGAAACAATGAAAAAATATTAATCTTTGAAAAAATGTAGCATTCAGTGACTAACATAGATAAAGAAAATTGAAATCCATGCAACTAATGCACTTTTCGGTTAATGTGCAGCCATAGCAGTCCTTCCTAATAGAAGCAAGTCTGAAATGATAAGTTGTTTGGATCACATTAATTAACATTCAGCCCTATTAGATTTGCACCTGAGGTTGAGTTCATTTTACTGGTGCTGATGGATATCAAACTTAACAATATCTAGCCACATTATATTAGAATAAAATATGTTTTATATTGCAGGCAAATTTTAAACTCAACTCTCAATAATGGGCTTTTATATTAACTCAGATAACTAGAGATAGTAAAAGAATGAATTAAATTCCAGTGAGTCAGACTACAATATAAGTTATAGCAGTAATGAGAATTAATTCTTTTTGTTGCTTATATTGCACAGTTGCTTCATAAGTATATATATAGCTCTAGAGTTTATGAGGTATTTTTACAGATATTACTTTTTGCCTTAATTTTATAATACAGTCCTCTTAAAAATTTAGCTTGGGATCCATGGGTGAAATCTGAATGTCTTCACAGAATTTTATTAACATGAGCATTTTTATTGGGGAAGAGCACACAGTATTCATCAGATTTTCAGTAAGTTTTGTTATCCAGAAAAATTGGTGAGATCACTCTGAAAATAATGGTTCGTCTCCTCCTAAATGCTTATTTTTACCAAGTTCTCCCTAAATGATACTGTATTTGTCCTATCGGTATATTGGCAAATCATCTCTAGAGTACTGATCAGTCATTGTAAAATTCTTAATTGACATACACACAGTTTTTTTTTTTTTAATTTAAAGATTCTGGTTTAAGCTCTGCCATATAGCTAAATTGAATTATTATGCAAATGCAATAAGATGTTATTTAATCAGACCTTTTGGAATAAAAATAATCCAGGTGTACAAAACTCTTTTCAATCTGAAACAACCATTCTAACATAGATTTGCCAAGTAACGACATCTTGTATGTAAACAGGGAGAGGAAAAGAGGCTGCTCTCCCAAGAAAATCTCCATGAAAGAATGTATGTATTGCAGTATGTACAAAGTCTCAGGTTTTTTGTTACAGAAGTACTGCTGTGTAAGAACTATAAAGACAGACTGGAAATCCAGAGAATTGGCAGCTAAACAAACAGAATTATCCCACACCCATCAGTAAGAATAACAGCCGCCCCTTAGCCCTTAAGAAACGTAACAAAGAAAACCCAGAAATCCAACAGTTCTTACTGCAACTGAGATTTTAGTAAGTACCACTGGAAAAGCAAACTGCGTTACAAATGCTGGCATTTTACCCAGAGCTTATGCTCTTTCTTTTCTTACTTCTGTCTCTGCCACTTTTCTCATCTGCTAAGGGATTTCCGAGTACCATTCCTATAACTGAGCACAGAGAACGTGAGACAAGAAGTCTCCTCTGACTCTCTTGGAGGGCCCACTACTTTTAACTTTTCCCTTTCTTGAACCAACCATTTAACTGTTTGTTATTTGCTTCTCAGCTTTTCAGCTAAAGACACAACATTCTATGTGAAAATGTCACTGTTGAAAACATTGCTTATGCGTTGCTCAAAATGTAGCCGTGTGCCCATACTCATTTATGTCCCAGTAAAGACCACGACACTCAATGTGACTCTAAGGGGGCCAGTTAACTCCTTTGCCAAAGCTGGTATTCTGAGTTAGAATTAAATAATTGAAAATGACAAAATTAAAAACAAACTCAGAAAAGTTTGCATTCATCCCCAACCATATTCAACTGAGACGTTCAGATTCGAATAGGCCTAACCCTTCTTGGGCACATTTCTCTTTTCATACCCTGATTTTTTCAGAGGACAAATAGAATCATGGTAACTTTTCCCAAACACTGAAGGCCACCGTGTAGCGTCCCTTTCAAAAAACAAGAATATTCTTTTGGGTTCTGTGGCCTTGATAACAAAACAGGAAACCAGGTCCCTATTCTGAATCTATCCTATACAGTTGCCACTCACTGGGCTCTGTGAAGCTGCAGAACTATATTGTTTTAAAATATTTTCTTCTTTACCATAATACCTTTCCCTTTAATGCTGTATAAGGATAAATATTAACATGACTCTCAGAATTGTTCTTTTAAACTTTGAAAAAATTCAACATCTGAAGATTTTCATTTTGATATCTCCTTGGACATTTTTCAGGCTTCTGTTCTAGAAATTATGGTCACTTTTTGCTCATAGGGAGCTCCATTTTGGCAAAGCCTTTCTTTGAGGGGGTGGAAATGTGGTATGTAGGATAAATTGAATAGCTAAATCCAGACGACAAAATCGAAGGATTGAATCAGGAAGAAATTTGTGGCAACCAACATAATTATTCAAATTGGAATGTGGTCACTGCCTTGGGGTTCATATTTTTCTTCACCAGCAAAGAGGTTTGGGATTTGGTATAAGCATAGGCAGTTAGGATTTCCACACTAAATCACAACCCTGGACAGAGAACATGGGTTTTGTCATTGATGATCACCATAATTACATAAGATGCTTGACAGTGACAGCATGGGAACATCACTGTGAGACTTGGCCACCGTTAGGACGATGCAGTTTAAATCTTGGCATGCATAGAATAGCCTATCTGTGGATGATTATTAAAAACTACATAGTAAATTTCAATCAGAACTCAGTCCTTACAGATGATTTTCAAGTTTCCACAGCTCTGCATCATTAAGGTAGAATTCTTCCTAGTATGATTTTTTTCTAATGTTATGTAGAGAAGGTCAGAACAAAGTTATCCTTCTCAACAAAGTTCAGTTGGATGCTACTAACCGTTCAAAGAGTTTGGACTAAAATGGTTTTGTGCACTGGAAGGAACCCCTTGGCAAATAAGAAAGAAGTTGCTAAGCATGATCTGTATCTATTGTTTTCTTAGCTAGACATTCTCTTCCTGCCATCCCAGTTGGCTTTCCTATAACATCTAATTCCAAGTTTAAGACCATAAGGTCAGACTTGAGTGGTTCTCATTGAAACTCTTGCCAATTGACATCTGATGCACTTAAGATGAAGGCGAAGGTGAAGTCGCTTAGTCGTGTCCGACTCTTTGCGACCCCGTGGACTGTAGCCTGCCAGGCTTCTCTGTCCATGGGATTCTCCAGGCAAGAATACTGGAGTGGATTACCATTTCCTTCTCCAGGGGATCTTCCCGACCCAGGGATCGAACCCGGGTCTCCTGCATTGGAGGCAGACGCTTTAACCTCTGAGCCACCAGGGAAGCCCAAGGTTGTTAAAACCAAGAGCCCGTCTTTGGCTAGGAAATGTTACGCTTTTAGCATCATCCTGGTTTGCGAGAAAGTTCCATCCACTGTTTTGGACAACAGATAAAACTAGCCCACATGACACAAATCTACCTGGGATGCTTTCTAACCATGCTTTTCAAAATCTATATAGCTTTCTTTTATTTGGCTACCATTACAATACAAGCTATCCAAAAGAGAAAGAACTGCTTGTAGCTTTAGAATACAGATGGGTAATTGTTGTGATGCAGTCTCAGAATACCTTGGATCGAGGGCTTCGGAGAACATCATACGTCTGAACACTAGCATGGTACAAATGATAGAGACATGGAGCTTTCTAAAGCAATAAAAGTCAGCCATGCCCAGCACTTTCTTCTAAAAGCTGGAGTTGCTAGACTGAACATTTATCATTGTTTATGTATCACCTAAAAAAAAAAAAATCCCTGACCCACTTACTCCTATGCTGTCCCTTCTGGTTTATTCATCAATTAATGCCTGATTTCCATATGCTGTCGTTGCTGTTCAGTCACCCAGTCATGTCCAACTCCTTGCAACCCCATGGACTGCAGCACGCCAGGCTGCCCTGTCCCTCACCATCTCCCAGAGTTTGCCCAAGTTCATGTCCATTGCATCACTTATGCCGCCCAGCTATCTCATCCTCTGATGCCCTCTTCTCCTTCTGCCCTCAGTCTTTCCCAGCATCAGGGACTTTTCCAGTGAGTCATCTGTTCACATCAGATGTCCAAAATACTGGGGCTTCAGCTTCAGCATCAGTCCTTCCAGTGAATATTCAGCGTCGATCTCCCTTAAGATTGACTGGTTTGGTCTCCTTGCTTTCAGGAGTCTTTTCCAGCACCATAGCTCAGAGGCATTGATTGTTTGGTGTCCTGCCTCCTTTAAGGTCCAGCTCTCACAACTGGATATGACCACTGGGAAGACCATAGCCTTGATTGTTTGTATCTTTGTTGGCAGAATAATGTCTCTACTTTTCACCACACCTTCTAGGTTTGTCATTGCTTTCCTGCCAGGAAGCAATTGTCTTCTGATTTCATGGCTGCAGTCACCATCCATAGTGATTTCAGAGCCCAAGAAGAGGAAATCTGTCCCTACAGCCACCTTTTCTCCCTTCTATTTGCCATGTAGCAATGGGACCGGACGCCATGATCTTAGTTGTTGGTGGTTTGTTTTTTTTTTTTTTTTAATATTTAGTCTTAAACTGGCTCTTTCACTCCCCTCCTTCACCCTCATCAAGAGGCTCTTTAGTTCCTCTTCGCTTTCTGCCATTAGAGTGGTATTATCTGCATATTTGAGGTTGTTGGTGTCTCTCCCACCCATCTTGATTCCAGCTGTAACTCATCCAGCCCGGTATTTCTCATGACGTATTCAGAGTATAGGTTAAACAAGCAGGATGACAGTAGACAGCCCTGTAGTACTTCCTTCTTGACCTTGAACCAATCAGTTGTTCCATATAGGATTCCCCTAATGGTTAGTCTGTACAGTGGGAAATCAACTTTCAAACCTTCGTCCCTGAGTTATTAGATTCCCTCCTTTCTCTACTCAATATTCCATGTACCCAAAATAATATTCTTAGCACCCTTTCCTAGGTTTTTGTCATCTTAATGCAAGAATCATTACTGCTTTCTAGGGCCCACTGGGTCTTCCCAGGTGGCGCTAGTGGTAAAGAACCCACCTGCCAATGCAGGAGACATAAGAGACACAGGTTCAGTTCCAGGGTCAGGAAGATTCCCTGGAGCAGGGCATGACCACCCACTCCACTCTTCCTGCTGGGAAGATCCCATGCACAGAGGAGCCTGGCGGGCTAGAGTCCATAGGGTCCCAAAGACCTGGACATGACTGAAGCAACTTAGCACAGCACAGGACAGGGCCCACTAAGAAAGGGGTGTTGTGAAGTAGTTAGGGAATTGACTTTTGATTTTTAATGGCAACATAAAACATACACTTTGTTATATAATGACATAAAGTGAAGTGAGTCACTCAGTCATATATGACTCTTTGCGACCCCATGGACTATGCAGTCCATGGAATTCTCCAGGCCAGAATACTGGAGAACAGCGTGGGTAGCTGTTCCCTTCTCCATGGGATCTCCCCAGCCCAGGGATAAAACCCAGGTCTCCCACGTTGCAGGAGGATTCTTTACCAGCTGAGCCACCAGGGAAGCCCATGAAATGACACAGACTTAGGTAAATTGTAAATATAATCAGGTCCAAATATTTGAGAAATGATATTATTGGCTTTGGAAAATTCCTGAGCTTCATCAGCAACAGCACTTACCTTCCTTAAGTCATTTGCTTTTTCACAAAGATAAACTCAAAATGAATTAAAGACCTAAAAGTAAGACCAGAAACTATAAAACTCTTAAAGGAAAACAGAGGCAGAACACTTGATGACATAAATCAAAGCAAGATCCTCTATGACCCACCTCCTGGAGTAATGGAAATAAAAACAGAAGTAAAAAAGTAGAACCTGATTAAACTTAAAAGCTTTTGCACAGCAAAGGAAACTATAAGGAAGGTGAAAAGACAGCCCTCAGAATGGGAGAAAATAATAGCAAATGAAACAACTGACAAAGGATTAATTTCCAAAATATACAAGCAGTTCATACAACTCAATACCAGAAAAACAACCCAATCAAAGAGTGGGAAAAAGACCTAAGCAGACATTTCTCCAAAGAAGACATACAGATGGCTAAAAAACATGAAAAGATGCTCAACATCACTCATTATTAGAGAAATGCAAATCAAAACTACAGTGAGATATCACCTCACACTGGTCAGAATGGCCCTTACAAAAAGTCTGCAAACGATAAATGCTGGAGAAAAAGGAATGCTCTTTCACTGTTGGTGGGAATGTAAATTGATACAGCTGCTATGGAAGACGGTATGGAGATTCCTTAAAAAACTAGGAATAAAACCACCATATGACCCAGCAATCCCACTCCAAGGCATATACCCTGAGGAACCCAAAATTGAAAAAGACACATGTATCCCATTGTTCATTGCAGCACTATTTACAACAGCGCCCCGATGCTGGGAAAAATTGACGGCAAGAGAAGGGGACAACGTTGGGAAGATGAGATGGTTGGATGGCATCACCGACACAATGGACATGGGTTTGGGTGGACTCCGGGAGTTTGTGATGGACAGGGAGGCCTGGCATATTGCTGTTCATGGGGTCACAAAGAGTTGGACATAACTGAGCGACTGAACTGAACTGAGAACATGGAAGCAACCTAGATGTCGATCAACAGATGAATGGTTAAAGAAAATGTGGTACATATACACAATGGAATATTACTCAGTCATAAAAAGGAACGCATTTGAGTCAGTTCTAATGAGGTGGATTGCCAGGGTCCAGCCTGGGTGGATCCATGGAATTCGAAGGGTGGACGGCGTTGGCGTGGAAAGACTTGTTTATTTATTAATATAAGATTAGATTAAGAAACTATAGTGTAGTAGGAAGATTAAGTGGAGGAAGAGGGCTGAATAGCTTGGTTTACGCGGAAGACCAATAAAATTCCAGACAAGGAATTTGCACCATCTACGTTGGGCCACCTTCGCTCGCTTGAATATCTAAGGGTGCCTCACCTTAGGCTCCCTTTCGCGCGGGTCTTAACAGCCAGGGCAAGTAAGTAGACTTGGCGGGCCTCCGTGCCCCAGGTGGAGATTCAAATTAAAGTAAAGAGCGGAGGGAAGGAAAGGGAGAGAAGAAGAGAGAGAGAGACATGGGGGGAGCCAGATTCCCAAGAAACCAGGCCGAGAGACCAGTCCAAGTAACTGGTCCCATCCTTTATTGTTCAGAAGGCCTTTTATACTTTTGATAAAACATGGAGATCAATGGGTAACACAAAATTATGTAGCGTTCGCAACCCAGATTCTTTCTGTATATATTTTGTATACAAAAGGTCTCAGGTGATTTACATTATCTTCTGGCCAAGAGGCTTGTTAACACTTTTTGGCTCTCTTCCTTAATGAATGTTAATTTTGTTTCCCCTGAAGTGTTTTTCTTTAATCTACATCTCCTTAAAGCGCTAAAGTTACATCTCTATAGAACAAAGGTGCAGTGGGTTATAACAAAGAAGGTACTTAACTCAAAGATCTAATGTTGCTAATACCAGGTCTACTACTTGTTTTTCTATATACCAACTGTATCTGAAAATAAAGGATATGAAAATTTAGCAGCAAGCATTGACTCAACAAATGAAACTTTTAATCAGTCCTATTCTAAAGATTTTGACTCTTCGGAAGCCCCTACATTCCTAGGATGTTTTAAGCTTCCTGTGCCTCCTGCGGTCAGGAGGCCTCAAACAATCACACGCGCAGCTGCAGGCAGGCTAGAAAGCCATCAGAGGGGTTTTTGGATCGAAACACTCTTTCAAATGCAGAAGACTAAAGCCCTGAATTGACTTTTTCCAGAGAATGTCAGAAGAGTGGAAAAGCAGAGCACAAAAACCGGCAGATTTTTGTTGGGGTACATGCTTAGGAATTTCCAGAGGGGCACCTGAAGTCTGAGCACGCCTTGCGTATGTCAGCTTCCTTCCTCATGACCTTGTCACGGGCGGAATTCCTCACACTGGCTCCCGGCAGTGGATGAACCTAGAACCTATTATACAGATCGAAGTAAGTCAGAAAGAGAAAGATAAATATCATATTCTAATGCATATATACAGAATCTAGAAAAATGGTACTGAAGAATTTATTTACAGGACAACAGTGGAGAAACAGACATAGAGAATAGCCTTATGGGCTTATGGGGAGAGGGGAGGAAATGGTGAGATGTATGGAAAGAGTAACATGAAAACTTACATTACCATATGTAAAATAGATCAGTTCAGTTCAAGCACTCAGTCACGTCCAACTCTGCGACCCCATGAATCGCAGCACGCCAGGCCTCTCTGTCCATTACCATCTCCCAGAGTTCACTCACACTCATGTCCATCGAGTCGCTGATGCCATCCAGCCATCTCATCCTCCGTCCTCCTCTTCTCCTCCTGCCCCGAATCCCTCCCAGCATCAGAGGCTTTTCCAATGAGTCAACTCTTTGCATGAGGTGGCCGAAGTACTGGAGTTTCAGCTTTAGCATTGTTCCTTCCAAAGAACACCCAGGATCTCCTTTAGAATGGACTGGTTGGATCTCCTTGCAGTCCAAGGGACTCTCAAGGGTCTTCTCCAACACCACAGTTCAAAAGCATCAGTTCTTCAGTGTTCAGCTTTCTTTATGGTCCAGTTCTCATATCCATACATGACTACTGGAAAAACCATAGCCTTGAGTAAAACGGACCTTTGTTGGCAAAGTAATGTCTCTGCTTTTGAATATGCTATCTAGGTTTGTCATAACTTTCCTCCATGGAGTAAGCGTCTTTTAATTTCATGGCTGCAATCACCATCTGCAGTGATTTTGGAGCCCCACAAAATAAAGTCTGACACTGTTTCCACTGTTTCCCCATCTATTTCCCATGAAGTGATGGGACCGGATGCCATGATCTTCATTTTCTGAATGTTGAGCTTTAAGCCAACTTTTTCACTCTCCTCTTTCACTTTCATCAAGAGGCTTTTTAGTTCCTCTTCACTTTCTGCCATAAGGGTGGTATCATCTGCATATCTGAGGTTATTGATATTTCTCCTGGCAGTCTTGATTCCAGCTTGTGCTTCTTCCAGCCCAGTGTTTCTCATGATGTACTCTGCATAGAAGTTAAATAAGCAGGGTGACAATATACAGCCTTGACGTACTCCTTTTCCGATTTGGAACCAGTCTGTTGTTCCATGTCCAGTTCTAACTGTTGCTTCCTGACCTGCATATAAGTTTCTCATGAGGCAGGTCAAGTGGTCTGGTATTCCCATCTCTTTCAGAATTTTCCACAGTTTATTGTGATCCACACAGTCAAAGGCTTTGGCATAGTCAATAAAGCAGAAATAGATGTTTTTCTGGAACAGTCTTGCCTTTTCCATGATCCAGCAGATGTTGGCAATTTGATCTCTGGTTCTTCTGCCTTTTCTAAAACCAGCTTGAACAGAAGCCTGGCTTGGAGAATTTTGAGCATTCCTTTACTAGTGTGTGAGATGAGTGCAATTGTGCAGTAGTTTGAGCATTCTTTGGCATTGCCTTTCTTTGGGATTGGAATGAAACCTGACCTTTTCCAGTCCTGTGGCCACTGCTGAGTTTTCCAAGTTTGCTGGCATATTGAGTGCAGCACTTTGACAACATCATCTTTCAGGATTTGCAATAGCTCAACTGGAATTCCATCACCTCCACTAGCTTTATTTGTAGTGATGCTTTCTAAGGCCCACTTGACCTTAGATAAAATAGATATCTAAATTTTAAAATAGATAAGCCAATGGTAATTTGCTGTATGGCTCAGGAAACTCAAACATGGGCTCTATATCAACCTAGAGGGGTGAGATGGGGAGGGGGCATATGTATACCCATGGCTGATTCATTTGAGGTTTGGTAGAAAACGACAAAATTCTGTAAACCAATTATCCTTCAATAAAAAGTAAATTAATGTAAAAAAAGATTATCTTATCTAACGCTTACATTTACGGGCAATAAAATGGGGTGCAGAGAATTAAAGCCACTTACTTGAGGTTGCTGCTGCTGCTGCTGCTAAGTAGTGTCAGTCGTGTCCGACTCTCTGCGATCCCATAGAAGGCAGCCCACCAGGCTCCGCCGTCCCTGGCATTCTCCAGGCAAGAACACTGGAGTGGGTTGCCATTTCCTTCTCCAATGCATGAAAGTGAAAATGAAAGTGAAGTTGCTCAGTCATGTCCGACTCTTCACGACCCCATGGACTGTAGTCCACCAGGCTCCTCCGTCCATGGGATCTTCCAGGCAAGAGTACTGGAGTGGGGTGCCATTGCCTTCTCCTACTTGAGGTTACATAATCACTAAGTAAGATTACCTCCATGCCCTGCTTCCTAATGTCCTGTCTTTTCTAGGAAGGTCAGGAGAGCTTACTTTCTGGAAACTTTGCTTGAAGCAGGATGCATAAACAGTGTGAACAGACAAACAGCATTTGATCTTACTTATCTCTCTGGTTTCTCTGGAAACATTGGATAGCTACTTCCATCTCTTTCTCCTTCAAGACTTTATTCTTTGGACCACAAATAGTGAATGCCATTACTCAACAAAGTTATTCTTTTTACCCTTCATAGTTCTTTTGTGTTACTTTCTGTAAAAGTATCAGAGTGAATTATTTCTAGTTTAGTCCTTGCTTTAAAATTCTTTCCATCTAAACCAAAGAAATAAGCCTTAGGGACTATAGGTTAAACAAATCTCTCCAAATATGAAGGGTCTTCAGAAGCTACAATGCATAGACACTTAAAGTGCAATATCTTTTTGTCTTGATTTGTGCCCATGAGCCAAGTCCATAGGGTACGCTGGGAAATAACTTTTTTTTATTTTCCAGTAATTATTTATTGGATCCTTATTCTGTGCTATGGCCACATGCCTATAATTCCTCTCTTCCTGTCTTTATCTGTCTGGTCAACACCGCTCACACTCTTAAGTAGCAATGACCAAGGACAGTTGTCTACTGCGTGCTGCTGCCCTGTCCAAACACTGTCTGTCATCAATGGAACTGAACCAGAAATAGGTCTTATTTGGAGTAGTTACAAACGCTAATTCATAAGTACAAAGGTAACTTGCATGGGGTTATTGCATAGACTGGGCAGGCATTGCATTGCTCAACTTGAGGGGATACTCCTTACATGAACTGCAACAGGAACCGCATCCCCTGGAGCTATCCAGTGAAACAGCCCTGACTTTCAAGCAGACAGATGCATGTACCATAACTGTATATTCTCTTATTTCTTGCTAAGTAATATTTTCAAGGAAATAAGATACCCTCATCTGGAGGACAACTTAAATAGAACCAAAACAAAATGAAAGATAAAACTGGTTTTATAAGAACTAAATGATTTGTCTAAGTTTTCATGACACTGCTCAAGCCTTAGCTCTCAACTGGGTTGCTTAGTCACCTTGCCTATCGATTAAAAAAAAAGAGAGTGATGATGATCTTTCACTATCCAAAAATCCTATCGAGAATCCAAGATAATAAGGATTTTCCTAGTAAGTTGTTTGCAGGAGGGCTAATGTATTTTGTGTTGAATAACTAAATAATATGTAATAAAGCATAGCCTTAATTTTTTAAGAGAGACCCAACAAAGGCCAACCGTAGGCTACATGATTTTTCAGAGACAATACTTAGCAGTTGATGAATTTTAAGCTTCAGCTTTCAGTGCCATCCATCCATTTGAAAGAACAATTATGACCTTTTGGCTAATAGCATTGGGGAAAACATTACTACGGATTAATACTAGGAAAGAGGAACAAAATTAATGAGCAAACATTCTAACGGAGTCAGTACATGTGAGCACATTAAATTTCTGCATAAAGATGGAGATTGGAAGTAGGTTTTAGGGTTTCACCATGCTGACTTTCTTAATTAAACACAATACCACTACGGAAGAGAAAACCTTTATTGTTTCTCAAATATTTCCTTTTTTGATAGATACCTCATGTGGTTATCATATGTTAGCATGAAAACCTAAAGATCAAATAGCATATTCATCTGAAACAGCCCAGGAGAAAAATAGATCAGGATCTGTTTGCTGATATATTATTTCACGGTGGAGAAATAATACGGGAAACCACCCTGAAAAAAGCTGATGTGGTCTGGCCGAGGAGATATTAACGGTGACCACATGGTGGTCGGCACTTCTGTTTTCAAAGCTGGCTGTAATCCTCGCTCAGTTTGTGACACTGATCTGCAGCCCTGCGAGTGTCTTGTCCTCATCTGAACACCATGTCACTCTGGCAGACAAGGTGGACTCCATGGTGCTGAAAGGACCCGGGAGGAAGCTGATTCTTGTGTCTTCTGTCCTACCTGAGACTGAGCGTGGCATCTGTTTGATGAGTCCAGAGAAAGCCATTTTTCTTTAGAACAATTAGTGGACCCTACCAGTTTGGATTTAAAATGTAGAATAAAATAATAGGGTATCAAAAGAGAACAATGTGGTAAAATTCTCCAACTATTGATTTGTAGCACTTTTTAAAAATTTGTGCACAGCAGAGATGGATTAGGATGTGGTACGGAAGAAAACAATGGGGAACAGAGATATTCAGAGAGCATTTGTAATTTGACAACTCAGGGAAATAGCAGAGGTATCAAATCATTTAGATTATTTTGATAGGTACTTGTAGATAACAGAAGCTTCCACCATGTTAAATTTAGAGCAGCAGCAGCAGAATATTAGAAACAAAAATGATTTTTTTGTATAGTCCTAAAATAGAGTGCCTGATGAACTATGGACTGAGGTTCGGGACATTGTACAGGAGACAGGGATTAAGACCATCCCCTTGGAAAAGAAATGCAAAAAACCAAAATGGCTGTTTGGGGAGGCCTTACAAATAGCTGTGAAAAGAAGAGAGGTGAAAAGCAAGGGAGAAAAGGAAAGATATAAGCATCTGAATGCAGAGTTCCAAAGAATAGCAAGGAGAGATAAGAAAGCCTTCCTCAGCGATCAGTGCAAAGAAATAGAGGAAAACAACAGAATGGGAAAGACTAGAGATCTCTTCAAGAAAATTAGAGATATCAAAGGAACATTTCATGCAAAGATGAGCTCGATAAAGAACAGAAATGGCATGGACCTAACAGAAGCAGAAGATATTAAGAAGAGGTGGCAAGAATACACAGAACAACTGTACAAAAAAGATCTTCACAATCAAGATAATCATGATGGTATGATCACTCACCTAGAGCCAGACATCCTGGAATGTGAAGTCAAGTGGGCCTTAGAAAGCATCACTATGAACAAAGCCAGTGGAGGTGATGGAATTCCAGTTGAGCTCTTTCAAATCCTGAAAGATGATGTTGTGAAAGTCCTGCACTCAATATGCCAGCAAATTTGGAAAACCCAGCAGTGGCCACAGGACTGGAAAAGGTCAGGTTTCATTCCAATCCCAAAGAAAGGCAATGCCAAAGAATGCTCAAACTACCACACAATTGCACTCATCTCACATGCTAGTAAAGGAATGCTCAAAATTCTCCAAGCCAGGCTTCAGCAGTACGTGAACTGTGAACTTCCAGATGTTCCAGCTGGTTTTAGAAAAGGCAGAGGAACCAGAGATCAAATTGCCAACATCTGCTGGATCATGGAAAAAGCAAGAGAGTTCCAGAAAAACATCTATTTCTGCTTTATTGACTATGCCAAAGCCTTTGACTGTGTGGATCACAATAAACTGTGGGAAATTCTGAAAGAGATGGGAATACCAGACCACCTGACCTGCCTCTTGAGAAACCTATATGCAGATCAGGAAGCAACAGTTAGAACTAGACATGGAACAATAGAATGGTTCCAAATAGGAAAAGGAGTACGTTAAGGCTGTATATTGCCACCCTGCTTATTTCACTTCTATGCAGAGTATATCATGAGAAATGCTGGGCTGGAAGAAGCATAAGCTGGAATCAAGATTGCTGGGAGAAATATCAGTAACCTCAGATAGGCAGATGACACCACCCTTATGGCAGAAAGTGAAAAGGAACTAAAAAGCCTCTTGATGAAAGTGAAAGAAGAGAGTGAAAAAGTTGGCTTAAAGCTCAACATTCAGAAAACGAAGATCACGGTATCCGGTCCCATCACTTCATGGGAAATAGGTGGGGAAACAGTGAAAACAGTGTCAGACTTTATTTTTTGGGGCTCCAAAATCACTGCAGATGGTGACTGCAGCCATGAAATTAAAAGATCCTTACTCTTGGAAGAAAAGTTATGACCAACCTAGATAGCATATTCAAAAGCAGAGACATTACTTTGCCAACAAAAGTCCGTCTAGTCAAGGCATTGGTTTTTCCAGTAGTCATGTATGGATGTGAGAGTTGGTTATGAGCACCAAAGAATTGATGCTTTTGAACTGTGGTGTTGGAGAAGTCTCTTGAGAGTCCCTTAGACTGCAGGGAGATCCAACTAGTCCATTCTAGAGGATATCAGCCCAAGTGTTCTTTGGAAGGAATGATGCTAAAGCTGAAACTCCAGTACTTTGGCCACCTCATGCAAAGAGTTGACTCACTGGAAAAGCCTCTGATGCTGGGAGGGATTGTGGGCAGGTGGAGAAGGGGAGGACGGAGGATGAGATGGCTGGATGGCATCAGCGACTCGATGGACATGAGTGTGAGTGAACTCCAGGAGATGGTTATGGACAGGGAGTGCTGCAATTCATGGAGTCGCAAAGAGTCGGACACGACTGAGTGACTGAACTGAACTTAACTGAAAATTAATGTATTAGTAATTTTAAGCAGGTTTTGGTGTGCCAGTGAAGATAATTGTTAGTCTTATAACATTTTAAAAGTATGTATATATATTTTATAAAATGCTTATATAGCTAGCATCTCCTATTAATTCAACATCCAGTGAGGTTTATCACCATCTTACAAACAAGAGAGGTTATGGCTTAATTCCAGGTGACAGGGAGCAGATCACAGCTGGGATTTAGTAGGTCTTTTGATTATGAGCTCAACCTGGTTTTGCATAAAAACCCTTTGGGGAGGTTTAAAAAAAAAACAGATATTCAGACAGTGCCTGTCATCTTGTCCCCACTATACCCAACAGAGGCTGATTTAGCAGGTCTGGCTTCGATGACCAGAGATTGTGCCAAAAGCCTCTCGGAGCCCTGTGAACATCTCATTGTGCATTGGAGTTTGAAATAAATTGGTAGAGCTCCTAGGATCTCCTGTGGAATCTGTTTTTGTACCTAAAGATTAGCTTGTTTATAACTTCCCATACTCACTGAGAACTGAATATTGAAAAACATCCTGGTTTGCGGCGGCATTGTTTAATATAAAACATAGAGGATTAAGTTTAGTCATGACTATTCAACTTCCTAGTTGTATAAATTCAAGCAAATTAACTCCTTTCAGCCCAAGCTGACTGATATGTAAGATGAACTTGTAATGATTAAGTGAAATTAAATATTTAAAGTACTTAGTACAATGTCTGGCAGAGAGTAAGTTCTCAATAACTCTTAAGAACATGTCCCTCTAGAAGTAGGCTTCTGGTTAATTTAGTATTTTAACTATATAATTGAAATTTGTATATATTTTTTCCTTTTTTGTATTTTCAAGGATCACTATGTCAACCATTTTATCATGTGCATGTGTCCCTAAGCATGTAACTTTACTAATCTGGAGGCCCATGTGCCTTGAGTTTTTGGAATGACTAGGGAATGTATTATATCTCCTTTCTAATCTACAATATTTGAGTTTACAAATTTTAAAAATAAATCTCATGATATGTGTCTTGCACATGTAGGCATCTCTGTAGTCTTCTTTTCTCTGGTAAATCAGCTGCTTGAGACTCAGGTAAGACATAGTCAAAATCATGCTACAATCAATAAACCTCAGATATGCAGATGACACCACCCTTATGGCAGAAAGTGAAGAGGAACTAAAGAGCCTCTTGATGAAATTGAAAGAGGAGAGTGAAAAAGTTGGCTTAAAACTCAACATTCAAAAAACGAAGGTCATGACATCCGCTCCCATCACTTCATGGCAAATAGATGGGGAAACAATGGAAACAGTGAGAGACTCTTTTCTTGGGCTGCAAAACCACTGCAGATGGTGACTGCAGCCATAAACTTAAATGACACTTGCTCCTTGGAAGAAAAGCTATGACCAACCTAGACAGCTTATTAGAAAGCAGAGACATTACTTTGCCAACCAAGGTCTGTCTAGTCAAAGTTTTGGTTTTTCCAGTAGTAATGTATGGATATGAGAACTGGACCATAAAGAAAGCTGAACACTGAAGAACTGATGCTTTTGAACTGTGTATGGAGAAGAGAGTCCCTTGGACCACAAGATCAAACAAGTCAGTCCTAAAGGAAATCAACCCTGAATATTCATTGAAAGGACTGACGCTGAAGCTGATTCTCCAGTACTTTGGCCACCTGATGTGAAGAACTGACTCATTGGAAAAGACCCTGATGCTGGGAAAGATTGAGGGCAGAAGGGGACGACAGAGGATGAGATGGTTGGATGGCATCACCGACTCAATGGACATGAGTTTAAACAAGCCCTGGGAGATGGTGAAGGACAGAGAAGCCTGATGTGCTGCAGTCCATGGGGTCCCAGATAGTCAGACACGACTGAGCGATTGAACAACAACCACGAGACATAGTCAAAGTCAGGCAATCGTGGTATATCATTTTGATGTCAAATGCATGAGTCTTGGGCAAGCTTTTCAGGTTGTTTGCATAGTATTAATTTCCACTGTGTATAAAAATGCCTTCATGATATTGATTTTTGAACACTCTACATTGCTTGCAGTGAAGATGGAGTTTAGGTGAAAAGAGGGTGTTTTCAAGATACGGTGAATTTTATTGTAACATACACCATCAAGTATGGCTGTTTCTCATGGACAACATAGAGCACCTAAGGGGTCTGCAGAGAGGAGGCACCAGAGGAACGCCCAGCTTCTACCACCAAAAACCCTCCAGCGCAAGGAACACGGTCAGGATTCTGGTCATAATGAGAGAGTAGAGGGACTTGGGTGGAAAACAGAAGCAAAATAAAGCTTCTTGAATAATTTATTACTCTAAAAACATGGTCATAAAATCTCGTGGTATCAGTTCAGGAAAAAGACCCCACTGTTGCGGGGTTCTGCTGTTACTGACGGCAGGACCACAGCAGGCAAAATAGCCAAGTACATTTTCACTACCTCGATCACCATCACTCCCACTGATAATTCATTTGGCCCATTCCTTCCTATTGCCTGAAGACATACATCACAGTCTGGCAGCGGTAGGCCTGACTGTCCTGTTTATTTTATCTTTAGCTTTCACAACTGCAAAGGAAAGCCTGAGTTTTTTTTAATAAACATCCCAGCACCAGTTTATGAGAGGAAGAATGAGTTAGACAGTGATGTGGGGTTTGGGAGGAAGGCTTAAGCCAGCTGTGGATGAGAAGGTCCAATTTGCTTTGGAACTGCTAGCTGGAACTCAGGGAAATCCCATCTGGTTTAGAGAAGAGTAAAAGAAAATAGAATAGAGAATGCAATGCCTCAATAGTCAGTCTACAGACCATTTACTCAAGGTCTCCTGTGGGAATAGCACTGTGCGTGGAGCTATGGAGGATTGCAAGAGAGACGAGTAGCCTGACCTCCCTTTTTGAAGGGTTTTCAGGCTATTTGAGCCATGGTTCTTTCACTAGCAGTGATTTCCTGAGTTCATACCAAGTGCCAAGCAGTGCTCTAAGTACACTGGAGAATAAGACAAAATCTCCATGCTCATGGAGCTTATATTCCATGAATAAATGGGTGTGAATTACCTAGTAAATTCTACAGAGAATCATGAGGGGATAATCAGTTAGTGAGCACGTTGCTTACTAGGGAAGTCATGGAAGACCTCTCTGAGGAGTAAAATTGGGAGAGAGACCTGGACCATCAGAAGAAATCAACCAGGCAAAAAGTAACGGGGTGTTCTTGGAAGGGAAGCTGGCATGGCCAGATGCTGAGACATTCTGGGTCAGGGGCAGCTGTCGGAGAGTGGTAGGCAGATCAAAGGCAACTTTCACCATAGGTCGTGGTACAGAATTTTGGTTTGGAAAATTCTACCTTTGAAGATGTGAAGCAAGAAAGTGACTTGACCTGTTTTATATTATATAATTCTTGAACGTTTCTGTGGCTTTGTTATGGAGAATGGATGTGGGAAATCAATGGGGAGGCTACTGCAGCGTCCAGGCAAGGAAGTATAGTGGCTTACTCCATGACATGGGTGATAGCTATGGGGGAAAGTCAATGTAAGGGATTTGTTGCCAGAGTCAACAGAACTTCCTGCTACACTGCATGTGTCGAGGTGAGTTGGGGTAGGGGCTCAGATATCGTGATTAATTAGGGGTTTGTTCACCTGGATCCCCTACCCCAACTCACCTCCACATATGCACTGTACAGTCTATGGAGTTGCAAAGAGTTGGACATGACTTAGCAACTAAACACCACCACTTGGGTCACACCCAAAAGATGGGAAAGATGCAAGTGTAGGAGGACAGTGGAATCCAAAGTTCTCTCTTAGCCCTTTTGAATTTAAGGTGCTGCTTCGATATTGCAGTAGGAACCTTGAGTAGCCAGTTGGATATGGGAAATTGGAATCTGAAAGGAGGCTTGAACTGCAAATCACCATCATATGAGTGATAGGTCTTTACAGACGGGACAGGATGGGATGGCTTGGCCTAGGGCCACACCTGGAACTAACCAAGAAATAGGATGAAGGATCAGAAGAGAAAGAGGAAAATTGGAAAAATCTTGGGCTATTCAAGCTAAAGGGAGAAAGTATTTCAGACAGTCTTCATTTCTGACTGGCACATAGGTCTTTATGTGGATAAAACAAATCTTTTCTATTAGCTAATGTCTTGCACTTTAATTATATTATGAAGACCTAGTAGCTTGCAAATAATGAGCTGTATGCATATTTTAGCCCTAAAAACCCACAGAGAAGCAAGGTTAAGAAAAGGAGAGCAGTTGCTAAATTCATGGCTTTAAGCCCTGTTTACACTGCTATTTGTCTTTGTTTCTCTTCATGAATATACTCACCGAAGAGAACTCTTGATTAAATAAATGAGTATTAATAAGGATGACCTTTTTTTGAATCCCACCCACTTCACAAATCAGAGATCCAAGTGTTGCAAGTTGTTCTATATTTTGTAGCTGAATTCAACAAATATGTACTGAAGACCTGAGGTGTGCCCTGCTCTATGTTAGATGGATTTAAAAAAACATAAAATAATTAGAAAGATTCAGCTTGTGCATCAAGGAGCTTGTAATATCCTGAAGACAGAATTACTTATACCTGATTACCATTCAAACAAAATGAAAATTAAAATATTAATTCCTGGAAATTTCTTAAGTGGGTTTTCTCTTTTGTATATCTTAACCAGTATTAACTCTTCTGGAAGAAAAGAGCTAAAATGCTACTTTGACCTTCCATCCCTTCATGTCCTCATCTTATCCCCCATATCCTTGTTGGGATATGTTTTTCCAAGTGAATTTGATGAGAAACCCACCCTTGTCACTATCCTAATTGGTTTCTTCAGTAGTGACAAGTGGCATTGAACTCTTAGGATATAGCAAATAACATCTTCTTCCATTTGAATCAAATATTACATAGTTTCCAAAGTAATTTTACTTAAATTTACATACATCTGTGAGCTAAAAAGGACTTGTCTTTCTGATTTTGTAAATGAGCAAACTGAGATTCCAGGGGTTGGGGTGAGGAGTAACTTGTATCAAATGACATGACTTGATAAAAAGTGTTCCTATGGGAACATATCTCAATATGACCTCTTTGGAGCTTAACTCTAACCCACAGAAGAGTGAAATAAAGTAACTATAAAATTATAGGCAGAAATAACAATTTACCACTGAAATATGAACTAATCAAGCTTTAAGAACTTAGCACTGCTGGAGAGGTAGAACAGGAGTTCAAGAGAAGTTCAACAGGGGCTTCCCTGGTGGTTCAGATAGTAAAGAATCTGCCTGCAAGGCAGGCGACCCGAGTTTGATCCCTGGGTTGGCAAGATCGCCTGGAGAAGGGAATGGCAACCCACTGCAATATTCTTGCCTGGAGAATTCTGTGGACAGAGGACCCTGGTGAGCCACAGTCCATGGGGTCTCAAGAGTTGGACATGACTGAGTGACTAAGCACAGCACAGTAGTAATACTACTTATGTTAAGATTTTTGACTGAGGCTATTATTTGTTTGATGAATAAGCTGAAGCACATACTCTAAGTATCACGCTTGGAGTAGTGCTAATCTCCACTGTCTGGGACACCCTCATTTTATAGTTGATGCTACAGTGTCGACTTTGAAGAAAAAAGTAACAGACATTTGAAGAGCCCTTTATAATTTATAAGCTCTTTCACATTCAAAGTCTCAGTTGTATAAACTTACCCTTTGAGGTAGGTTAATTAACCAGACATTATAATCTCCATATTACACAGGAAGAAACAAACTCAGGGGGATTAACTGACTTTTCCATGTCCTAACAAACTAGCATAGTAGGTAATACAATCAAGATTGGAACTCAGGTCTCCAGACTCTAAGACTTCTGTCCCGTATACTAGATTTCAGGTACAAGGGAAGCCACTTTTGATATGAGATTTTAATTCCTCTATGGAAAGCTCTAGGCTAGTGTAGGGGTGGAAAAAAAAAAAAAAGCAGTTAATGATAGTCATTCATTAGTTCATTCAAAAATGTTTGAATGATTATTAGTATTTTGGTTAGTTGGAAAAATAAAGATAAAAAGATGCAATATTCTCACCCTAAATTTTAGGGGACAGAGCTGCAGGTACAAGTTAAGGGTTTTGTAAACATAGGGGAAGAAGTCATCAATTCAAGGTCCTTCTATATGTAAACATCCTACCTTGTGAGGTTTGAAAATGTAGTACTAACTTTTGTAATGCTTTATCCTATCTTTTTTCTTAAGTATAAAAAGTTGCTTTTATTTAGCAAGCAGATCATGAATATAGAAATACAGTTCTGAGTATTGGGCTTGATGGTGTTCTGGGCTCTTTCCCATCTTGGAGGTTATATAAAATAATTCATTTGGACTTTCCTCTGGGATCTCACCTGTGCACACTGAAGACAGTGTTCTTATCGAGCAGGACCCACTCTGCCAGAGAGGTGGGTTTGCACCATGAATTCCTTCAGTATTCTTTGGGCTTCTCAGGTACAACCACAGGCAGCTGAGAAACATATTTCTTCAAAACAAGTGCACTTTCTGAGATGCATTCGGAGTAACTCCATCTTACTGCATTTGATGTTCTTAAAAGTCAGATTTTGCATTTAGACAGTTATTAGGACACAGTGGGATAAAAATGTCACATCAAAATATGCTATTTCAAGTCAAATTATTGTATTATTTGTTCTCAATGGAATATAATCCCAAAGCATTCTTAACACTCAGCAGAGGCATATACAGAGAACCATGCAGTTATTGGTAATAAAAACCTAGTGTAGCTATCTAATGAAATATGAAAATGAATTTGTGACCTGATTATGAGCTACTCGCAACGTTATTTTCTATCTTATGTTAGACATCGGACAAGCTTTGTGTGTATTAACTGCTGGTTGACTTCTAAAACGTATATGCACTGATATAGCACTGTGTTGGCTTCATTTGAAACTGTGGCTTCCATGGGTTTAAAAAATACATATATTATTTTATTTGCAAAATGACAACCATAAATTTTGGTATGTTCAATTGTTTAAACCAGTGATTTCCAGAAAGTAAATGGTGTCCTACTTATAAAAGCTTTAAAACAGGCAGTTTTGAAATAGGTAAATTACTCGGTATAAACCTTAGGAGATTCAAATTGCTGATGGATCTTCTTCAAAACACCTCTCATTTTACAGGAGTATGATACCTGGACATATCTCAGATTTATATCACTTATGTTTCCTACAAAATTGCCCATGAAACAAAAAATAGCTCATGTGAATGTTATTAAAACTTTGTTCTCCAGAAGTTAATTGATGCCTTGTGAGGCAATATTAACATTTATAGGGTTTAGTCATACAATAAAATTCAATGTTAAAAGTATAATTATTCCAAAAAAATTAACTAAATGGCAACAAGGGTTTTTCTTTTCCTATATTTTTGGGATTTTTTTCCCCTCCTCCTAAAACCTCCAGCTGTACTTTGTGAAGTTCCTCGAATAACAATTCACATAAAACCAGAGACTAAAAATCTTGGTACGGACTGACCCATGGGGACACATTACTATGATCATTTTAAAATAAAATAATAAAAGGGGCGTCCCATAGGGGACAAAAGTCTGACTCCTCCTCACAAATGTATTCTATTTGTCAAAGTCACCCCAAAAAGCTTCTTAGGAGTAGTTGGAATTGGCTTCAGAACCAGATGCTCTCAAGTGTCTCACCTCTGTGGTTCTCCTACCCGGGTTTCCCAGTCCTTGGTTGACCATTAATGTTCTCACAGGGACAAACTAATTAGTGTAATTCTTGTGATCTCTTCCAGTAGAGGCTGAAGCCATTTCTAAAAACTTTCCCCATGGTCCTTTCTGCCCTATCTTCTCTCTCTCTCTCTCTCTCTCTCTCTCTCTCTCTCTCTCTCTCTCTCTCTCTCTCTCACACACACACACACACACACACACACACACACACAGTTTCTCTTTTCTCTCTGTCACTGTAGGTTGAATGGAGCATTTTGTTTCCCACACAGTCTCTAGGAGACAGGCACAGTTTCCCCCAATGTCCTTCAAATAAGCTACCTTCCTTGCCTGACGATCCTATAGCTTACTGACTCTGTGGCACTGTGCTCTTTCGGAGCAGAGGCCTGGAGAATGGGGGTTTGCTCCTGTTACTTAGGAGAAGCTCCAAACTCTCCATTTATAGGTACATTTGATGACCACAATTGTCACACGTGTACCCTGTCAGTTTGGCTAAGCCCAAGAACACGTACATGGAGCCGTGTTAATGATGACCCCTCTATGTCTTACAAAATGTGCCTTCTGAGATTGTGAATGAATCGGGCTAAGTTTCCTAGAGCAGAACCCATGAACTCATGGGTATTTTTTACCTCAGTTGCTGCCTCTACACGCTCTACTTCAACGCCCAACACATGAACACATATCCACACACATGCTTACAAGAATGCAATTGGCCAGAAGTCTGGGGATGCCCTCTGCCCCTACTGGAAAGGCATGAAACTAAATCCAATACCTTTCTCCCACTCTCAAATTTGTCTTGCTGACCTCTTCCCAACCCTAGCTTGCTGTTCTGTTTTTCTATTTTCCCTAAATGCAACTTACTTTTAGCATGTATTAACTTGGTTAGCATTCCTGCAGTGACAGGATAATAGACAATTACCCATTTGTCAGTCTTAGCCTCTTTTTTTCTCTCTCAAATGTCTACTTAGGACGTACATCCAGACTGCACGCCCTTTTTATTTAAAAAAAAAAAGTTAAGAAAATGCAAACTTTCTTTTTCAAAGAAAATGCAACATTTGTTTTTAATGTTGGCTATCTCCAAAAGGGGAATCGATAAGCCAGAAAATACAAAATAACAACAACAACAAAAAAAGTGTCCCCTGACTGCTCTGTCTGTGCCTCCTCAGCGTGTGCATCTGGTTGTTCATCTCTGAAAGTGTGTGAACTACTTTTTTCTTTAAATTATTTTTTGTTCTTTGCTCCCTTCTTATTTGGGAATTAAGTGCTTTTTGTACTATATCTATCTATCTATATATATATATTGATGTGTTTCTTTTTAATTGCTGGATCTTTAGATTTGGTTTTATCCAAAACTATGACAAAAAAAATGTTATGAATTGTTTTCTGCAACTTTCCCCCACTCCCTCTTTAAATGTGGAACAACTTCAGCTGCAGAATCCCCACAGCCACATCTTTAACATAAGCCTAGTCTCACCAGAATCACACGCACCATGGGTGGAATGGGGCAGATGGGTGACATCACTCAGACAGTACCCTTCCTATGGAAGGAAGTAATGAACGACCCAGCTAGCAGGCTCCCTGCACAACTTTGTCTTTCAGTCACATAGGAAGATCTCTAACCCCTCCCCTAACTCTCGATGGGGCTGTGTGGCTGCCGTTGAAGTTTTTCAACTTGAATGCATAAACCTAGTCTCCTTGTTTTTGCTTTTAACCTTCTGATCATTATTATAAGTATTATTATTATTGCTACGATTATTATTTCATGTATCTTGGCTACTTTTAGTGGGGACAGAAGTTTAACTGTTTTTATTATTGGAAAATCTTTAATGAAACTGTAATGATTCTTGGAATAATTGCATGTTGAAGAAGTTGCAGCTTAGGGTGTGTGAGATTGTCAGTGTTAGAGTTCTGTTCTTTATATCTGTAGATGGGCATGTGTAGGCTCATTTGTTTTTGTATATTGCCCATCCCTTCCTTACAGCCAGAAGCTCTAATGCAGCTAGATCACTCCGTGCCGCCCTTACATGGACATGGCGACTCACTTACACATTTACTCCCATCATCTTCATCTCTTGTGTAGTACACTCATAGATACGACCCGACCCTTTCTGCATCTTCCCTTCCCATCCCCCTCCTTTCTTTAGCATTGTTCAAATTTATGTGCTGTCATCCATCCCCTTCAAATAAAGGAATTCTAGAACTTGTCAAAAAAAGACAAAAAGATTTAAACTCAATATATATCTGAGAACCTATATTAATGCAGAAATTCATTCAAAACTCTCTAGATTCTTAGATTTTTTTAAAGGCAAATTATAAAATTAAACAGGTTGTTTTTTTAAGATTTTTTTAATCATCGCAATCAGAATAATTTCAGATTCAAAACCGATGCCCTCCCAAGCCCCTGAAAGTAAGAAAAAACTTGATAAAGTGCAGATTTTTTTCTTTTCGTGTTATGTGGTGTGGATGTATGTGTTGTTGCCTCCTGTATCATCCTCTGTTTTAAATTATTATATTTGAAAATTAGACATTTTGCTCAAAAGTTTTAAAAGAAATGACAACAAAAAAAAGCAAGTTACAAGAATGTGGCAATTCTATTTGTCCAAGAGCATTCTTACACAACTTTCTTTTGTAAATTTTTCTTTCATGCCAAAAAACATGCGGGCAATTTGTTGATGTAAGTTGACTATAAATTAATACAGTATGCTTTTTTTTTTAAATTATTTTGTCTATATGGAAATGATTTCTTTCTTTATTTTCTCTACAACAACCTGTATTTTTTTATTTGCTTTTATTTTTCTTTCTGTCCTTCCTTATATTGTGAATGCCTTGATGTTGATGTTATTTGCTCTCTTTCCCTCTAGCTTACTTTGGCCCTGAAGTTGATTTTATTTTCTACTCTATGATTTTTTAAGATAATAGTAAATGTTTTATTTCATTTGTGTCTATTTGCTTAATTTTCACTGTTGTGTTTTGTGCTGAATTGCTCCTAATAATCGATGTGAATTCTACTCTTGGTGGAAAGGTATAGGTAAATTGTTCTTACCATCCAAGGGAAGCCTGACCTCTTTGCCTGAACCAACTTTTAAAGCTTTGAAAGTAATGGTAGTTTCTACAGTGGGATATGAAATTAGATACAACCTATGGGAGGCCTGTACCCTAGAAGAAAATTAACTGAGTTAATGACAAGTGTTTCAGTGGTAATTACATCCTAATTTAACTCCTTAGAGAACATTTGGGAAAATCAGTCCCTGATTTTATTTTCCTTCAGCACAGGGGAAATAAGATACTCTCAAGTGACTATGGTAGAGTTTGTTTTATCCAGGATTAAAATATCACCATCACTGAAAACTGCAAAATCAGACTGATTGAGAAAAGAGACATCATGAGACTCAGATTTCTTAAGTATTGTCCTATGATAATATGATAATGCTGCCTTCCAAAGCATCGTTAATGCTGCCTTAACGATGGTGAGAGACACCCATGCACAGTAAGCACCCAACCTCCCCTCCTCCTGTCTGTCTGTCCTTTTCCCTTTCTATTAATATTTGCCATTTCTCTCAGGGATTTAATCAGGTAAGCTTTAAAAGGATCCTAGGATTCTCTCAAGAAGAAACATGATGATTTTCACACCTCAAGTTTTATTTAGGAAATGTTTTCGGTAGGTATTACCATTTTGTGTGACTCTACCATGAGAATACTCCTTGCCCTTAAAGGTATTTGGATCAGTTATGCATTTCAGGAAACATAAGATCAGCAAGAAGTGCTATAGAATTTTTAAATGAAGACGTTACTTGCTTCACTCTAATTTTAGGTATTAGTATTACTATTGCAAAAATATCACACTGAAGCGTGGATAAGGGATATGATTCTAATACAGCAGCATCTGTGAGTGAGCCTTATCTGCCTTGGTTTATATGAGTATATAGTGTTGATATGTTGGATGATAGTTTAGGTTTAAAACTAAGAACCTCCTAAATGGAGCGCTATTTTATCTAATTGAAACCTTTTGTTTTTGTTGAAGATGCCTAAGTCATTTGATATAAGGCTAGTCATTTCTTTTAAATACAAGCTCTTGGGGTTATTATAACATTCTTCAAACACTGCATTAAAAAGAGCCTTAATTATCTAGATCCTATATTATTATACTTCTACCTCAGCATGAGACTACTCTGTTAAAAATGGTCAGAAAAAAGTAATCAACAGTATCCGTGTTTATAGGCCCCAAATACCTGATAGAAATATTACTAATAGTTAGCATATTAGAATAGCAGTCATCTCTGTGCTAAATACTTAACATGCATTTTAAGTGACACTAACATGAATCATTATTTACACTGGTGGCTTGAGGTAAGCTGTGTTCTTATTTCCATTCTACAAATAATTTAATAACTTTGACCAACTCATGGGGCTAGTAAACCAGAAAACTGTGATGCTAACTTAAGTCTGAGTGATTTCAAAGGCAAAACTCTTAACCAATATGCAGATGAAAAACTCCACAAGACATTCCTTCTTTTACACTTCCCAGATGGTGCTAGTGGTAAAGAACCCACTAGCCAATGCAGGAAATGCAGGTTCGATTCCTGGGCTGGGGGGATCCCCTGGAGAAGGGCATGGCAACCCACTGCAGTATTCTTTCCTGGAGAGTCCCATGGACAGAGGAGCCTGGTGGGCTACAGTCCATGGGGTCGCAAAGAGTCAGACACGACTGAAGCGACTTTTCATGCACACCCACACGATGATATCAAGGGGCTATTGCTCATCTTATCTGGGCACATCTTGAAAAGAACAGACTCTGTAGCCTTTTGGAATCAAATCCATTTCAGATACACTAGGGGGAAAATGTCCTGCCTAAAGATTCTCATCTCATTAAAATACTATTTAAAAAGCTAAGTCCCTTTGAGACACTTGAATTTTTCTGGTGTCTGCTCCCCAGGGACTTGCCATGTCTATCCAAGACTATTTTTCCTGAGGACAGTTGAAGAAGAGCTTCACAATTCCAAGTTTCCAGATATGGATGTGTTACAAGTATACACTTCTGTGGCACCAAATGACTAAATGAATACAATTCAATAACTAATTTGGTGGGGAAAAATGACTTCTCCCCACTGTGCGTGAGTTTCCCAGCAGAGAATTAGAAAAATGAAAATAAAAGAAGAGGTAAAGAACCTAAACACAGATAAAAAGAAATGTAAGGACTTGGAGCATGGTGTCTTCTCCCAGAGTCTCATTCTTCAGTGTCACTGGTTTTCATATTTTTGTGACTTCTAAGACCCAAATATCTCCAGAGAGGCAAGGGTTGGAGCCATATTAAAACTTTCTGCTTCTCTTCTCGTGTTTTGAGATGACCCACCACATCACTATCACCTACAACATTCTCACAGTTCAGAAGAGTTCTATTAAATTTTTAATACACTGTCTTTTCCAATGGCAGAGAGCCCCTTTAGCTGAATATCAGCCCTAGACGCATGAATTATATATCTATAAATACACTCATAAAGCAAAAAAGCAGGGCAGCCTTCAGGGCTAAAATAGACCTTTTATATCCCTAGTGATCTCTCTGGTTTAAAGAAGAGCACAACCCTGTCAAAAAAGAGGATATATTCCTGATTTAAAATGCTAACTTTAAGGAAAACAGATAGTTCTTATTCCAAATCAAAGACGAGTTCTGGGGACAGAATAGGAAATGAGAGTTTTGATGGATTACGGGTTTTGTAATACTCTGCCAGCAGCTCCTGATGACTTTAAGCTTGTTGCTTCTGTGAATACTTTTGTAAGCATGGTCATCTGAGAGATCACTGACTTCATGGTCTTTGGGCAGTGAAAAAAGTTATCAGCTGCTCCAACATTTCTGAGGATAGTCACTCTGGATTAACACAAATAAACATGAACTCTTAAGTAGCCCTCTGCAGTCAAAGTCATTTCTAGTAAGGATCTAATGATGGGAGAAACACACGCCTCGTCTGTTTATCTCAAATGATGTGAGAGCCCTTGGACTCGTCTGGACCCTAGAGTCATCTTAAATGTAAAATTTGATGTTAAAATGGCATATACTTGTCCCAGGCACCTTTCCCGTTTACTGTTATCTAAAAATTTCCACCTATATTCACTCTAATTCCCCTTTATAACACCAACTCCTACACCCCAGTGGACTCCCTTTTATGCTATAGACATTCTTCCAATTCCTTGAGTTGCAAGGGCAGGGGAGCTATGGAAGTTTCTACAATTTCATTGATAAAGCATTACCAAGTTTTAGGTTCAAAAGCCCCTAAGAGGGGCATAATTTATCATTTTTATCACTACTGCTAGGATTAATAGTAGCATGGCCAAGAAAATTGAAGATTAACAATTTTAACAGATTCTGTTATTAAAACTCTGCACCAGCCTACCCATCATTTTAGTTTTGAAATAAGCTTTTACCATTTCACAAAAGGGCCTCATCAACTTTTAGAAGCTCTTTGTTAATTAGTAAGCTTCCAGACCTTCTTTCCTTCCCATCATGAAAAGGATGAATTTCACTCTTTTTTTTCCTGCTCCAAGAGAGATGCTCACTTCAGGGTGTTGAATGAGAAGTGAAACGCAAAGGAAAGTGGAAGTGATTCAACTGCAGAATGAGCAGTGTGTAGATGTTGTAGGTTTTTTAAACAACAAAGACACTCTGGAAGCTTTAGCTAGGATTGAAAAGACAGGGGGGAAAACAGGCAAACGTTAAGACTCCAGTTGGGTGTCACAGATGGCACACTAAAAGTGCAAATGAATGCCACTCTGTAATCAGGAAGACAGTGGTCTTCATCTCACTTAAAGGGACACTCACATCCTACTTAACAATTTGCCTTTGCATTCAATTATCTGTCCCAGGACTTTGCCTCCCAACAAATCAGTCATTCCTTTCCCTTTATCCCAGTTTATTTTCCACTTAATATATATTGGGTTGACTTTTATCCTTGCTCTAAAACGCAAATGACTCTCCATATTTGTGCCAGAAAAGAAGACCCATGCTAAAACCTTTGTTCTGGGTGAGATGGGTACGAAAATCCTGCCTTGTCCTCCAAAGGCAAGTAAAATCATTCTGAGCAATCCTAAGGGACTCTTTAAGCAGACTGCACGAGCCTTCACTCCTTTGTTCTCACTGCACTTTCCTTACTCAAACACTGCCTGCTTCCATCACCTTAAATATAACACTAGGGGCTGGAAGAACAGGGGGAAAAGGAGGCACCTCGGGGTTAGTTTTAAGACTGGCTTACCTCTGGGGGCCTGTATTCTAAATTCCACTTATAAAAACTAGCAAAAGTGTGTAAATTATGCATTAAATAAGTTGCAAGACATATGAATTATATATGGTCACAATGTAAAAAAAAAAAAAAAAAGGAAAAAAAAACACAGGCCTGCTAGCCCAGGAAAGCAAGCCTAAGCTTTGTAAAATCTGCAAAAATCGGTTGCTCAATAGCTGCAAACTCTGAGCGCTAGAAGAGAAGCCTGGGGTTTAGAGCGCAGGCCAAAATACCATCTTGAGATTCTCAGAAAAGGTTCTTGTTTTATTTCCCCACTTATGTAACATTGTTGAGTAGGTCAGGAATGAAGGTCCCATGCTCTCTTGTGCCTTCCGTTCCATATGATACGCATCAGGTACACTGTTGCCAACCCCTCACTCAGTTTCTCTGACAGAGAATGAAAGCTTCTGACGTGGGTAAAAGCAGATTAACTGGGCCAGGGACTCATCATGCTGTCTCTGCTAGAAGATTTTTAAAAAACAGTAGTTGAAATAACTTTTTAAATAAATTTAACAGAAGACATGAACTGTGACTTCCCGAGATTCTTTCTTTGTTTGAAAATAACACTATAAAGAGACACAGGATTATCTTGCTTTACATACAGGAATAATAAGCTTGCCCTACATTTAGGTGAGTAACAGCCACCACAGAATATTTGTGATAACCATGATTTCCACGGACTATAATTTAATGAACTCTCCTGACCTTCCTTTCCTGACCTAGTCCTAGTATAAGGGCGGTGAGGAGGGTCTGTGGGTACACTGATAAGTATCTGCCACTCTAAACAAGAATCACTGATCTTAAAAATTCACTTGCTCTCTCTACATTTCTGGATCTAAAAGTAAGTTTCCAGTAAGTCATGGATATATAGCCTCGGTATTTTTAAAATCTAGTGTCTGCTCAGCATATATTGCATATAACATAAAAGCAATGTATGAATATAACATTAGACCAATACAAAGCAAGTTGTTGTTTTATAGTCAGAGGAATTTCTGGAACAGCATAGTCAAAATAGGCCTGTTGTATGAACATGTTAACCTCTGTAAGTTCCCCTTACTTAGCTTATACTAAACAAAGCCTACACTTGATAAATGTGAAATGAAAAGTAGCAACTTATAAAATACTGAAGATGAGCTCTTTTGTGTTCCTTGATCTTGATCTCAGTGACCTGGAAAATCTGTCATTCTCATCCTAATGGGAGCAAATAAGTAGAAACCTAAGAAGAAAACTGGAGAAGGAAATGGCAACCCACTCCAGTATTCCTGCCTGGAGAATCCCATGGACAGAGGAGCCTGGTGGGCTGCTGTCCATGGGGTCGCACAGAGTCGGACACGACTGAAGCAACTTAGCATGCATGCATGCCTTGGAGAAGGAAATGGCAACCCACCCCAGTATTCTTGCCTGGAGAATCCCGTGGACAGAGGAGCCTGATGGGCTGCCGTCTGTGGGGTCACACAGAGTCGGGCACGGCTGAAGCGACTTAGCAGCTGCAGCAGCAAGAAGAAAATAAAGAAATGCTCAGATTAATCACATGCATGTGGTCAGTTACACACACACACACACGCACACGCACAATTGATGGTGAGTATCTGCAGTGGTGTAGTTAAATGTCATCATCCCATAAGCAGATCCTGGAAAAAAGCCTATTTGAATTCTATCTAAATGATTACTTGAGAGTATCTTTAAATATCTAAGCCCTCACTCTATGAATTTCAGGTTTTGGTGGCAAGAGGCATACCATGGGCTCTAGATCAGCCTAGAACGATTAGGCTGCAAGTAGAGAGGGTCTGGATGTACATCCAAGGCTCTCATCATTTCTGAGATGTGGCCTATGAACTGCATTCACTGAGCACGGCTGTGACTTGTGTTTCTCCAAATGTACTAATTCTGTTTCTCTCTTTTCTTTTCCATCCCAGGAGGTGAATTAGTTCTCCCTCTTCTTGTAGAAGACCCTTTAGCTACCCCTCCTATTGCTACTCGTCCACCTTCCATTACACTCCCCGCTACCTTCCGCCCCCTCCTCACCATTATTGAGACCACCAAAGATTCCCTGTCTATGACCTCTGAGGCGGGGTTACCTTGCTTGTCGGACCAAGGCAGCGATGGTTGTGATGATGATGGCTTGGTGATATCTGGGTATGGCTCAGGGGAAACCTTTGACTCTAACCTGCCCCCTACTGATGATGAAGATTTTTACACCACCTTCTCCTTGGTAACAGATAAGAGTCTTTCCACTTCAATCTTCGAAGGTGGCTACAAAGCACATGCGCCCAAGTGGGAATCCAAGGACTTTAGACCTAACAAAGCCTCCGAAACTAGTAGGACTACTACCACATCTTTGTCCCCTGAGCTGATCCGCTTCACAGCTTCCTCCTCGTCTGGGATGGTGCCCAAATTGCCAGCTGGCAAAATGAATAACCGTGAGCTCAAACCCCAGCCTGATCTAGTCTTGCTTCCGTTGCCCACTGCCTATGAGCTAGACAGCACCAAACTGAAGAGCCCACTAATTACTTCCCCCATGTTCCGTAATGTGCCCACAGCAAACCCCACGGAGCCGGGAGTCAGACGGGTCCCGGGGGCCTCAGAGGTGATCCGCGAGTCCAGCAGCACAACAGGGATGGTCGTCGGCATTGTGGCTGCAGCCGCCCTCTGCATCTTGATCCTCCTGTACGCCATGTACAAGTACAGGAACAGGGACGAGGGCTCCTACCAGGTGGACGAGACGCGGAACTACATCAGCAACTCGGCGCAGAGCAACGGCACCCTGCTCAAGGAGAAGCCACCGAGCTCGAAAGGCGGCCACAAGAAACAGAAAAACAAGGACAAGGAGTACTACGTGTAGGCGCCACGCCGCCGCTCCCGGCGCGCGAAGCTGAGCCCGGGTCGTTCCTCTGCCCACAGGCGCGCGTGTACTTGGCAACCTGAGCATTCCGCAGGGGTCAGAACTGTCCCAGGAGACGGGGCTGTGTTGGACCGTGACTCCGGTGGGGAAAATCATTCGTGAACAGAACACCAAGATGCACCTAACCGAGAAGGCGCAAGCCACGGGATTCTTTGACACAGTCGCCGCTCAGAGACAGAAAGTTCTTTCTGCCCTGCTGTGTCAGCCAGCACACACTTTTGCACGCTGGAGCGAGCAGGTGGGTCCCCGCCGCCCGCCCCCCCACCCACCCACCCCGCCCGGCCCCCCAACTTTTCGCAGACTTGGAAGCTTCCTTCTCTTGAGGACCTTTTACCCAAGGTAGAAGACTTCATGGCTTACTTGTTCCATAACTCCAAGTGAGTCTGTAATAATGTTTGTGAAGCTTGACTGTAATAATGTTTTTTTTTGTTTGTTTGTTTGTTTAATTATGTAAAAAACAAAAAAAAAGAAAAGAAAAAAAAAGTTAAAAACAACAAAAACCCACCCTTATCTGGTTCTGGCCAGTGTGCGTGTAACTTTTCAAGATCTGAGGGGAAAAAAATGGCTTTTGGGTATTTGATTATTTTTTGAAAATAATTGGACATAAGTTAAGAAGAAGAAAAAAATCTCAGAAAACAAAAGTAAGAGAGACTGTTGCCATATGAACTCAAAAGCTACCATGGTGTTCACTCTACATACCAGGCTGTGGTGTTTCTAGAATCTGTTGTCTGTTTCTATATGATGCTTTGCTGAACACATAGCAAAATCATGGGATGGATGATAGTTTTGATTGGAAAAGCTGGTCCCTCAGGATCAAATTCCAGAATTTGCCACCCAAACCCTGAACAGATGTGGTTAGGGCTGCTTTTCTCAGAGCTATCGGCTTCACTTAACAATATTGTTCCTGTCCATGAGCCCAGCCAAATTGAGGTAAAGGAGATAGCCCCACAAATTAAAACAGAGCCTTTCCTAGGAAAGGGGGCCGGGGAGGGGGTGGGCTGGATCTGTGACTGATTGAAATGCATGCAAATATAAGAGAAAAGACAATACAAGAAGTCTGTTAAAGAATCAAATCAGACAATAGGGGAGTTCAACTTGTGATAGAACCACCAAAGGTCACACAAGCCAAACATGGCATGAGAGAGTGCAAAACTCATAGCTCTTCCCCCGCCCCCAACATGATCATGTTTTTCCTAGTGATTTAATTTTCCAGCCTGACATTTACAGATAACTCTATCCTTCCATTTGCTCACGTCTCCCTTCACCCATCTTTTCTAAAGATAAATAAATAACAAATGAATAAAGCTGCTGTGACACACACACACACACAATGGAATTTAATAGTATAATATATATAAATAAATATATATACAGATATATTTATCATGGTATGTTTGATGGGATGACTGAAACAGGAAAACTGTTAAAATCTTGAAGTGGAATGAGAATGTTGTTTTCAAAGAAAATAACAAAACAACAAAAAAGTAAACCTTAAAATGTGAAGAAAGTGTGAGTTTGAGTTTTGTCACAGTTAACTGTGTCAAGGAGAATTAAAAAAAAAAAACTCTTCTCAGATTTTGTTTACATATTTTACTACATTTTTGCTGGTATAGTTCCTTCGCCACCTGTGTACATAGCGCTTTGAGAACTGTTCTTTCCTTTGTTTATTTCCGTTTGTTTGGTTTCTGTTCCAGTTGTCTTTCTTTCTGAAAAGAGGAATCAATGTACAGTAAAATGATAAACTGGTTCTGTGGCCATACCTAACCCGAAAGCAAGAGACAAAGCAAGACGAATATTTACACGAAAATGAAACGTGTCCTCTGGAGGGTCAGATATATACAGTTTCTTTTGTACAGATGAAAATCAATCAGCTGTTTAGATTTAGAAATCTGCTCTTGCTGGTCTTTGTAAGTTGCATGAATATTTGACTTTGAGAAAATATCTTAAAGATGTGGGGCAAAAAATGCAATCTCAATGATGGTAGCCTTTACTAATGTGTATGGAAAGAGGTGTTCCTCATTATCTGATATTTCAATGTGTTAAGAGTTTTGGATTATTTTGTTATGATTGGAAAAGACGGGATTATAAAGAGGTATCAAAGCACGATTTTAGATAACCTAAATGGCCCAACCTATATGAAGTTGATTATATCTCGATGTCTGTAAAAGATTGCTGTTCTTGGAGTCTTGAGGTCTTGTGAACTGATTTCCTGCTTTCTTTCTTTGCAATTTTTTATTTGAGTAAAAATACATTTGTTATATTCCTTTTAGTGTAAGTTTCTATTTGGACAATTTTATGGGAACATGTGCATTCTGTATGTTAGCTTCTATCATACTCCTGTTGTTTTATGAGCAAACTCTTAAGAAATTTCTTTTATGATATTGTGAAGTTACTGCTTTTTTTTTCCTTTTCTCTTTTATTTCATATTTGCATTTTCGTTCAAGGATATGCTTAGCAATAAAATGTTCTTCCCAATCCTTGTATGATGACGCATTTTTATTTTCCAAACATTTATTAAAAGATCTTGCACTGGGGCTAAATATGATCATCATATGAGAAGCTAAGGAAACTAGGACCATGTTCATGTGAAATAAAATATTATAAATTGCTACTAATTGCTTATCTAAAGTTATCAAAAGTGATATATTTGTGGGCTAAGCAGTTATTGTCTGTCAACGGAGGCATTATTATTTGGATTATTATTGCTTACATAATGATTGTTATTACATTATTGTTTAAATAAGGTAACCAGGAAGGAAAAACTTTCCTAAACAGGTAAGACTACAGAAGCATTTTATTCTGAAAACAAATTATTAGATACTATTTTTTTTAAGTGTTTGGTAACATAAAGTATTTGCTGTAAGTTAACAAACTTTCAACAGTTTTCCAGAACCATGTTCCTATCTGAAGCATTGGAAAGTTTTAGGTGGCTTCTTTCCAAGCCTCCTACCATATTGAAATTTTTCAGAAAAACACTAAATCCAAAGTCAAATTTAAGTGAGTGCTTAAACTTTAACAGCTTCTTTCTAGATTTTCAGATTACAAAATTCTGTAACATTCACTACAGCTGGAACCTTTGTCATATCTCAGGTGTCCTTGACATGCTGGTTCCTTAAGCACATGCTTACTTTGCCAACTGGATAATCCATGATACTCTACATTTTTTATCATGATCTAGAAACATGGGTTAACTAAATACCTGTACTATAGCCATATTTTGGTTACCAGTTTTTAAAGAGTTATAATTAAAAACAAATATGATTAACCCTGTTCCTTCAAATTTCATTGGTGAAATGGTTATATTATTGACTATCAAGGAAATAGATAATGAGGCTTAATGATACTAAACTATGAAAAGTTCCTGGTTTTATTCCTGTCTCAGATAATTTACATAAAGTATTCAACTTGGCCAGAAGTTGGGGTAAGGAAAGGAAGTATAGATTTAATAAAATGTTAAACTTGCCAGAGAAATTTCTAGATGATGGGTAATAGAGTTATCAAGATCTAAGTGGCATTTGCTCAGATACTTTGGTTAATGTCCATGAACAGAAGTACTTTTTTATTGTCTCCATGAGGAAATATTGAGACTATACCATCTCTTTCCAGTGTGTTTAACTTTGGCCATGGGTTTTGAAATCAGAAAAGCTTAGTTCATAAATCTTGGCTGTGAATCCTGGGTCTGTCCTTTATCAGCTGTCAAACCTTGAGTAAAGTGTGCAACGACTATAACTTCATCCATGAAACTGAAATGATATCGCCTTCCTTCCTGTTAGTGTTGTTCTATAATTAAATGAGCTCACTTGCATAAAACTGCCTGCTTATAAGCACAGTGACTGGCCCATAGCCCTCAAACAGAAATGGCTAAATTGTCTTATTAATCACCTGCTATTATTCTAGAAAAAAAAAAATCCAAAATTCTTCCTAAAAGTCCACAGAAGATCCCTGGAACACTCATTTTATTTCATTACCTAGCATCGTAATTGTTTTTATTCCTCTTACAGTTGAAATCACACTGATACATTGATTCACTGAGCTCTCCTTGAGCTTTACACCAGGAATGTGCATACCCCTATAAAAATCTACTTCAGGCAACTCCTTCAGTAGAAGTACCATAGTTTCAAATGGTAAACTACTTTCTGCTTCAAAGGACAGTCCTCTGTGCTTCCCAAATCACAGTTTTTATTGCCACAGTTCAGTTCAGTTGCTCAGTCATGTCCGACTCTTTGCGACCCCATGATCGCAGCACGCCAGGCCTCCCTGTCCATCACAATCTCCTGGATTTCACTCAGACTCACGTCCATTGAGTCGGTGATGCCATCAGCCATCTCATCCTGAGTCATCCCCTTTTCCTCCTGCCCCCAATCCCTCCCAGCATCAGAGTCTTTTCCAATGAGTCAACTCTTTACATGAGGTCAAAGTACAGGAGTTTCAGCTTTAGCATCATTCCTTCCAAAGAAACCCCAGGGCTGATTTCCTTCAGAATGCACTGGTTGGATCTCCTTGCAGTCCAAGGGACTCTCAAGAGTCTTCTCCAACACCACAGTTCAAAAGCATCAATTCTTCGGCATTCAGCCTTCTTCACAGTCCAACTCTCACATCCATGCATGACCACTGGAAAAACCATAGCCTTGACTAGACGGAGCTTTGTTGGCAAAGTAATGTCTCTGTTTTTCAATATGCTATCTAGGTTGGTCATAACTTTTCCTTCCAAGGAGTAAGCATCTTTTAATTTCATGGCTGCAGTCACCATCTGCAGTGATTTTGGAGCCCCCCAAAATAAAGTCTTGACACTGTTTCCACTGTTTCCCCATCTATTTCCCATGAAGTGATGGGACCAGATGCCATGATCTTCGTTTTCTGAATGTTGAGCTTTAAGCCAACTTTTTCACTCTCCTCTTTCACTTTCATCAAGAAGCTTTTTTTTAGTTCCTCTCCCTTTTTGCCATAAAGGTGGTGTCATCTGCATATATGAGGTTATTGATATTTCTCCTGGCATTCTTGATTCCAGCTTGTGCTTCTTCCTGCCCAGGGTTTCTCATGATGTACATTGCATAGAAGTTAAATAAGCAGGGTGACAATATACAGCCTTGACGTGCTCCTTTTCCTATTTGGAACCAGTCTGTTATTCCATGTCCAGTTCTAACTGTTGCTTCCTGACCTGCATATAAGTTTCTCAAGAGGCAGGTCAGGTGGTCTGGTATTCCCATCTCTCAGAATTTTCCATAGTTTATTGTGATCCACATAGTCAAAGGCTTTGGCATAGTCAATAAAGCAGAAATGGATGTTTTTCTGGAACTCTCTTGCTTTTTCGATGATCCAGCGGATGTTGGCAATTTGATCTTTGGTTCCTCTGCCTTTTCTAAAACCAGCTTGAACATCAGGAAGTTCACAGTTCACATATTGCTGAAGCCTGGCTTGGAGAATTTTGAGCATTCCTTTACTAGTGTGTGAGATGAGTGCAATTGTGTGGTAGTTTGAGCATTCTTTGGCATTGCCTTTCTTTGTTATTGGAATGAAAACTGACCTTTTCCAGTCCTGTGGCCACTGCTGAGTTTTCCAAATTTGCTGGCATATTGAGTGCAGGACTTTCACGGCATCATCTTTCAGGATTTGAAATACCTTAACTGGAGTTCCATCACCTCCAGCAGCTTTGTTCATAGTGATGCTCTCTAAGGCCCACTTGACTTCACATTCCAGGATGTCTGGCTCTAGGTGAGTGATCATACCATCATGATTATCTTGATTGTGAAGATCTTTTTTGTACAGTTGTTCTGTGTATTCTTGCCACCTCTTCTTAATATCTTCTGCTTCTGTTAGGTCCATGCCGTTTCTGTTCTTTATTGATCCCATCTTTGCATGAAATGTTCCCTTGGTATCTCTAATTTTCTTGAAGAGATCTCTAGTCTTTCCCATTCTGTTGTTTTCCTCTATTTCTTTGCATTGATCGTTGAGGAAGGCTTTCTTATCTCTCCTTGCTATTCTTTGGAACTCTGCATTCAGATGCTTATATCTTTCCTTTTCTCCTTTCCTTTTTGCTTCTCTTCTTTTCACAGCTATTTGTAAGGCCTCCTCAGACAGCCATTTTTCTTTTTGCAATTCTTTTCCAAGGGGATCGTCTTAATCCCTGTCTCCTGTACAATGTCATGAACCTCCGTCCATAGTTCATCAGGCACTCTGTCTATCAGATCTAGTCCCTTAAATCTATTTCTCACTTCCACTGTATAATCATAAGGGATTTGATTTAGGGCATACCTGAATGCCTAGTTTTCCCTAGTTTCTTCAATTTAAGTCTGAATTTGGCAATAAGGAGTTCATGATCTGAGCGATAGTCAGCTCCCGGTCTTGTTTCTGCGAACTGTATAAAGCTTCTCCTTCTTTGGCTGCAAAGAATATAATCAATCTGATTTTGGTGTTGACCATGTGCATGTGTAGAGTCTTCTCTTGTGTTGTTGGAAGAGAGTGTTTGCTGTGACCAGTGTGTTCTCTTGGCAAAACTCTATTAGTCTTTGCCCTGCTTCCTTCCATACCCCAAGGACAAATTTGCCTGTTACTCCAGGTGTTTCTTGACTTCCTACTTTTGCATTCCAGTCCCCTATAATGAAAAGGACATCTTTTTTGGGTATTAGTTCTAAAAGGTCTTATAGGTCTTCATAAAACTGTTCAATTTCAGCTTGTTCAACGTTGCTGGTTGAGACATAGGCTTGGATTACCATGATATTGAATGGTTTGTCTTGGAAATGAACAGAGATCATTCTGTCATTTTTGAGATTGCATCCAAGTACTGCATTTCGGACTCTTTTGTTGACCATGATGGCTACTCCATTTCTTCTAAGGGATTCCTTCCCACAGTAGTAGACGTAATGGTCATCTGAGTTAAATTCACCCTTTCCAGTCCATTTTAGTTCACTGAGTCCTAGAATGTCGATGTTCACTCTTGCCATCTCCTGTTTGACCACTTCCAATTTGCCTTGATTCGTGGACCTGACATTCCAGGTTCCTATGCAATGTTGCTCTTTACAGCATCGGACCTTGCTTCTATCACCAGTCACATCCACAACTGGGTATTGTTTTTGCTTTGGCTCCATCCCTTCATTCTTTCTGGAGTTATTTCTCCACTGATCTCCAGTAGCATATTGGGCACCGACCAACTGGGGAGTTCCCCTTTCAGTATCTTATCATTTTGCCTTTTCATGCTGTTCAAGAGGTTCTCAAGGCAAGAATACTGAAGTGGATTACCATTCCCTTCTCCAGTGGACCACATTCTGTCAGACCTCTCCACCATGACCTTCCAGTCCTGGGTGGCCCCACACGGCATGGTTTAGTTTCATTGAGTTAGACAAGGCTGTGGTCCGTGTGATCAGATTGGCTTAGTTTTCTGTGAGTATGGTTTCAGTGTGTCTGCCCTCTGATGCCCTCGTGCAACACCTACCGTCTTACTTGGGTGCTCTTACCTTGGACATGGGATATCTCTTCACGGCTACTCCAGCAAAGTGCAGCTGCTGCTCCTTACCTTGGACGAGGGGTATCTCCTCACTGCCATCTCGCCTGACCTTGAACATGGAGTAGATCCTCTCAGCCCTCCTGCACCCGCGCAGCCGCTGCTCTTTGGATGTGGGGTTGTTCCTCTCAGCTGCCGCCCCTGACCTGGGGCGTGTGGTAGATCCTCTCAACCACCGCCCCTGACCTCAGACGTGGGGTAGCTCGTCTCAGCCGCCACCCCTGACCTCAGACGTGGGGCAGCTCATCTCAGCCTAATGTATTCATTAGGCATTATTAAATGATTACTATGTCTTAAATTGAGAGCATTAATAAGTTTACAATTTACTAAGCGTTTCTCAAACCAGCTGTCAAACAAAATAGTGCAAACCAAGTTCTCTGAGAGTTCAGAAGAAATTACTTAAGGTAAGGTTTAATAGAGGAGCTGCTGTATTAGGTAAACCCTTGAAAAAATTTATAGGCAGAGATCAGAGCTACATGCCATTCAAAAAAAAAAAAGTATTGAACTAGGAGTCAGTAGGGTCAAAACAATAATTTGGATGGGTCACAGATTATATAAATTACACTATTGGAAGACATGGCTCTGAAGGTTTTGGGAATTTGTCAATGAGGGGTAGAGACAGATGGGAGAATGTCTTAAATAGTTCTCAAGGTCAAGGGGTAGTGATTTTAAGAGGACGCAGGAAGAGAAAGGCAATACTGATACTCTCTCAAAGAAGATATAAGATTATTGGAGTGATCAAGTTTCCAGATAGAAGTGCTGCTCTGAACAGAGGGGGTGACTTGTTCTTTCGATATATCAATAAAGGAGGAAATGGAATCAGGGACATATTTCTGTGAAACTGACAGAAGTTGTGACAGCTATAGTCAAAGCCTCAATATTCTGGGTAAACTGAAGGCAAAGTTATGTGCCTAATAATGAGGCTGTGAGCAAAAGCCAGAAGTCTGTTGGCAGTCTGTTCAGAAGGCAGCCAATGAAAAGTGTTAGGAAGAGGTTGGCTGACTTCATCTGGCAATGTGGCATCAATAGTAATACTTTATATTTTTGAAACATTTCTTTTTATTTCATGGCTTAAAACCCAGTCTTGCAGTTCCAAATTTAGAGCTCTTTCACTTACATAATGGTAGCTCTAAAGAAATAATTCAATGTTAACTTTTTTTTTCCCCCCAGAGCATTTAGCGCCAAGGAAGAAGTAATAAGATGTTGTATTGTCTACTTAGGGTGCCATAACAAAATGCCATAGGCTAGGTGGCTTAACAACAGAAGTTTATTTCCCACAGTTCTGCAGACTGAAGTCCCAGATCAAGATCCAGTAGGGTTTGTTTTCTGGTGAGGGCTCTCTTCCTGACTTACAGATGGCCACCTTCTCATTCTGTCCCCATATGACTATTCTTCTGAGTATGTGCAAGAAAGAGAGAAGAGATCTCTTTTTTACTGTGCCCCTCCTACCATATTGTTGTGGCTTCTCCTTTGGACATGGAGTATCTTTTTTGTTTGGTGGGTTTTCAGTGTCCTCTCAATGATTGTTAAACAGCTAGTTGCAATTTTGGTGCTCTCACAGGAGGAATTGAGTTCATGTCCTTCTACTCTGCCATCTTGAACCAATCTCTCTTCATCTTTGTATAAGGCCACAGTCTTATTAGATCATGTTCCCACCTTTAGAACCTCATTTCAATTTAGCTCCTAAAGATCCTACCTTCGTATATGGTAACACTAGGTATTAGGGCTTCAACGTATTAATTTGAGGGGTGGCAGACACAATTCAGTCCACCATAGATATGCATGGTGTTGGGAATTGGTAAAGTGAACATTTTTAAGGCTCTAAGGAGTCCAGGAATTCAAAAGCAATTCTACCTTGTTGATGTGAATGCATGTGCTAGATAGAACAGCAAGTAAATCCAAGAGAAAGTAAACCACAGAACAGAATAGGATTGTAAGAGGAATGGGGATTAGGATTTGAAAGCAGTGTTAGGGTTGTATGAGAGGCCCTAGAAGATAGAACAGCTAAAGGGAAGCCAGACCAAACTTTGGAGTTGTATTAAATGAATGGTGTGACTGTCAAGAGGCCATGAACTTTTCTAGTGGTTAGGTACCTGGGTTCCAGAGTCAGAATGCCATGGTGTGTATCTTGGTGCTGTGATTTTGGATAGTTACTTAATGTACCTAAGGCTCAGCTTTCATTCCTATTGAAGGAAATTATAATACTACCTACTGTATAGGTTTGTCAGGAAAGATTAAATAAAATAATGCATGGAAAAATGCTTCGCCTACACCTGGCACATCATAAGCCTTAATGGAATTTGATCATGATTACAGCTTGGCCTCGTTACCTAACTCAGGCAGGATCAAAGGTAGCTGCTACTTGCACGGCTAGCCAGTACCAGAAATTGCATAAATATTTAGGATAGGCAATCACTCTATTTCCTGAATTCTTTCCTTTGCTAAGAAAATATAAAATTCAACTGCCTGCTCATTGGCAAAGCTTTCCCTTTACTACCACTAATGTTCTCTGCTTAAAAGATCCAGTTTGGATTACACCCAGAGAGGCTCACATCCTAAGATTTTCACTCCTCTCCTGGGTTTCTAGTCCTCAGGTTTCCTGTGACAGCTGGTCAGTTAAACACAGCAAGAGGCCTTCAGAGAAATTTCACCCCTTTAGTGATATGCATTATTTTGTATTTTTAATGTTTTATTTTGGTAGGAACGCTTAACATGAGATTTACTCTCTTTAAATTATTAGTCGACAAGCACAAGATGTCAGTAAGATGAATATGTTCTAGAGATCTGCTGTACAACATTGTACCTACAGTCAACAATACCGTGTTGTCCACTTAAAAGCTCATGATCATTCTTGAATTCTAAATTTGTTCAGTTAATCACCTTAAACTGAATTTGAATCTTTCTATACATGCACATAAAGCATAAGATCACAAATTAGATTAAAATTAATTTTTTCTAATAAATAAATTTGAACCTTTAATTCCTATTTTAAGCCAGTAGATCAGTTTATTAATTGCATTCCAATGGATCAATGAACAGTGGTAAACGTAGTAATTAACTGGACCTGGTTCATCAGCAAAATGGAAACCTAAACCTTCATCTCCAATGCAGAGAAGACCACAGTCCCTCCTTTCATGCCATGGATCTCTGTGTATTTCGGTTTTGTTTTTAATTTGATTTTTAACTCTGAACGTTTCCAAATATTTTCAGAAATAAAGTGAATAGTATAACAGTCCCCCATTTATTCATTATCTGATTTGAAGAATTACTAATATTTTGCTATTCTTGTTTTATCTATGCTTATTTTGCTATTCTTGTTTTATCTATGCCCACCTCTTCATGAAAGAATATCTTTTAATACCACACAATGTTAAGAAACACAAAAGAAGCTTTAAAAGAATGTTTATTGTTGGATCTCTTGACCTGCGTCTTATTCTTGTTCAATGTGCTTCAGAGTAACTAAACCTAATGTTCTTTCCAATGGACAAATTAATGGCATGATTCCAGTTCTTTATTCAATGACAACATGAAAGACAAGATTAACTTAAGTAGACTCTTCACCATTTAATGAGATTGCTTGAAAACTGAAAGGATTTTTTCAGCTTGTATATATTGTATTTCAATTCAACTGTGCTCAATCACTTTTTGAAGTGAATAAAACAGTCTATAGATTATATACAGCTGCTTAATCTTTTGTAAAATGTGACATATTGGAATAGAATCCATGTTCTCTTTCAAGGAAATGAGTAAAGGAGAATACTACTCATTTGCACCTGTGGAAGCGAAGAAATTCTCAGGTTTACCTCTAGAAATGTGATCACAAAGCTACTAGCATTTTTCCCTAGGGTTATACTTGTGTATTTGCAATAGCTATAGCTACACTGATTTTGCATGAGTCTACACAGAAGAGACAGTTCATTAAGTATATTCTCAAGTTATGTTATCACTGTTCCACTGTTGAAAATTGTGATTTTTCTCTTCTCTGCTCTCACTCACTTGCAAGGTTTGGCCTAGAATTTTCATCATAAAACTATTAGGAGAGAAAGAGAAAGTTATTCATAGACCATTTAACAGTATCTTCTTTTCCATCACCAATTCAAAATAAGTGTTAGGAAACATGGCTAGAACCACCACAAACTGTTGCTTCTTGGTTTCACGAAGTACAGTGAAAAGTAGAATAGTAGGTTTCAACAAATAAACCATTTTCCTCTTTTTACTTGGTACTTACCAGTTTGCCCATTTTATTTGTTTATTTATTTTTAATTTTTATTTTTTGTGAGGGTCAGGGGAATCTAGCAGACAATACATAAGTGTTCTTCTTAAAACAAACAACGTGATTTAGGTTTGCAAGGAAGGATAGTTAGGCAGGGTGAGGAGTGGAGTACAAGGTAGCTTCAATTAAGGATGTCATTAAAACTGAAAAAAAAAAAAACTAACAATTTTTTAGTATTGTGGTCTACTTTTTGATGTTAATGCATCACCTAGGATAATGTGCTTATGTGCATGCATGGGGTTGTTTGGAGTTTTTTTGGTTGGTCGGTTGGTTTCTCTCTCTTTTTTTTTCTGCAAAAGCTTTATTGTTTCCATTTGGCCCAAGGCTGAAGAGAAGGCTCCAGAGTGATAAAAAAGCTGCCAAGGACCGCAGAGAGGAGCTTCAGGGAGAAGCTGCTACTGCTTGTGCTTGCTGTTTAGTCACTTAGCCGTGTCTGACTCTTTTGCAGCCCCAGAGATCATAGCCTGCCTGGGCCATGTGGCCGTGGCATTCTCCAGGCAAGAAGACTAGAGTGGGTTGTCATTTCCTTCTCCAGGGGATCTTCTCCACCCAGAAATCGAACCCCTATCTCTTGCATTGCAGGCTGATTCTTTACCACTGAGCCACCTGGGAAGCCCAGTTTGTGTTTGAGGTTGAGCCTTTCGAAGAGGTACCGGCCCAACCCCACTTGGGGGCCACCCGGCCTGCGGAGGTTGGTCAGGTGGTCACCATCTCCTTGATGAATTTCAGCTGCTCCTCCTGGGGGCGGCTCTCCCAGAAGCCACGGAGGTGTGTCTCCGCACACAGAATCCCAGCCGGCAATGCAGGCCCACACAGCCCTGGGTCAGGTTTTTCTCCATGAAAATGAAGGCTTTCCCAGCATCCTGGGTTTTATCCTGCTCATGTTGAGACACCTTCTGCTTGTCCTGGAAGAGAGTGAGGTCACCTCGCTGGTTTGGCACTTTTCAAGAAATGCTCTTGGAGCCCTCATGCTTCTCCTCGGCCAGTTAGCAGAAAAAGTGGCCTACATCCTCTTGAACCACACCATCGAGGTGGAAATAGAAGCGTGGAGAGAGGTAGGTGTGAGATGCTGCCGATGCGTGTTGAATAGGGGCTGGGCGAGAGCCTCCACCTCGGTGGAGTGCTTCCAACGAATCTGGGACCTCGTAGCTGATGGGTAATGAGCTAAGCTCAAAACATGGTGTTGGCTGGTTCCAGTGGCCAAGGATAGCTCAGTGACTGAGTCCACAGGTTCACTTCAGTTCAGTCACTCAGTCGTGTCCAACTCTTTGTGACCCCATGGACTGCAGCACACCAGGCCGCCCTGTCCATCACCAATTCCCAGAGCTTGCTTAGATTCATGTCCATTGAGTCAGTGATGCCATCCAACCACCTCATCCTCTGTCGTTGCAAGTGGAAAAAAGGTCGGAGGGTGGTTGAAAGCTTGGGCAAGGGGTGTCCCTGGGTCTGTTTCGTCCAAACACTGTTGAAGCTAGAGACAGACCTGTGGGACTGCCCAGCACGCTGGGCAGCTCTGTTGTGATGTCCAATTTAAAATGGGAAAACTGGAATAGTCCTTGAGTAGAAACCAAACAAGGAGGGAAATGTGGGCAAGAGGAGAGCAGAAGCAGAAGAGATGCTTCTAAATCCCTGCAGTTTGTAATTGCTCAGAAGATAAGTCCAAATGTGAGCCTCTAAAATAACTTTCTCCATCCTCTCTTTTTCCTGTCCTCCAACCACCCAACCTTTCCATTCCAGAAATAGTGTCAGATGTTAATAAACACACACACACACACACTTTTCCATAGTGGCTGCACCAATTTACATTCCTACCAACACAAAGGTTCCCATTTTTTCACATTCTCACCAGCGCATTGTCACTCCACCTTCTCTTGTCTTTCTGATAATTGCCATTCTAACAGGCATAAAGTGATATCTCCTGGTGCTTTTGATTTGCATTTCCCTAATAATTAATGATATTGAGTGCCTTTTCAGGTACTTATTTGTATGTTTTCTTTGGGAAAATGTCTATTCATGTTCTTGGCTCATTTTAAATCATATTTGTTTTCTTGTAATGGCAATCCACTCCAGTATTCTTGCCTGGAGAATCCCATGGACGGAGAAGCCTGGTAGGTTACAGTCCACGGGGTCGCAAAGAGTCGGACATGACTGAGCAACTTCACCTTTGTTTTCTTGTATTGACTTGTAAGAATTAAGAATTGCTTATGTATTTTGGATATTAGCTCCTTAAAAGACATATAGTTGGCAAATATTTTTTCCCATTCAGTATGCCAGCTTTTCATTTTGTTGAATTTTTCTTTTGCTGGGAAGAAGTTTTTTAGCTTAAGCAGTTCTTCTTCATTACTTTTGTTTTTGTTGCTTATGCTTGAAGTGTTATAGCCAAAAAAATCCCCAAAACCATTGTCAAAAAAAGAGCTTGGTATTGGGGAGGCTTTTGGCTATGAAATCCATTTGAAGTTAATTTTTTTAGTGGTATAAATTAGGGGTCCAAATCCATTGTTTTGCATTCGACTATCCATTTTTCCCAAAACCATTTGTTGAAGAGACTGTCCTTTCTCCACTGTGTATTCTTAACTCCTTTGTCAAATACTTATATATATACAAATGTATACATACGGGTTTATTTCTGGGCTCTCAATTCTTTCCTATTGGTATATGTGTCTGTGTTGATGCCAGTGCCATATTGTTTTGATTATTATAATTTTGTATTCAATAACTTTATATTGCAATGTAATATAGTTTGAAGTATGATGCCTCCAGTTTTTTTTTTTTTTACAAGATTGCTTTATTCAAGGTCTTTGTAGTTCCATATGAATTTTAGGATTGTTTTCTCTATTTTCTTGAAAAATAACATAGGAATGTTGATAGGGATTATATTGAATCTATACATGGCTTTCAGTAGTAGAGACATTTTAATAAAATTAAGCTGATTCATTTAATAAAATTAAGCTGATAACTTTCCATTTATCTTTGTCTTTTTAAATTTATGTCATCAATATCTTCTGATTTTCAGTGTAAAGGTCTTTCCCTATCTTGGTTAAAGTTATTTCTAAGTATATTATTCTTTTGGATGCTGTTAAAAATGGGATTATTTTTATGTATTTCTTTTACAGATAGTTTATTTTTAATGTATAGAAAGAGAACTGACTTTTGCATGTTGATTTTATATCCTGAAACATCAAGAATTGGAAGGTTCTTAGCCATTATTTCTTTAATTGTCTGCCCCTCTCTCTGCCTCTCTCTTCTCTTTCTGACACTCTAGTAGTGTGTAGATTTTTCTTTCAATGGTAATAATATCTTATAATTCACACAAGATTTCATTCTTTTTTTTTCCTGTTATGAATAAATAGCTTCACCTAACCTGTCTTCAGGCTCAGACGTTCTTTCTTCTGCTTGGCCAAGTTTAATTCTTCAGTCATTGTACCTAGGATTTCATTTTCTTTTAATTTTTATGCTTTCTGTTTCTTTGTTGAACTCTCACTTTGTTCATGCATTGCTTTCCTAATTTTGTCTCGTCTGTCTGTGTTTTAATTTACCGAATTATTTAGGAGGATTATTCTAAATTATTTGTTAGACGGTTCATAGATCTCCATTACTTTAGGGTCTGTTAAGTGAAAGTCATTCAGTCGTGTCTGACTCTTTGCGACCCAATGGACTATACAGTCCACGGAATTTTCCAGGCCAGAATACTGGAGTGAGTAGCCTTTCCCTTCTCCAGGGTATCTTCCAAACCCACTAATCGAATGGGGGTCTCCTGCATTGCTGGCAGATTCTCTACCAACTGAGCTATCAGGAAAGCCCTTAGGGTATTAGAGCTCTATTAGTTTCCTTTGGTGATATCATGTGTACCTGATTCTTCATGATCATCTTTACTTGCATTACTATTTGCATATTTAAAGAAGTACTCCCCTCTTCCTTCCAACCTGATTCAGCCGATGGAATTACTGACTTGCTCCCTACCCTGGTGGGACACAGGATGTACTATAGAGCTGCTTGATTTCCATGGCCAGGCTTCCTGGTTGGAAAGGGCTGGAGCATATCTTTAGCAGTTTGGCAGTGCCAAAGACTTGCTTCCTAAGTTCAGCCTGTAGAGGTGCTGTGATGTTGCCTGGAATCTCTGGCCAGACTTCCTGGCTTGCCAGGGCTAAAGGCTATGCTTAACAGTTGGCCTGGGCCATTGTCTTGCTTTCTCATCCATGTGGGTCTCTAGACTGTGCTTTCTGAATAAAACAAGCTGTCAATTATGGATCCAAACAAGGCTGACCTGGTAACCATCTTTCCTGGCCAGATGGGGCCACCAGTTTCGTTCTGCAGAAGAGCAGACACACCAGTTGGGATTTGCAGTTGGGCACTACAGCAGCTGGAATGTGGTCTTCCAAGATCCATAAGCACATTGCTGTGATACCCATCCTGTTTCTTCTCTAGCTGATTTCCCACTGATAAATATAAGGCAGTATGTAAGTGTGTCTCCCTGAAAGCACCCCAGAATGCTGGGGAAGCTGCATATCTACCTTGAACTCTTCTCTTCCCAATGGAGAAACTGTATATCCAGAGGGATCCCCTTCAGGGTAGTGCTAATTCAATCAGAGTGAAACCACTTCCTTTACCTTCAATCAGAGTGAAACCACTTCTTTTACCTTCTAACATGTTTTTTTCTTTTCCCTCTCTCTCTCTCTCTCTTTTTTTTTTTTTTTGGTGGTCCAATGGGGTGCTTTAACCTCACCCCTGGGTTTTGAGATCTTCACAAAGGTGTTTTATTTATGAATAGTTGCTAGCTACTCTTTCTGTGAGGGTGGATTAAGTTGAGAATCACCTATTTTGCCTCTTACTAACATCACTTTGGGCAATAGCTTTTATAACACAGGCTGATGTTATGTTGCAATAGCTGGCAAGTGTGTGTTATGAAGAATACTGGGTATAGAGAAGTTGGTGGGCTACTGGGGGGGAAAAGGAGAAACAAGAAGTTGAATCACTCTTCACTCATAGTTAACATTGAAAAATAATTCTTGTCTTTTTAAATTCAAGGATATTATAGGTCAGCATTGACTTGTGACTTTGATATTTCCATCACATAAGTCTACTGAGATGAGACTGTTGATCTACTGAAGTCAACTTTATTAACCTCTGGAAATGAGATTCCAGAAAGTCCTACCCTTACCAAAAAGCCCTCTGCATGTATACAAACAAGGGAAATTTTCCACAGCTCAAGTCAGTCAAACAATGCTCAGATGAAAGAGTGGATTTAAGGGCCTCAGTTAACAAGGCCTCCAGGTCCCCGGCCAGTGGGCATTCGGGTGTTGGCTTTGGCAGGCGGGTGCTGGGTGACACACAGAAGGAGCCTTAAGAGGCTGTTTCCCCCTACACCACTTCAAAGAAGTTTGGATTTTCAATATATTTTTTAAAAGCAGATACACAGTAAACATTGGAATGTGAGTTTTATGCTAAATACATTTTGGTTTCACAACAGTTATCTCTTGCTGCCAGAATAGCCCTAAGGATTAAGATGGTTTACTTGGATCAAATGCCTAGGAGATTTATTACAGTGCAGGCTGTTTACTTATTCCCATTAAAATGCCGATTATGCTTATTTCTTTGCCTCTCTCTCTTCCACCTCCTGTCTTCCCTCCTCTATAGCCCATATTGTATTATTTTACTCTCCTGCTTTAAAATGAATCTACTTGGATTTTAATCCTTTATTAAAATTGAGGCCTTGAAAACTAACTTTATGCAGCCAGGGAGTGGCAATGGTGTATTAGGTAGCTCACTAAGGTCTTGAGAACACTGAGTCCCTGGTTAGCAACCCAGAGCAATAAAAAAAAATGTATTTTCAGGGACTCTCTGATAACTAGTGATAAGGGTGTACACTTGGAATAATATGTTGTGAAGGATCACAAACACCCCATCAATAATCATCTACAGTTTAAAAACATGTAAGGGCAAAGATAATTTGCTGTTTTGGTATTTGCTTTACTTGGATAAAAAGGAAGATTACCTATTTTATAACCAAATTCCGTGTAAAACATTCAATAAGACAAGTGAGTTTATATACAATATATCAGCTCTCAAGAATAGACATGAGGCATCAGAAACCATTATGATTTAAATAAGAAAGCTACAGCCCAGGAAATAATTCTAGAGGGCCTGATAATGCATCCACATTTACAGGAAAGCAATTAGTGAGTCCAGTAGGCTCTGTTTGATGTATCTTGGCAAATGTTTGCCATACCCTGCTAAATTCATCGTGAATGCTCAGTGACTATTCCAGTGCCTGGCATGGAGGAGATCTCCAGTGAGCTTTCGTTGGAGGAACAGATGAATATAGCTGACCTGCTACTCACGGCATGTGCAATTGCATTGCTATCATTGTGTGTGTGTGTGTGTTTTCTGGTATTATGCTTGGAAAGATCTAGACCAGCTGGTGTCAAATTCAGTATGTATGAGAATCACCTGGAGGGCTTTTTACAACACAGATTGCAGAACCCCAGAAGAATCAGACTTTCTGATTCAAGAGGACTAGGATACTTCTGAGAAGCTGTATTTCTGACATGCAAAGGTGATGCTGTGCTGTTGGTGCGTTTGAGAGCCGTGTAGTCCAATAAGTGATGAAAGAGCATGTATACACTTAAGGGCAAAGAAGCACTCGACTCTGCTAATTTAAAAAAATGTGACCTGCATCTAATGGGCAGACAGAAGAGCTACTGTCTACTGCTAAGATTTCCATTATAGATGCAAAGAAAAAGGTGCATGCTTATTTTCTGTCTGTCTGATTGAGGCAGCCAAGATTCAATAGGGGGACATAGAAGAAAAACATGATGCAATAGTGAAAAATATGAAGAGAATTTTTACATCACAGAAATAACCTTGTAAAGACCCATTTTATTCCAAAGAATCTAAAATTTGGCTTTTCCTGAGAAGGGTTGGAATGTCATTTCTCTACACTCTCTCTTCTCTCCTCTCTTCCTTGTTGAGCCTAGTTTTTCAAGCTTAAAGTTAAAAATTAATTAAATTAAAAGATCCCAAAAAGCATGACTTGAAGTCTTTAGTTGCCTGATAGCTCAGGTACCTTTTAACTTGAAAATTCTTAGAGTTTCTGGTAAACTATTTGAATCCCTAGTGATACAACAGAGAAGGAAACTGATCTATGACAGGCAAAAGATAACATAAAAAATAAGATGAATACTGCACATTGAGGCTTTGTCAGACTATCTGCTGAATTTTGCATGTATTATCTCATTCATTCCTGATAATGATCCTTTGAGATCAGCACCATTTCTCTCCCTGTGTCACATATGAGAAAAATCAGGTTAAGAGAATTTAAGTGAACTTCCCCAAGGTCACACTTCCAGTAGGTTTTGGGATCAAAACTTGATTCTTTCCTGATACCTAAGAATTTAAAATATGTTGTCAAGTTCCAAACAGGCATGGTAGAAGAGCCAGCACTAACAGCGATAGGAAAAGTGCCAACTGTTATCATAGCAAGTAGAGTGTTAATACTAAAGAGCACTATGATATAGGTATTACTATCCTAGTTTTGTGTTTGAGAAAACTCAAGAAGGTTAGCAATCTTCCTGAGGTTGTATAGCTTGGCAAGGTATGAACTAAAGACAAAGAATTCTAAGGCGTACCCTGTTTATATACCACCACCAAACCCTAATGTCAAGCAGTACCCTTCCTAGACTCTTTAACGGCAATCCACATATTAAATGCAAACTATTGCATTAATGTGGTTAGAAGGTTCCACAAAAAAAAAAAAAGAAAAAATTCACTGATTCTGCATTGGCAGCAGAAGAATGCTGTGATAAACCATGCATGTATCCTCAGTCACTCAGTCATGGCCAACTTTTTGCAGCCCCATAGACTGTAGCCCATCAGACTCCTCTGTCCATGGAATTTTCCAGTCAAGAATATTGGAGTGGTTTGACATTTCCTACTCCAGGGAATCTTCCCGACCCAGAGGCTGAACACGTGTCTTGTGTCTCTTGCATTGGCAAGCGGATTCTTTACCACTGTGCCACCACCTTATACATATTGTCAAATTTTATGTCCATATCCAAAAGTTTACTGGGTTCAAGGGTGTGTTGATTTAGATTCTTATTTGTATCAGATTGGTACACATGTGTAGTCTAATAGGATAGTAGCTTTATAACAAATAGCATCCCCTTCTCCCATTTCCCTCCCCTCTACCCTCATCCTGCTTGCCAAAGGCAGCCAGTTCTATGCTTTGCTATCCCATCTGGTATTTACCTCCATATTTCTATAGCATGTAGCTAGCTATCTTTTGATTCACTAATTTTAAACATCATTCACTGACTTCCTAAAGTAGAACATTAGAGTTTTTCTCTCTAATATACACCCACTTACTCTACTCCATTCTTTCAAACTAGTTATACATTTTGATTGTTATTTGTTGCTTTCTTGATTACGACTATATAAAAACAGTTCTCTGTTGAGTGGTGTATTACAATTACTTTTGTTTTCCTATATAAACTTCTCGTACAATGTCTGTCTTTTTCTAGAATTGATCATCTGTTTTTTCCCACTTGCTTGGATTCATTTGAACCTATGGCCAAACTTTCTTTGTTCCGTTAATGGCTTTGGAAAATGATTACCAGGATAAGCCTTTACATCACCAAATCTGTCCAATCATCTAGGCATTGCCTTTTGTCACTCATGGAGCTATCCCTCCTAGAGTTCTCCATGTTGTTACTCCAACATGAACTGGTAGTTCTTTCAGTCACCTTGGTCAGGGTTATCATCCTTTGTCATCAACTTGCTATTTTCTCACTCTCTCCTATGGTAGATTTCCTGTTTCCTCGATTTTATATCTTTCTTCTCCTTACTGTATTCCCTTGTTAAATAAGGCACATTCTCTAGAAAATTCCTGCAAAAGATGCATGGTGTATAAATTTTGAGACTTTTCATCCTTGGAAGTTTCTTTATTCAAATTATTGATAGTTCTGGTTCAGTACATAACTCTAGGGGGGGAACTCTCTTTCCCTAAGAATCTTATTCCCCCGTGGTTTTCTGTGTGATTATGCTGCTATTGAGTAGACCAGTGCCATTTTGGTTCTGTGTCCTCTGTGCATGACCTTGTTTTTTCAGAATCTTCTCTTTATTCTTGGTATTTGAAATGCCTTGATGACATGCTTTCGTGGCTGCTGCAGGGTCATCTATTTATGAACCTGACAATTTTGTCAGAGAAAGGAATAAAGAAGATTGTATTCTCTAGAATTTATCAAAAGAAATCCTTTTTCCCTGTTTTGACCTGCATTCCTATAATGCACATGCTCGTGGGAGAAAGAGATGCTACCTGTCCAAATAGTCTAAAAAGGAAAGTGTTAATTTCTTAGTTGTGTCCAACACTTTGAGACCCCATGGCCTGTAGCTGGCCAGGCTCCTCTGTCCATGGAATTCTCCAGGCAAGAAAGCTGGTAGCCATTCCTTTCTCCAGAGGATCTTCCCCACCCAGGGATCAAACCCGGGTCTCCTGCAAATGGTTTACCTGTATTTAAGAAGAAGCTAGTGCACAAAGACAACTTGACTAAATATGATGTGATTTTTCTTTGCAAGGCATAATTTCTCCTACTCAGAGTCCTTATAATTTACTATGGAATATGTAAGCTGAAACTCCAATACTTTGGCCACCTCATGAGAAGAGTTGACTCCTTGGAAAAGACTCTGATGCTGGGAGGGATTGGGGGCAGGAGGAGAAGGGGATGACAGAGGATGAGATGGCTGGATGGCATCACCGACTCGATGGACATGAGTTTGAGTAAACTCCAGGAGTTGGTGATGGACAGGGAGGCCTGGTGTGCTGTGATTCATGGGGTCGCAAAGAGTCGGACACAACTGAGCAACTGAACTGATGTGATAAGATCTTAAACTCTAATAGAAGAGAGAATTCATTTTGACCTAATAGGAAAAGTGTGACAGTACTTCATGGGAATATGAGGTAATTTCATACAGGGAGGTGGGAAGTATGCTAAGAATGAGGAGGTGTTTGGTGAGTCAGGAAGGTGAGGAGTGTCATAGAAGTAGGGAAGGAGGTCAGCATTTGAGAGGCTTTGAAGCCTGAATGCTGCTAAGTCACCTCAATCGTGTCTGACTCTGTGTGACCCCACAGATGGCAGCCCACCAGGCTCCCCCGTATGGTTAGTAGCATTAGAAGAGGCAGAAGATGCATTCACTTATAGGCAACAATAGGTAAAAGGCATAAAGATGGGAAATTGAAAGGCACATCTGAGACCAGCACACTGGCTGGATCCTAGTTGATACATGGAGAAGTGGGACACACATAAGTGAAAATTTGGGATCAGAGCATGTCCAGCCTTGGATGCAAAATCATTTGGTGAGCCGTGCTTAGTCGCTCAATTGTGTCTGACTCTTTGTGACCCCATGGACTGCAGCCGGTCAGGCTCCTCTGTCCATGGAATTTATTTCATTCATTTCTTCTCATTTACTAATTCATATTCACTGACCAACTACTGTGAACCAGCCCTTGTGCTGGGTTCTAGAGAGACACCTGAAAGAGACATGGTTCCCGGCTCACAAGCAATTAACTACCAAATGTGAAGGCAACTAACGTTATCCTGGTGTTTGTACCTAAGTTCTGCAAACGAACTGTGAATGAGATGTATCAGGATCACAGAGAAAGGAGCATCTAGATCGCCTGGAGTGTACTGAAAAGGCCAGGAAGAGACAATGGCATCAAGAAGGAATCAAATGAACTGTACCAATTACTGAAGGTATGGACAGAGCCTTCCAAAGAAAGTATACAGTCAACGGCACAGAGATGAGAGAGAACATGGCTCATGTATTCATTTCTTCACTCATAGTACAGCTTTTTATTGAGCACTTACTGTGTACCAGCCACAGGATTAGCTGCGCTAGGGGAACTACTGATCTTTCAATACAGAGCATGATGTCCTTTCAGATTTAGCTTCGTGAGAACAAGAATTATGTCTGTCTCATTCGTTGTTGTGTCCAACATTTAATATTTGTTAAATACATGTAGAAGCATGGTAACGGATATCCATAGAAAAGAGGATAACTACACGATGATCTGGAAGTCCATGGGAGAGATGTATCGAGAATTATTGATATATTATGTTTAATCAAAACTGGGAATGTGGACAAAATTGCTCAAACTTCACTGGAGGTATATAGAAAAGAGTAGAGGGTAGGGACGTCCCTGGTGGCTCAGTGGTTAAGACTCTACGCTTCCAATGCAGGGGGTGGGGCTTCAATCCCTGGCCAGGAACTACGATCCTGCAGGTCACACAGTGTGGCCAAAACATAGAATAAAATAAAAGTGAAAGTGATTTTAAAATTCGAATTAAAATGTAGCAAGTAAAGAATGGAATTCATGGAAATTCTAACCTTTCTGCAGAGAAACAGGAGCACTCCTTAAAAAAGAGCACTCATTTAAATTTAAAAAGTTCAAAACATTTTTAAAGAGTAGGTGTTTACCATACCAGAGACAAGTTTTATTTATTTGTGATAAATTATAAATTTATGTATAGATGTACCCCATCTATGCTCTGACTGATAACACCGAACCACTTGGGTTTGGAGAATTTGAAAAGCTTCTCCTTCTGAAAACCACCATGGTCCTTTCCCATTGCCCATGCACATCTGATTCTATAAAGTCAACATCAAACCCACCTCTGATATTGGTATTTCCACTTTGCCTTTATTTAGTAAAAAAATCTTAGCTCTATCCAGATCTGAGCTCAGTTCACTCCTTCTCCTAGAAACTGATTTTAATGCTCCTTCTTGGTTGAAAATAAACTTAGTCTCAACCGCTTGGGGAGCACTGTAAAGACAGCCTTACTCATTAGGGCATTATGACACTAGGGAGGAGTGGCTGCATAAGAAGCAAGTAAACCACATTAGAACGTAACTACCAATGCTTTCCTGGTGGCTCCGATGGTAAAGCGTCTGCCTGCAAAGCGGGAGACCTGTGTTCAATTCCTGGGCCACGAAGCTCTCCTGGAAGGAAATGGCAACCCACTCCAGTGTTCTTTCCTAGAAAATCCTATAGAGGAACCTGGTAGACTACAGTCCATGGGGTCTCAAAGAGTCGGACACGACTGAGCAACTTCACTTTCACTTCACTTTTCACCAATGCTTTAGGGAAGGGAGGAGCTTCAAAGAGGGAGAAATTTCTTCCATCAGGTACAGCACAGCAGCTCAGATAAGACCTGAAAAGTATTGTGAAATTCTAGGGATAAAGCAAGGCAAAGTTCTTCCCCTCAAGAGACTCACAGCCTTGTAAGGAAAACCACTCTCAACAGAGTCTTATTTGGAGTTCCCTCAACATGCCAGCTCTTGGTGCATGGTGGATACCCAGTATGCATTTGTAAAATAAATAAGGATAAATGCACACGCCATGCATTCTCTCATTTCTGTTTCTTTGACTTGGGTTTGAAGGTCGCTGATGGCCTAGGTGAGGAGTGTTCCCTGTGGTAATCGAGGCAGAAGTCCAATATCAGGAATTGAGGACTTACCAAAAGGTGAGGAAATAAAGACAATAAGCCAAGACAGTTTACACTGTTGCAGAAAGATCATATTTTTTAGAGAGATATGATAGATTTTCCTGATGGCAGCTTCTTGAAAATTAAAATCAGATGGCCCAATGATTTTGCAATGAGGGAAAATTCTCCATATTTCTTCTACCCCAAAGAATATAAAAGATAAGTAGTCTGTTTGCTGGAACTCAGTAGTCTGAAATTCCTCAAAGACCAGGTTTTAATTATCATTGTATTCCCTGCAGTTCTTATCTCAGAGCTTAGTGAATACTAGGTGCTCGTTGGATAAATTAACATATAAAAACACATAAATAATGTGATGGCTAATTCTTCTTATCCAGAGGATAACCAAAGGGAAAGGAGTAAGTAGGAAAATAACAGTAAAAGATGGAAATTGGAGAAAATATATCAATTTGCTACATTTCATACTTAACCCTTTATGAAGATACATAAATTGTTGGTGATCAGTGACTGAATGAATGACTAAATGAATTAAGCATTAGGCAGAAAAGAAAATTTCAGCATACCTAAACCGTCTGAATTACTATAGTAATAGTATTACTATAGTAATAGTAATAGTCTGGGCTGTTTTAATGATCAAGGGGTCTTTCTGGTGGCGGTGTGCTTGTTTAGTAGTGTTAGTCACTCAGTTGTGTCTGACTCTTTGTGACACCATGGACTGTGCCCCGCCAGGCTCCTCTATCCATGGGATTCTCCAGGCAAGAATACTGGAGTGGGTTGCCATTCCCTTCTCCAGGAGATCTTCCTGACCCAGGGATGGAATCCAGGTCTCCTGCATTGCAGGCAGATTCTTTACTGTCTGAGCTACAGTCTACGTATATTTATCAGCATGCGGCTGATACCCATTTGCCAAGCGTTTCAGAGGAAATGTAGCAGAACTGACTCTAAGCCATCTTTGAAGATAAAACCCACAAATACACCCAGAAGGAGAAGAAGCAGGTCACTTTTCCTACCTTCCCTTCCCTTCCCCAAAGGAAATTGACTGCCAAAGAGTGCCATCTCTCTACTTATTTTCATTTTTCAGAAGAGTGGGGAACCTGGTGTCTTCCCCTTGTCACCATTTGGCAGATGTGATCACTAACTGCAGCAGTTGCTCTGTGGAGGCGGGGACAGATTGCCATGATTCCTTAACTTGGGTGGAAAGCAGGGCACGCATCGTGTCATTTGCCTTGCAGGTTGTTAAAGTGATTGACATTGTGGGTTACATCATTTTATTTTCCTTTTTTTGTGGGTAACAGTGCATAATTCTAGATCTTTTTGTTTGCAGCTTACAAGAGTGGGGTACTATTACTCACCTAGAATTCTTCTCTGAGCTCCTCCTCCTTAAAAAATGACACCACCTGTCTCCCCATGCTACATCACCATTTTTGCTTTGCAGAAGAGAACGTACTGAAATAAGTAGCAAAAGAAAGGGATTCGCCTTTTTTGTTTGTTTGTTTCTTTAAGGCAAAAGCTATCATATAGACTACAGCAAGTGACAGAAACTTTTTCTTTACTGTATCTTTTCTTCACCATAGCAGCCAACACTCTACCCTGGGACCAGAACACAAGCAGCAAGCATCTAACTCTGTAAAGAATCCAAATAATCTGTGGAGTAGCAAGTATCTTTTTTCCTATACAAAGATGCATTTTATGGTCTAAAGTGCCTCTAAAGTTTTAGGTTGGTGTACGTGGCACTAATGATAAAGAACCTGCCTGCCAATGCAGGAGACGTAAGAGATGCAGGTTTGATCCCTGAGTTGGGAAGATCCCCTGGAGGGGAGCATGGCAACCCACTCCAGTGTTTTGCCTGGAGAATCCCATGGACAAAGGAGATTGGAGAGCTATAGTGCACAGGGTCGCAAAGAGTAGGACACAGCTGAAGCAACTTAAGAAGGTCAGGATATCCATTCTTAATTGAAATTAACTGTTAGTTGGTAACTGGCCCACCTTTGCTTAGCTGAAGCATAGATCTACATTCAGTGGTAATAATATCTAAGCTTGTGGCCCCCTCTTATTGATGTTCACGCTGCACCTTGGGCAGCCTAGGTGGAAAATGGACAAATCTAGACATTTGTATCCGCACCGGGCTACTTTCCCAAAGAGGCAGGATAGCTATTAATCCTACCTGAAATGTTTCCTGTCAGATTAAAATATCCAATTCTAGCTATCCCTGTCGATAGAGAAATTCTAGGAAATAACTCTTTGCAAAACAGGTTTAGTTACTCTATCCATAGCTTGGCAAGGGCAGACTAACTGATTATTAAGAGAGAGTCTTCTGGAGTAATGACCAGAGAATTCCAAGTATGGGACACCAGGTGACTTTATTTTAGGGTGCCAGGGAAAGGAAAACGTAGAACAAAAATAAATGTCTGTAAGGATACTTTAGGAACTGGAAACAGAAAGGACAGCTCTTTGTATCCTGAGTAGTTTCCATCGAACTCTTGGGCATTTCCAGGGGATTTTAAAAACAAAATCTACTTGAAGAAAATTATAGCACATAATTTTATTCTCCCTCTATTTGTTTATAAATCTATTTTATGTTTCACTTTTTATTATTCAGTATATAGTTTCAGGAAAATGGGGACATTATTTTTCCATAAATATTTACCTGTTCCTATTTTCACACGTAATTCTTTCCTCCGATAGATAAATCTGGTCACCATGCTGATGAGGGCAAGGGAGGTATTAAGAGGAAATTTTGATTTTCTGAGAGTCAAGAGTCATGCATTCCGGCTGTCTTTCAAGTTGAGCAGAAGATATCTTACCTGAGATGAGGCAGAAGGCCAAGTACATGCTTACATTCTTTCTCTCATACTGTAGGAATATTGCTTATTTTTAAGGTAGCTGGGGTATAGAATTCTCCCATAGGAATTTTAGTGCTTTTTACAATTTAAATTCAACCTACTTTGTGGATTAAAAGTGGATTCCCTAAATGTTTCTGAAGGACAAGGATCACTTCTCTTTCTTTGATTTTCACTGTTTCCAGTCTTCCTCCTCTGAAATAGTCTTAATGAGTTCCCATGTTTTCTCTGGGTGAACTTTTCCTCTTACCTCCTGTTTGCCCTCTCCAATCCAACTTTAAAAAATAAATGTGCTGTCAGAAACTATAGCTTTGCATCACTGGGGCCTCATTGCATTCCAGAGGCAATGACTGATCGCTACTCTCTAATCCCAATTTGGGGCAACTCATTCTACAGTTTTATGACTTGGCGACAGTATCTCATGAATAACAATGAAAGAATACCCTATCACTGCAGACTCTCTCACAAAGTGGTGATATGTAAATGCAAAGATAATTGCCATTTAAAAATAAAAGCTTTTTTTTTTTTTAAACCCCAATCAGTTGACAATAAAAACTAGTCAAAACATATGCATTCTTCTGCTGGCATTTTAAAAAGTTGGCTTCAGTTTTATTCATGCAAATAGGATTTGACCCTAGCATACTATTACTTAGAGAGTTTCATTGATCCATAGAGGAAAATAAAAGTAACAGGATTCCTACTTAAACATTGACCATATGCATTAGATGCAAAAAGATTAATAAAGGAGATGGGTACATATGCAGTTAGAGATTCAAGGATCAATTGTGCTTTTAATTACTCAGCAAATCAGGAACCTGATCTCAATTATCCAAACCATGTAGGCAGGTCTTAATTCTTATGGCAAAAATGTTCTGGGTAGTTGGAATAATTAGGAATCACAGATAATCCCAAGCCCTTATGGCAGCAATTCATTAGCGTCTCCTTCCTTAGAGAAATGGTTTTATAAGAGCTACAAATCATTACTAAACTGTCTGGCTTATGTTTCCTCTCCTTTGATTATGCTGCCACAATCTCCGGGGAGGACCACGCAAAGCAGTGAAAAAAGCCCACAGCAAGGAAAGGAGAAAGGGACTGAATCTCAAGGAGAGGTCACAGATATCTCAGCAGACTCCATTTACAGCACAGGACTGGCAGTGGTGAAGCCGTCTGTCAGAAGAGCTGAACATGGGACTTATCATTCTGTTTCAAAGAACATCGAGCAGTTAACCTACAGAAGAAGGTGTGTGCAGAGCCAGGTGCCAAGGGCCCAGACTACGAACATGAATAATTTCTAGTTTGGTAACCATTAAAGAGGCAGTATGTTTTAGGAGTTCTTTTTCCCTTATTTTCTGCCTTCCATCAATCAGCCTCAGTAATACCAGCATGTAAGATTCTCGGTTATACTCAGGCTGGGGAAAATTGCAGCATTCTTTCTCTTTACCTTTCTCCTCATTGTTCTTTTTTTTTTTTTTTTTTTTTAAATCAGTATTTGTGCTAAATTGCCTCAGTCATATACAACTCTTTGAGACCCATGGACTTCAGCCCGCCAGGCTCTTCTGTCCATGGGATTCTCTAGGCAAGAATACTGGAGTGGGTTGCCACTGCACATCTCCAGGGGATCTTCCCAACTCAGGGATTGAACCTGCATTTCTCAAGTCTCCTACGTTGGTGGGCAGCTTCTTTCTCACTAGTGCCAGCTGGCAAGCCTGATGCCTTATCAGTCACAACCTGGGCTGAGCTATATAATCCATCACGGAACAGGTTCCCAACTTGAGTCACTTCTGACTTCAGATTCACTGAGTTTCTTGAATAATCCTTCCTTTTATCTTCAAAATTTCATTTGTACAACATCAAGATAAATGTCTTCCACATCCTGTCTTTGTGTTCTCCATTTCAGTAAGAATCTGAAAGACTCAAAGGCGTCCTCCTCATCCTCTGTGTGTGTCTCTCTTTCCCTGTCCCTCTCCCTTTCTCTCCCTCTTTCTCAGCAGTGTGTCAAAATCTATGTTGTTTCTGTAGTCGGCAGTCACTTTCATCAGGATGTTACAACTACATTTCCTATAATGGAGAAATGAAACCCTGTTTAGTGATGCCAAGGAGGACATGGATTCACAGACAATTATGAGGAGGGGCTTTCCCCTCTCAGAGGCATTCTCTTTGGCCAAGCACACAGCTTGTAGAGAGCACATGTGGAAAAGTGAGGGCGGAAGGGGTATAGATTCAACTACTGGGATACCCAGCTCATTAATCTAGGCAGTCAGTATGTAACAAACACCACAAGCCCATAGTTGATGTATTCTGAAATGTTATCAAAAAACAATGCCTGCCTGCCTTCCTTCTTCCTACCGCCTTTCATTCCTTCTTTCTCTTTTTTCTTGCACAAGTACGTCTTGAGTACTATTTGAAACACTCTGAGCAGTGCTAATAAAATAGTAGCAAAAAATAAACTCAGACCTTGACCTGGAGCTTTCAGTCCAATAGGAAAATTACACAATTACAAAAGTCCAAACAAGAAAAAATAAAACTGGCACATCCAGATGTCAGCTGTAACCACTGTAGTCTAGGGTCTGGGTGGTCTCAAGTCTTCTTTAGTCAAGGAAGACTTCCCTATGGAAGTGGCTTTCAAAGGATGAATAAGAGTTAATGGACAAATGCACAACAGGAAGGTGATGAGGAAATGGGAAATAGCCTTTCAGGTAAAGAAAAATGGATACAGAGAGGAATCAGAGAGCATGACTCCTTTGAGAAACAGAAATGAGCTTTGTCAAACTGTGGCAGAAAGTGCAAAGGAATAAAGAGAAGAGTGATGAGGCTTTAGATGTAGGCAGGAACCAGGTCATGATTATTCTTGTCATCTGTGTTGATGATATAAAACCTCAGGCCATAAAATTCAGACATGAAAGGTATCTGACTCTCTTTTACATTAACTCAGCCTACGTGAACATTTCGAGCACTACAGTAAAAACTGCCTAGCTGTTTACCAAATCTGTTTCCCCTTCCTCCTAGACATGTAACTAAGGCATGTTTTTCAGGCTTCCTTGCAGTTAGTTGTGGCCATGTGTCTGAGTTTCGGCCCATAGAAGAAGAGAAGTTTCTTCCAGTCTCAGCCAATCGAAACCTCCCATATAATTTTCCTCCTTCTTCCACTGTCAGACAGCTAGTAATAATGCCTGAGGTGACCTGGAAGGTAGGTAGAAAGAGCATCACTCCCCTAGTACACACACATACACTCTCACATTGAGAGGATGTTATAAACAATTACATTTCTACTGCACCAAGCCGTCGCAGTGTGGATGCTTCTCTGTTACAGCAGTGAGTCTCAAAATGTGTCCTGAGAGCAGCGGCAGTAGTGCCTATCGCCTTGGAACTTCTAAGAAATGCAATCACCGAGCCCCAGTCGAGACTTACCCACACACTGAACTAGACACTCTAGAGGCAGGGCCAGCAATCTGTGGTGTATATATAAGCCCACCAGGTGACTCTGATATGGGTTAAAATTTGAGAACACTCTTTATATGTTTTCCATTATCTTAACCCACCCCACCCGGTGACGGAAATGAAGCTCAATTAATTCAAGGAGGTCACAACCAATTCAGCATGTCCTTAATCAGTTCAACCTGCTTACATTTCCAACACATAAGATTGGTCTATCTGGACCTTAATTATTATTTATTAACCTGTGGTATCACTGACTCAATGGACACGAGTCTGAGTGAACTCCGGGAGTTGGTGATGGACAGGGAGGCCTGGCGTGCTGCGATTCATGGAGTCGCAAAGAGTCGGACACGACTGAGCAACTGAACTGAACTGAACTGAACTGAACCTGTGGTATCCTTTGCAACTTCTTTCTTTTCTTCCTTCTTTTCTTGATTTCCTCCTTCCTTCCTTCCTTTCCTTCTTTCTTTTCTTTCTTCCTTCCTTCCTCCCGTTCTCTCTCTTTCTTTCTTATCCTCAGTTGGCTCTGGTTGTTTTTCCATGTTGACTGGTACTCTGTTTTCCTTACATCAACCTGTTCATATCAGGCCTCTAGCTACCTTTGAAATCATCCTTTACACACCTTTATGCTAGCGTCAGGGACATTCCAATTCCCACATAGCTGTTTCTCCTCTGCATTTCTGTCACACGGGCGATCCCTTTAAGGTTTTCAGCTTCCTCAGGTTCTTCCCAGGGTGACGTACAGGTGTTCTGGACTCTTAAGTTTTAGTCTCCTTCTCCAGCCAGATTTACCTAATGGAGGGGCAGTTCTAAACATATGGTTTCTTTTTTAAGTATTTCAGCAAATTTTCCTTCTGTGGCCTGTTATGGCCCTAGGAAAACTGGCTTTTAAATATGGTGATGGTTTCATGCATTTTGCTAAATCTGTTCTTCATAGTATAAAATTTGTGTCTTAGGTTTTTTTTGTTGTTGTTGATTTTTGTGTTTGTAGTTTTATATACATATATATGCTCTTGTTTTTGCTTGACACAGCCATGATTCTCTTGACTTTCTCCTAAGAAAATTATTCTCATGAATTTTCAATCAGATTTCATAGTTCAAAAAAGTGTTAGCTACACTTCTGAATATGCCTTGTTTTAACAATCCTTTAAATTTCTTCATTATTTCTATGGAGTTTTCCACAATAATTTTTCTCCCTGCATATACATGTATTAATGGATGCTTATCTGGGATCTTTTCTATTTTTCTGTTGTCATTTTCTTGTGGTAAGAACACTTGAAATGATATCAACCCCTTTAATGAATTTTTAAAGGTACAATACATTACTGGTGACAGTAGGTACAACATGGTATAGCAAGTCATCCAGAACGTACTCATCTTTCTTAACTGAAACTTTACCTATTAATTTAGTAATTCCCTATTTCCCCCTTAGGCCTGACTTTGAGTCTATGAATGTGACTATTTTTGACTCTTAAGTAGAATCATACTGTGTCCATTCTGTCATTATTTCACTTAGCATAAAGTCTTCAAGTTCCATCCATGTTGTTGGTATTTCAGTGTTTCCTTCTTTTCCAAGGCTGAATATTGTCTCATTTATACACTAACGTTTTGCCCATTTCACTCACCAGTGGACATGTAAGTAGTTTCTTGGCTATTATGAGTAGTGTTGCAGAGAACTTGGGGATACAGACATCTCTCTGAGATACTTATTTCATTTCCTTTGAGAAAATACCCACAGGGTAATTGGTATCTTATGGCAGTTCTATTTTTAATTTTAAAGGAAACTCCATATAGTTTTTATAAAGGGTATAACAATTTATAACCCCATCAATAGTGTGCAAGATTTTAGATCTTTCCACATCCTCACCAACAATTCTCTTTTTAATAATGGCCATTTAACAGATGTGAGGTGATATCTATTGTTTTGACTTGTATTTTCTTGATGATTAATGGTGTTGAACACCTTATCATATACCTGTTGACCATTTGGGTGTCGTCTTCTGAGAAATGGCTCCTCCCAGGACCTGTGGCAGGTGAGGCTGGTTGCAGGCGTATGACCAAGTTGCTGGAGCTGAGTCCATAGACATGGGGATGCTTTGGTCTATAGCTGGGACTGTGTGCTGCAAACCTGCCACAAGATGTGTGTTTGCCTTCTCAAAGCAGCTTTTCTCAATCTTGGCCTTATTTGGAGTTCAAAACCTCCTACCTGGACCCCAAAGCTTCCACAGTCAGTTCAGTTCAATCGCTCAGTCATGTCCAACTCTTTGTGACCCCATGGACTGCAGCACACCAGGCCTCCCTATCCATCACCAACTCCCAGAGTTTATTCAGACTCATGTCCATTGAGTCAGTGATGCCATCCAACCATCTCATCCTCTGTCATCCCCTTCTCCTGCCTTCAATCTTTCCCAGCATCAGGGTCTTTTCCAATGAGAGCCTCTTGATGAAAGTTTCCACGGAGGCACTTTTATTCATGATGGCTGCCAGACTGTTGTTTGCAGGGGGAGTGTAAACTGAGGATTTCCTATTTCATCATCTTTGCTGACATCACCCTCTCCAAATGGCATGTTTTACAGAAATAGAAGAACAAAATTCTACAATTCATACGGAAACAAAGATGACTGCATATTGCCAAATCAATCCTGTGTCTTAGTCTTAATGGGCAATAAACTAAGAGAACACATATGCAATATATATAATCCCAAAGATTATTTTATATACATATGTATACATATATGTGTATATATGTACATTTTTATTAGCCAGTAGAAAAAATTTAAATATATTTTAATGTATATATATCAATATATTAATATATCCAACTAATCATTAGGAAAAAAATGGCAACAGAAAAGTGAAGAGAAAGCAAAAACCATGTACAGAGATGCAAACACATATCTCACTAATCAGTATGCTCAACCACGATCAAGATGATTAAGATCAGCAAATCACATACACACGATGTTCTTTGATGGTATTTAACTGTTAAAAATGTCAGGCAATTCCAAAACAGAAATCAACAGGATTTCTTATGCAGAGCTCACTGAAGGGTAAATTGGTACAATCATGCTTCAAATTCTTCAGCGTTATCTGTTGTGATTGGATACCTGACAGAGTTGCTACAGCCCAGCAATTCCACTCCTGCTTACCAAAGATCAGCTCTTGCTCATGTGTTCACGAGCCAAATTACAAGGGAATGATAAAACAAAATCTGAGAGAGGCTCCCCTCTGGGAAGGCTAGAGGAGGCGCATATAAGCAGGTGCAGGTTATTGATCAGGCTCTTGTTCTTGGAGAGTATGGGCACTCTTTACATTATTAAAAGTAAAACAAAATAAATGATGGTCTTGTATGAAACAGTGATTGTGTGTTTCAGAAACCAAGGTTCATATAAGGTCTTTAAGAAGAAAGAAAAATAATATTTATGGTTTTGCAATTAAAAGCTTTGGTTTCTGAAATAGTTAAGATATATTGTTGTTGTTATTAGTTTCTCTTAGCAGTTTTAATCTTCTGAAGCATTAGATAAATTCCATGGAGTAAAAGAAGGCATTACTGGGAGCAAAACAAGACTTTGGCTAATATATAAAAATATTATTAATGACAAGATGTTTAGATTTACGCTGTCAAGGGCTTTTCATTTAAGCAGAATTATAGGGTTTTATAAACCATATTTCTATGTTAATAAGTTAGCATACCCTATATTTTTCAAAAAGTCTGAGATAGGATGAATTTGCATTAGTTACTTTCTAGTCATTTATCTTGAGACAAAGCAATTATTTCCATTTATTTGTGAAACATAAATATGAATCACCTACTCAACTTCTTCATGGGCATTCAAGGAAAAAAGGAATTTTCATTCTTTCAAAGAAAGCTGATATACTACTGAAGAATATCAGTGAAAGAAGATCCTGATACCTAAGCAATTTACTCAGGAATAAAGATCCTTTATAACACAGTACTGGGGTAAAGTTTGACCAACAGGTGACTCAGCTGTAAAGAATCTGCCCTCCAATGAAGAAGACACAGGAGATGTGGGTTCGATTCCTTGATCGGGAAGATCCCCTAGAGAAGGAAATGGCAACCCACTCCAGTATTCTAGCCTGGGAAATCCTATGGACAGAGGAGCCTGGCGGGCTATAGTCCATGGGGTTGCAAAGAGTCAGACACAACTTAGCGACTGAGCACGTACGCACACACACTTATCCAACAATGTGGGTAACATCCAGCATCTTTAGACTGTAAGCTGTCACATTTAATAAAGGATATTTTCTTTTTATGTGTTTTTGAAGCATTAAAACAGTATTATTCTTCAATTTGGAAGATAGAGGAAATATTATAGAAATATAACTAGAGGAAAAAATATGACTTCATAATCTCCTGACAGTCATTAGATGATGAACATGATTTTGAGAAATATTAATTGTATATCCTCACTGCTAAATGCCTGATTATATTAATTCAAATTATTAAAGCTGAGTAGAGATAATCTTCCCTTAAGCAAAGTTAATAGACAAAAGGAAATAATATGAAGTCCTAAACAGAATTTTTTTTTAAAGGGAGTGGTTATTTATGTGATAAATGTATATTACATTTATTATGTTTGAATTTGTGCTTTGTGAGATTTGACTTGTTTTACTAAACCTTTACATTTACAGGTTTAAAAACTACCTCTAGTTGTGAATAACTATAAGTAAATATTCAATTGTTTTGTCATTATTTTATATATTAAACTAAATAGAAAAATATTCAGCAACAGGGGATTATTTATTAATGCAACATCATTAAAATAATGCAATTAAAATAATGATTAGCCTTTGCAGTACTGCTTTAAATCATTTTAAAGACATTAAAATTCATGTAAACAACAATTTATCAGTATGAGCAAAAGCTTATGACATGGTATTAAGTTTAAAAAGATATAATAAACAATTAATGACAATTAGGTACAGCCATGAGAAATTAAAAATGACTGGAAGGCAAGTGCATTATGTTTCCTTATTGCCATTGTTTCTGTGTTGAGATAAGAAGTAGTAGTTTTCTGTATTATCAAATTTTTTTTTTACAGAAATTACAACTACCATGATAAGCTTCCTTGTGGAAAAAATCTCTGTTCATCTCACTCACTGTTATCTTATAATAAATTTGTATAACTAGATGTATTAGATCAAAGAATGTTTTTGAAACTTACCTAAACCAATTGCTCTACATTTGTACAAATGTACAATTCAACAGGCTATAAATAAGGATGCACCCATTCTAATTTTTAAAAAGAAACTATGGTGACATGAATCATCAATATTTGAGTCTCTTTTCTCCTCTCCAAAGTGGCTCCAAGATACCATGGTATTTTATGATTACTATGGAAAATATGTGAAAAAATTGAGAGCATGAAGTCACATGCTGCTGCTTCTAAGTCTCATAATAACAAGTGCATTTGGAAATGGCCCAACATTTTCTCTGATTAGGAAGCTTTGTCGAGATCCCTAGGAAACAGAGTCCCCACTAGTTTGTGTAGTCAAGGTAAAGAAAGTTCTGACAGCTCTGAGACCACTCTGCAATTACCACCCTTTGAAGACCACTTCTCTTCTCTCTGGGCTATGTAGTTATGTCTTATTTTTCTCACTGTTGAGAAGTGTTCTCATTTTTATTCAGTTTTGTCTGGTTTTCTCATGATAATGTTTAAATATTTTATAAAATTTTAGCTAGGATTTTAGTTAAATCTTTTAATAAACTATAGGATTTTTTTTAAAGGTGATCATAATACGACTACTGCTTTTCTGAGTTATTCTACCAGTTATTCCTCAGAAACTGGCAGAAAACTTCCTTATACGAAATGAGAGGTTCAGCTTTCTTTTTATTTAATGTTTGGATTTCATTGTAAGTTGTAGCAAGTTTGCTTTGGACATTGCTGCCTGAACTCATCTATAATTAAAACACATATAATGTAGATGTTAAGGAGGCATGATGAAGTCTGGAACAAGAATACCTAGATTTGATTCTTTCTCTTTATGCAGCTGTCGTTCCCTCATCTAATGTGAGCATAACAATAGTAACTGCCTCACAGGGATTTTATGAGTTTAAATAAGATAACTATGCATAAAAATTTTAATAATTTATATATATATATATATATATCTCACTGAGAAGGTGCCAAGAACCATTCCATTTATCATCATCACCATCACTATTTTATGGTAGGAAACCTTCATAATAGTAGACCTCAAACCATGGAGAGTGATTTTATTTTTTTTAATTGGATAATTGCTCTTTACAATGTTGTGTTGGTTTCTGCCATCTAATAAAAGAACCAAACATAAGTATACATACATCACCTCCCTCTTGAGCCTCCCTCTCCCCCCAGCCCACCATCCCACCCCTCTAGATTGTCACAGAGCGCCAGGCTGAGCTCCCTGGGTCATACAGCAACTTCCCACCTACTTTACACATAGTAGTGTATATATTCTAATGTTACTTGAGAGTGGTTTTAAATGAAGATTCTTGGGTCCCACTCTCCAAGCTTGTGAGTCAGTATGTGGGGGGTGGGACCCAGGTGTTTCTAACGTAAGTGGTCAACAGACAGCATTGTGAGACATTCTGAACTTCTGATTTGTTTGAGGGGAAAAAATTCAGCTCTCCTATTTTTTTTTTTTAACCATTCAATCACACAAAAGTGGAAACAGCCAGAAAAACTGTTTCAAGAAGGCAACTTATTTGCAAATTGTTCATCCCAGGTTAAAGGTAAGCAACTGGCGATTCCCTTCCAAACAGTACATGTATTGGAGGGTGTTTTGGTTTCCTTCCGTGGAATTTCATGGTTCTGTGACGCCATGAGTGGGTGGTAGATTGGAACAGAAAGTGTGAACCCAAGGCAGTGAACCCATCAGAAAGCACCAGAACAGAGCTCAGGACTGGAACACTGATGCTGCATGGCCTAGGCATATATGCTGGGTTCATCACTTGAGTTCTCTGTGCTAATTTCACTAAGTCTGTAAAATAGGGAACTAATAATATCTAACTTATAGCTTTGTTGTAAAAATTAATAATGGGACTTTGAAATAGTATGACTCAAAGTGCATTTTAATTAATCATCTTCGTCCAGCTGCCTTCCTCCAAAAAAGGTTGGCCGTCATTGATCAAATAAGGTATCCTATCTCTTCCTCTCCCCAGGCAAAGATGCTGCATGTGATACAGAATGCAAATTATAAAAGGAAACATGGAACACTGGTCAAGCAAAATGTATTGCTCTGCCTGCAATTTCCCCTTCTCTACTTCAGATATTAAAAACTAATTCTCTCAGTTATTCATTGCTGGCAGAGATGATTAATTTAATCTTTATAGATAAAGTAAAATGTTTGGACGAAAGGAGCAAATACTCTGCTGAGGCTAATTGTAAGGCACATTCGGGTGAATAATTCATTGTATGCAGTATAATGATATCATAGATGGTTAGCCAAGAACAAACATCAATTCTATAAAGAGAATTAAACTAAAACCAAGTCCATTTGGCAGCAGAGAACGAATATAGTCCTTACGGCCAATATGGATCTTGTTTTCATAAATCATACCAGGACTCAGGAAGATTCCATAATTACCAATTTATGATAACCTATCATGTGTGCCTTTATTTCTCAGTGTAAATTTTCCACATTAAGTAAAACATTTAAAGTCATCCCCTGGTGTTTGGAAATGTATTTGAGTAAGACAGGCAATGGAAAAAAAATATCCCACGCTGCTACTAAGTTTGGTGGCTACAGGCATGTGACAATCTCCTTGAGCTTTCAGTTTCTTACCACAGAAACGGGAAAGCAAACATCAGGTTGTAGCAAGAAAAACATGCTTTATTTAAAGCATCATTTAACGTAATGCTGGTCTCACAGCAAATACTTGATCAGAGAGAAATCTGGAGACAGATCAGCATATATGTGCATATGTATATATAAGTACATGTACATATCACAAATAACATTTCTGTCTATCTATTCTCCTATCAGCCAGCTAGCTTCACATTTACCGTTCAGCCCTGTTCAGTCCTTTTTTCAAGGTATTTTCCTCTCCCTCTACACATTTTATAATCCTCATCAACAAAAATGAAACAGATGGAAAGGTTCTATTTCTCATTAGAAGTTAAAAATGCAAATTATAGCACTTTGGAAACTAGACCTAAACAAAAAACAACATGAGCTGATGTGGCGAAGAGAAATCAGTTCCTTCCTAACCAATACAGTACAATCTTTTTGTAAAATAATGTCTCAAAAGTAAGAGCCATAAATGTGCTGATAACCCAGCCTCTCTTCTCTAAAAGTATATCCAAAGAAACAATCTACTGGAAACAAAAATTTAGTGGCACAGTTAATATCTTCATGTGTATTACACTGTATTGACATACATAAATGTAAAATAGCAAAACTGAAATGAACAAACAGCCCAGAGAAGGTTTGTGTTGCTTTTGACACAAACAACGGAATGTTACAAGCCATTAAAATGGTAATAATATAACAAAAATATGGAAAACATGAAGAACACTTATGACAATGCAAATACAAACGATAAGTGAAAGTGTTACTCGTTCAGTTGTGTCCCACTCTCTACGACTCCACGGACTGTAGCCCACCAGGCTCCTCTGTCTATGGGATTGCCCAGGCAAGATTATTGGAATGGGTAGCCATTTCCTTTTCCAGGAAATCTTCCTGACCCAGGGATTGAACCCAGGTCTCCTGCCTTGCAGGCAAATTCTTTACCATCTGAGCCACCAGGGAAGCCCTTTATGACTGTTTAAACTGTGTATATGTGAAAGGTAAAACAAAAAATTTGAGCTTTCAATAGGTAGAATTATAAGCAATTTTTGCAATCACAACTTTTCAAAATTTTTAAATCTTGGCTTTTTCTTTATGGAAAAACGAATATAAAAGTGTGATCTACTCTGCAAAGTCTTCTCAATGTACAGACAAAACATGCATTTTCTTCTCTTTCTAAAAATAAAATAGTACCATTTAGTTTTAGTGCTTATTCTGATCTTAATCTCCTCCTCAGAAAGCCTCTAAGCCCTTTCAGGACAAAGGTTTGGTAATTTCCACTTTAAAAATATCTTACAACATCTAGTTCAGATTAAGAATTCAGTAAAGATAAGTTGAAGAGAATTGAGAACAAATCCCTGGGTTGGAAATGGCTACCCACTCCAGTATTCTTGCCTGGAGAATTCCATGGTCAGAGGAGCCTGGTGGGCTACAGTCCATAGGGTCACAAAGAATCAGACACGACTGAAGCAACTTGGCACACACACACACGGATGAGTTACAAAAGTATTGCCAATACAATTTGATAAAAATCGATATATTAGTTTGGGAACTGGTTAACCAAACCAAAACGAGCGGTTCCTGAGATAGAATATGGGATGGAAATGCCTCTGGGGCTCGGTTCTCTGGACCCCTCCACGTTCACCTTCCTGTTTCTGCTGAAGTCTGGTTTCACGAGCGCAGCTCCTGCAGCTGTTTTTCCTGTACTACACTCTTCTGGATGTACTTATGTCAATTTTTTCCCAACACCATGGGCAAAATTGATAAACACACACACACTGGAAAGTTTTGAAAACCGAATATTAGACACTGTTTGTATTAGCCAGGATCAAGTTAGGAAAACAGAAAACGCACTAGATATTCTAACAGAGAAAAATGGAATATAGGCAATAAAGAGGAATTGGAGGCGAGCAACTGAATGGACAAATGAACAATGGCCTATTTATATATGACAATATAACTCTTACCATCAACCTCTGATGGCCTATTTATATATGACAATATAACTCTTACCATCAACTTCTGATGGCCTATTTATATATGACAATATAACTCTTACCATCAACCTCTGGTAGCAATCAGCCAAGAGTGATCAGGACTTGACCAACGACTGCCAGCTTCCCCATCTTTTTTTTTTTAACCATCCCTTTTGGGGAGCATAGCCTAGCCTAAGCCAAATGTCCTTCCACAGTCACCCCAGACACCTTGCCTTCAGCTTCTGTATTCCAACAACCTCCAATCAGCGCATGCCCCAAAGCTCCCTTTTTTCCTTCCACTCTAAAGATTTCCCACTCTCCACACTGCCTTTGAGTCTCTGCCAAGTGCAAATGATGATGACTGACTCTTGCTATGTAGAAAGCGCTGAATAATTAGTTTCTGTTTGCTCTTTGTTTGGGGTGTTCTTTATTTCCACAGTGAAATAAAAAGAGGTTACACTGAGGTGATACAAACATTACAAACACTGCAAGCAGTCACTACCCCTTAAGGCTGGAGGGAAAAAAAAAAAAAAAAGGATTTCAGGACCTAGTAGCTCAGACCCTGGGAGAGACCATGTGACTGACGCTAGCACTTTAGTATCTGGGAGATGGTAGGGCTTACCTCAGAGCTGAGACCGTTACCAAGTCCAAGCTAGCTCTCCTCGCCCCAGGACAGTCCGCTGAATCCAAAAGATGAGGTTCTGAGGCAAAGAAAAGACTTTAATCAGGGAGCCGGCAGACCGAGAAGATGGCAGGCAGGCCCCTTGAAATAACTATCGTATCCGGGCCTGGATACCAGGTTCTTTCATAGATCAAAGAGAAAGAAACAATGAGGAGCTGAAGTCAAAAGGCAGAATCGAGAGGGAGAGCCAGTGGGGAAGTAAATGAAAGGGTCTCAGTCTTGCAAACATCGCCACGGGAATGGCCAACCTCTGGAACGGGTGTGTGGATCTCTTCTCTTCCCAGGTGGGCAGGGACAGTCTCTCCTTGAGCTAACCTAGGGCACGTTTAGTTTACAGTCCAGCAGAGGGGCAGGGTCCTCCAGGCAAGTCACTGAATATGGTGATAATCACGAAAGCAACGAACAGCAAGTCAAAGAAACAGTTTCCAGCAGAGGTTGGAATTGGCTTCCTCCTTGCAACAAGCCTTCTGGGGAAAGGATGTTGTGGCTCCAGCGCTCACACACCTGAGAGGGTGCAGTGAGGCTGGTTCTGGAAGCGCCAAAGGATACAGACTGAAGCCAGAGCCTGTGCTGTCTCTCCATTAGTTGAACAAAGGCACTTTAGTTTATAGTCAAGCAGATTAGTTTACAGTCTAACAAAGTCTGACAAAGGATAGAGACTGAAGCCAGTGCCTTTACTGCAGTGAAGGTCTTAGTCAGGCAGATGGTTACAGAAACAGCAAAAGGGCTCCGAGGACAAGAATAGCATGCAAAGAGGAAGGAGCGTGTCCCGGGCTCATTCTGGCAATACCAAACTGACAAGGGAAAACGTGCTTTGTAGCATCCAGGCATCAGCTTAGCAAAGCAGGGTATAGAAGGGCAACAAAGGAGACAATCACTTAGTAATTAACATAGCCTGTGTGAGTCACTCAGTCACGTCTGACTCTTTGTGACTCCATGGGCTATAGTCCACCAGGCTCCTCTGTCCATGGGATTTCCCAGACAAGAATACTGGAGTGGGTTGCCATTTCCTTCTCCAGGGCATCTTCCTGATCCAGGGATCAAACCCGGGTCTCCTGGATTGCAGGCAATCTCTTTACCATCTGAGCCACCAGGGAAGTAATTAACATACTTCCATCTAAAAGAATTTTAACCACCCAAAGCCCACTGTTTTGCTTTCTCCCCCCATTTTTTTTTTTTTTCTCATAGCTTCCTGGGTCATCTTTATTTTCTCCAACTTCACAATAAACCTTTGCTTACTCTATATCCTTCTAAACCATGTCCTGGGAGACTCACCTCTTGCATCCTAAATCAGCCAGTGGCAGTATTTCACTGTACAAAAAGCCTTTGGCTCTATGGGAAACTTAACCACTCCCTTGGGAGACAGAAACAGCTGCCACCACTAGGGATTTCTAAAAGGCTGTTTGTCCTTGTTGACCTTGTTATGCATGTTTCCATGATATCTGTGCATATGTGCTGGCAGATGCTAGGGTGACTGCAAAGGTGATGTTTCTAGAAGGAGGTGGGCATCTTGCTGCATCTCACAATGGGAAAAGGCATGTTGACAAAGCTAAGTGCCAGAAGATTCGGTGGCTAGGGAAGCTGAAGGTAGGCAGACACAGAGAATGAAGTCAAGGTCCCAGAAATTTGGAGATTCCTTACCTACAGAAGAAAGTTGTCTTCTATTTACTTTTTTAACTAATACAATTTCCAGAAGTAACATATGTTCATTGTAAACAACAAAACACTATGTTACTGAGTGAAGAAATAAAAAATCCTTCCTCATCCTCTGCTATGTACCTCTGCCTGCTATGCCCACTCTTCACTGCTTACTGCGCAATCTCTCTGACTTTATCTGTGGTCCCCTCCCATACTGACTATGGGTTTGGCCACATGACTTGCATGCCACTGCTGCTTGCTGCTGCTGCTGCTGCTAAGTCGCTTCAGTCGTGTCCGACTCTGTGTGACCCCATAGACGGCAGCCCACCAGGCTACCCCATCCCTAGAATTCTCCAGGCAAGAATACTGGAGAGGGTTGCCATTTCCTTCTCCAATGCATGAAAGTGAAAAGTGAAAATGAAGTCGCTCAGTCGTGCCGGACTCTTCGCGACACCGTGGACTGCAGCCTACCGAGCTCCTTCATCCATGGGATTTTCCAGGCAAGAGTACTGGAGTGGGGTGCCATTGCCTTCTCCACTTGCCACTGAGATAATAGCAAATCTGACACGAGTAGGAAATTGACAAAGACTTCTGCAGTTACATTTGTCTCTCTTCCTGGACACCCTAACTATCCCTGCCATTCTAGAAGTTACCCTGACATGAGCGTAAGCTCATTCTAGATGGTTTGTCTTCAGCTGAGTGAGAACAGCTTCCAAACTAACTCACCGAATCATGAGAACTATCAAATGTTTTGAGGAACTGAGCTTTGAAATGGTTGGTTGCAAAGTAAAAGTTAGCTCATAGAGTTCAGTCAGTCAGTTCAGTCGTGTTTGACTCTTTGCAATCCCATGGACCCCAGCATGCCAGGCTTCCCTGTCCATCACCACCTCCTGGATCTTGCTCAAACTCATGCCCATCGAGTCGGTGGTACCATCCAAGCATCACATCCTCTGTCATCCCCTTCTCCTCCTGCCTTCACTCTTTCCCAGCATCAGGGTCTTTTCCAATGAGTTAGTTCTTCACATCAAGTGGCCAAAGTATTGGAGCTTCAGCTTCAGCATCAGTCCTTCCAGTGAATATTCAGGACTGATTTCCTTTAAGATAGACTGATTGGATCTCCTTGCAGTCCAAGGGACTCTCAAGAGTCTCCTCCAACACCACAGTTCAGAAGCATCAATTCTTCGGCACTCAGCTTTCTTTATAATCCAACTCTCACATCCATACATGACTACTAGAAAAATCATAGCTTTGACTAGACAGATCTTTGTTGGCAAAGTAATGTCTCTGCTTTTTAATATGCTGTCTAGTTTGGTCATAGCTTTTCTTCCAAGGAGCAGGTGTCTTTTAATTTAATGGCTGCAATCACCATCTGCAGTGATTTTGGAGCCCAAGAATATAAAGTCTGACACTGTTTCCACTGTTTCCCCATCTATTTCCCATGAAGTGATGGGACCAGATGCCATGATCTTAGTTTTCTGAATGTTGAGTTTTAAGCCAGCTTTGTCACTCTCCTCTTCCAGTTTCATCAAGAGGCAATTCAGTTCCTCTTCATTTTCTACCACAAGGGTGGTGTCTTCTCCATATCTGAGGATAATGATATTTCTCCTGGCAAACTTGATTCCAGCTTGTGTTTCATCCAGCCTAGCATTTTGCAAGATATACTCTGCATGTAAGTTAAATAAGCAGCCTGACAGTATGCAGCCTTAACATACTCCTTTCCCAATTTTGAACTGGTCTGTTGTTCCATGTCTGGTTCTAACTGTTGCTTCTTGACCTGCATACACTTTTCGCAGGAGGCAATTAAAGTGGTCTGGTATTCCCATCTCTTTAAGAATCCTAATATTAAACTACTCTTGCATTTCTGAGATAAATGCTACTTAATCATTCTGTATTATTTTCCAGTACATTGCTGTGATCTGTTAGTGGTATTTTATTTGAGATATTGCACCTGTGTTCACAAATTCAATCATTCAGTAGTATTATTTTCTTATTCTCTCCTTATATACATTTGATAAAAATAAAGATTGATACTAACTCCTTTATCCTTAATAGTCTAAAATTTGCAAATGATACCTCGGTAGAAGGTATTATGTTTGTATGTGTCTGTTTACATGGGTGTGTTTTGTTCTGCCAATGGCATAGCTATACAAACTCAGCCAAATCTTCTCATTTATCATCTATAGATGATCATCTATCATCTATCAATCTATCATCTATCATCTATCATCTATCAATCATATTTATCTATATAGCTACCATTGCCTCCTCTGAGTAAATTCTATTCTCACAACCAGAAGCAGTTGCTGAAATTCCTAGTTCTGTCTTCAGTTCAGTTCAGTTCAGTCGTTCGGTCACGTCCGACTCTTTGCGACCCCATGAATCGCAGCACGCCAGGCCTCCTTGTCTATCACCAACTCCTGGAGTTCACTCAGACTCACGTCCATTGAGTCAGTGATGCCATCCAGCCATCTCATCCTCGGTCGTCCCCTTCTCCTCCTGCCCCCAATTCCTCCCAGCATCAGAGTCTTTTCCAATGAGTCAACTCTTCACATGAGGTGGCCAAAGTACTGGAGTTTCAGCTTTAGCATCATTCCTTCCAAAGAAATCCCAGGGTTGATCTCCTTCAGAATGGACTGGTTGGATCTCCTTGCAGTCCAAGGGACTCTCAAGAGTCTTCTCCAACACCACAGTTCAAACCCATCAGTTCTTCAGCTGTCAGCCTTCTTCACAGTCCAACTCTCACATCCATACATGACCACAGGAAAAACCATAGCCTTGACTAGACGGACCTTTGTCAGCAAAGTAACGTCTCTGCTTTTGAATATGCTGTCTAGGTTGGTCATAACTTTTCTTCCAAGGAGTAAGCGTCTTTTAATTTCATGGCTGCAGTCACCATCTGCAGTGATTTTGGAGCCCCCCCCAAAAATAAAGTCTGACACTGTTTCCACTGTTTCCCCATCTATTCTGTCTTCAATGCCTCTCAATTTCTTTTTACATCTTTGTCAGCTTTTTGAGGTAAAATTTGATAATGATAGTGAATACTTACAAGGCTCTTTCTGTCTAAGCACTGTTCTTGGTACTTTACGTGGATTAACTTGATTTATTCTTTATAACCACCCACTTCTGGTTAGAAAATGTACACAGGGAATTGGCCTAGCACGTACTGGAATACCAAGAAAGCAAAATGAGAACACTGAGGTACCTAGAGGTACATGGAAGGAAGCGCCGCAGCACATGGCTACCATCCCTATGTCTCGGGAATGTAGGAAGACTGTCAGAACTGAGAAACTCTGTAGAACTGAGGTACAGAACTCTGAGCAGGGAGCGCCATCTAAGTCACAAAAGGAGAGGAGGGGTCTTGGAAATGAGACGGGCTCACTGTGCCAGTACAGTGTGGAGACGGGAGGAGCCTGTTCTGGGGGCGCCAGCAGAATCTGGTGTCAGGAACGACAGGCGGACAGAACATTCCTACCACTGCCTCCCGCCTCTAAGCTGTGCTTTTGTGACCTCTATTGACATGACTTTACAGGAAATGAATGGAAGAAGGAAAGTAAAGTTTGTGATGCCCTAGCCTCTAGCTTCACAAAGAAGAGCATTATAGGATATATTTGGGGTTTAAAGAAGAAAAAAAAAAAAAGAGAGAGCTTAATGAGCACAAATTTTAAAAAATATTTTTTTCCAATGTCACAACAGCTTGCAGTACACACCTGGTATTCAAAGTTAATCAGTCTGTTTCCAGAGTCTGTGTTCTCAACCATCGTACAATGCTGCCTCTCTGGCTATAACATTCTAGAATATACTTTGATTTTGTATGGCAGGTTGCTAGCTTCTCTTGAATTGTGTCTTCCTATTCATCGCAGCTACTGAGTTTTATTTTAAACAGTTGATGACAGTTTTATTTGAAATTTCTAAAAAGTTTATTATAGTAAGAACACTTAACAAGCAGCTTACCCTCTTAAAATTTTAAATGTACAGCCCAGTGATGTTAACTATAGGCACAGTACTGTACAGTAGGTCTCTAGAAATGATCTCGTCTAACTGAAACTTTATACCCGTTAAATGGCAACTCCCTATTTCCTCTTTCCCCAGCCCCTGCAATCACCACTCTATACTCCCCTTCTCTGAGCATGACTGTTTTAGATGACTAATATAAGTAAAGTCATGAAATATTTGTGCTTCTATGACTGGTTTATTTTGCTTAGCATAATGTCCTTAAGTTTCATTCATGTCATTGGATATGGCAGAATTTCTTCTCTTTAAAGTCGGCATAATATTCCATTTTGTACATAAACAACCTTTTCTCTTCTATCATCCATCAGTGAGAATTTAAGGGGTTTCCACATCTTAGCTATTTCTAAAAGTGTCACAGTGAACATGAGGGTCCTAACACATCTTGGAGATCCTGCTTTCAGTTCTTTTGGATAGACACTCAGAAGTGAGGTCAGTGGATCCTGTGGTAATTCTATTTTTAATTTTTTCAGGCTCTTGCATATTCTTATCCACTGCAGCTGGACCAGTTTCCAGTCTCATCAATAGTGTGCACAGTGATGGACATGGTGGGGGAGGGGGGGAGTGGGACGGATGGAGCAAGTAGTATCAACATAGATGTATATCAGGTGTAAGATGGGCAGCTGGTGAGAATGTAGCACCGGGGGCCCAGTCTGGGGCTCTGTGGTGACCTGGAGGAATGGGATGGGTAGAGGAGACAGAGGCTGGGAAGGGACAGGATGTATGTATAATTATGTCTGGTTTGCATTGTTGTATGACAGAAACCATAAAGATTAAAGATGAAGAAATTAAAGATTTTTAAAATTAAAGGTTAAAAAATATATTTAAATTTTAAAAAATGGAAAAAATAGTGTGCAGGGTTCTGAACTTTTCACATCCTGATGATGTGTTTCAATTTCCGTCACATATTAGGCTAAGTTTAAATGGGCCAAATATTTTCTTATATGTCTGCAGATATAAATTATACTTCCTCTAAACTTTCTATGATGCTTACTGTCCTAAGTTTGTATTCTCAAGATTGAATTAATCATTTTTTCTTGAGAAACAAAGCATTGAATCCCTCAAATGATTGGTAACGTCGGTGTGCTGTCATCTTTGTAGCTGAAATGACTCACTTACAGGGGAATGCTCACTTACAGGGGAAGGCAAGATGAACTGCTGTGCCCTGTGCCCTGGCAGCTTTAATTCGGAGCAGACGGGCCTGGGCTATGCCCCTTGCGCAGTGTGGTAGCCTTCAATGCTCCCCTGCTTCTTTGGCCCCAAGTTTTCATTGCAAAGCCCCCTATCCTGCCCAGGGCTGACATTCCTATGCTGCTCTCTGGACTCAGAAGGTGGGATATGCAGCTCATAACCTGCTTGGTTCTCCTTTCTGATTAGCCCATTTGGTTAGTCCTAGGAAATGTCTTGGAGAAGGCAATGGCACCCCACTCCAGTACTCTTGCCTGGAAAATCCTACGAACGAAGCAGCCTGGTAGGCTGCAAGTCCATGGGGTCGCTAAGAGTCAGACACAACTGAGCGACTTCCCTTTCACTTTTCACTTTCATGCATTGGAGAAGGAAATGGCAACCCACTCCAGTATTCTTGCCTGGAGAATCCCAGAGACGGGGGAGCCTGATGGGCTGCCGTCTATGGGGTCGCACAGAGCTGGACACGACTGAAGTGACTTAGCAGTAGCAGGAAATGTCTAGATCCCATTGGGCTTCCCAGAAGTTCATTTTGGTTTTCTGTAATATTTTATGGAAAAATCCAAATGAATTTTTTGCCCAATGCAATAATATCCACTAGACTTGGCTATGAAGCTCCCTTGTTACTGCTTCTAACTTCTCAAAAAGAAAAACACTCTGCATGTTTTGGGAACTTTTTTTCATTATAATTTAATTTCTCTCACTTCCCATCTTTCAAGACTTTCTCATACATTCGGGTCCATTGAAAGTTCTGCTTATTGATCTACATGCAGGTTGTGAATTTTAAAAAGAAAATATACTATCATTTCTAGACATTTGGTGCAGTATGGGAAAGCTAAGTCTTCTATTTAGGTTATAAATAGTCTGTATTTTTAAATGCAAAAATAAGATTCTGCTACTCATTATGTTTTACAATTTTGTTTGTTTGTTTGTTTCAATAAAACACAGACACATTTTCATGAAAGTAGGTATATGTTATTTGAAGGCTGAAGTAGTGTTCTTGACAAATACACCACATAGACGTCCCCCATTGGTGTCCATTTTAGTTTGTTTCAGTTTTTACTATTACAAGCAATCCCACAATAAGCTTCCTCGTGCACTTTTGAAATTATTTCTATAGAATCGATTTTTGAATGTTGATTTGTAATATCAAAAGAGACGTTCATGGGATGTGGCTTTCAAAGAAGTAGATTTCTTCTCTACATTTTTGTTAATACTCAACTGCATTAGCTCAGAATTCGCTTGCGCTGCCTATTTCATTCCAGGAAGTGAAGTGGCCAGGCCCATCATCTGTAAGTATCCCCAATGAGTCAGGGAAATAGCATCAGGACAGAGGAGATTATTCAAAAGCATCACTCACTTATTCCCAGAATGTTAGAAATGGGGTTACGATATCTGTTGATAAATAAATGAAGATTTTTTTTTTTCTTCACTAAAATGTTTACTTGGCAGTATGCAGAAAATACCATGCCCAGAAGTCAAATAAACAATTTCTAAAAATCCTCAGAAAACTTTACATGCTCCAAGGAACATTTAATCCTTTTCAACAAAGAGTTCTTTCCTTCACATCCTAAATCTCTCTTCTCAATAGAGGCAAATCTCAACATCTATCTTCATTCCACTTTTAAACATCTTTTGAGTTCTGGACTTCTTTCCAACCATTAGCACTTCCAAGTTCCTTTACTTTCTTTTATCCTCAAGTTTAAACTCCAAAATGCCTATGTCAGAACAAACAGCTGGTAGGCCTACCAGAATAATCCTAGGTAAAAACATCATTAATATACAATAAGCTGATTCATAGCAAATAACCAAAATATCACTAAAATTTACCAGAAGTGTGGTTTCTGTGTGAGATTTGCTATTTTCCTTAAAAACTATTAGAAAGCAACGATGAAACATAAAGAAATGAAAAGATAAGGGGGGAAAAAAATCACCGTGGCCAACTTTATTTTCCAAAAATGTCCATAGCCATGTTTCTAGTCCCAGAATTTCAGAACCTTGACATTTCTCTTCCTTCAAAACGGAGAGTCTAATTTTCACCCCCGAGGTAGGTCAGCCTCTGGGACTACCTGGCCCACAGAGTGCAGAAGAAGAGACGCTGTCTGACATGTGAGGCCAGGACACAAAAGTTGATACAACTGTCATCTGGCACTTTCTCTCTGGAGACCCCCGTGTTTGGATCCCAGCCACCATATTTTGAGGAGTATCAGCCCACATGGGGAGGCCACGTTTAGTCATCTGGCTGACCAGCCTAGCTCAAGTAGCAGCTGGTAGCCATTAGTATCAGGTATGCAAGTGAGCAGCCTTCAGATGATGTTAGCCTCAGCCTTCCTAGTGTCTTCAGATGACGCTTCCGACAACGTGGGTCAGAAGCAATCCATTCTTCTTGCGCGCTGTTCAAATTCCTGACACGTAGAGTTACTGAATTAAGTCTTATGAACCCTGCTGTGTCCCTAGCCCAGCTGAGGCTCTCTGCCTTGATGCCTTGATGGTGTGTCGGTGGGAGGAGGGGGTGTCTGTTTTCATTCGGATTCTAGTAGGCAAATATTCAAACCAAAGCTGAGATTGACACAGTACAAGCTTTATTCAGTGGCCAGTGAATAGAGAAGTGGAAACTAAGTTCACTGATCAGCTTCTTGCCCACCTGGTGGTGGTGATTTAGTTGTTCAGTCGTGTCTGACTCTTTGCAACCCCATGCACTGGAGCCCACCAGGCTCCTCTGTCCATGGGATTTCCCAGGCAAGAATACTGGAATGGGTTGCCACTTCCTCCTCCAGGGGATTTTTCCAACCCAGGGATTGAACCTGGGTCTCCTGCACTGCAGGCGGATTCTTTACTGACTGAGCCACCAGGGAAACACACCTGGTGAGAGTGAATTAACTTTTAAGAGTAAAGACAAAAGGAGGAGGAATGAGACTAATGATGGGGAAGCATATGTATTAGTCTATGGGGAAAGGGCAGAGCTTTTTCTGACAGAGTAGGAGGACACCCCCTTTTATCCTTTTTTGGTCCTTCTGTTTGGGTGTTTCATTTAATATGCTAATATAGGCAAATCAATACATATTAAGACTTAGGGTCTGTTGGAGGTCAGAGTCATGCCTTATAATTCCTAGCTGGTTCCATCTGTGTTTTGTTTGTAGCTTCCTTTCTTAGCTCTGGAAGCTTTAACTTAAAGATTTGTGTTAATTCCTGCTGAAGGTAGGAAGTTGGCTAGTTTTGAGCAAGGATACTCCTGCTAAAGGTGGAGGTTATATGTAAAGTAGACAGCCAGTGGGAATATGGTGTATGGTGCAGGGAGCTCAGCTCAGGGCCATGTGACAACTTAGAGGGGTCAGATGGGGTGGGAGGTGGGAGGGAGGTTCAGGAGGGAGAAGACATAAGAATACCTATAGCTGATTCATGTCGATGTATAGCATAAACAAATGCAATATTGTAAACCAATTATCCTCCAATTAAAAATAAATAAATTAAAAACAAACAGAAGGGGGGGTTGATGGTTTTTGAGCAGAGACCTGAAGCAACTGGCTACAATAGGGAATCTTTAGTAAATGGTTGCTTGTCACTAAATTATTGTTTTCCATCAGAGGACAGACAGAATGAAAACCACAATCACAGAAAACTAATCAAACTGGTCACATGGACCACAGCTTTGTCTAACTCGATGAAACTGTAAGTCATGCCATGGAGAGCCACCCAAGAAGGACAGGTCTTGATGGTGAGTTCTAAAAAAAATGTGGTCCACTGGAAAAGGGAATGGCAAACCACTTCAGTATTCTTGCCTTGAGAACCCCATAAACAGTATGAAAAGACAAAAAGATATGACACTGAAAGATGAATGCCCCAGGTCAGTAGGTACCCAATATGCTACTGAGAAGAATGGAGAAATAACTCCAGAAAGAATGAAGGGATGTGGCCAAAGCAAAAACAACGCCCAGTTGTGGATGTGACTGGTGATGGAAGTAAAGTCCCATGCTGGAAAGAACAATATTGCATGGAAATCTGAAAAGTTAGGTCCATGAATCAAGGCAAATTGGAAGTAGTCAAAAGGAGATGGAAAGAGTGAACACTGACATTTTAGGAATCAGTGAACTAAAATGGACTGGAATGGGCGAATTTAACTCAGATGACCATTATATGGCAAACCACTCCAGTGTTCTTGCCTGGAGAATCCCAGGGATGGGGGAGCCTGGTGGGCTGCCGTCTATGGGGTCACACAGAGTCTGATACAACTGAAGTGACTTAGCAGCAGCAGTGGGCAGGAATCCCTTAGAAGAAATGGAGTAGCCCTCATAGTCAACAAGAATCTGAAACACAGTACTTGGATGCAATCTCAAAAATGACAGAATGATCTCTGTTCATTTCCAAGGCAAGCCATTCAATATCACAGTAATCCAAGTCTATGCCCCAACCAGTAATGCTGAAGAGGCTGAAGTTGAACGGTTCTATGAAGACCTACCAGACCTTCTAGAACTAACACCCAAAAAGATGTCCTTTTCATTATGGGGGACTTGAATGCAAAAGTAGGAAGTCAAGAAACACCTGGAGTAACAGGCAAATTTGGCCTTGGAGTACAAAATAAAGCAGGACAAAGGCTAACAGAGTTTTGCCTGAGAATGCACTGGTCATAGCAAACACCCAAACACAGGAGAAGACTCTACACATGGACATCACCACATGGTCAACACCGAAATCAGATTGATTATACTCTTTGCAGCCAAAAATGGAGAAACTCTAAACAGTCAGCAAAAATAAGACCAGGAGCTGACTGTGGCTCAGATCATGAACTCCTTATTGCCAAATTCAGACTGAAATTGAAGAAAGTAGGGAAAACTACTAGACTATTCAGGTATTACTTAAATCAAGTCCCTTATGATTATAGGGGAATTAACAGATAGATTTAAGGGATTAGATCTGATAGACAGAGTGCCTGAAGAACTATCGATGGAGGTTCATGACATTGTACAGGAGGCAGTGATCAAGACCATCCCCAAGAAAAAGAAATGCAAAAAGGCAAAATGGTTGTTTGAGAAGGCCTTGCAAATAGCTAAAGGCAAATAAAGAGAAGCTAAAGGCAAAGGAGAAGAGGAAAGATATACCCATTTGAATGCAGACTTCCAAAGAATACCAAGGAGAGATTAAAAAAAAAAAAAGCTTTCCTCAGTGATCAGTGCAAAGAAATAGAGGAAAAGAATAGAATAGGAAAGACTAGAGATCTCTTCAAGAAAATTAGAGATACCAAGGGAATATTTCATGCAAAGATGGACACAATAAAGGGCAGAAATGGTATGGACCTAACAGAAGCAGAAGATATTAAGAAGAGGTGGCAAGATTCAAAGAAGAACTGTACAAAAAAGATCTTAATGACACAGACAACCACAGTGGTGTGATCACCGACCGAGAGCCAGACATCCTGGGATGTGAAGTCAAGTGGGCCTTAGGAAGCATCACTACGGACAAAGCTAGTGGAGGTGATGGAATTCCAGTTGAGCTATTTCAAATCCTAAAACATGACGCTGTGAAAGTGCTGCACTCAATATGCCAGCAAATTTGGAAAACTCAGCAGTGGTCACAGGACTGGAAAAAGTCAGTTTTCATTCCAATGCCAAAGAATGTTCAAACTACCACACAATTGCACTTATCTCACGTGCTAGTAATGATCAAAATTCTCGAAGCCAGGCTTCAATAGTACATGAATGATGAACTTCCAGATGTTCAAGCTGGATTTAGAAAAGGCAGAGGAAACAGAGATCACATTGCCAACATCTGTTGGATCATTGAAAAAGCAAGAGAGTTCCAGAAAAACATCTACTTCTGCTTTATTGATTATGCCAAAACCTTTGACTGTGTGGATCACAATAAACTGGAAAATTCTGAAAGAGATGGGTATACCAGACCACCTGATCTGCCTCCTGAGAAATCTGCATTCAGATCAAGAAGCAACAGTTAGAAGTGTTATTAAACAACAGACTGGTTCCAAATGAGGAAAGGAGTATGTCAAGGCTGTATATTGTCACCCTGCTTATTTAACTTATATGCAGAGTACATCATGCGAAATGCCAGGCTGAATGAAGCACAAGCTGGAATCAAGCTTGCCAGGAGAAATATCAATAACCTCAGATACGCAGATGACACCACCTTTATGGGAGAAAGAGAAGAAGAACTAAAGAGCCTCTTGATGAAAGTGAAAGAGCAAAGTGAAAAAGTTGACTTAAAGCTCAACAGTCATAAAACTAAGATTATGGCATTGGGTCCCATCACTTCACAGCAAATAGATGGGGAAAGAATGGAAACAGTGAGAGACTTTATTTTCTTGGGCTCCAAAATCACTGCAGATGGTAATTGCAGCCATGAAATTAAAAGACATTTACTCCTTGAAAGAAAAGCTATGACCAACCTAGACAGCATTTTAAAAAGCAGAGATATTACTTTGCCAACAAAGGTCTGTCTAGTCAAAGCTATGGTTTTTCCAGTGGTCATGTATAGATGTGAGAGTTGTAATATAAAGAAGGCTGAGCACAAGAAGAATTGAACTGTGGTGTTGGAGAAAAGACTCTTCAGAGTCCCTTGGATTGCAAGGAGATCCAACCAGTCCATCCTAAAGGAAATCATACCTGAATATTCACTGGAAGGAGTGATGCTGAAGCTGATACTCCAATACTTTTGCCACCTGATGGGAAGAATTGACTCTGAGAAAGACCCTGATGCTGGGAAAGATTGAAGGTGGGAGGAGAAGGAGATGACAAAGGATGAAATGGTTGGATGGCATCATTGACTCGATGGACATGAGTTTGATTAAGCTCCAGGACTTAGTGATGGACAGGGAAACCTGGTGTGCTGCAGTCCATGGGGTCACAAAGAGTCAGGCATGACTGAGCAACTGAACCAAACTGAACTGTCACGAAATTTGGTTGCAGTCTCCTATGCAGTAATAATAAGAAAACCACCCTCACCTTTAGAAAAATGGGAAACTTGCCTTGCGTTAATGAAATAGCTACTAGAGAATTTATGTATAAAATGTTAGATGTGAAAAGGGCTGGACACATACTTTTGCATCACCAATGGTAGTTCTAGTATACAATCAAGTTTCTTACTAGATGTAAGGAACAGTATTGATGAATCTTAAAAAGTTAAGATCTTTTTCTGTCCTTGAACATTTTCTCTGGTCTATAGTCGGAAATGCTTAAAATTGCAATACATTTCCCTAATATTTAGTTGAACATTGCCCTTCCTATGTTTTAAGGCATTATCTCTAAGGTTCCTATTTAATGACTTAATAATTTGTCTGTCTTGACTCTCCCGTTATAGGAGATACACTCTTTGTTGAGATTCATTTCTCTTCTTGGCACCTACATTTCCTCACTGTTAGGCTTGGTAGAGTTGGATAAGAATTAATAATTTATTCATTTAGAAGAAATTGATAAGTTTATTATTTGGCAAATATATCTCAGAATGCCTTAGGCTCATCTCTTAATGATTCTTTCTCCTTTAGCTTATGAAAAAAGTGGTAAGGGCTCTGCCCACGTCACTTATTAGAGGTCAGGCCTGCAAAGAGAAATCAGTTTGGCTAAGATCTGGCTCTGTTTTCAGTTTTACTGGGCAAGGCTCTTTCCTTAAACTAAAAGCTTGATGTAGCAGCTAATAAGAAATTCCCTCTTTCTGATGTGCAAAGTAGTTACACATTTGAGGATGCGGTTTATATTCACTCAAAGATTAAAGCCTGCATTCATTTATGGTGTCTCCAAGTGTATTTTGGTAATGAAATTTAGTACTTAAAAAATTTACACTGCAGCTAGTCCTAACACAATTACTATCTGACTATGTTTATAACCCTGCCATACCATTTATGAATAAAATAATGAAATTTCACAGAGGATTAATTTAATGTCCTCAGGAATTTTCTATATCTGTTTTTTCCTTTAATGACCCAAAGTGACTATGTGGAGGAGGGGAAAAGACACAGGGAAACCAGAGTCTATCCCATTGCCGAGATTAGATCCAAAGCAGTTAAGAGACGTTCCTTTTCCAGTTTTCTCTGATGGAAAACTCTCCCGATGTTGGTCCTTTATTTCTGCAGGTGAGGCATAGGTAATGGGATGCTGCTGCTGCTGATTTTGAAGGTGAATATATTAGACAGGTGCTATTAAGATCAAATAATAATTTAAATTTAGTTGGATTAAATAGCCTAGTGTTACAGTTAAGTCACTATGCAATAGACAAAAACTGCCAAAATGAGAAATACGGACCATTGGTATTCTACTCATCCTGTCTTAAAAACCAGACGTGTTTACTACTACCAGCTACTTTATTTATGGTCTGGTGGTATATGTGTGTATACATATGCAGTTGATAAAGTGAAACAAGGGCCAGAGAAGTAGGTCCTCTGAAAGAAATTGCATAAAAATAGGAAAGTCTTTTCACCTGGGGTTATTGATAACCTTCTTTCCTGTGCACCTCAGGATGTTTCCTTTAGACAGTTGTGGAGCTGAATGCGGGGGACAGAGCCCACCCACAGCAACCTGTCACACTGCTTCTCCTGCCCCTGTAGAAGCAGACCATTACACCCTTCTCGTCTTTACCAATCCTCCTTTTTGGCAGTTTTTAATGTTTCTCCTGCAGCCATGACGCAGTCATGTACATGGGAGAATCTCTGAACATTGCTAGAACATCTTCATTTACTATGAGCTAAAATATAAGCAGCCGAAGTGTATACAAGTGCTCATCTGAAATGCATTTTTGGTTTTAACTAGGTTTCTCTGACACTGGGTTGAGTTTCATATTCTAGCCATGGAAGGAATTTTCCAGGTATATTTATTAGGCAGTTACTCTTTTGCTTTCTAGTCATTGTTTAGAAGTTTTGAAGTGGCTGTAATTTTTTTTTCTTTATCTTTATGCACCACTACAAACGACCCTCCATCCAGTCGATGCTTAACTGTGATCTATGATGTGTGACCGAATCTCAGGATAAAATTATCTATTCTTGCAAGAAATACGTGCATGCAGATTTTGGAGATAGTTTGTATTTCCAAAGTAACAGATCTTTTTCTTTTAAAGAACTCAGGGTATTATTATTAGACCATTCACCAGGGCAAGTCTTTCTGTGACTTTTTCCTTTAATAGCAATAACCACGATTAGTACTAGTATCATCACATTTTCGGGGATACCTATTGGTTGTCAGACACTGCTCTAGATGGTGAACACATGGTATCATTTTAATCCCTGTGAAGCAGAGATTAGACCTCTCTTATACCTGGAAAAACCAGAGTCACATGTACAGTGGAAACAGAAAAATTATGGATGTCAAATTTGAACTCACTCTGCCACTTCAGAGCTATATTATGATTGTGTAATTTACAAAGGTCCGTCTAGTTAAGGCTATGGTTTTTGCAGAAGGCATGCGTGGATGTGAGAGTTGGACTATAAACAAAGCTGAGTGCTGAAGAATTGATGGTTTTGAACTGTGTTATTGGTGAAGACTCTTGAGAGTCCCTTGGACTGCAAGGAGATCCAACCAGTCCATCCTAAATGAAATCAGTCCTGAATGTTCATTGGAAGGACTGATGTTGAAGCTGAAACTCCAATCCTTTGGTCACCTGATGAGAAGAGCTGACTCATTTGAAAAGACCCTGATGCTGGGAAAGATTGAAGGCAGGAGGAGAAGGGGACAACAGAGGATGAGATGGTTGGATGACATCACTGACTCAATTGCTTGACATGAGTCTAAGTAAAGTCTGGGAGTTGGTGATGGACAGGGAGGCCTGGTGTGCTGCAGTCCATAGGATCAGACATGACTGAAGGACTGAACTGAACTAAACTGCTATTACCCCTACTGTCTTTTTGCCTCAGGCCACAGAGAGGGAACACAGCCCCACCTATCAGTAGAAAATTGGATTAAAGGTTTACTGAGTATGACCAGTTTCCCCTACAGCCAGTCCTTCCCATCAGGAAGCTTGCACTTTATCCCCATCCATCAGATGGCAGAGAGAATGAGAACCACAGTCACAGAAAACTAACCATACTGATCACATGGACCACAACCTTATCTAACTCAATGAAACTATGAGCCATGCCACGTAGGGTCACCCAAGACTGACAGGGTCATGATGGAGAGTTCTGACAAAATGTGGTCCACTGGAGAAGGGCCTGGGGCAAACCACTTCAGCATTATTGTCTTCAGAACCCCATGAACAGTATGAAAATGCAAAAATAAATAAATAAATAAATAAACGATTAAGTCAATTGGGTGAACTTTAACTTCTAAATTTTTTTTCCATTGAATTTTAATAGCAAGGTCATTTGCACTGATATTCTGTATCTTCTAATTAACCAAGAAATGAGTTTTGTGTGTGTTTTTATATTTGTATTTACAGTCTAAACTGTCTAAAAATGTGATTTTTATCCTTACTTTAAGCTCTCTAGAAATTATGACTAAATCTATAGCTAATGGAGAATTTTGTTCATTCTCTGATTGAAGAAAACCTAAGCGTTAACTGGATGGAGGTTGACATTAAGTCACCGTGTCTCTTGGCATCTTTCCTTTTCAAATGAAGTGCTGTTAGCTTTTTCACTGACACTTTGAAACCAAGACATTTAACTGACATTAATCCAAGACAGAGTGTGTCAGGCTTATGCACTTGGAACTTTTCAGTCTTTCCAATGAAAAGACAATATGCCTATCCAGCCTTCCAAAATGAATGCCTGCAGTGGAAGATAGCAGTCTAGATCTGCAATGTTTATTGGTTAGATTTTATAACTCTCATGTGGCCCAGGATATGAGGAATCTTTGAAACTTCCTCCAGGCAGAAGCTTATGCAATGCATGTCACTTCTGTTTGCCCACAAGAACTTCCTAACCTTCAAATTTGGCAGGTCTCTATGACATCCTGTGTCCAGAAAGCGTGGGCTGTGCATTGATATGTCATAAAAAGCTTGCACTACCAAGGACTTTTCCCTTTTCATCTTCTGTTCTTGGACAATCATAGTAATCCACGGAGACCATTATTTTGTGTTCAGGGTGTCTTTTATTCTGAACTCTTCAAAGTGAAACTATCATTAAACTTGAGTGACAATCATTGTTTGCCTCCAAAACCCAAGTGAGCAGAGACGTAGTGGCTGTCTAAATGGCAAAGGGCTTGACCACTGACAGAATGCTGAACCTGGCTTCCAAACATATCCCTTGTCAGGAGGACAATGACACGGGGCAAGATTTTGTACTAGAGAGATTCAGTAGGAGAGAGGTGTTCTCTAACTGTGTGATCAGGGTCTGTTCATTCAAGAGCTTTCAGCAGGCCCCATGGCCCGGAGCCTGCCATTCTCTGGGAATTCTCCCTCCAGGGACACAACAGCCCACAGTCATGAGTATATTTTTAACAGCTATGACTTTAAAGGAGAGGTGTGCGGTTTCACACTAAAGGTTTCCAATTGGAGTTAAATTCTGGAAAGGTTTGGGAGTCAAGGACATAGCTAATTCCACATCCTACAGACAGATACAGAAGACTTAATTAGGAAAGACTTTACTAGAAGCATGATTCACCCTAGTTTGAAGTGTCTCAAAGGGAAATGTTTACAATTCCTCATGGATGCCCAAACACACCGTCAGTTAGAAGTTGCTATCCTCCTGTTTCCTTGAAGTTTACACAAAATATTTTTCCTTCCCTTTTTGAACTTTTCTCCTCCTGTTGTTTCCTCCTAATATAGTGCTTATGCCCTTCCATGGGATATGTTCTTATCATTTCCACGCAGCTGCAGCCTGGAAGTAGACATCTAAATAATTTCTGAGGAGTTAGCCAAGTACTTCCCCTTTCTTGTGAGAGGCCCTGAGGATTATCTCAGATCCTCTGGCATGTCAGCCACTTATATCATGTACAAGTTAAGTACATATCTTTGCGGTAAAAATATAAGGCTGATAAAGCCATATTTAAAGAACTCTTCTTGGCCCTCTTTCTTTTGTAATCAATTCTCTGGTCCCCGATTAAAATGTGAGATACTGGAAGCACCAAGGTCTTCTGCCGCTCGCATTGGTAATGTTCTGCTTTCCTTTGCCATAAAATAAAAGACAGGGTCTTGCCTTGGTGTTCTTTCATTTGCCTATTTAAGGAATGCTTTGCCTCCATGATGCTGACAGCGCATTTTCCATTCTGTTCAGCCTTTCCTGCTCAAGAGAGCTTGGGTTTTCTTCCTTAGAAGGCCCATTCTGCTACAGACACATTACACGAAATCATCAGCAAAGTGGGCTTGGGTGATGAACGCATGCCTGTGCTGTCCATGTGAATGCCCTTGGATCCAATAAATTGTTAGCTGTCTAGAGCAGACCGCACACCTCTTCTCTCCCCCATCTCTCTCTGTTTCTCTCTCTTCCACGGAGCCTAGTGCAGTGCTATATACTTTGTGATTCCACTAAGAAAAGGGCGCTGGCATACTTTGAAGACACAGTAATATCATAATAATAAAACTTCTCATTCTCTCTTCTAGTTTCCTAACCTAACCTCTATCTTCCTATCAGTCACTCTTACAGTTCCCTTTAGCTCCCTCCATTTCAATTATATTATTCCTGTAAGAAAATGAGCAAACCAATGTCAATTTTTAGGCATTTCCATGGTTTTATTTACTATATGTGCAGGTGACAGTCGGCTCATTCCATCAATCACGGAGGTAAATTCCCATGAGTCCCCAAGATGCCTCAATTTATTATCCCTGGACTATTTCCTTTGAGAGATTTATCACAGACAGGGTGTTTCAAAGAAACCTAACAATCCTTGCATTGAGGTTCACTCAATCATTTAGACAGTCTAAAGGAATCACATTTGTGAAGCCTCTTGATGCATAAAATAATGCAAAGAGAAGAACAGAGCTCACACTGAGCTTGCATTAGTGGGAAAGCCATGAATTGTAGTGATTAAAAATACAGACTTTGGGTTCAGTCAGTCTGGGTCAAACCACAGCCCACCATTTACTGGCTGTAAGATAGGAACCAGTTCTTGAATCCCAGTTTCCTCATATGTAAAAAGAAAGAAGAATACTACCTCATAGGACTTCTGAGAAAATCCAGTGGGATGATAGTTGTAAAATATGAAATCTATCAAGGTGTCTGGAATATGTTGCATTTTCCCCAAGACTATAACTAGAGTTGTTCTTAGAAGCTGCAGAATGCTTAATCTCATTGTGAGAAGGCTTGTCATTTCTGTTCCAAAGATTCTTTTAGTTAAATCACATCTTCCAAACTATCTCTGTTGAACACGGTAGAGGAATACATATTATCAGACATGAGCTCTTTTGTACGGCCCCCTGTATAGCAGGATCAAGGTGCAGGGGGGCCATCTCCTCACATTATGAATCTGGCAGAAAGGTTTTTTCAGTATATAGATTGAATTATAGGCTTTGTGTTAATTCATGTAAAAGAGTAGTACTTGCTTTTAAGTTCAACTTGAAATTTCAATTTATTTCTCAGTTCTATGGAATGGTAATATGTTTATAATATTACTATTTGTAACATTATTTTATTATTTATTAATTATATAATATAAATTATAACATAATATTAATTAATTGCCAATATTAACAGAGTGATTACTCTGTGCCAGGCACTTGATTTCCTAGCACAAATATTCCTCAATTTAGAGGACTAGTCTGTTGCGTCAGTGTGACAATAATCTCTAGGTAGGCAATAATGATCATGTTTTCTCCTTAAATGAGCCAACACTCAAATTGAGTTTTCCTTTGACTTTGGATCGGTCACCTTCTGGCAGCTGCTTGGACATCCATGTCTCACCAGGTCATTTATAACTCCCTGATTTTTTTTTTTCTTTGCTCTGAAGGCCGCTTTTTCAAAGATTGCTCACCAGTGTATAAAGACTTTAAACTCAGTGGATTATCCTTGTTAGATGAAGATTTCCAGGGACCAGCAGTGCTATCTGGAGGGTCACTGGCACCACGACTAGGACATTCCTTTTTTTTTTTTCTTATTGGAGTAGAATTGCATTACAATGGCATGTTAGTTTCTGCTGTACAGGAAGTGAATCAGCTCTTTGTACACACATATCCCCTCCCTATGGGCCTCCCTCCCGGCCTCCCTCCCAGTCCCTATCGTAGCCATCTGGGTCATCACAGAGCATTCTTTTCTTTAACTTATTTTTAATTAGAGGATAACCGCTTTACCATGTTGTGTTGGTTTCTCCCATCCCGCAACATGAATCAGCTGTATGTACACATGAAGCCCCTTCCCGCCCCTCTAGGTCAGCAGAGCAGCAGGCTGAGCTCTGTGTCGCGCAGCGGCTCCCCACTCGCTGTCTGCTTTACACGCGGCGCTGGAAGTGTTTCCAAGCTACTCTCTCAGTCCGCCCCACCCTCTCCTTCCTCTGCTGTGTCCACAAGTCACAGAGCATTATTGTCCATTCTTAATTGGTGTGATAAAAAAGCAGAGGGGCTATTAGGGCAGTCAAAACTATTAACAATGAATTCTAGACCTGAAAAACTTATAAATAGGGTGCCTAAGGGGCTGATAGCAGTTATTTCATCCTGGAGAGAATGCCTAAAGGTCTTACTTCAAATTCTGATGATACAGCAGATCCGGATGCCAGTGTTTCAAAGGAATGCCTGAACTGCCAAACCTTAACCAGAAATCATTGCCCACAATACAGGTGGCAATCTATCATGGTAAATGTCACCACAGAGAAGACCTGGAAAGCCAAAAAACTAAAAAGATTGGATATAAAGCTTATCCAACTGGACTTTCCTCTCAAGAGGAATTACAAATTCAGGTATAATTGAGTGACCTCTGCTCTTTACAAGTTCTCAGAATGTTCTGTAGGTCTGAGTGGTATTGTTTATAGCTCTGCACGATTACGTATCAGATCCCCTTACAACAGAGGCAGTCTTTGCATGACAAAAATTTCCAGGTTCTAAGTGGTGGCGATAGCTAACATTCAAACTGATGAAATTGTAAAGGAGTACCAGTGATGGAACTGGATCCATCCTTGTAGTCAGTGTTAACAGAATTTAACTCTCGTTATTTTTTGCAAATAGAAATAATTTTAAAAATAAAAGATGAATCAAAAGATAAGCTGAACTTATCAACATTCCCTTTTAGATTTAATATCTTTATTTCTATATATGATACCATAGAAATCTCCTATTACTGAGTTTTTAAAGCATAACACTTAAATAAAACACTCAGCTGCTTGGGAAGTTTCTAGGATCTTTGTTTCAGCAATAAAACTTAAACCACTGGGAGAATATGAAATCTTTTTGAATGGCCCCAAATTAACATCCTGAATTTTTCTTTGCTCGTTTCCGCTAACCTCCAAAATTTTTACCTAAGCCATAGTCACATGTACGTAGGACAGTTTTTCCAGTGTGTCATGAGCTTCATCTATCTGTTTCTTCTGCTCAGAATGACTCACTTCCCCTTTTGGCATGAATAATGACAAATTAGTCTTCAAACTCCAAGTCAGCTACAACGAACAGAGCTGGTTGCCTCCTCCACGGTCTGCGCACAGCGACTCTGTTAGAGCATCTGTCTCATTGTCCTGGCCTCAGACCACATCACAGACAGTGAGCAACTCTGATTTGTCTTTGTCGTTCCACAACTCAGAATGTCACTTGGGAATCAGTGGACAGTAAATGATTTTTTTTTTTCCCCTGAATGAATCCTTCCCAAGGCTGCTGTGTATACCCATACTGGTTTCACACACTGCATAGCTCCACAGACCACAATTCAGGTGGACTGAATGGGATGCCCTGCACCTATTTTAAGTAGTAAGGAGAGCACGGATAGTCCGTGGGGTGACATGGCTATGTATGCAGTCTATCACCATCAGATACTTTTAATCAAATACTACAAGAAGTAAGAATCTGAGTGACCAGATATATGATACCGCTGAATATTTTGTCAAACTCACCATATTCAAAGTGTAGTATTAGACAACTCAGGAGATAGTCTAAACATTAATGGACTTCCCAAAGGCAGCAAGTGTTTCTTGCTTCCCTGCTTCAGCAAGTGAGCTTCTCTGATAGCTCAGTTGGTAAAGAGTCCACCCACCATGTAGGAGACCCTGGTTCGATTCCTGGGTTGGAAAGAGTCTCTGGAGAAGGGAAAGGCTACCCACTTCAGTATTCTGGCCTATGGACTATACAGTCAGTCTATGGGGTCGCAAAGAGTTGGACAAGACTGAGTGACTTACCCTTCACTTCTTCAAGGCAGCAAAACCTAAAGTGGAAGAGGTGTGTCTTAAACTCATACTTGCTGGGGCTGTATGATTTACATTGATTTTGATCCCAGCAATTTACATTTGAATTACAACTTGCAGTTCTCTGGAAACAGTTCAGTACTTTTGGGAAAGACCATAATGTAGTTGCTGACTCACGATTTGCTAACAATGGAGGTGGACATAATCCAATAGGATTAATTGGGTGCAGGCCATGTTGTCCCATAAGCAGTTTCCATAGATTGAATAGAATATAGTCATGAAAGTAACTGACCATGACTAACTAAGCTTCTTGACAAGAACTAACCAGCAGTCGTGAATGGAAAAAAAAAGAAATCTGAAAACTGGATCATTTCCTCAGATCAATCCAGAATTGACTGTACAGATTCATTAGTAAGTAAGCTAAAAAGAGAGCTGTTTCTGTATGTACTGGCTTTATATTTTTTAAAAATTGAAATGTTTCTCAAAGCATTGGTAAATAAACTTCTACTGGCATGGAAAAGAAAAAGGCAGTCTGTATTTTCTAGTCAAGGAGGATTAAAAGGCTGTGAAACTATATCCAATGTGCAAATGTTGTAATTACGATAAATATTTGTCCTTTCTGTTTTCACTACAAACTCAAAAATCCTAGAGTCTATGTTTGGCACACGCAGGAGATTACAGCCATCTGCTGGGAGACAAAGCTGTCAATTATAAAACAACCTGGCTTCCCATTCCATTCCATTAGCAGGTTAAATGTGGCCCAATTGAGGTAAAATCTATTTATTAGTATCATTACAGTCAGAAAGTTCTTGACATCCTCTGCCCTGTGATCTTATTCTCTGGATCACAGGAGATCTGTAAATCTTGGAAAAGTTTCAGTCTCCAGGTCAGCTTGCCTTTACAGGCCATTTAATAAGGTGAATCGTCCTAAGGTTGAGCTTCCCAGGTAGTGTTAGGGGTAAAGAATCCGCCTGCCAAAGCAGGGGATAGAAGAGACATGGGTTCGATCCCTGGATCAGGAAGATCCCCTGAGAGAGGAAATGGCAACCCATTCCAGTATTCTTGCTTAAAGAATCCCATGAACAGAAGAGCCTGGTGGGCTACAGTCCATAGAATCACGAAGAGTCAGATAGGACTGAAGCAACTTAGCATGCGCCCTAAAGTAAGACTTTGAGCTCTTAAACCAACTTGAACATAAAATGATGGTTTTGTCCAATTAAAACATACTTCAGGCTAAGGAGAGACATTATGGCAAAGAGAAACAACTAAATGAAGATAGGAGGTCATCTGCCAGCTGCAGTGATGAAGACCTAAAAAGGCTTTGAGGTCAAAAGAAAAAAAAAAATAGGCTGATAAAACATGAAAAGCAAAATGGCCGATTTAATAACAAGATTCAGCAACACTGAAGATCAGTTCACAACCTAGAGGTATTTTAATGGAAGAGGCAATGGCCCTAAGAGCGTGCCCCTAAGGACCTGGTGGCAGTGAGTTAGCCTTTGCTTTGGCCCGATTCCGTATTAGAAAATTCATGCTGCTTTCTCAAATTCTTCCTGCAGTTTTACTGGAAACAGTTATCTCAGGTTTTGTCTTAAGGCAGTTAAACTGCCTTTTAACAGACGGTTTAGGAACTTTCTATTCCTCAGCAGCAGAGGAGGAAGAACTGGGTTTTAAACCCACACCTATTACAGAATAAATGTTTTCCCACCTAGATCTGTGCATGGGTTGGACCTGAGACCACCTGCCAGAGGCCACTGAAAACCTAGATAAAGCCTCTGTTTATACAATACTAATTGTAGTGTTTACAGAAGGTTCTTCCTCAAGGCCATTAGTGATGAGAGGAGAGTGAAACTGAGATTGAATTTTCCCAAGTGAATCTGATTCTTCACCTCAATTCAACAACCGTAGTTTGCATTTCATCGCCGTGACCCAATCTTGGTCAATAACTTCACTGACTAACTCTTGAAATCAAGACAGGAAAAAAAAAAAAAAAGACTTGTATAGGTGAAGAGTTCACTGAAACCTAACTCATAAACTTGTTAATAAACTAAAAGGAATCAGTTTAAAGCAAATTGGGTAATAATTTGGGCATTTGACTCTAGCCATGAAAGCAGATTTGGGCCCCTGGTTCAGAGAGAAGATTAAGCTGGATTTCAAAGTTACCTTCCACTTTCCGGTGCTAAGTCCTCCCCTAGGGTGCCCACATCCACAGCAGCATCTGCAGCGCTACCCTTCTGCCTTGTCTTCTCTCTGTCTCTCTAACCCAGCCATCAACATTTACACATCCCAGGTCTCATTCTGTCCACCAGGTTGAACAATAATGAAGTGTTAGTCGCTCAGTCGTGTCACGCTCCTCTGTTCATGGAATTCTCCAGGCAAGAATTGTGGAATGGTTAGCTATTTCCTTCTCCAGGAGATCTTCCCGACCCAGGGATCGAACCTGGGTCTCCTGCATTGCAGGCAGATTCTTTACCGTCTGAGGAAAGAACAGTTGACTTATCCCACTGTTTAGTGTGGTGTGCTCAGCTGCAGTGTTGTGATATATTTCTGGGCCATAATCAACTGTGTGGCTCATCGTCATTAATTTAACACTTATAAAGAGACTCCCCTTATTAAAGACTTTCATCTTCAGACCTTTTATAGACTCAAATTAAATTCCAGCATGAAACGATCAACTTTCCTCTCCTCAATAACTGGCAATATGTAGGGGATTTTGCAGATAGATGTTGATGGGGATCAGGACGTAACACCCCAAATTATGCCATTTTGACCCAAAGATTGCTTTAAGCTGAAGGCAATTGAGAATCAACAGATGCAGGAAGAGTTCTCTGCCCTCCCTTTCTCTGCTTAAAAACAAAGCATAAATTTCCCTTTGAGAAGGTGACCCCATGGTCACAAGAAGAAAAGAGTGACTCTTTATCACCTGAGATGGGGCATCAACACCAAGATGAGTTTATATAAACAAATCTTACTAAAATAGCCTTTATCTCCCCTTAGTTCCCCTAAATGTTTCCTAATCACAATTGGTAATCTCTTGAAGCCTAACCCCCTTTCCCATGGTAAAGTGATATAAAAGCCCCTGAGTCTGATGACTTCTTTAAGTATCATTCCTATGAACTACTGTGCATATGACTATTAAGAAAAATTCTGTGCCTTTCTCCTCTTAACATGGCTTTCGTTAGTTTAATCCACAGACCTTCAAGACTGAACATAAAAGGGTGGAGGGAAAGTTTTTCTTCCCAACCAGTACCCTGAAGTTGGGTTTCAAGACTGTATGCCTGAGGTTGATAGAGGAGGAGGACAAGAGTAGGTTTGACACTGTAAATCCTAAGAGCAGTAAATTTACCGCTGATGGAAATTTTTTCTGGGGACCATTGTATGTTGATTCATACCAAAGGCAATTTGTATCTGCACACTCTCAAGGTCAATGGTAGGACAGCAGCCACCTTACAATCACAAAGTACTGATTCATAGAAACAAGCTAAGAACGATGAAGCAGGAGGTAGAAGGAGCCTAGCTCTTTAATATAAACTTCCGAGAGCGACTGTGCCAATTCTGAACCACCCACCTCTGGAATTCTGGAATTCTGGTTATGTGAGAAAAGTCTGTTTGTTTGAACTACAGCTAAGCTTTCTGTTGCTTGAAACCATCACAATTCTAAGTGACACAAACTGCTTCAGCAGAATTTAATATTGATGAAAGCAGGTTATTTGGGGGATAAAAACTTGACATGTCTTATTTGAAGACTTTGAAGGACTAGCTCACACATCTGTGTGGAAAAGTACCAGATGAGCATTTCTTTCTGTAAATATGGATTTATACAAAGAGAAGAATACAGAAAAGGACTTACAGACACTTTGGCTAGTCATTTTTTTTTTTTCCCCACTATCAAGGAACTAGCATTAGTGAATTATTTCTCTTTCTGTAAATTAAGTGCCCTGAGTAATATTCCTAGAGTAGCCCGCCTTCCCCTTGCTTGTCCACGGAAGCCGTCTGGTTGTGAGAGAAGGATGGAGTCCTAAGTAGCACTCCTGGAATCAGGCACAGCCATGGATGTAACCTGGAAGTCTGTCCTCTTTGAGGATTTCCTTTGGTTGAATTTGTCACAGGGGACTATTTAAAACCTGCTGGCATAGTAAATGTAGCTATGAATAGATTTCTGAATTAACACACTCTTATTTTAACAATTCCTTCTGAAAATGCAGTCTTAACCCAACAAAGTGCTAAGAGAATGAGGAGGTGGATATCTGGGGAACTGGGCTCTTTCAGCCTTCTTCCAAAGGGGTTCTACCTCCACAGATAAGCCCTTCTAGAACATAAATGCTGGATGGAGTGGAAGCTGATGAAAATGCTGAAAGAAAGTGAAAGTGAAGTCGCTCGGTCATGTCCAACTCTTTGTGACCCCGTGGACTGTGGCCCACCAGGCTCCTCTGTCCATGGAATTCTCCAGGCAAGAATACTGGAGTGGGTTGCCATTTCCTTCTCCAGGGGATCTTTCTGACCCAGGGTTCAAACCCAGGTCTCCCACATTGCTGGCAGATGCTTTACCCTCTGAGCCACAGTGGGCCTGGAAGTGCTGAGAGGAGAGAAGAAAAGCAAGGCTTCCTTCTGGTACTTTGAATACGATTCTTTGGGTTTTTCTTGGTAGGTCTGTGTGCACAGTAGGCATCCCATAGGGCTCCTTCCACCAGGTAGAGAGTCCATCATCAGGTTGGTGACGTGCAGAGTTCCCTTACTGACTTATTCTCAAATGCATCAGTGAGCATCTCTTCCCTAAGACACTGTTTGCATTCAAAAGGGCCAAGGTTTCCTTGTTTATAATTATACCAGCAAAATATCCTGCTAGAACTAGATTCACACGGAGGCTTGCCAACATTCCACATCCTCACCCCAACACCCAGCTTATAAAGAATACACACTCTTTTGTGTTGGGTAGAGTGGAGCTCAGCAGCTGTTTAACAGCCACACAGCAACCCAAAAGGAGACAGAAAAGCAAAGGCCAAGGGTGGTTCTGATTGAATTCGCAGGGGAAATTTCAAGTGGCAGGGTGCAATTACCTTAGTTAGGATACTGAGGTTAAGTAACATCTAAGCTCTCTTATCAAAAAGGTATCTGGGATCTTTATCAGCTGTAAACGGACTTGGATCTTAGTTTTATAACCCGGTAGTGAAAAGGGAGGCAGTTCTCCAGGAGCAAGGCAGTCTCTTGCTTGGAAACACTGCTTCTCATCCGGCACCACCTGCACGCCCCCATGGCCGCCCCCCAGCTGGGCGCTGCTGCCGCCAAATCCAGCGAGCCTGCGCAAGTGGCCAGGAACACAGCAGAAGGCATTGGCTTCCTGGACCCTCACTGAGGCCATCTGGACTCTAACACACCTGTCTGGGAAGGTTTCCATGGCTTGGTTTACAAATGGAAGTGTAGCCCAAAACGTTCCATTCCAGAGCTGATCATTTGCCTTAACTTTTTGTGGGAGTTAATTATGAAACAAGATCATTTCTGTGCCCATTTTTCTCTGCCTGTTATAAACTTTAGATGGCAAAAACTGAGTTTCTGAGGTTTTTTTTTTTTTTTTTTTTTGGTGGAATGCACAGATGTAGAAGTGCTTTCAATTCCCTACTAAAGGTGACACTAGGCCAGATTTGATATTACACTGAGTCCCACATAACATTTAAAAATGAGTTTTTTCAAGCATAAAATTACTAATTGATCTGTCTTGTAAAAAGATAAAGGAAATGAATGCCTATTTGAGCTTCATTTCTGTCAGGCTCCCAATTCCTTATTTTATGTAGTGCAAAATGAATTTTAATAAAGCAGCCTCCAAATTTCAAAATATGCCATTACCTTCGGAAGTAATTGGCATATTTGACTGCCTTTTCCTTTCTTACAGTCTGTCTCACTTTCTAATCTTGAAGTCAGTACTCTGTTCAACATGTCTTCCACATACCATCTGAAAGAAGTAAATTAAAACAAAAGCAAGGACCATACCAGAGAGAGTTCATTCATTAACCATTCAGCAAATATTTATCGAATTTCTGATCTATGTCAGGCACTGTCCTGGGTGCTGCAAAGATAGTAGAGCACAAAATAGTGGAAAATCCCAGCTCTTGTGAGATTATGTGTTCATTGAGAGAAACGATATAAAAAAACACACGAATATATCCTATTCAGGTGATGATCAAAGCTATGAAGAAACATTATGAATATTAACAGTATTATTGTTAACTTAATTAATATTAAGTTAAAGAGTATTTTATATTTTTTACAGGGGAGCCAAGAAAAGCCTCTCTAGGAAGATGGTATTTGATCAGAGACCTGAATCCAGTGAGAATATGAACTATTTGGAGAATCAGAATCAGTAGATAGAATAATCTTCTTTCTGCCTTGCAGGGCGTCCCAGATGGCACTAATGGTAAAGAATCTGCCTGCCGATGCAGGAGATAGAAGAGACATGGGTTCAATCCTTGGGTTGGGAAGATCCCCTACAGGGGGACATTGGCAACCCTCTCCAGTATTCTTGCCTGGAGAATCCATGGACAGAGGAGCCTGGCAGGCTACAGTCCATAGGGTTGCAGAGTCGAACACAACTGAAGCAGTTTAGAATGCACGCATACTCAACTCACTGACTGAACAACCACCACAAATACACAGCAGAAGGAAACAAGTTTCTTAAATAAACATTCCTGGCTCCTTTCTTTAACCTGGGATGTGTAGGGGGCATGACAGTGGGGAAGGCAGCTTTGACCAGAATATGTGTATTTCCACATCCCATAAATCTGATGATAACCCTCTGGTCTGATGCTCTGATCTTCATTTTACAGCTGGGGAAGCAAAAGCTCTTGGATGTCCAATAACTTGGTGGTTCAATTTTCTGGTTATTTATTGTGGCATCACAAACTTCTAAATTTTGTGGCTTACAATAACAATTATTTATTTGTCTCATAAATATGAGATTTGAGCAAGACTCGAAAGGGAAGGCCTGTGTCTGCTCCATGTGGCATCAGTTGGGGAGCACAGTTTAGGGCTGGGGGATTTATACTCAAGACATCTTACTCCCATGCCTGGCAAGCTGGTTCCATTGATCCAGGGATAGGTCAGCTGAGTCTCAGGGCCGCGGCCTCCATTTCTCTTCTGGGCTTCCTTACAGTGTGGTGACTGGGTTTCTAGGACTAGTTAGTATTCCAGGAGGGAGAGACTGAAGAACACAGCATTACAGCAATAAGTCTTCGAAGTCTCATAGGCTCAAGCCAGTGTTTCACTAGTGTTGGGTCTTCCGCAAACTGACATAACCCTAACCCCCAGCAAAGATGTTTTTCCAAATACCAGATCCCTCTGAATCCATCCATTAGTCAGCAAGCCATCCAGAGTGCCTCTCACGTCATAGTTAAAACTCCCTTCTCTAGACTTCGATTGCTTGAACTTGGATCCTAGCTTTCCAATTTGCATACTGACAAAATTTATAAGATTTATTCACTCTCCCTGTGCCTCAGTATTATTACATGTAAAACATCAGGATTTAAGGAATGTCCAGAGATTGTCTCATGAACCTAATAATACCATTAATCCCTACCTCTATAATACTACCACTTCAGCCCCATTGCTTAAATAATCAACTCCAAGAAAGAAGGTAAAATTAGAATCCAAGGCCCACCTTCTCCAAAAAAGGCTTCCATGACTTCTATGTCCCCAAGAGGTCTAAGCTCACATGATATTCTTTACAAGGACTCGTATGCTACTATAGTTCTATACAACCCTAAATCTAAGGGGACAGCAGAGGACTGATGGTTAGATATCATCACCAACTCAATGGACATGAATCTGGACAAACTCCCGGAGATAGCGGGGGCAGGGGAGCTTGGTGTGCTGTAGTCCATAGGATCACAAAGAGTCAGATACAGCTTAGCAACTGAAGAACAAAAACAACAAAATCTAACTCAAGCTGTCATTTTTCCCCAAAGCACCAACCTGTTCCACATTTCTCTTTGGAATCATAGTTGATCATCAGGGAGTGAGAAAAAGCTACTTTATAAAGGATTCTCTCACCTTTCTTTAAGGGAAAATGAAAAGTCCTCTCCTGTGATAGCTGTTTGTTTATGGCATTTTTTTGTAGAATATTTGTCCTCCTAGTTCTCTGTTACGGTTTCTAAATCATTTCTCCTCTGACCGTCCACAAACCTAATGACTTTTGAAGCAAATGGCATCAAACTATGGGGACTTCCCTGGTGGTGCTAGTGATAAAGGACCCACCTGCTAATGCAGGAAGTATGGGTTCGATCCCTGGGTCGGGAAGTTCCCCTGGAGGAGGGCATGGCAGCCCACTCCAGCATTCTTCCCTGGAGAATTCCATGGACAGAGGAGCCTCACAGACTATAGTCCATAGGGTCGAAAAGCATCAGACGTGACTGAGTGACTTAGCTCACATGCATGACATCATACTACTATCTGCCATCCATTCATGACACACCCCTGCTCTTTCCTTACCTTTCATCTGAGACCTTAGTGCCTGGCTCATTCTCCAGGTCTTTCCCAATTATCATTCCTGTCACCATGCTATATAGCTTCAGCACATACACAGATAATCCATCCACTCTCCTGGCTTTTAACAGTAATTTTAACAGTTGCTATTTGAACTTTCTTGCCTTTATCCCATCTCAACCATACACTCTGATGGCCATATTCTGGGTCCAGCCTACCTCCTTCAGCATGTGATTCTAATACTTATTCAATCCATCAAGTGTGTTTTTTCCATTTTATTATTCTTTAAGATTTTTTTGGTTGTGAACCGTGTTTTAAGTCTTTATTGAATCTGTTATAATATTGCTTCTGTTTTGTTTTGCTTTTTTGCCCACAAGGCACGGGGGGATCTTATCTCCTTGACCAGGGATTGAACCCTAATCCCCTGCTTTATAAGGCAAAGTCGTAACCACTGGACTGCAAAGGAATTTCCAAGAGTTTTAAATCACTTTGTCTCATCATCCTTCTCATTTTACTTCTTCCTTCCTTTCCCTGCTAGGTAGGATTCTTTAGTCCGTTACTAGTGATCATTCCTTTGCATAGTCTATCAACAACTTGACCTTTGCAACCTACATATTAGTTCCCTATTGATGCCGTGACAGATTACTACAAACAGTAGTTTGAAGCAACACTCATTTACTATCTAATAAATTTATTGAAATTCCTTGAATTTCTCAGACCTCCTTTGCTACATTTCTGCTTTTAAATATCTCCTGTGATTACCATGGGCCACCTAGATACTCACTTTTTTTCTTAAACTCTACCTAACCTTAATTACATCTGCAGTGTTTCTTTACCATCAGTTCAGTTTAGTCACTCGGTCCTGTCCAACTCTTTGTGACCCCATGGACTGCACCACACCAGGCCTCCCTGTCCATCGCCAACTCCCAGAGCTTGCTCAAACTCATGTCCAAGTCGGTGATGCCATCCAACATCTCTGTTGTCCTCTGTGTTCCCCTTCTCCTGCCTTCAATCTTCTCCAGAATCAGGATCTTTTCCAATGGGTCAGTTCTTCACATTTGATGGCCAAATTATTGGAGTTTCAGCTTCAGCATCAGTCTTTCCAATGAATATTCAGAACTGATTTCCTTTAGGATGGACTGGCTAGATCTCCTTGCTGTCCAAGGGATTCTCAAGAGTCTCTTCCAACACCACAGTTCAAAAGAATGGTGGGAGGAGGGCTCAGGATTGGGAACTCATGTACACCCGTGGCGGATTCATGTCAATGTATGGCAAAACCAATACAGCATTGTAAAGTAAAAAAAAAAAAAAAAAAAAGAAGAATCAATTCTTTGGCATTCAACCTTCTTTATGGCCCAAGTCTCACATCTATACATGGCTACTGGAAAAACTATAGCTTTTACTATATGGACCTTTGTTGGTAAAGTAATGTCTCTACTTTTTAATTTGTTGTCTAGGTTGATCATAGCTTTTCTTCCAAAGAGCAAGCGTCTTTTAATTTCATGGCTCCAGTCACCATCTGCAGTGATTTTGGAGCCCAGGAAAATAAAGTCTGCCACTGTTTCCACTGTTTCCCCATCTATTTGCCGTGAAGTGATGGAACTGGATACCATGATCTTCGTTTTCTGAATGTTGAGTTTTAAGGCAGCTTTTTCACTCTCCTCTTTCACTTTCATCAAGAGGCTCTTTAGTTCCTCTTCACTTTCTGCCATAAGGTGGTGTCATCTGCATATCTGAGGTTATTGATATTTCTCATGGCAAACTTGATTCCAGCTTGTGATTTATCCATCCCAACATTCCCCATGATGTACTCTGCATATAAGTTAAATAAGTAGGGTGACAATACATAGCCTTGACATACTCCTTTTCCTATTTGGAACCAGTCTGTTGTTCCATGTCCAGTTCTAACTGTTGCTTTCTGACCTGCATACAGATTTCTCAGGAGGCAGGTTAGGTGGTCTGGTATTCCCATCGCTATAAGAATTTTCCACTGTTTATTGTGATCCACACAGTGAAAGACTTTGGCACAGTCAATGAAGCAGAAGTAGATGTTTTTCTGGAATTCTCTTGCTTTTTCTATGATCCATCAGATGTTGGTTTTCTTGACTGGAAAATCCCATGGACAGAGGAGCCTAGTGGGCTATAGTCCTTGGGCTCACAAAAGAGTAAGACACAACTTAGTGACTAAACAACAACACTATTCTGAATTTGTGATGGCAGATGTGAAGAGGGACTCACCAGAACCCAACAGTCATTCTGCATTTTCCTGGACAAGTTCTGCTTCCAAACTCTCAAATGGCATATCACACGCTTTTCTAATTCCTCAAAACTCTAACCCCTTCCTAGTATTCTACATCTAAATGATGACTTCAATTCTTATTTCACTGGGGGGAGGGGGTGTGGGGGGGATAAGATTCAAAGGAATCAGAGGAAAACTATACTATTTCCCCATCACTCATCTGTCTATATTTTTATGCATACACTCAGCCTCCCTGCTTTTATTTAATTCTCCCTGCTCTAATTTAATATCTACCTTCCATGAATACACTCAATCCCATCCTCTCTTGCCTATTTATAACTTTCCTGTTGTAGGTTTTTTTTGTTTGTTTGTTTGTTTTTTCCTTTTTTTTGCATCCCTTTCTCTGTGTGTTGAATTGCTAACATCACCATAAAAAATTTCAGACGTATCTTCCATACTAAAAAGGAAAAAAATTTCCTGGGACTTCGTTGTGACTCCAGGTGCCATATAATTGTTAGAGCCATCTTTCCTTAAACAATGCTAGAACTTGCCTGGTAATGCATAAAAACCTAAGGAACTATCCCCGCATTCAATGTTCAATAATTTGAAAATATTAATGATGAAAGGCTGAAATTTAAAAATTTTTCAGTGGCCTCCTTTGTCCTCCCTCTACAATCTCACCAATCTGCCTCTATTCTTAAATCCCATGAAATCCTGCATCAACTCCCCATTTCTCTGCTCATCTTCATAGTGGAAACTTCCTAGAAAGTTGTCTATACTTGCTAGCTTTCCTTGTGTAATAGCTATTTTCTCTTTAACCTGCCCCAGCCATGGTTTGTCCCTGCCGTTTACTGATATTCCATTTCTCAAGGTGAACCTCTTATACACCAAATACAATGAACAATTCCCAATTCTCAGCAGCATCTGACTCAGTTGATGAATGCCCTGTTTCTAAGACAGCTTCTTTATTTATCTTCTGGATCCCTCTACCCTCCTGGGTGTTCTTGTGCCTGGGTCTGTCCTTGTTCAGTTTCCTTTGCTTGATTCCCCTTTTTCCTGACCTCTAAAGAGTGGACTTCCTCAGGACTTGGTCCTCAGTCATCTGCTCTCTATCAACATTCTCTTGGTAGCTGAGCTAATTAATCCCAGTGTTCTGAACATCTTCAATATACAGATGACTCTCAGTTTTAGATTTCTAGTTCTGACCTATGCCCTGCCCCCTTCAGCATTACACTTTATAGTGTAATGCTTTATAGATGCTTTATAGATGCCTTACTCTACACCTCCACTTGGCTGTGTGATAAGGTTCTCAAAGTCAGCACATCTAAAATAAAACTCCTACTTCTCTCCATTTCCTCTCTCTTTTCCTCACCGCCGTTCAATTCACTGCCTGTCCCATTGTGGCCAATGTTACAACCATTCACCCAGTTGCTCACATCAAAACTGAATTAGTCCCGCTTCTCCAGAAAGCAGACCCAGTAGGATGTATATACTTATAGAAAGAGAGATGTATTTTTTAATTCTGTTCATGCAATGGTAAGGGCTGGTAAGATTGGAATCTGCAAGGAAGACCAACAGGCTGGAGACTCAGAGATAAGCAGATGTTGTTACTGGAGTACAAACACAGTCTGGAGGCAAAGTTCCTTCTTCTTTTGGGGAAGCTTAGTCTTTATCTTGGGCTTTCAATGGATTGGATGAGGCCCACCCACACTATGCAGAGTAATGTGCTTTATTGGAAGTCTACTGAATTAAACGTTAATCACATTTTTAAAATATCTTCACAGAAGTATCTAATGAAGTGAACATGATAATTAACTTTCATAGTTCACCCGTTGTCAAGTTGGAACTCATATACATCTACATACGCCATATTTAATCTCCATATAAAGGGCATAGCAAGGTCATACTTCTGCCTTCAGTTCAATTCAGTCGCTCAGTCGTGTCCGACTCTTTGCGACAGGATACAAAAATCCCATGTAGAACCATAAAAGCAGTACTATTGTCCCTAGAATAGGATGCAAAGTACTTAGCTGATGTTTACTTTTCACTTTGACATCCTATGGTTAAATACTATGATGTAAAGCCAATATATCTTTTGTTGTATGATAAAGGGATAAAAAAACCCCAAAGATATTATAATATATATAGAATATATATAATATATAAGGCAAAATTTATAAATAGGTTCATAGCAAAATAAGAAAAAATGCTTATGATAATTACAGCCCTCATTTCTGTAACTGGCCATATCGTATTTTCAAATACCTTCTTGTACTACTCATTCTGTATGTCCTCTGCCTTTAGCAAACACTGCATCTAGGAATGATTTTGTACCTGGTAGGGTGACCCAAACTTTCATTCTTGAAGGATCTGGACCATTAGTTTTCTTACCTGAATAGGGTTGTTGTAGATTTCCACTGACTTTAAACACAGGACATGGGAGGTCTGGAGACACCCTAAAGGATTTCCGGTATCCCATGCATACTCTTTCTTACCTCCACTGTGGAGCAGCAGTGCAGCTTCTTCTTAGTAATAGTCAGTAATTTGGCTGCCTGTCCCCAGTAACTTCCTTGTTGCCTGTTGATTCAGAGGCAGGAGGAGTTCATGGTAGCAGATGGCAATCTAAACTTCTAGTTCAACAGAGTAATTGTTTTATCTCTTGGTGAAACACAGTGACATTTTTGGTCTCCTGGAATTAGTGCCAATTCAGGGCTAGCATTCAATAATCCTCAAGAAGTCAGCTCATTTCTTTTTCCTCAGTGCACAGGTGCTCTGGTAGAAAGCTGTTGATCCTTTGGAAGAGACTGAGAGAAAGAGAAACTGAATACATTTTTGGCAGGGTAGTAGAGTCCTTCCTGGAGGGTGGCTGGCCCCTCCTTCATTCATTCAAGGGGCCCTGAGCCTGGCCCTTGATATCCTGGGATCCAATTACATTCATTGCACTTGAGTTTTCCAATTCAGTGATAGCAGTTCCCTCTATAATGTATGACCTACAGAGAAGTGTAATCCCCGAGCTTTTCAAGAGTGTTGTGGGTCTTCTCGCGAATTTATTTCTCACATTTGTGAGAAGATATGAGAAAGTTCTGGAGAAACATACGTCCTCTGTACTCTCCTAGGCTGGGTGACCAGGTCTTAAATGATAAATTCTTTCTAGCTAACCCTTTGGATATCTTCCTCTACAGTTTGTCAAGGCAACTCTAGCACTTAAGTTCATTTAAGGTAAGCCCTCATTTGGTTCATGTCGCATCCAGACAACCCACCTGTTAAAGTTCAAACTCCCTAATTCTGCCTTATCTAATTTTATGATCCTTCCACTGCTTTCAGTTCAGTTCAGTTACTCAGTCATGCCCAACTCTTGGTGACCCCATGGACTGCAGCATACCAGGCTTCCCTGTCCATCATCAACTCCACTGCTTTGCCCCCCTTTAATAATTATTCCCCCACGTGGTCCATGGATTTTTGTCTATACACATTGGAAAAATCATATCATTCTTGTAGAGTGTACTGAATCCCTTCATGAGCCACACTTTGTACCTCACATTTAGGGACCTACAGGAACTCGAGTCTCACAATAGGTCTAGAAACAAAGAATTGTGAAGAATCAATGAAGTCTTGCAAGGCAACTACCTCAGAGGAGGCATTACAATTTTCTCAGGTAAAGCAGAGTTCATCTCCTCTGATGGGAATCGAACAGTTGCTTCTACTAGCAGAGAAGACTCATTGAAATTTCAGTGTTCTCAGCTTCACCAGGGTCTTCCCCATATGTCCCCATTCCAATTTTCAGGATACCATTCCTTCCCAGTTGATGCCTTCACTTTAACAGCAGGCATCCTGTGAGGTTGGAAATTCAATTTGCATTGTAATTCAACTATTTCCAGGATGAAACTATGGGTTTGGTTTTCAGCAACCTCAGCCCTTTGGCTACAAGTGATAGAAGTTTCTTTCAATATAGACGTAGAAATTTTTAGATCATTTGTGCAAGCCACAAACTAGAGATCTGAACCCCTGAGTACATTCTTTTATTTCCTCACTTTGTTCAATACAATTAGGAGCAATTAGTATGTACCCATTGCTTGACAATAGTTCTCTGAGGTATCAAATGCATGGAAACTCAGAAACTTATCTGAGTAATTAATTGTTTAGGATTATCCAATGGTGATATTTTGTGAATTGCTCTTGCCACATTATACCAGGAACTATCTGCACTCTTACTGTTAATGGAAATAGCCATTAGTGCCTTTAAATCTAATCAGATTCAGGAACCAATTCCAAAAACTGGGTACCATGGCCTAGCCAAGTTCACACATAAAATCAACCATCATAAAAAGCTACAAGACATCCTTGATGAATTTTACTCTTCCCGCACATCTGATTTTAATATATCCTGCCTCTGATCACATATCACCTTCATCATTATCACCATCCTAGTCCAAGCTGCCATCATTTCTCACCTCAGCTCTCTAAATGACCCCCTTTTGCTTTATTTGCTTTCACCTTGCCTCCTATTCCACTGACCTCTTGCTGTTTGAGTCCATTATTTATGAAATAACCAAAGTGGTTTAAGGCCTAAATCTAATCATCCTGCTCATTGGCTCAAAAGCTCCAGCAGCCCCTATCAAACTCAGGATAAAACCCAAATTTCCTATCACTGTCTGCAGCCCTGTGTTGTCTGGTTCTGCCTCATTTTCTCTGATTTCATTTCCCCACTCACCAGTATTTTTACTAACTCCCTAATGTCCAACTGAAGGTATTTTTGCTCCTTTTGTCTGGAAACCTTGCCTTCAGATGTTCTTCTGATTCCATCCAGATCATAGCTCAAAAGTTACTCCTTCTAAGTCCTTTCAGGATCATCCTATTTAAACTTAACTATATGATACACTATTCTCTTACACCAATTACCTTTTTTTCAAGAAACTTATTGCTAACATTATATTACGTATGTGTTTGTTTAATGTCTGCCTTCCCAACCAGAATAAGACCTCCAAGAGCACAGGGGCCTATACACCTTATTTCCTCCAAAATACCAAGGTCCTAGAACTAGATCTAATATATAGTAATGCATAAATTTGGCAAATGAGTTAATGACAATAATAATAGCACCCTAAGGTTAGCATTCATAAAGTTGTTGAGAGGATTAAATTTGATAATGTACTTATGCCAGAGACTGCTAATTATCTCCTAATATCAGTTCTTCCTTCCTTCTTTATCGAATCTCCAATTTTTATTTGGGCACATCCCTTCTCAGAGTAAAGATGTCATTTCCCACCATGCCTTTCAATTAAGAATGATCATGTGACTAATTCCAGCCAATAAGGCACAAGAAAAAGTGCTACTCACAACTTCTGAGAAGAGTTAGGAAAACAAGCAGGTGGGGTCAGAGCAGAAGCTTCCCCTCTTCTTTGCCCCTGCTGCCTAAATGTGGGCATGACTGCTGGAGCTCCAGAAGTGCTCTGGCATCCAGCTTGAAGCATGGGGTAATCTTAAGGATCTGAAGAATAGAAGTCAACCAAGGAAGATCACAAGGTACAAAAATCCTGGATTCTTGCTACCACAGATTGACATATCATGTCTAGACCTACTACCTCTGGTCTGCTGAGTGTGAAGGAAAAATAAACTTCTATCATTTTAAACTCATTTTTAATTTGGGGTTTTCTGTTCCTTGTAATCATACCTACTTCTAACAATTTTAACCTGCAAATTGATCAAGGCCAACTTTGGATCAGAGTAAGCCTCATAGTAAGCCTCCCTGGTGTCAATATTGGTAAAGAACCTGTCTGTCAATGCAGGAGACACAGAGATGTAGGTTCCATCCCTGGGTTGGGAAGATTCCCTTGAAGAAGGGCATGGCAACCCACTCCAGTATTCTTGCTGGAGTATCCCCATGAGCCTGGGGGGCTACAGTCCATAGGGTCCAAAGAGTCAGACATGACCGAAGTACCTAAGCACACATGCACCCACAAGTGTTGATATCCTTTTCATTTGCTTTTTGTTATTCTCACTGCTTTAATTTTTTTCTATTTCTGTATCTCCTTGTTATTCATGTTGTTATTGGTATATACCATGTACTATGTCAAGTGCTGGGGATTAGGACGAGAATGAGATAAACTTTAATTTAAAGGACACTGTGGTTTGAGAAGAGGAGAAATAAAATTGCAATGCAATGTAAAATAGGTTTTAATATCTTAGTAAAAAACATACCATGGGAAGGACGGCATAAGTCTTCCAGGAGGAATAGAGGGAGCTTCATTGCAGAAGGCAGAACTTGAACTGAGACTTAAATATGTTCAGAAGACTGTCTTGAGAACAAATGGTAAGGGAGGGCAGAGGGAAAAGCAGGAGGAATGACTACATATAAGCTCCCCTGTTAGGTGAGCAGGAATGATTTGGATCTTACCAAAAAAAGAAAGGCTTTGTTGCCCCTAAGAAAGCCAAGGCTCTTTTCTTACCCAGTGCGTGCATGCATGCTAAGTCGCTTCAGTTGTGTCTGACTCTTTGCGACCCAGTGGACTGTAGCCCACGAGGCCCCTCTGTCCATGGGATTTTTCAGGCAAGAATACTGGAATGGGTTGCCATGCCTCCCCCAGGGGGGTCTTCCTGACCCAGGGATCGAACCTGCGTCTCCTGCCTTTCAGGCAGATTCTTTACCATTGAGCTACCAGGGAAGGCCTCCGTACCCAATACTTCACTGCAAAAGTAAGGACACTGTATTTAAAAAAGCTATTAGCACCGAACAGTTTGATGAAGTGAAGAGTTGATACCTTAGAAAGGAAGGATGTAGGGACTTCCTTGGTGGTCCAGTGTTTAAACTTCACCTTCAGATGCAGGATGTGTGGGTTCGGTCCCTGGTCAGGGAACTAAGATCCCACATGCCTTGCAGCCACAAAACCAAAATGTAAAACAAAAGCAATATTGTAACACATTCAATGAAGACTTTTTTTTTTTTTTTTTTAAGAACGGGCTTGTCATTTAAAAAAAAAAGAATGTTTAGAGTCAAGATTTTCAAAGCAGGCTTGATGGCATATCATGGGCATGGACTTGTTGAGGGAAGGAAGAGAGGATTTGCAAGAAAGAGAATATAAATGTGTGCATGTTGAGTCACTTTAGTCGTGCCTGACTCTTTGCAACCCTACGGACTGTAGCCCGCCAGGCTCCTCTGAACATGGGATTCTCCAGGTAAGAATACTGGAGTGGGTTGGCATGCTCTCCTCCAGGGGATCTTCCTGACTCAGGGACTGAAGCTGTGTCTCGTACATGGTAAAGAACCTGCCTGCCTATGCAGGAGACTTAGATGAGGGTTTGATCCCTGAGTAAGGAAGATTTCCTCTGGAGGAGGCATAGCAATCTAGTCTAGTATTCTTGCCTGGAGAATCCCATCAACTGAAAAGGAATGAGAATATGAAAATATATAAATTAGAAAGGTCTTCCAGTCTTCTTGCCTGGAAAATCCCATGGATGGAGGAGCCTGGTAAGCTACAGTCCATGGGGTCACAAAGAGTCAGATTTTACTTTACTTTCCCAGGGAAACATAGCTACCAAAGGCAATGATTTCAAAAGTAGTTTCTAAAAATTAAGCTGTAAGTACTACCTATTCTATCCCTTACATTGACAGGCTGGAAGTTTTAAGGTAGTATTCAATTGACAATTATCAGAGCAATGATTTTGCATAAATTTTGAGATCCTTACGCCACCCTAACCATATGTGCTTTGTAGCCTGGAAAATCCCATGAACGGAGGAGCCTGGTGGGCTGCAGTCCACGGGGTCGCCAGGAGTCAGACACAACTGAGCGACTTCACTTTCACTTTTCACTTTCATGCATTGGAGAAGGAAATGGCAACACACTCCAGTGTTCTTGCCGGGAGAATCCCAGGGATGGCGGAGCCTGGTGGGCTGCTGTCTATGGGGTCACACAGAGTCAGACACGACTGATGCGTCGTAGCAGCAGTGGAAGTCAGAGGGGAAGGGGAGGAGCACCAAGACAGCAAAATAAGGATGGGGAGTTTGGGATTTCCTGCGTAAAACGTGTCTCATGCTGCGAAGTCAGTGCTTTTGCTGATTCCTAATCTGGACCCTCAGGTCCCTTTGCCGTTGTCCATTTAGCCTCCTGAAACTAAACTGAACTTACACAATTGCAAAATGCTCTGGACATTTTCTTAACCTGTAACACTGAATTTAGCATTTACATACAGCTTCTCTCATACCGATTCTTGATGTATATACTGATAGTCTCACATCAGCAATTATTTAAAAGGTAATTTTTAATGTCTTAACATTTACTTTTCTATCAAACTCATCTCTGAAAATATAATGGAAATCAGTCAGAAAATATTATTGGGCCTATAAAAATCTGATTTACAGATTTCAAATTTCAAGAAATAAAAACTAAACAAAGAAAAATACCCCACAAAGTTATCCCTATCGGGATTGGTTTCTGGGATTGAAAAAGAAAGGGAAAAATAACATTTGCTTAGTATTAATCTATTATAATGTATCTCTTACCTTAGCTTCTCTTTGCCACATTCTAAAGCAGCAATCCTTCTCATTGACTGCATAATTCCAATCTTTCTTTAGAGGAATATGCAATAGTTGGTAATTGCATGCATTCTAAAGCATCTGATTTTATGCCCCCCAAATGCATGATTTACTTTGACTGATAAATATGGCTATGAAATGGAGTGTTTCTGCCATTCACAGATCAAATGTAACTGGGGAGGAATAACTCAGATGCATCCTGATGTTTTCAGGCACTAATATTTGCTTCACACCGTATGTCACAGTCACTAAAGAATGTGAGAAAGTAGAACAGCCGAGTGGTTTTCTCTGCCAACATCTGGTTTTCTAAAGAAGACTTGCATGTCAGAGATTCATGTTTAAATCTCAAGGTAGGTGGGGTGATAAAAACCCTTAGAGGCAACACAGGGAAGGCTGGAAAGTCTTCTCCCTGTCCTCACACTGGCATCAGTGTAGACTGTGATAATCTCAACGAAGTTAAGCAGACAGACCTCTTAGTCCGCTGGACTTTCCCTGAAAAGCCACATGCAGTGTTGTTCCCAGAGTAGAAAAGAGAACCAGATGTCAGCCTTTTAAATGGTGGCTATTCTTCCAACGTTCTGACTCTTTAGATGTGTTCAAGGGAGGCAGCCCTGGAGACAACCACAGCCACCTAAGGAACAAAGGCAACATCCTCTTCCTAAACCTGGGCTGGCCAGTCTCCAGAGAAAAAGATCAAGACCAATTACAGTGTCTTGTAATGGGCTAAACTGTTGGGATTAACAACACATGCTGACCAATCCTTTAACAAGGGAGACAGAGATATGCTTTCATACTCCTCTGAAGGAATAAATTAGCTATATCTGTTCTTTTCATTTCTTCACGTGCTCCATATTCTTTAAGTCAGCTACTAACCCCGCCACTTCATATAAGCTACCCTTTAGTTCTCAAATAGCCACCTTACAAGCTAAACTTCACGTACCCTTTTCTATCTTTATTTTGCTTCATCACAGCATTTGACATTGTTTGCCTCTCTCTCTTTTTCATCGTTGTTGTGTGAGATGTTATGCTTCTCTGCTTTTCTAAATCTTTTTTGGTTGTTGTTAGCTTTGATGATTAGTTCACTTTTTCTAGACCCTCAAGTTTGGTTGTTTTCTGAACTTCTGATGTTTGGTAAAGAAGGTCTTTGCCTTCTTCCTTCCATCTACATTCTCTTCCCAGATGGTCTGTTGTTCAGTTGCTCAGTCCCCTCCTGCTGTTTGTGACCCCATGGACTGCAGCATGTCAGGTTTCCCTGTCCTTCACCATCTCCTGGAGTTTGCTCAAACTCCTGTCCATTGAGTCAAGAATGCTATCGAACCATCTCATCCTCTGTCTTCCCCTTCTCTTCCTGCCTTCAATCTTTCCCAGCACCAGGGTCTTTTCCAGTGAGTCAGCTCTTTGCCAGGGCTCAGATAATAAGTCCCTATCAAATATCTAGTCCCTCATCATCTACATATGGCTTGTGCTGGTGTCTTCTTTGCCCCTCCAGGTAAATTGCCCACCTTTCCTCATCCTGTTCTAGGCCCTGGGGAGTTGCTTTCTATAAACTGCTTCTTTGGGTCTTTTGGTTAATGGTTTGTTTTTGTCAAGAAGGATATCAGCAGGAAATTGGATCCTGGGAGGAGAAAGAGGTGAGATGCTACTATTTTTTCTGGCTTCTTACATGCCTAGTTCTGGATTGGAGTGGTCAAAGACCTTCCTGTTAGGCAACACCCAGCTCTGATAGTGATAGCTCTTGGAAGGTTCCAGTAACTCTTCCTCTCTCTTTACACCTTGAGCCTCGGGATAGTAGCAGCTTTCAGTTGTGCTCATTCCAGAGTACTTCCCCAACTCTTGCTGTGTTCCCTGAACCCAGCCAATAACTTTGTAAATAGTTCATTCATTAAAGTCCTTTCAAGTGGCTTCTTTCCAGGATGCCATCTACTTGCTGCCAGAACCTTGACCCACATGCTGAGATTACCCCAATCTGCATTTCAGGTCGATCTCTCTACGCTAAGATCAAGATCCATAAAACGAACTGCTGTGCCTACTAAAAGGTCTATTTAAAATTTCTGTGCCATGCTGTGTTTAGTTGCATCTGACCCTTTGTGACCCCATGCACTGTGGCCCACCAGGCTCCTTCGTCCTTGGGGATTCTCCAGGCAAGAGTACTGGAGCAGGTTGCCATGACCTTCTCCAGGGAATTTTCCCACCCCCGGGATCGGAAGCAAGTCTGTCGCATTGCAAGCAGGTTCTTTACCATCTGAGCCACCTAGGAAGCCCAAGAATACTGGAATGGGTAGTCTGCCCCTTCTCCAGGGGATCTTCCCAACCCAGGAACTGAAACAGGGTCTCCGGCATTGCAGGCAGACTCTTTACCAGCTGATCTACCAGGGAAGCCCGTTTAAAATTTCTAGAGGTATTTATATACTAATGTGGCGAACAATGAACATGTCAGTTCCTCCTCTTCTTTCTCTTTGTTTGCCTATTTAGCAAAGGATATTGCTATTTGAAAAACTGTTTTTCAAGCCGGAAACATGAACATCACCTTTAACTCCTTTATTTTCTTCAGTTTCCTCATCCAACTGAATACTAAATTTTACTGAGTCTGTTCTAAATATTTCTTGAACCCAGCCATTTCTACCAACCTTATGGCTTCTATGCTAGATCAGAGTACCTTCATCCTCTGTCTAGTCTCCCTTACATTTTTCACAGGGAAGCCAGAGTGATCTTTCTAAGGAGCAAATTTCATTACATCAAAACTCTATTTAAATACCTTTAAAATGGATTTCCATTGCCTTTGGATAAAATCTGGGCTTGTTAACCATGGTTGTGGGCCACTACCTGACCCCTGCTCCAGCATAACATTCATTATGCTCTGCTGTGGTTTGTTGTCGAAACGTCACCTGCGTCTGTTAAAGATCCACAGGTCAAGTGTTACCGGTTGAGTAGTATCCCTCCAAGGGACTTCCCTGGTGGCTCAGCAGTAAAGAACCCACTTGCAACTCATGTGATCACACCCGAGCCACAGGAGACTGGGTTTGATCCCTGGGTCAGGAAGAACCCTTGGAGGAGGGCATGGCAACCCACTCCAGGATTCTTGCTAGAGAATCCCATGATATGAGGAGCATGGAGCGCCACAGTCCATAGGGTCACAAAGAGTCAGACACGACGGAAGTGACTGAGCACACACATAATATCCCTCCAGATTTACACACTGAAGTTCTAATTCCAAGTACCTCACCCAGAATGTGGCCTTCTTTGGAAACAGAGTGCTTGAAGGCGTAATTAGTTAAGACGAGGCCTTTCCTGGAATAGCTGTTGTTGAGCGTGTGAGTTCAGTCGTGTCTGACTCTTTGTGACCTCATGGACTATAGCCCATCAGGCTCCTCTGTCCGTGGAATTTTCCAGGCAAGAATATTGGAGTGGGTTGCCCTTTCCTCCTCCAGGAGATCTTCCCAACCCAGGATCTAACATGCGTCTCTTGCACCTCCTGCATTGGCAGGTGGATTCTTTACCAACTGTGCCACCTGAGACGGCATTCCTGGAAGACAGAGAGGGCTTTAATCCAGTACCACTGATGTCCTTATATAAAGGGGAATTTGAACAGAAACACAGAGGCATGTAGAGGAGAGGTGATGAAAAAGGCATAGGAAGAAGATGGCTATCTGCAAGCCAGGAAGAGAGGCCAGAACAAAGCTTCCCCTCAGAAAGAAGCAGTGCTGTGGACAGCTCGCTCCTCTAGCCTCCAGAAGTATGCAACACCTAATTTTTCTGTTGTTTAAGCCACCCAGTTTGTTATCCTTTGTTACAGCAGCCTTAGCAAACTAATAGAGTGGGAAGCATGTCTAGCTAGTAATTCTGGCCTCCCATGTCTGTGGCAGTGTCTCAAACATACACCGTAGGTTTTCTATAAATATTTGTTGAGTGATTGAATAAATTCCTATAGTTACTGTGAAGTAAAATTACATATCTGGCACATGTGTGAGTGTGAAGTCGCTCAGTCGTGTCCGACTCTTTGTGACCCCATCTGGCACATAGATTAGGCCAATTTGATGAAGCTTAGTTATGGTTCAGTTCAGTTCAGTCACTCAGTCATGTCTGACTCTTTGTGACCCCATGAACTACAGCATGCCAGGCCTCCCTGTCCATCACCAACTCTGGGAGTCCACCCAAACCCATGTCCATCTAGTCAGTGATGCCATCCAGCCATCTCATCCTCTGGGGTCACCTTCTCCTCCTGCCTTCAATCTTTCCCAGCATCAGGGTCTTTTCAAATGAGTCAGTCCTTTGCATTAAGTGGCCAAAGTATTGGAGTTTCAGCTTCAACATCAGTCCTTCCAAAGAACACCCAGGACTGATCTCCTTTAGAATGGACTGGTTGGATCTCCTTGCAGTCCAAGGGACTCTCAAGAGTCTTCTCCAACCCCACAGTTCAAAAGCACCAATTCTTCAGCGCTCAGCTTTCTTCACAGTCCAACTCTCATATCCGTACATGACTACTGGAAAAAAAAAATATCCTTGACTAGACGGACCTTTGTTGACAAAGTAATGTCTCTGCTTTTTAATATGCTGTCTAGGTTGGTCATAACTTTCCTTCCAAGGAGTAAGCATCCTTTAATTTCACAGCTGCAATCACCATATGCAGTGATTTTGGAGCCCCCAAAAATAAAGTTTGACACCACCGTTTCCCCATCTATTTGCCATGAAGTGATGGGACCAGATGCCATGATCTTCATTTTCTGAATGTTGAGCTTTAAGCCAACCTTTTTACTCTCCTCTTTCACTTTCATCAAGTGGTTCTTTAGTTCTTCTTCACTTTCTGCCATAAAGGTGGTGTCATCTGCATATCTGAGGTTATTGATATTTCTCCTGGCAATCTTGATTCCAACTTGTGCTTCTTCCAGCCCAGTGTTTCTCATGATGTACTCTGAATATAAGTTAAATAAGCAGGGTGGCAATAAACAGCCTTGATGCACTCCTTTTCCTATTTGGAACCAGTCTGTTGTTCCATGTCCAGTTCTAACTGTTGCTTCCTGACCTGCATATAGGTTTCTCAAGAAGCAGGTCAGGTGGTCTGGTATTCCTATCTCTTTCAGAGTTTTCCACAGTTTATTGTGATCCACACAGTCAAAGGCTTTGGCATAGTCAATAAAGCAGGAATAGATGTTTTTTTCTGGAACTCTCTTGCTTTTTCGATGATCCAGCGGATGTTGGCAATTTGATTCTGGTTTCTCTGCCTTTTCTAAAACCAGCTTGAACATTTGGAAGTTCTCAGTTCACGTATTGCTGAAGCCTGTCTTGGAGGATTTTAAGCATTACTTTACTAGTGTGTGAGATGAGTGCAATTGTGCAATAGTTTGAGCATTCTTTGGCATTGCCTTTCTTTGGGGTTGGAATGAAAACTGACTTTTCCAGTCCTGTGGCCACTGCTAAGTTTTCCAAATTTGCTGGCATATTGAGTGCAGCACTTTTACAGCACCATCTTTTAGTTATGGTGGTATCATTAAAATCTGAAACCAAGCAGAAAATTGAAGGACAGTGTTTTAAAGTCCCCTTCATTCAATACTAATTAATCAAGCAGGAGCAAATGTTTCATCAGAAAAAAAAAAATAACACTGAGGATAATTATCCAGCTAGAATAACATAAAATATTACTAACTTATTTTTAAAATATTGTATCAGGTCTTACCTGGTGGTGTAGTGGTTAAGACTCCATACTTCCAAGGGAGAGGGAGAGGGTTCAATCCCTGGTCAGGGGACTAGAATCCCATATGCTCCATAAAGTGAGTGAAGTCGCTCAGTCGTGTCCGACCCTTTGCGGCCCCATGGACTGTAGTCTACCAGGCTCCTCTGTCCATGGGATTTTCCAGGCAAGAATACTGGAGTGGGTTATTTCCTTTTCCAGGGGATCTTCCCGAGCCAGGGGTCAAACCTGGGTCTCCTGCATTGCAGGCAGATGCTTTACCCTCTAAGCCAGAGTAGTGCAGCCAATAAAATAAATATATATAAAATACTATATCAGCTTTGCCTTGTTTGCTTTATGAGCCCTTCAGATTTTACTTCTCTAAATAATAGAGAGTGCCTATTGTCAATAGGGACTTAAGCACTGAGGGTAGAAGAGTTTGAGTGGGTCTTTTTTCATTTTTACTTATGTTAGAGGTACTAGGGAAGGGAGGTGATTGAGTAGCTCCTTTTTGAGTTTCTCTCTTCATAAGTCAAACCTGAGAGTTTCAACTTCCCCAACAGAGTACTTAGAGGCTGAAGTTGGGTAACCCTGTTAAAATTTCATGAACCGCATCAGATTTATTGGTTCATTCAGCTTTTTTTAGTGCCCCTAAGGTTGAGGTGGTTCAGGTGAGGTATGGCATGTGGATTTCTTAATGAATAGTGAATTCTGTAAGTTTGTGTGTACTCTGAAAAGCCCACATCTCTTAACCCAATATCTCATGTTAAAGTTAGGTTATATCTTAGAAATTGGTGCCTCCTTGCCATTGGGGGCATTGGCGGTTGGCACTTCATAAATTAAATAGTCCTCTTTAATTAAATAAAGACCAGTCATGGTGATGAAGTGGTGAATATGATTTGAATTAAATTGTATTCCGAATGGTCATGTCTAAAAATTTCAGCAGCCTAGTAAAATAAATTAGTAGTGACCTTGTACTTGGTGACATCAGTGACCTCTTCCAATCCTGATTCTTCAGAGGAGAAGTCACATCTGTGACACTGGTGCATATTTTATCAAGTGTTACCAAGCTGCTGCCTTCAAAGAATGGTGAGTACTTGAATTTAACCACTCTTTATAGCATTTTTCTTACAAGCTGCTCTTTTCCAAACCCATAGCATAAACCAAGCCTGTGTGTGCTCAGTTGCTTCCGTGGTGTCCGACTCTTTGCAACCCCATGGACTGTTGTACGCCCAGCTCCTCTGTCCATGGGATTCTTCAGGCAAGAAGACTGGAGTGAGTTGCCATGCCCTCCTCCAGGGATCTTCCAGACCCAGGGATGGAACCCTCCTCTCTTGTGTCTCCTGCCTAGGCAGGTGGGTTCGGTACCACTAGTGCCTCATGGGTAAGCCCAAACCAAGCCTTTGAAGTGAAAGTCACTCAGTCCTGTCTGACCCTTTGCAACCCCATGGACTAGTCCATGGAATTCTCCAGGCCAGACTACTGGCATGGGTAGCCTTTCCCTTCTCCAGGGGATCTTCCCAACCCAGGGATCGAACCCAGGTCTCCCGCATTGTGGGAAGATTCTTTACCAACTGAGCCACCAGGGAAGCCCAAGACACTGGAGAGGGTAGCCTATCCCGTCTCCACAGGAATCAAACAGGTCTCCTGCATTGCAGGTGGATTCTTTACCAACTGAGCTATCAGGGAAGCCCAACCAACCCTTTAAGTGCATTCAGAGTTTATCATGCTATACAAGATAGCTATATAACCACAGTAAAATCCTCTACCAAGGGAAGCTTAATGATCAGAACTTTGTATTTTCTTTATTTTTAATGTGTGTGTGTATATATATGTATGTATTTGTGTGTGTGTGTATATATATGTATGTATTTGTGTGTGTGTGTATATATGTATTTGTGTGTGTGTATATATATATGTATTTGTGTGTGTGTGTATATATATATGTATTTGTGTGTGTGTATATATATATGTATTTGTGTGTGTATATGTATTTGTGTATGTGTGTATATATATATGTATTTGTGTGTGTGTATATATGTATTTGTGTATGTGTGTATATATATATATGTATTTGTGTGTGTATATATGTATTTGTGTATGTGTGTGTATATATATATGTATTTGTGTGTGTGTATATATGTATTTGTGTGTGTGTATATATATATATTTGTGTGTGTGTGTATATATATATGTATTTGTGTGTGTGTATATATATGTATTTGTATGTGTGTATATATATGTATTTGTGTGTATATGTGTGCATATATATGTATTTGTGTGTGTATACATATATATGTATTTGTGTCTGTGTATATGTATGTGTGTGTGTATATATATGTATTTGTGTGTGTGTATATATATATGTATTTGTGTGTGTGTATATATATATGTATTTATGTGGGTGTGTATATGTATTTGTGTGTGTGTGTATATATATGTATTTGTATGTGTGTGTATATATGTATTTGTGTGTGTGTATATATATGTATTTGTGTGTGTGTGTATATATGTATTTGTGTGTGTGTATATATGTATTTGTGTGTGTGTATATATATATGTATTTGTGTGTGTGTGTGTATATATGTATTTGTGTGTGTGTATATATGTATTTGTGTGTGTGTATATATGTATTTGTGTGTGTATATGTATTTGTGTGTGTATATATATGTATGTATTTGTGTGTGTGTGTATATATATGTATTTGTGTGTGTGTATATATATATATGTATTTGTGTGTGTGTATATGTGTATTTGTGTGTGTGTGTGTATATATGTATTTGTGTGTGTGTATATATATATGTATTTGTGTGTGTATATATATATGTATTTGTGTGTGTGTGTGTGTGTGTATGTATTTGTTTGGCTGCACAAGGTCTTAATTGAAGCACATGTGGTCTTCAGTCTTCATTGTGGTGTGCAGGATCTTTGGTGGTGCATGTGGGATCTAGTTCCTGAACAGGGATTAGACCTGTCCCCCTGCATTGGAAGTGCTTTGCCTTATCCACTGGACCACTAGGGAAGTCCCTTGGACTTTCTTTAAGCAATAACTCTGGCCACAGCATGTGGCCAACTGTCAAGCCGAGAGGTCCTTATACATATTCCTGACCTATATCCTGAGCTCTATCATCTCACCACTACTGGAGTTCATTTTCCCAACACTCTGTTGAAGTTATCACTTTCTAGAATACTCCATGCCCTTGTCCTGATTAACAAAACCTTTCTGCCATGACATTGGCTTCTGCCCCAGTTTCTGCCCTGCACATGGCACCTCACGCTGTATCACCTTTCCTTCCACCAAACAGATTCCTATGCTTCTTCATGCTATTGGCCATGTGGTAAAAATTTCCCCAGTCCAAGAAATGGAAAACCAGATAACAATGAAAGCAATAAACCCTGATTTGTTACTAGTCCAGAACTCCCTTTTTAATATCATAGTCCCTTAGAATTCTCATTTACAAACTCTTGGAAACGTGTTGATGCCATGATGGTTGCTCTGTGGTTATTACCTTAACTCAGTTCAGTTCAGTTGCTCAGTCATGTCTGACTCTTTGTGACCCCATGAACCGCAGCACACCAGGCCTCCCTGTCTATCACCAACTCCCGAGGCTTACTCAAACTCATGTCCATAGAGTCGGTGATGCCATCCAACCATCTCATCCTCTGTCATCCTCTCCTCCTCCTGCCTTCAATCTTTTCCAGCATCAGGGTCTTTTCAAATGAGTCAGTTCTTCACATCAGGTGGCCAAAGTATTGGAGTTTCAGCTTCAGCCTCAGTCCTTCCAGTGAATATTTAGGACTAGTTTCCTTTAGGATGGACTGGTTGGATCCCCCTGCAGTCCAAGGGACTCTTAAGAGTCTTCTCCAACACCACAGTTCAAAAGCATTAATTCTTCCCCACTCAGCTTTCTTTATAGTTCAACTCTCACATCCATACATGACCACTGGAAAAACCATAGCTTTGACTAGATTATATATAAGAAAATTATATACCTTAAGTCAGAAGTGTATGGTTTTACAAAAGCTTATAAATGTTACAGAATATTTCTTCCATCATCAAAATATTTTATAATTCTCCTATTAGTTCACTCTTCTATCACTGTAGCAATCAGAGGACTGATCAGTACCACTGCTGCCTAGAAAACAAATGCGAAGGTAACTGTCCTGAAAAAATAAAAAATCATCTGTAGTGTCAGTCCTTGCTTGCAGGTAGAAATTTGTTTTTGTTTGTTTGTTACCTTGCAAATAAATGATTCCAAGCAAGTCGTCTAATTCAGTCATTTATCTCAGAGAAACTGCTGAGAGTTTAAGAGGCAGGTGAAGGAGACAAAGGCCAAGGATAAGAGTGAGAAAGGAATTTGACTAATTTAAAATTTCTTGTGCCTCTGAAACACCAGAATCCTTTGACAGACTTCACACCTTTGTCATGGTGAACCTCTCAGCTCCTCACTATTCAGCTGGTGTTTTCAGGTCCAGATAGCCTTGAAGCAATCATTAAAGCAAGCATCTAATCAGCATGAAATAAAATAATTGCATCTAAATATCCTTAGATATTCTTAATTCTGAACATTTGGAGCTTTTAAAATACATGCAAAAGTAATTTGCTTTTGAATTTTGATATGAATTAAGAGAGACTTGCACTGATACAAATTATTAACAAAAAGATTTCAGTATCAATAAGATATAGGATTAAAAGATGTTTATTATAATTTTTTAAAAGATAAACCTTCGGGTTATTTAACCTTTCTAACCAAAAGATATGGACAATTATTTCTAAAAGAAAGGGCATTATTAATAATTATGACATTTAGAAGAATTTGAAAGAAAAGGGAAACAGTTTCTAGTGGACCAAATTCTTCAAAATACAGGTAAACTTGATATAGCAAAAAACATTATGAACTCAGTTTTTTTTTTTTAATAAATAAGTAAAGATAATTCAGTGTTTACCTTATAATAAACTACTGATGGTCAGGATGACAAAATGCACCACAAATAAATTTGCCTGTAGAGAAGAAAGATCATGCCTTTCCATGTTCTTTTTTCAGGCACTGGAAATATTATACAATAGTGTATAAATCAATAATATGCTATATAAATCTGCCTTCATAGACCGTCAAGCCCAAAGCCTGCTTATGATTTGGTTGGTCAACATTTTTCTCAATTTTCAAGAAGAAAGTGTAAGATACAGAAACAGCTTTCTCTCTGACCTGCTGACTTCCAAAGTAATGTCTGCACAGAGCCTCCAGGGAAGCTTGGGAACTGGAACTCTTTTTCCATTAGCAAAGGAAAATCGAAGAGAATTTTCAGTAGTGGCTCAATTAATCCAAGTACAACAGCAAACACATCCTAGTAGCTGGAGTAAGAAATAGAGGATCTCGGAAATACATTTCCAGGCCCCAAACTTGAAAACTGAGCGGGCTTGGGCAATTCCACTTGCCTCACCTGTCCTTTAGGTCTCCCCACTGTAAAAATAAACATGTGAGATATAATTTAGTCCCATCATATGACAAGGGTTTAACACACTTACCTACCAACACCATTCACGAACCCGAGCAGAGAGGGCCTCGAGACTGACAAGGCTATTAATTGCTGGTTACATCCTACATTAAGCTTTTTTTTTTTTTTTTTATGAACCCCCCTCCCACCTCCCTCCCCATAACATCTCTGTGGGTCATCCCCATGCACCAGCCCCAAGCATGCTGTATCCTGAGTCAGATATAGACTGGCGATTCAATTCTTACATAATAGTATACATGATAGAATGCCATTCTCCCAAATCATCCCACCCTCTCCCTCTCTCTCTGAGTCCAAAAGTCCGTTATACACCGCTGTGTCTTTTTTCCTGTCTTGCATACAGGGTCGTCATTGCTATCTTTCTAAATTCCATATATATGTGTTAGTATACTGTATTGGTGTTTTTCTTTCTGGCTTACTTCACTCTGTATAATCGGCTCCAGTTTCATCCATCTCATCAGAACTGATTCAAATGAATTCTTTTTAACGGCTGAGTAATACTCCATTGTGTACACTACATTAAGCTTTTACTCCTCAGGTCTTTCACGATTTCAAGAAGATTTTCATGTATCAGTCTTTATTTTCAGATAGTTCTGCTCTTCTGGATGGGAAAACGTTCGTCAGTGTAGCTGAGACAGTTTTTTTTTTTAATTTATTTATTTTAATTGGAGGCTAATTACTTTACAATATTGTAGTGGTTTTGGATAGAATCAGTTTCAGTTCTAAGTCTCTCTTGAGAGGCACTCACATCTCCAGGGTTCACCTAGGCTGATTCCAAGGAAGTCTCTTGAGTAAGGATCCTTGGGCCAAGTGCGTGCATTTTAGCCTCTAGCTGGGATTCCACTGAGTCAATAGCTTGTTCACATTGTTTTAAGAAACATGCTCTAGAATGGCGAAGCTCCAAATAACATCTAAATGATCCTTTGTGAGGCACGAGGGAGAGTGTCGCTGTCTCTAGGATCCCTCACAGGTCAAGGCCAGCCCTGACGAAGCCCAGGGTGAAGTTCTCACCTTAGAGAAAAGACTCTGCACCCCCAGCAGCAATAGGAAAGCCAAGCCCCAGGGCAGACACTGCTCTTTAGGATGGCAAATTTCTCTTGCTTCCCCTTAACTGATGAAACAATACCTGTCTCTTCTTTTTTCAATCAAAATGCAGGTTAAATTTCTTCATGCATCACGGGTGCTTTGAAAGCACAATCGAGTTCTCAAAAAGCTCAGTAAGTAATATCATTGGTTTATTTCCATGTGGAAAGCCATGCTGCTTTTCTGGTCTTGACTCTTTGCACACGCTCGTTCCTCTGTTTGCGATGCCTTTCTCCTTTTTCACTTGAATAAAGCCCAATCCTAAAGAAGAACAGCCTTCTTTGAAAACTTGCCACCTCCCACATGGGTTGAGTGTCCATGTCTGGGTACCCAGGCCCTGCTGTTACTCCTATCTCATAGCACTTCCCCAGTGTGAATATAATGCTGGTTCGCTCTTTCGGTCGCTAGGCTGTGACCTCCCTGAGGCAGAGGACGTATGGCATCAGCTTGGTTTCCATAAGGTCTTTAGACTCAGTGCTTAGCAGAGAGATGTACTAAAATGTTTGTTGAATTAATGTACTTAGCGCTGTCCAGTAATACATGATCTCAGGAAATAACCTAATTTCGATTTACATATCCTGTGTAATTAGTTCAGCATTTTAGTCATGAACTCTAGCCTGAAGATAATGGATTATCTTTAAACTCTTACTTTTCCGGGGTTGACCTCTGACTCAGATATGCTTTCTTGTAGCTGTACTTTGTTCACATTTGTCTTCTTTATTAGACGTTGAAAAAAGAGACTGAGCCCAACTGCCTGTGGCTAGCAGGCACAACAATAAATACTTTTTGAATAAATAAACAATCAAATATGAAAAGATGACTGATGATGCCCATGGCTAGGCAGAGGGCATGGCTATGGACTGACTCAATAGCTATGCAATTAATCAAATAGCGGTGATAACTGGAGTGAAGAAAGACAGAATAAGGTTGGAGCTGGAATAAGGAGAGTAGGAGGCTAATAATAAAAACCTTTCCACAGACTAAATAATACCAGTCACATTCAGGGTTAAGAAAAAAATTTATCCCTTATATAAAAATATTGTCATAAAAATAGGGCATGTGGCCCTCCAGTACAGAAGGGTTAACACTTTGTTTATTGCTAAAAGAAGTTTTTGTTTGGCTGAGAATTAGGAAAAAAAACAATCTGGAACTTTCCCAAGGCAGGGAATGGAAGAGAGCCAGTCTAAAGAGCAGATTTGCAATGGGTAGCTCTCAAAAGACAAGGGTATGCTGCTCAGACATGGGGCAAAAGGGAATGAATGGAGATGTGATCAATTCCATCCATGGAGAGCTTCCTGAGAATCATGGAGAAGTGAGGAAGCAGGTGTTTTCATTTCCAAGCAAGTTGGCTTCTTTTTCAAATCTGGCCCATTGCCTGATAGGATAGAGAATCTCCTTAGAGGCCCAAAGCACTCAGCCCAGATGCTTTGACAATTCTGGCATACCTCTCCATTTCATCAAAGCTCCCAGACATCAGAGCATTTGTATTGCATCAACTGAAGACCAGCCCCTGTCTCCTGAGGCTTATGCGGTCTTAGGATGCACAAACACTTGGAAACACAGGAGAATTATCAGCCAAGGTGGCCCATAATGCAGCCAACCATGATTACCAGCAGAGCCCTCCTAATACCAGTACATGTTTTATTAAGGAAAATTAAAAAGCCATTCAGCTGTGAAAGCCATTTCCCATTGGATTGTTGCCAGCCCCAAACTGCAGTTATGCAGACCCAAGTTAGCAGCAACACATTCACATATATACCCTTCAGATAAAGCTCACGAACCATATGTTTTAGCATTGAATCCCAGCAAATAACTAGAAATGTTTTTCTTTCTTCCCCTTCTTCCTGTTGGCCAACAGGTATAACAAGCTGACTGAATCTGCAATCAGCTCCATCAGAAAGTGAGGATAAAAGAGGAAAAGGCAGAAAGATTTTCTGCCATCTAACTGACAGAGCATCCCCAGGGAAATTTGCAGAGGAGGAAAACATTGTTGAGAATTACTACAATATACTACCTTTCATCAAAGGTGCTTACTGTGATTGAAACATATTAATAAGCTTCCTTCTCAAATTCCAGGATCAAGATTGTAAAGTATTTACCATTAGAATAGGTTTGTAGAAGACCATGCATCTCCTATCCAGACCAGTACTAACCCAATCCCTCATATGTGGGAAAATTGTATCACTACTTTTTTTCTTCCCCTACAGACTGTAAGCCGGAGAGAAAATTCAGAATAGTCTTATGTCCACATCTCTGCTCTCTAAAATTTGAGATATGCTAGAAAGCCTATTGTGGGGGGAACTTCAAAGGCATGCAATGGAAAAAAGAAGGAGCATGGAAACTGAGGAGCAATACAGAAGGAATTGCTCATGGCCATTTTACCAAATGGATTCAAGCAGTGTACTCTATTATCCCTAATGAAGAGATTAATTAATATCATTCATGCTTAATAGGTATTTAAGAACACTGCAAGACTTCAGGAAGTCAAAATCATTTGTTTTCCTTTCTCCTGTCTTAAAAGTCATCTCTAAATGGATGGTTTCCTTGTGTCTGCCTCAATTTCAGTCTTAGTATTTTCATGTTGGCATTTCCTGTTGACATGTTTCGTGCGCTCTCTGCTGGATTCTGGGCAGGTTTGACAGAATAGACAGTCCTCATCTCCGTGAGCTCCTCTGGATTGTTTGTGAGCATCGCTGCACCATTGCACACACACGCCTTTGTCCTGTCACGAGCCCCCACTGGGAACCTGCTCTTATAGGCCCTGACCTGGCCTCACCTGAGCACTGACCCCTCATCTATCAAAAAGGATGTGAACATTTCCTGATGGAGAAAAGGGGGGAGATTTGGTATTAACATCTCTTTCTTATTTCCTTTACTGTGACCCAGGCCATTTAACTCTTTTCAGTTATTTTCTGTTTCTGCAACATTCAGCTTGTAGACCTCCTACTACTTGGTTTGCCAAACTATACCTCTGACCACCCAGAGCATGGATCCTGGTGCTAGACAGCCTGGACTGAATTTAGCTCTAATCATAACTAGCTTTGTGCCTTGGTTAAGCTATTTATTCTCTCTCTGCCTCAGTCTTCCCACCCATAAAAGGGGGTTAATAAACTATTTTTATTTCATGAGATTTATTGTAAGAATGAAACTTACTGGATATCCCACAGACTCCATTTTCCTTTTGTCATAGGCTCAAATGCTTGCCTCATTACATACCTGGTCCCTAAAGGTATTTGAACTGACATTTAAATACGTTCAGGATCCTCGTTGCCCACCATAAACCTAAGTCTATGAAATACAGCTTCCCAAGGGTGCTAGTGGTAAAGAACCCACTTGGCAATGCACGAGATACAAGAGATGCAGGCTCCATCCCTGGGTTGGGAAGATCCCCTGGAGGAGGGCCTGGCAACCCACTCCAGTATTCTTGCTGGGAGAGTCCCGTGGACAGAGGAGTCTGGTGGCTACAGTCCATACTGTTGAAAAGACCACGACACAATGGAAGCAACATAGCATGCGTGCATGCCTGAAGTGAGTACAAAGTCATAGAAGATGATTAAATAGACAATCAGTAGAAGTATTTCTTGAGACTAGACATTCTTCTCTCCAAGTTCATTTTGAGAGCTTTGGTAAACCATCAGGTAAAATTTTACTGGCCTCTGTGCCTAGCAAGAGAAGTAGTAAAAACAGAGCTAGTCCTAGGGGAACTGGTAATTCAACTACTCCAAGGAAGTGTGGTTTTACATGCTGATTTGATGGCCATAAAGACTAGTTGATTCTAAGCAGATTTTATTTTGGACTGTATGAATATTCTGAGTTCAAGTTGGGAGAGCCAGTATGAGCTGCAGTTGGCCAGTGTCATGGTCTCGGCCGTGTTCACCGGAAAGAAGGAAGGAAAACACAGCGTTCCCGCCTAGACAAGTATGGGGAGGTCCAGTGTTGCATAAATATGGAGGTCCAGTGTTGCATAAATATTGGTCTAGCTTCAGGTATGACCTAAATCAAATCCGTTATGATTATACAGTGGAAGTGAGGAATAGATTTAAGGGACTAGATCTGATAGATAGAGTGCCTGATGAACTGTGGACTGGGGTTCATGACATTGTACAGGAGACAGGGATCAAGACCATCCCCATGGAAAAGAAATGCAAAAAAGCAAAATGGCTGTCTGGGGAGGCCTTACAAATAGCTGTGAAAGGAAGAGGAGCAAAAACCAAAGGAGAAAAGGAAAGATATAAACATCGGAATGCAGAGTTCGAAAGAATAGCAAGAAGAGATAAGAAAGCCTTCTTCAGCGATCAATGCAAAGAAATAGAGGAAAACAACAGAATGGGAAAGTCTAGAGATGTCTTCAAGAAAATTAGAGATACCAAGGGACGATTTCATGCAAAAATGGGCTCAATAAAGAACAGAAATGGTATGGACCTAACAGAAGCAGAAGATATTAAGAAGAGGTGGCAAGAATACACAGAAGAACTGTACAAAAAAGATCTTCATGACCCAGATAATCACGATGGTATGATCACTCATCTAGAGCCAGACATCCTGGAATGTGAAGTCAAGTGGGCCTTAGAAAGCATCACTATGAACAAAGCTAGTGGAGGTGATGGAATTCCAGTTGAGCTCTTTCAAATCCTGAAAGATGATGCTGTGAAAGTGCTGCACTCAATATGCCAGCAAATTTGGAAAACTCAGCAGTGGCCACAGAACTGAAAAAGGTCAGTTTTCATTCCAATTCCAAAGAAAGGCAATGCCAAAGAATGCTCCAACTACCGCACAATTGCACTCATCTCATATGCTAGTAAAGGAATCCTCAAAATTTTGAATGCTCAAAATTCTCCAAGCCAGGCTTCAGCAATACATGAACTGAGAACTTCCAGATGTTCAAGCTGGTTTTAGAAAAGGCAGAGGAACCAGAGATGAAATTGCCAACATCCGTTGGATCATGGAAAAAGCAAGAGAGTTCCAGAAAAACATCTATTTCTGCTTTATTGACTATTCTAAAGCCTTTGATTGTGTGGACCAGAACAAACTGTGGAAAATTCTGAAAGAGATGGGAATACCTGACCACTTGACCTGCCTCTTAAGAAATCTGTATACAGGTCAGGAGGCAACAGTTGGAACTGGACATGGAACAACAGACTGGTTCCAAATAGGAAAAGGAGTATGTCAAGTCTATATATTGTCACCCTGCTATTTAACTTCTATGCAGAGTACATCATGAGAAATGCTGGGCTGGAGGAAGCACAAGCTGGTATCAAGATTGCCAGGAGAAATATCAATAATCTCAGATAGGCATATGACACCACCCTTATGGCAGAAAGGAAGAGGAACTTAAAAGCTTCTTCAGGAAGGTGAAAGAGGAGAGTGAAAAAGCTGGCTGAAAACTAAACATTCAAAAAATTAAAATCATAGCATCTGGTTTCATCCTGGCAAATAGATGGGGAAATAGTGTCAGACTTTATTTTTCTGGGTTCTAAAATCACTGCGGATGGTGACAGCAGCCATAAAATTAAAAGACGCTTGCTCCTTTGGAAGAAAAGTTATGACCAACCTAGATAGCATATTAAAAAGCAGAGACATTACTTTGCCAACAAAGGTCCATTTAGTCAAGGCTATGGTTTTTCCAGTGGTCATGTATGGATGTGAGAGTTGGACTATCAAGAAAGCTGAGTGGGGAAGAATTGATGCTTTTGAACTGTGGTGTTGGAGGAGACCCTTGAGGGTCCCTTGGACAGCAAGGAGATCCAACCAGTCCATCCTAAAGGAAACTAGTCCTGAATATTCATTGGAAGGACTGATGCTGAAGTTGAAACTCCAATACTTTGGCCACCTGATGCAAAAAACTGACTCACTTGAAAAGACCCTGATGCTGGGAAAGATTGAAGGCAGGAGAAGGGGACGACAGAGGATGAGATGGTTGGATGGTATCCCCCACTCAGTGCACATGAGTTTGAGTAAACTCCAGGAGTTGGTGATGGACAGGGAGGCCTGGCATGCTGTATGTAATCCATGGGGTCGCAAAGAGTTGGACAGGACTGAGTGACTGAACGGAACTGAGCCAAACACACTTATTTTAGTTCTTGTTGACATATCTATCACATATTACCATGAAAAAACAAACAGCAAAACCTGTAAAAACATTTCACTTAATGACTGGAAACATCTATCTTCAGGACAATAATAGAATGTACATGTATGGATGAAAGTCACTCAGTCACGTCTGACTCTTTGCACCCCCAGGGACTGTATAGCCCAACAGGCTCCTCTGTCCATGGAATTCTTCAGGCAAGAATACTGGAGTGGGTTGCCATTCCCTTCTCCAGGGGATTTTCCCGACTCAGGGGTCAAGACCCAGGTCTCTTGCATTGCAGGCAGATTTTTTACTGTGTGAGCCACCGGGAAAGCCCAATAATAGAAGAGAAGTCTTCAAATTTACAGACCCATTTATAAATTGATGATGGTTGCAGTGTGTCTCTTCAGTGTTTCTGCTTTTCATGGGTTTGAGTTTTGCTACCATTTATAGGCCTACCATTAGATCTTTCTCCCCCTTTAACATTTTCTATTTTGCAAGCCAAAATTATTTCATTTCAAACACCTGTAAATCTTCTTACAAGTCATTAATTTTAAAAAAATCAAATAATTAAGTGTCTAACAATTTATCTTGATGGTCTGTGATGGAGCAGCCCACTCTTTCTGTTTAGCCCTTTCTGCTCCACTGTCCATTTTCCACCCCATTCTTCCAGAAGTTGCCATTTATCAAAAATTATTACCTAGAAATCTGTCAGCCTATGTTTGATCCATACGTTTATATATTGAAAAAATATTAATGATTTTGAAATTGCTTCATAATTGAAGCTGAAGAACGGATGCCTTTGAACTGTGGTTCTGGACAAGACTCTTGAGAGTCCCTTAGACAGCAAGGAGATCAAACCATTCAGTCCTACAGGGAATCAACCCTGAATATTCATTGGAAGGACTGATGCTGAAGCTCCAATACTTTGGTCACTTGATACAAAGAGCCAGCTCATTGGAAAGACCCTGATGCTGGGAAAGATTGACGACAAAGGAGAGGATGACAACAGAGGATGAGATGGCTGGATCGCATCATCAACTCAATGGACATGAATTTGCACAAAATCTGGGAAATAGTTAAGGACAGGGAAGCCTGGTGTGCTGCAGTCCATGGGGTCACAGAGAGTTGGACTCGACTAGCAACTGAACAGCAACGAAGCAGAACAATACCAGAGCGCAAACAAGGATGAGAGACATTTGAATTCTAAGCAGCAGAAGTGAGGCACACAGTAACAGGATAAAACTAGAGCATCTGCCTGCAATATGGAAGACCTGGGTTCCTTCCCTGGGTTGGGAAGATCTCCTGGAGGTGGAAATGGCAACCCACTCCAGTATTCCTGCCTCCAGAATCCCAGGGACGGAGGAGCCTGGTCGGCTACAGTCCCTGGGGTCACAAAGAGTCAGACACAACCGAGCCACTTCACTTCATACTACAGTAAGGACTTTCCTGATGGCTCAGCGGTAAGATATCCGCTGGCAATGAAGGAGACACAAGAGATTGGGTTTTGATCCCTGGGTTGGGAAGATCCCCTGGAGGAGGAAATGGCAACCCACTCCAGTATTCTTGCCTGTGAAATCCCATGGACAGAGGAAGCTGGCAGTCTACTGTCCATGGAGTTGCAAAAGTATCGGACAGGACTTAGAGACTAAACAGAAATAACAACCTGTAAGTAACTTTTGATAGAGAAGGAATTGGCAACCCACTCCAGTGTTCTTGCCTGGAGAATCTTGTGGACAGCGGAGCCTGGTGGGCTGCTGTCTGTGGGGTCACACAGAGTCGGACACAACTGACGCGACTTAGCAGCAGCAGCAAATAACTTTTGAAGCCTTCCAAACCATTCTCAAACACTCTTTGTAGGAAGACACACACAAAAGATCCCAAATAACATTAAATTTACAGTGTCTAACATTCAAACATAAAATTATTAACTATAATAAAATAATAAAATATAATAAAATGTAGTAAAATGTGACCAAAAACCAAATGAAAAATCAGTCAATAGAAACAGATCCAAAAATGACAGAAATAAAAAAAGTATGAGAAGTGGGCTGTAAAACTGCTATTATGAATATGCTCACTGTGTCTGAGTTAAAGAATATGAATATAATGTGAAGGGAAAGGAAAGATGTCAGAAAGTTCAAGAGGAAATTGTCAGGATGAAAAATACAGTGTCTGAAGTGAAAAATTCAGTGGATGGGATTACCAGCAGATTAGATTACTGCATTAGTAAAAATTAGTGAGCCTGAGGACACTGCAGTAGAAGCAACGCAAACGGAAATGCAGAAAGAAAAGACTATAGCTATAGTCTTTGTGAGCAATAGGCCAGTACAAAGTGGTCTGTGCGTGTGTACGTGGTAGTCGCTCAGTCTTATCAGCTCTTTGCAACCCCATGGACTATAGCCCACCAGACTCTTTTGTCCGTGGAATTCCCCAGGCAAGAATACTGGAGTGGGTTGTCATTTCCTTCTCCAGGGAATCTTCCTGACTCAGGGATCAAACTTGGGTCTTGTGCATTGTAGGCAGATTCTTTATCATCTGAGCCACCAGGGAAGCCCCATCAAGTGGTCTAGCATGTGTGTTTATGGCATCCCAAAAGGATAAGAAAACTATGAGGAGGTTATGAAGAAATAATGCCTCCAAATTTAGTAAATCTATAGATCAAAGCTGTTCAATGAAACCCAAACAGGAAATAACCACATTAGCACTAATACAGATGCCTGTATGCACACACACACACACACACACACACATGATGCATAAAATGAGACCAAAGAACATCATAAACAAATTCCCAAAAACCATGATAAGGAAATTTTAAGTCTGCCAGGGGAAAAAAGACATGGTACCTAGAGGGGAATGAAGAAAAGAATTACTACAGACATCTCAAAAGAAATGAGACAAGCCAAAGCAAAATGAAAAACAACCTTCAGAGTAGTGAAAAAAACCTATCAAATTGGCATTCTGAAAGCTGCAATAACATCTTTAAACATGAAGGCATGCTAAAGACATATTCAGACAAACAAGAGCTGAGAGAACTTGTTGCCAGCCAACCTGGATGTTAAGATATGATATGAAAGTTTGTCAGGTTGAAGGAAAAATTATTTCAGATGGGATTTTGGATCTTAGGGGGAAAAAAAACTGAATAAAAGGTATGGTAAATTACAAACATATGGCAAGTATCAAAGGCTTTTAAATCTCATGTTTGGCTTTCTTTAAAAGCTATTGATTTTTTTACAGCAAAAATGATCATGAAAGGTATCATCTATAATACATAAAATTAAAATGTTTTACAACAATAGTACAAGTTGTAGAGGGAGAAGGAAATATGCTGCTGCTTCTTTGTAATTGTTATGGAGTAGAGTTGATTTACAATGTTGTGTTAGCTTCCCGTGTACAGCAAAGTGAATCAGTTATACATATATACGTTCAGCACTCTTTTTTGGATTCTTTTCCCATATAGGCCATTACACAGTATTGAGTTGAGTTCCCTATGCTGAACAGCAGGTTCTTTTCAGTTGTCTGTTTCACATATAGTAGTGTTTATATGGCAATCCCTATCTCCCAGTTTATCCCTCCCCACATTCCCCCGTAACCATAAGTGCGTTTTCTACCTCTGTGACTCTACTTTTGTTTTGTAAAAAGTTCATTTGTACCCATTTTTTAGATTCCACGTATAAGTGATATCATTTGGTGTTTGTCTTTCTGCGTCTGACTTACTTCACTCAAGGTTTTCTTTTGAATGTTTGTCTATGTATTCGGCTGTGTCAGGTTAGTTGCAGCACTCAGGACCTTTGACCTTTGCTGTAGCATGCTGGATCTAGTTACCTGAGCAGGGATCAAACCTGGGCTCCTTGCCTTGGGAGCACCAGATCTTAACCACTGGACCACCAGTTAAGAAGCTAACCAGAAGCCCCTCAGGGTTCTTATGTTATAGTGAAATCGTGTCTGAAAGTCAGCTGTAGCAAATTAAAGATGCATGTTGGAAATGCTGGAGCAATTGCTAAAAACAAGCACACAAACAAAAAGAGTGATATGTCTAACAAAGAACGACACTCTCAGTCGTCTGTGGCATGAATTTGTCCTCTGCTTTTGTAACAAAATCTCCTGTGGGCTAAGTCACAGAGTGATGAGAAGTGAGACAAGCAATGGCTTTTGGATCAAAAACCTTAAACAATATTTTAGACACTAAAGCATTTAGAACCATTGGGATCAGCCTAATGAAGTAAGTGAAATTTGTCTCTCAAATTCATCATTACTTGGAGAAGGGAATGGCAATCCACTCCGGTATTCTTGCCTGGAGAATCCCATGGCCAGGAGAGCCTGGCGGGCTACAGTCCATAGGGTGGCAGAGAGTCAGACTTGACTGAAGAGACTTAGCACCCATGCATACATGCACTTATGGAGAGCAAGCAGAAGTCTAAATGAACCATTAGGGAAGTTCTTTCCCTCTGTTACAGAGATTACACGCTCCACAGTGAAATTGCTGGAGGAAGACACAGAAAGACAGCTGGCACTGGGAAATTACATATACTGCTCAGAGAGCTAGAGGTCAGCCATCCGAGGAGCTTGTGAGCAAACGAAGCTTCTATAGTCAGATCAGCTATGGGTGCCATCCAACAGTTTTTCCAGGTCTTCTCTTTCTGGCACTTCCCCTGTCTACTGAGAGCTAGACATGATCAAGTTACTTGCATTGGCAAAAAAAAAAAAAAAGTGAATGGAAATGCTGTGTGTCATATTTGTAAGGACGCCTCTATGAGCCAGTACACAATACTCTGTGCTCCACTTCCTCTTGACCAGGGAGCAGCAGCAAATCTCCCCAAAATGCAGCCTCGTTCTGCCTAGACCCTGTGACAGGAAATGGAGATCAAACCCCCTTCCATGTACACAATGGAATATTGTTATAAAAAGGAACCAAACTGGGTCCTGTGATGTGATGAACCTAGAACCTGACACAAAGAGTGAAGTAAGTCAGAGAAAAATGAATATATTAACACATAGGTGGCACCAGAGGTAAAGAATCTGCCTGCCAATTCAGGAGACGCAAGATTCTCTGGTTCAATCTCCGGCTTGGCAAGATCCCTTGCAGTAAGACATGACAACCTGCTCCAGTATTATTGCTGGAAAATTCCATGAATAGAGGAGCCTGGTGGGCTACCGTCCATGGCACTGCAAAGAGTCAGACATGACTGAAAACACATACACACGGAATCTAGAAAAATGGTATTGCTGAGCCTATCTGCAGGACAGGAATAGAGACACAGATATAGTCAATGGGCTTGTGAACACAGTGAGGGAGGCGGGGGGTGGGGCACGATTGAGAGAGGAGCGTTGACATATATACACTGTTGTGTATGAAACAGATAGCTGGGGGGAGCTTCTCAGTAGCACAGGGACCTCAGCTTGGTGCTCTGTGATGACCTAGAGGGGTTGGGGTGTGGGGGGGTGAGAGGGAGGCTCAGGAGGGAGGGGATATATGTGAACCTATAGCTGATTCTCATTGTTGTGCAGCAGAAACTAGCACAACGTTGAACGTTTGTTGTGATAAGCCACTAGAACAGGACTGGTTGCTGTGACTACAGCCCACCCTACCCTGAATGATGATAGCCACAGAACCCTTCCATAAGCACCCAAAGAGCATCTCCTCTGAGCTTAGCAGTATGGCTATTAAGGCAAGAGATCTGCTAGCCTTAGGGGGCAACACGGTAGTAGGGTGTCAGCTTCACAATGATGAAGTAACTGGAAAGGATTCCTATGTCACATTCAAGAACACCAACAAAAGAATATAAAAAAAGAAAATGCAGTGCTGGGGTTAGTCAAACAGAGATAGGTAGATGATCCAGTTTTTATACCTCAAAGTGAATTCTTCATTCAGGTGGTGTAGGATTTTCTAAATGTAATGCATAAGAAAACTGTCCTCCACTCACCACATTTCTGAACCCAAATTCATGGGTTTTTTACACCTAGCAATTCACCATTTCCTTCTCCGGGGATCTTCCCAATCCAGGAATTGAACCCATGTCTCTGAGTCTCCTGCATTGGCAGGCAAATTCTTAACCACTTGTGCCACCTGGGAATCCCTTGGTGTCTTACAACTTAATGCACTTCTGATCCCACCTGGAGTTAGTGCAGATCCTACAGGTTAAGAATTCAGTCCAGTAGGACTTCAGATGCCAATTACAAGTAGTGGACCTATAGGCTACCCATAGGACTATCTGCTACTATCAATATTTAGCTGCTAAGTCATGTCCAACTCTTTCCAACCCCATGGACTGTCGTGTTCCAGGCTCCTCTGTCCATGAGATTTCCCAGGCAAGAATACTGGAATGGATTGCCATTTTCACCTCCGAGGGATCTTCTTGACCCAGGGATAGAATATGTGTCTCTTGCATGGCAGGTTGAGTCTACCACTGAGCCACCCGGGAAGCCTTATACTTCTGTCTGACTTGACTGTAAATCATGGGTTTCGTAGAACCTCTTCTTCAGGTTCAATAATTTGCTACCCCAGCTCATAGAGTCTAGGCAAACACTTTACTTACTGGTTTATTTTAAAGAGTATTATAAAGGATACAAATGAGCAGTCAGATGAAAAGGTACATAGAGTGATGTCCGGAAGGGTCCTCAATGCAGGAATGTCTGTCCCCACTGAGGCAGGTGTGCCCCCCTTCCAGTGTGCATATGTGTTCACCCACCAGAAGCTCTCATATTTGTGTGTGAGCCATGATTTTACTGTTTCTTTTCTTTTTGGATTTTTATTGGAGTATAGTTGCTTTACAATGCGGTGTTAGTTTCTACCATATAGCACAGTGAATCAGCTATCAGTATCTTTATATCCCCTCTCTTTTGAATTTCCTTCCCATTTAGGTCACCACAGAGCATGGAGGAGAGTTCCCTGTGTTATCCAGAAGGTTCTGTTTAGTTTTCTATTTTATGTATAGTATCACTAGTGTATATATGCCAATCCTCTTCTCCCAATTCATCTCATCCCCCCGACTTCTCCAAACTCTCTTGTTTAAGGTTTCTCCCTTCTTAGTCACTCAGTTGTGTCCAACTCTTTGCGACCCCATGGACTGTAACCTGCCAAGCTCCCCTGTCCATGAGCTTTTCCAAGGCAAGAATACTGGAGTGGGTTGCCATTTCCTTCTCCAGGGAATCTTCCCAACCCAGAGATTGAACCTGAGTCTCCTGCATTGCAGGCATATTCTTTACCCACTGAGCCACCTGGGGAGGCCTTCACTTGTAGGTATGATTGATTAAATCACTGACCATTGATGATTAAGTCACTCTCCAGCCTCTCTATCACCCCTGGTGGTTGGGAGGAGGGTGATAGTTCTAACTCTCTAATTACATGGTTGGTTCCTCTGGAACCCAACCTCCATCTTCCAAAAGTCACCTTACTAGCCTAAAGGTAGGCATGGTTGAAACGGACTTTAGATAACAAAAGATGCTCCTTTTAGCCTTACCACTCAGGAAATTTCAAGAATTTTAGAAGCTCTGTGGCAGGACCAAATGTATACTTTCAATAATATCAGAGTAACACATAATATAATTGGTTTGCTCGTGTACCTGTATAACCACTTTTTGGTATGTCTCCTTAGCCCTAAACCATTCTTCTTTTCCTGGACACTGTGCCTTTTTTTGTTACAGTGTAACTCAGTTTCTCTGGCAATAAGGGCTTGTATAAGGAGTCTGTGGGTGACTGAACCTGGGGCCATCCCTTCTGTAATATTTGGAGTTGAGATCAGGAAATGCCACTCTTATCTCGGACTCATAAATGGAGAGGATTTTAAAACTTACAAACTGCAATTTTCCCACTTTCTGTTATTCTACATAGAGGTAGAAGTGAAAAACAGAGAGCTAGTTTTGAAGACAGGCATGACCAAGAGAAGCGGCAGTAAGAGAAAGAGGCTTTTGTGTTTCTTCTGTATTTTGGCTGCGCTGGGTATTCATTCTAGTGCACAGGCTCCTCTAGTCAGAGAGGTATGCGGGCTCAGTATTGTGTTGCAGGGGCTTCCTTGCCTGACCAGGGATGAAACCTGTATTCCCTGCCTTGGAAGGTGGATTCTTTACCACTGGAATACCAGAGAAGTCCCAGAAAGAGTATTCCTTGACATGGCTTTCCATCCCCTGGTTCCAATACTCCAAGCAAGTTGCCTGAATGTCTGCCCCCCGAGTCTCACAATCATACGTGATTTTTTTTTAAATACTTTTAATTTTGAAATAATTTGAGACTCACAGGAAGTTGTAAACATAGTACAGAGTTTACCTTTGCCCTTAGCCACTTGTCCCTCTGGGCTTCGCAGGTGGCATCAGTGGTAAAGAACCTGCCTGCCAATGCAGGAGGCCAAGAGACACAGGGTCGATCCCTGGGTCCAGAAGATCTCCTGGAGGAGGGCATGGCAGTTCACTCCAGTATTCTTTCCTGGAGAATCCCAGGGACAGGGGAGCCTGGTGGGCTACAGTCTACAGGATCGCAAAGAGTCGGATACGACTGAAGCAACTTAGCATGTATGCACACACAAGCTTAACCTTAGCAACCACTGTTTGGTTCTCCATCTCTATGGCTGTGCCATTTAATACAGTTATATAAATAGAATCATAATATGTATAAGCTACTGACATTGGCTCTTTTCCCATTCAGAATAATGCCCCTAAGATCCATTCAAGTTGTGCTGCATCAGTAACCTATTTCTTTTTTATTGCTGTATAGTATTCCACCATATGAATGTCTAAATTGTTGATCCATTCACACACTGAAGGACATTGGATTGTTCACCTTTGGCAATGCTGATATGAGTGTTCATGTGAATGCTTTTGTGTTAACAGAGGCTTTCTTTTGTCTAAGATAAATGCCCAGTGGTGCTATTGCTGGACTGTCTGGCATATGCAATGTTAAAAAAAAAAAGCATCTTTAACTTTTCCACTCTCAAGTTGATCTCTTTCTTAGAAACAAACTTTTCTAAGTAAACCAAGTTGCTGAAGCCCATGCCTGTATTCCCCGCCAGAGTAAGAGTCATGCAAGGCAGGGTCTCTGTCTTAGTAATAATTGCAGACCCAGTGACAGGGTCACCACAGAGCATAAAATGAGGTTGCTTGTGTTTTCTCTCAAAAGATCTAAGGTTGCTTTTGGTCATTTATGGATGCATTGATCACTCGTATGTACAAAGAAGTCAATCCCTCACTCACATAAACAAAGAATTCTCACAGTACAGAAAGCTTATGTGGGGTCATTCTGAGCAGCGATTATCTGGAACTTGAATTTCATGCTTAAAAAACAGCTCAACCGTCACTGCCATCCTAATTTTCTCTTCAATCTCTCTATGCACATCAAGTATAGACACAAGGTATCCCGATTTAGAGGTAGCTAGTTGATTATGACCGTCTTTTATTATAAAAGGCAGCCTTTAATAAAATCTCAAGGGAAATAAAGGACATGATGTGATAGAGAAGAATAGGAAGGACATTTAGAGAAGGAACAAGATTAGCACAAATGAAAACAATCTTCAGTTCACTTCAGTTCAGTCGCTCAGTCATGTCTGACTGTTTGCGACCCCATGAATCGCAGCATGCCAGGCCTCCCTGTCCATCACCCTCTCCCAGAGTTCACTCAGACTCACGTCCATTGAGTCCGTGATGCCATCCAGCCATCTCATCCTCGGTCGTCCCCTTCTCCTCCTGCCCCCAATCCCTCCCAGCATCAGAGTCTTTTCCAATAAGTCAACTCTTCGCATGAGGTGGCCAAAGTACTGGAGTTTCAGCTTTAGCATCATTCCTTCCAAAGAAATCCCAGGACTGATCTCCTTCAGAATGGACTGATTGGATCTCCTTGCAGTCCAAGGGACTCTCAAGAGTCTTCTCCAACACCACAGTTCAAAAGCATCAATTCTTCGGCACTCAGCCTTCTTCACAGTCCAACTCTCACATCCATACATGACCACAGGAAAAACCATAGCCTTGACTAGACAGACCTTACTCGGCAAAGTAATGTCTCTGCTTTTGAATATGCTGTCTAGGTTGGTCATAACTTTTCTTCCAAAGAGTAAGTGTCTTTTAATTTCATGGCTGCAGTCACCATCTGCAGTGATTTTGGAGCCCCCCAAATAAAGTCTGACACTGTTTCCACTGTTTCCCCATCTATTTCCCATGAAGTGATGGGACCGGATGCCATGATCTTCGTTTTCTGAATGTTGAGCTTTAGGCCAACTTTTTAACTCTCCTCTTTCACTTTCATCAAGAGGCTTTTGAGTTCCTCTTCACTTTCTGCCATAAGGGTGGTGTCATCTGCATATCTGAGGTTATTGATATTTCTCCTGGCAATCTTGATTCCAGCTTGTGTTTCTTCCAGTCCAGCATTTCTCATGATGTACTCTGCATAGAAGTTAAATAAGCAGGGTGACAATATACAGCCTTGACGTACTCCTTTTCCTATTTGGAACCAGTCTGTTTTTCCATGTCCAGTTCTAACTGCTGCTTCCTGACCTGCATAGAGATTTCTCAAGAGGCAGGTCAGGTGGTCTGGTATTCCCATCTCTTTCAGAATTTTCCACAGTTTATTGTGACCCACACAGTCAAAGGCTTTGGCATAGTCAATAAAGCAGAAATAGATGTTTTTTTCTGGAACTCTCTTGCTTTTTCCATGATCCAGTGGTTGTTGGCAATTTCATCTCTGGTTCCTCTGCCTTTTCTAAAACCAGCTTGAACATCAGGGAGTTCATGGTTCACGTACTGCTGAAGCCTGGCTTGGAGAATTTTGAGCATTACTTTAGTATCAGGTGAGTTGAGTACAATTGTGCGGTAGTTGGAGCATTCTTTGGCATTGCCTTTCTTTGGGATTGGAATGAAAACAGACCTTTTCCAGTCCTGTGGCCACTGCTGAGTTTTCCAAACTTGCTGGCATATTGAGTGCAGCACTTTCACAGCATCATCTCTCAGGATTTGAAAGAGCCCAACTGGAATTCCATCACCTCCACCAGCTTTGTTTGTAGTGATGCTTTCCAAGGCTCACTTGACTTCATCAATCTTAACAAGAATAAAAAGATTTCCAGAGAATTTGACTCCTAGAATGTAACTATTTAACGAATAGTTTAATGATTAAAGACAACTAATGATGCAATCTTCCTTTTGATCTTCAACTGTCTGAATGGGTTTTATTTTCCTTGAAATAGCAAGGCTATCTGTTACTTTGGGTTTCCTAAGTGGGGCTAGTGGTAAAGACTCTGTCTGCCAATGCTGGAGATGCAGGTTCAATCTCTGGGTCAGGAAGGTACCCTGGAGTAGGAAATGGCACCCTGCTCCAGTATTCTTGGCTGAGAAATCCTAGGGACAGTGGAACCAGGTGGGCCAGAGTCCATGGGGCCACAAAGAGTTGGCCACGACTAGCTCACACACACCCCCACACACATCTATCACTTTGCTGCCTGTGACAGTCCTGATATCCTACCTCCTTTGCCAAATCGGAAATTATAACAGAGGGGCATCCCTGTCCCCCTTTCCCTCATCTGAGCGTAACAAGGTTTCCTCACATGTGATACTTCCTGTACTACACACTATCAGGCCATCCACACAAGTCACAGGCATCAAGGCAGCCAGCCATGGCTGCCTTTGCACCAAGAATAAACTCATGGGCCATGTGGGATAATCTTGGAAATATTAAAAACATGGTAGCAGCTAAAATGCCTCAATATTTTCCTCTAGTCATCCCCATATAGCGAGTAGGGAGGTCAAGTGGATGAAGCAATTTAAGGAGAGGAGAGAATGGGTAGGGACAATGCTTAGAATCCTTTTATAGAAGAAAAGGCATCTCTTTCTTTGAAACTGCATGTCACATTTCAGTGATTTTAAACATGAAATGGGTAGGGAAATGATGCCATTGTCAAAAAGACAAGCAAATGCAGGTTCAACTAGATTAAATGGAAAGCAAATAAAAAACTGAAAGTGAACACAAACCTTTTTACTTATGAAAGTTATCATTTTATACTCCATGTGCGAGCTGGGTTGATCCAGACGAGGTAAACCAAAAAGGCTTAAACTTCAACTGAAATGGGAATGTTATTCCCACATGAATACCCCGATACTTGGAGGATGGCTCATTCAACAATCCTTCTGTAGGTTAGGCGTGGTGTTATGGAAGACTTGTTTCGGTTACGAGTAACAAAGATGCTCAGATAGCGGTAGCTTTGCCTTTATTGCTCTCAGACATAAATTAATTCTGGCATAAGCATTTCAGAATGTGCACAGTGGCTCTGTGATCATTATATTTTATTGTTCTACCATCTTTGACACGTAGCTTCCTCCTTACCGCCCAAGATGATTTCTTCAGTCCCTTGATGTCTGCAACTCAGCTGCAGGAAAAAAAAAGTGTAAAAGTAATCAGCCCTACCTTTTAAGAACATTCCCTAGAAGCTGTGCATGACACTTCTCTTTATATTTAATTGGATAGAAATTAGTTACACGGTTACATGAAGCTTCAAGGAAGGCTGGAAAATGAAGTTTATATTTTAGGTGAGTATTTGCCCAACTAACTTGCAGTGGTTCTGTTATTAGAGAAGAGAGAAGAATCTTGAGAGGGAGCAGTCTCTGCCACGGTTCCATGGAGCAGTGATTTGTCATTAATGGCTGCCCCAAATCCTTTGAACATACTGTCTTTTTTTCTTTTATAGTTTCCATCGTTGCAAATCCCTACTGAAAGTGATTGAGAGGCAAGAAATGAGGCTGGAGAGAGGGCAGAGGCCTGGTTGTGAAGGGCCTCATGCATCATGCCAGAGAGTTTGGATTTTATAGGCATTGGGTTGAGATTTATCTGAGACTTATATGTAATAGATAGACAGACATGTAGACAGAAATATAATGCTTTTGATTACCAACTAGGTTTAAGGCTCTTTTAGCACAGACAATGCAACAAAAATAAAATTGACATTCATTACTCTTATGGAATTTATAATTTTGTAGAGAAGATATACCCATAACTAAAATCCAATGCAAAGTAATAAAAGTTTATAGCCCCTTTTAATTTTCAGAGAACTTCCACAAAAGTGATTGATTAAGTGACTGTAGCCAAGAAACGGAGTCTGAAAAGAAAACGATATTTGGGGAAAATGAGACGTTTATTTTGACTGAATAGGACTATATCCAAAGGAATAATGGGAGAAACCCAAGAAAATAAACTTGAGAATATATTGAGGAATATATTTTTCCCATTTCTGAAGATTTAAAAGCAACAAATATAAGACCTGAGGATTTCTAAGCACACACTTTGAGGCTTGCCTGAGCTTATTAAATCTTTAGTAAGTCAGATACTATATCAGGTATCAAGGACTCCAAGCCTCAGAAGTCCCACTGACTTCCAGGCGTGTAAATATCCATAAGGTCAGCTGTATGAGGTCATAGAAAACTATGACCTAACCAATCCAACCCTTCCCTTGGCTCCCAAATAGTAGCCAGGATATTTACAATCTGTCTCCAAATATGCCTTTTGTTTCCTTTATCTCTTATAGTGTAGCAAACCACCTCCAAGACTTAGTTTCTTCAGACAGTTATTGCTGATGTTGTTTAGTTGCTACATCCTGTCCGACTCTTTGCGACCCCTTAGACTGTAACCTGTCAGGCTCCTCTGTCCACAGGATTTCCCAGGCAAGAAAGAATACTGGCCTGGGTTGCTACTTTCTTCTCCAGAGGATCTTTCTGACCCACGTCTCCTTCATTGGCAGGCACATTCTTTACTGCTGACCCACCAGGGAGGGCCCTGTTAAGACAGTAGCAATGTATTATTTCTTAAGATTCCATGAGTATCTAAGATTCATTTGGTGTCAGCTGAGGTGATAAGAAGACTGGAAAGTCTAAAATGGTCTGATTTATATTGTTATCGGTGGTTCTGACTGCTGACTGAAAACTCAGCAGGGGTGATCCACCAGAAGCCTCAATTTTCATCTCCTTGAGCCTCTCCTGGGACTTCTTGGGCTTCCTCACAGCATGGTAGTGAGATTCTAATGTGTGTTCCTAGTGGCAAAAGTAGAAGCGATAGATCTTTGAAGGACCAGCCTCAGAATTTGCACAGCGTAATATCTGCTTCAATCTTTTGTTCAAAAAATATCATGCTGCTGCTGCCAATGATTTCATAGCTAAGCCATGTCCAACTCTTGCGACTCCATGGACTATAGCCCTCTGGGTTCCTCTGTCCACGGAATTCTCCAGGCAAGACTACTGGAGTGGGTTGCCATTTTCTTCTCCAGGGGATTTCCAGACCCAGGAAGCAAACCTGGGTCTCCTGCACTGCATGCCGATTCTTTACTGACTGAGCTATAAGGAAAGCCCCATGGGGCACGCCAAATTTAAGGAGAGGGGAAACATATTCCATGGCTTGGTAGGGGAACAGGAAGATCATACTGCAAAGAAGCATGTGGAACAGAAGATACTATTGCATCAGCTTTGTGGAAACAATCTGTCTCTATCCTCTAGCTGTGAGAATTCATATTCCTTCCACATGAAAACTGTTCCCATCCTATTCCCCTTCCCCCAGTCTCATGCATTTTAACATCAGACTCAAGGTCCACAATTTTTTCAGCTAAATTAGGTTCCATTGAGAATGAGTCTTCTTGGGTGTAGGAACCTATAAAATATATACCCCTCTCGTATATCCAATAAACAGTGCGGAAAAGGGAATAGGATAATCATAATAGATGTTCCCACTCAAAAAGGGGAAGCAGGTGGCACTAAGTGGTCACCTTTTATAGAAATGATGATATCCAGCCAGACACATGTGGCTAAGTTTCCATGATGCAGAATCAGGAAACGGACATTGACGAGGACCACGTCTTAACTCCCTCTGAATAATTCTCCTTGGCTCTACAGTCTGAACTCCAGACCCTCCCGCTAAATAAAACTCTCTTTTCCTTTAGAAATGGCCTGGTTTTGCAGTTGAAGAGTTTTTTTCTCATCCTACTTCCTGACAGTAGAGGGTTAGGAGTCCAGAAATCTTGAGTCATTTTGAACAATTTCAGTCCTAATCCAATCTCTAGTCTAAACCAGCACTGATTCCTCTGACAGTTCTCTTAGAAACTCTGCAGATTGCTTATGACTACTACTGGGGCTAGCATCCTTGGACATAAGCCACACAAACTTTTGGGGTCAGCATCTTTGACCAAAGCCATATACACACTCAAAGTTACGGTTCTTTCAACCTTGGGGAGAGGGTTAGGGTGCTATGGAACATGGCCTCTAAAAGTTTTGCTAATTCTTTACCTGTGTTGTTGTTTTTCAGTCCCAAAGCCATGTCCAAATCTTTGCGACCCCATGGACTCCAGCACACCAGTCTCCACTGTCCCTCACCTTCTCCTGGAGTTCACCCAAGTTCATGTCCATTGAATCATTGATGCCATCCAATTATCTCATCCTCTGCCACCCTCTTCTCCTTTTGCCTTCAATCTTTCCTAGCATCAGGGTCTTTTCCAGTGAGTCAGCTTTTCTCATCAGGTGGCCAAAGTATTGGAGCTTCAGCATCAGTCCTTCCAATGAGTATTTGGGGTTGATTCCCCTTACGAATGACTGTCTTGATCTCCTTTACCTGTAAGGGTCTGTAAATCAGGCCCTTACATTTTTCATAAGCTGCTTTTTCTTTTTTTTTGTCCAGTCGAGAGCAACTAGGAGGCAGTCTTCATAAGGTCTTAATAATCTTACGAGCTTCCAGGTGATTCAGCGGTAAAGAATCTGCCTGCCAAAGCAGGAGAATTCAGAGGCCCGGGTTCGATCCCTGGGTTGGAAAGGATCCCCTGGAGAGGAAATGACAGCCCGCTCCAGTATTCTTGCTTGGAAAATCCCATGAACAGAGAAGCCTGATGTGCCACAGTCCACGGGGTCATGCTAAGAGCTGGACGTCACTGAGCACGCAATCGTCTTATAGACACATCCTTTACTTGGTCTTGATCTAACACCGCAACTTACTAGCATCATCCTGGCTTTGATCTTTTCCCAGAGCTATTTCTTACTTTGCCAACTTAACCATCTGGAGAGGCTTGGAATGAGAAACAGTTTTATTTTCCATCCTTAAAACTTAGGTTGAAAAACTTTCCTCTGAATTCCGCTTGAAATCCAAACCATTGCTTTCGATTTGCTTTCTCTTTCGTGACTCCATTATCAGCAGTTAACTGCAGCCAGTTGACACTTTCAATGTTCTGCCTTGAACAACTTTTGCAAAATTCACAAGTTTATTAGTTGTATTTTATATCATCCATGTTACAATAGGTGACAATGTGGTCAAAGCTTCCATCACTACAGAAGACTGGATGCCTTTTCTCTAGCCTTTACCATTAATTTCCTCATGACCTTATCACCTTCTACTAAGTCTCCTTACTTGTCTTCATGCCTCTACCCACAGTGCAACCTCAAAGCCAATGCCATGTATTTTAAGTTTATATTATGGTTTTACCCCATTGCTATACTGTTCCAAAACTTAGTTGCTTAAAGCAATAAAAAGACTCTGTCAATTGACTATTCTCTTTACTGTGTTGTTGGTTGAACTGGCAGGATAAGTGAGAAGTCAAAAATAGCATCACTGACATGGCTGGCAGCTGGTCCTGGCTGCATTGATAGCTCATCTGATGATGTCAGCAGGAGTCTTGGTTATCCTTAACAGGGCCCCTCCACATACCTATTTGGGCCCCTTGACATGTTTTATCGCATTTAACTTATCTCTTACTTTAGGACTGTGAGGTAGATTATCACTCTTATTTATTTTATTCATTTATTTAGCAAATAACATCAATTAGTAGCTGCTTATGAAAACAAAAAGTCAAGTACAACATAATTCTTGTCCTAAAGGAGTTTATATCCAGTGGAGGAGATGATTATTATGCAAAAAATGAAAAAAAAAAAAAAGAAAAAATGGAGAAATGGAAGTTCAAAAACATTAAGTAAATTGCTTTTCCTTCAATAATTGACTCAGATATGAAGCTAGATCTGCCTGGCTTCAAAACTATGCTTTCTCTGGAGCACAACTGAGCATTTAGAAAGTTAATATACATTTCCGGACCAATGATAATGAAGATTTGGAAGCTGGGAATGAAAAAAAAAAATGGATCGAATGCAAAAATTTGCCCAAGCAAAATAGACAGGACTTGATGACTGCTTAGATAAGGCCAACAGAAGAATCTAAGTTTAATCCTGTAACTAAAGTTAGGAAATCAGAAGGAAGGACTGGTGGTATTGACTTTAAAAATATACAACTTGAGAGCTGTGAATTAAGCTTTATTACTGCAGCCTGGTAGACAGCACCTCAGCGAGAAATTCCTCTGAGACATTGCTCCAAAGAGGCAAGGGGGAGGACAGTTTATACATATATATTTTTGGGAGAGGGGGAATACGTGCAATCAAGCACGTATTTTTTGTAAAAGCTTCTGCTGGTCTTGGGAGGCTTCTGTGAGTCATGAGAAACAAGTATCACCATGAAAGCTTTTAGTGCTCTTCTAGAAATGAGGAGATACAGGAATTGGGCTCATAAAATCAGCTCCTGAGACTATCTGAAGAGCTCTCCTGCCAGTTTTCCTGCAGTACAGAGTGCCTCATTTCTGATCTCCACCCTGAACTCCCCTCAGACGATGTTGAAAGTCGGCAGCGGCGGCAGCACGATTTAATCCTTGTAGAGTCGATGGCAAGCACCCAGGGCAAGTGCCATTTTCTAATTGACAGTAGTAAACAATGATTCCATTTGTTTTATCCATGTTTAGTTTGAGGAACTACACAGACATACAGATGTTATCCACAAGCATGGTAAAGACAGGAAACTTCGATCACTCAAGAGCACTTCCTGTATGTCTGGTTCTGGACAGGTGAACCAGAAACCACATCCCTAATGTCAATGATTTAAAAGTCAAAGATGCAAAGACAGCCCGACAGGGAAACGATTGCACTTTGATGTGATAAGGACCACAATAAACATAGATACACAAGTCACTGCGAGGGAACAAATAAGAAAGTAAAGATGATACCAGGGAAATTAGGTGCACAGAGGTGGCCATTCTACCGGGGTATGGATGCAACTGCTAAGGGAAAGAAAAGAAGAAAATGACCAATGACACTGGCTAAGATTCAAAGAAGTAGACGGGAGGAAAGTCCAAATGTAGGAAGAGAGTCAGCCACAGAAATCAAGGGAAGAGAAAATGTCCAAAAAGTCACTACCTTACTGGCAGAGGCAGAGGCAGCCCCGTGAAATGAGATGTGGTCAGTAACTTTAATACACAATTGATACAGGGCAGTCAAAGAGGATAAAGACCAAGAAGAGATGGCTTTATTGGGCTTGAATTCAATTCTTTCTTTATGTTGATATGGAACTCAGATAAACTGTGATAATTCAGCCTTTCAAAGACATTAAAATGACTTCCTGACAAACAAGTATATTGGTTATATAGCTTTATCATGATGACTTATATCCCAAGAAGGGATAAATGAACTACAAGCTGAACGAGAAAGAAACACTTAGCTAAGATAATTAAGTCAGCTAGGCTTAATTGAGGGTTTAGAAGCACCAAGTTTTGGAATGTAAATGGTAGAGAATAAGCTTCTTTTAGAATATGATAGGATAATTTCAGGTTAAAAACTGAAGAGGTCTAAGGATTTAGTATCTGAGATGTCCCATTGCAATGTTTTGTTCTGTCTGAAGAAAATTTCATCATAAAAATAGAAATAGCTAGATGTTTGAAAAGTATAGAACAACTATTCTTTCTTTCTGTTTTCTTTTTTTTTCCATTTTTAAAACTATTCCATACAAGAACAATTTAACCAAAATATAAAAGCATCTATAACAAGATGTTAAAAAAAATTTTTTTTTGGTGTCAGTTTAAAACCCCAAAGATTAAGAACAAATAATAGGCGCAAAATACTGTTCCAGCAGGCAGGTGGCTAAGGATGAGCAGAGAAATGGGGGCAGGGGCCAGGTGGCAGGAAATCATGCAAATGGTAAACAGTAGGAGTCCATGGGCAGACAAAAGAAAGCAGGAGCCTCTGGACTGATAGGAAACCATACATTTTGGGTGATAAGTGTCTGGGCAGTAGACAAAGACAGATGGGGAAAGGCAGGAATCTCGTGCCTTCAAACTGTGACCAGTTGTCCATTGTGTTCTCATTACAATAAGATTGGCCTTGCAGATAAGAAGCACTCATTATGAGCTGACACCATGACACTTCTGATCTAAGCTAAATAAGGACAGGAGTCACCCCTCTCCTCGGGAAAATGGAGCTGGGATGAAAACCAAGGAATACGATCCCCAAACTCTTCCTTCAGTTCAGTCGCTCAGTCCTGTCCGACTCTTTGTGACCCCATGGACTGCAGCATGCCAGGCCTCCCGGAGTTTACTCAAACTCATGTCCATTGAGTCGGTGATGCCATCCAACCTCTCATCCTCTGTTGTCCCCTTCTCCTCCAGCCTTCAATCTTTCCCAGCATCAGGGTCTTTTCAAATGAGTTTTTTCAAACTCTTCCTTAACTAGTGAATATTCTGCCCCTTTGTGTGTATGCCCCTCACAACTTGCCAAAGAAACCTAGGGCAGTAGCCCCTCATCTGTGTGCCTGCTCTCCCTTGGAGGGTGTATTCTTGCTAAAATACTTTCATTTTAGTTTCTTAATCTCCCTGCTTTGTCTTTGAATTATTTTGCAGTGAAGAAATGGAGAAGGAAATGGCAACCCACTCCAGTGTTCTTGCCTGGAGAATCCCAGGGACGGGGCAGCCTGGTGGGCTGCTGTCTATGGGGTTGCACAGAGTCGGACACGACTGAAGTGACTTAGCAGCAGCAGTGAAGAAAGAACCTTAACTTCACCAGGAACAATTCTTCTACAATCTTGAATGAGAATACTTGCAAAAGAAGTGCCCTGAAACTTGCTTTGGCAATCATTAGCATAAGGGCTGCCTCAAAGATATTTAAAAGGTTGGAGAGGGTAAAAAAGAGGACTATTTTTGAAAAGAGAGGGTTTTTAAATGAGATTAGCATTTGAATCATTAGACTGAATAAAACGGATTGCTTTCTAATGTGGGTGGGCCTCAAGCAATCAGTTGAAGGTCTGATGGCCTATAAATGCTGCTAGAGCTGGGATATCAGTCTTTTCCTGCCTTCTCACTGGAAAAACTGGCTCTTCTTGGGTCTAAAGGCTGCCAGTTTGGGGACTGTAATTTATACCATCAGTTCTCCCGGTTTTCAGGTCTTCAGACTGGAAATATATCACCAGTATAATCTTGGATCTTTTATCTGGAGACCCAAGTGTGCAGCTTGCTAACTGCAGATCTTGTGACCTCTCAGTCTCCATCATTGCAAGAAATGACTTCTTAGTTCTGTTTCTCTGGAGAACCCTGACTAATCTCCCTCCCCCTCTCCTTCTCTCTCCTCAACATTCCTCCATGAATGGGCACAATTCATGGTAAGAGGGCTGCCAGCAGGAAGTCTAGGCTTAACATGCCTTAGGTTCAGAATTAAACAATGCACAATTAAACCAGAGTTTAATTGAGTTGGTGATGCCATCCTTTGAAATGCTCCTTCCTTTGAAATCTCAGCAAAATCCCCATTGTGTTTAATTCACTCTGACTCGTAGATAGGCACAGACCTAAACCAAGCAGCTGGGGCAGGAGAATGTTCTCTGGTTATCAGAAAAATGGAAGCTTGGGGAGAGGCAACTTAAAGAAAAGCTCTGATTGACTAGGTTTGCGCCACAAGCCAAGCTCTTGAGCTAAACGTGGAGTCAGATCCATCCAAAAGGCTGAGCAAAGTTATTTCATAGGTTGCCGTGAGCTTCCCTAAAAGATAATGTTAAAATTTTAACCACCCTCCATACCTCAGTATATGCCCTTATCGAGAAATAGCGTGATTGTAGATGCAGTTAATTAAGATGAGTTCATACTAAAGTAGGGTGGATCCTAATCCAACATGGCCAGACGTCTTTCTAAGAAGACAATGGTGATAAGGAAGGGGAAGAATGTTATGTGATGATGAAGGCAGCGATTGGAATTCTACAGCTGCCAGTCTAGGAATGCCAGAAATTGCCAGCAAACTGCCAGAAACTAGGAAGAACCAAGAAAGGATTCTCCCCTTCAGGTTTCAAACAGTATGTGTGTACTGGTAACACCTTGATTTTGGACTCTAGGCTCTAGAACTGTGAGGTAATACATTTCTGTTGTTTTTAAGCCATTCAGGTTGTTACTTTCATACTGTCATCCTTGTTGTTTAGTCGTTAAGTTGTGTCCAACTCTTTGTGACCCCATGGACTACAGCATGCCGGGTTTCCCTGTCCTCCACCATCTCCCAGAGTCTAAACTCATGTCCATTGAGTTGGTGATGCCATCCAACCATCTCATCTGTCGCCTGTCCCCGCCTTTAACTCCTGCCCTCCATCTTTCCCAGCATCAGGGTCTTTTCCTTTCAGTGGGCTCTTCTTATCAGGTGGCCAAAGTACTGGAGCTTCAGGCTCAGCATCAGCAGCATGGTCATCCTAGGGAACTGATAAAGCTTAAGAGGTTATTTCAGTTCAGTTGAGTTCAGTCACTCAGTCGTGTCCGACTCTTTGCGACCCCATGAATCGCAGGCCTCCCTGTCCATTACCAACTCCCAGAGTTCACTCAGACTCACATCCATCGAGTCAGTGATGCCATCCAGCGATCTCATCTTCTGTTGTCCCCTACTCCTCCTGCCCCCAATCCCTCCCAGCATCAGAGTCTTTTCCAATGAATCAACTCTTCACATGAGGTGGCCAAAGTATTGGAGTTTCAGCCTTAGCATCATTCCTTCCAAAGAAATCCCAGAGCTGATCTCCTTCAGAATGGACTGGTTGGATCTCCTTGCAGTCCAAGAGACTCTCAAGAGTCTTCTCCAACACCACAGTTCAAAAGCATCAATTCTTCGGCACTCAGCCTTCTTCACAGTCCAACTCTCACATCCATACATGACGACAGGAAAAACAATAGCCTTGACTAGATGGACCTTAGTCGGCAAAGTAATGTCTCTGCTTTTGAATATACTATCTAGGTTGGTCATAACTTTTCTTCAAGGAGTAAGCGTCTTTTAATTTCATGGCTGCAGTCACCATCTGCAGTGATTTTGGAGCCCAAAAAATAAAGTCTGACTCTGTTTCAACTGTTTCCCCATCTATTTCCCATGAAGTGATAGGATCGGATGCCATGATCTTTGTTTTTTGAACGTTGAGCTTTAGGCCAACTTTTTGACTCTCCTCTTTCACTTTCATCAAGAGGCTTTTGAGTTCCTCTTCACTTTCTGCCATAAGGGTGGTGTCATCTGCATATCTGAGGTTATTGATATTTCTTCTGGCAATCTTGATTCCACCTTGTGTTTCTTCCAGTCCAGTGTTTCTCATGATGTACTCTGCATAGAATTTAAATAAGCAGGGTGACAATATACAGCCTTGAGGTACTCCTTTTCCTATTTGGAACCAGTCTGTTGTTCCATGACCAGTTCTAACTGTTGCTTCCTGGCCTGCATACAGATTTCTCAAGAGGCAGGTCAGGTGGTCTGGTATTCCCATCTCTTCCAGAATTTTCCACAGTTTATTGTGATCCACACAGTCAAAGGCTTTGGCATAGTCAATAAAGCAGAAATAGATGTTTTTCTGGAACTCTCTTGGTTTTTCGATGATCCAGTGGATGTTGGCAATTTGATGTTTGGTTCCTCTGCCTTTTCTAAAACCAGCTTGAAAATCAGGAAGTTCACGGTTCACGTATTGCTGAAGCCTGGTTTGGAGGATTTTAAGCATTCCTTTACTAGCATGTGAGATGAGTGCAATTGTGTGGTAGTTTGAGCATTCTTTGGCATTGCCTTTCTTTAAGATTGGAATGAAAACTGACCTTTTCCAGTCCTGTGGCCACTGCTGAATTTTCCAAATTTGCTGGCATATTGAGTGCAGCACTTCCACAGCATCATCTTTCAGGATTTGAAGTAGCTCAACTGGAATTCCATCACCTCCACTAGCTTTGTTCATAGTGATGCTTTCTAAGGCCCACTTGACTTCACATTCCAGGATGTCTGGCTCTAGATGAGTGATCATACCATCGTGATTATCTGGGTCATGAAGATCTTTTCTGTACAGTTCTTCTGTGTATTCTTGCCACCTCTTCTTAATATCTTCTGCTTCTGTTACGTCCATACCATTTCTGTCCTTTATCAAGCCCATCTTTGCATGAAATGTTCCCTTGGTATCTCTAAATTTCTTGAAGAGATCTCTAGTCTTTCCCATTCTATTGTTTTCCTCTATTTCTTTGCACTGATCGCTGAAGAAGGCTTTCTTATCTCTTCTTGCTATTCTTTGGAACTCTGCATTCAGATGCTTCTATCTTTCCTTTTCTCCTTTGCTTTTCGCTTCTCTTCTTTTCACAGCTCTTTGTAAGGCCTCCCCAGACAGCCATTTTGCTTTTTTGCATTTCTTTTCCATGGGGATGGTCTTGATCCCTGTCTCCTGTACAATGTCATGAACCTCATTCCATAGTTCATCAGGCACTCTGTCTATCAGATCTAGGCCCTTAAATCTATTTCTCACTTCCACTGTATAATCATAAGGGATTTGATTTAGGTCATATCTCAATGGTTTAGCAGTTTTCCCTACTTTCTTCAATTTGAGTCTGAATTTGGCAATAAGGAGTTCATGATCTGAGCCACAGTCAGCTCCTGGTCTTGTTTTTGCTGACTCTATAGAGCTTCTCCATCTTTGGCTGCAAAGAATATAATCAGTCTGATTTCGGTGTTGACCATCTGGTGATGTCCATGTGTAGAGTCTTCTCTTGTGTTGTTGGAAGAGGATGTTTGCTATCACCAGTGCATTTTCTTGGCAAAACTCTATTAGTCTTTGCCCCGCTTCATTCCGCATTCCAAGGCCAAATTTGCCTGTTACTCCAGGTGTTTCTTGATTTCCTACTTTTGCATTCCAGTCCCCTATAATGAAAAGGACATCTTTTTTGGGTGTTAGTTCTAAAAGGTCTTGTAGGTCTTCATTGAACCTTTCAACTTCAGCTTCTTCAGCATTACTGGTTGGGGCATATACTTGGATAACTGTGATATTGAATGGTTTGTCTTGGTGATGAACAGAGATCATTCTGTCGTTTGTGAGATTGCATCCAAGTACTGCACTTCAGACTCTTCTGTTGATCATGATGGCTACTCCATTTCTTCTGAGGGATTCCTGCCTGCAGTAGTAGATATAATGGTCATCTGAGTTAAATTCACCCATTCCAGTCCATTTTAGTTCGCTGATTCCTAGAATGTCGACATTCACTCTTGCCATCTCCTGTTTGACCACTTCCAATTTGCCTTGATTCATGGACCTGACATTCCAGGTTCCTATGCAATATTGCTCTTTATCAGACCTTGCTTCTATCACCAGTCACATCCACAACTGGGTATTGTTTTTGCTTTGGCTCCATCCCTTCATTCTTTCTGGAATTATTTCTCCACTGATCTCCAGTAGCGTGTTGGGCACCTACTGACCTGGGGAGTTCCTCTTTCAGTATCCTATCATTTTCCCTTTTCATACTGTTCATGGGGTTCTCAAGGCAAGAATACTGAAGTGATTTGCCATTCCCTTCTCCAGTGGACCACGCTCTGTCAGACCTCTCCACCATGACCCGGCCTGCTTGGGTTGACCCACAGGCATGGCTTAATTTCATTGAGTTAGATAAGGCTGTGGTCCAGTGTGATTAGATTGACTAGTTTTCTGTGAGTATGGTTTCAGTGTGTCTGCCCTCTGATGCCCTCTTGCAACACCTACCATCTTACTTGGGTTTCTCTTACCTTTGGCGTGGGGTATCTCTTCATGGCTGCTCAAGAAAAGCACAGCCACTGCTCCTTACCTTGGACGAGGGGTATCTCCTCACCGCCGCCCTTCCTGACCTTCAACATGGGATGGCTCCTCTAGGCCCTCCTGCGCCTGCGCAGCTACTGCTCCTTGGACCTGGTGTTGCTCCTCCCGGCCGCCGCCCCTGCCTCGCATGCGAGGTGGCTCTTCTCGGCAGTTCCTGCGCTGTCGCAGCCTGGCACTCTCTGCCCCTGCCCCTGACCTCGGACGTGGGGTAACTCCTGTTGGCCGCCACCCTTCGGGCATGGGGTCCTCCTGGCTTCTGCCCCGACCTCGGACGTGACCTCTCGGCCACACTTAGGGCGCCGGTCACAGCCGCCCACGCTTAGTGCGCTTAAACAGCAGAGTAGATCATCGCCACCGAGATGGCCACGAAATGACATCACAACACATAGTAGCCACACAGCATAATATATATTTCATTCATTTATTCCACAAACTGAGTGCCACTGCTCAGCGAGGCACACATGCCGCTCACGTCTTGCTTAAGGAATAGAAAGATATGGTTATCAGAGAAACAGAAGTTGGGGGAAAGGCAACTTTTAAAAAGGTATCTTGATATAGTACTTACAAATCATTTTCATTGTTTTTAAGTGGAAACAAATCCTGTGTATTTATCTATGCAAATGCTACCAGGGTAACTAAAACACAGATATTTTGTGTTTATATGGAAGTTTTTCAACCTTGTTGTTCTTACCCAGGCAGACACTCTGCTTGCCAATTATACCATTTTTCCTATTGAAATGAAAAGGAAAATTGTTACTTAGAAGCAAATATTTCCCAACATGGAATCATGGGCTGTGCTGAAAATAATAAAAGAATCTTTTATATAAAATACATTTAAACTTTTGGCATCCTAGACTAGGCATCTGAAGCAGTAACAGCAGTGACACGTGATCAGGGACTATTCAGTGTTCCAAAGTGATCATCTTTGCTCATTATCCCTCCTGGACACAGAATGGATGAAGTATACCTAACATTTTTAGTGAAAAGGCATACATTTAAGCAAACAATAGAGCAAGTGACATGAAAATAGGAATGATGTAACTGAATGAATGTGAAGTCCATTTGTCAAATAATCAATAAGGTAAGCACTTGGGATATTTTGCAATTTATTGGATGATGGTATGCATTTTCTAATTTATTGGATGCTTGCTTCTTTCATAAAGGTAAATTATATATCATTAATCTTTCTAGGAGTCTGTTGTCCTGGAGTTAATTTAGTGATGATTTTTCAGATAATATACCTGCTAGAGAAGTAGTATGTAATCAATACAAGAAAGTAATCAGATAAGGTGTTTATGCCCCCCTTTGAAATTTTTTTATAATTAGTGGGATATAAACTGTGGGTTGGGTTAAAGAGAAAGACTAAAACAGAGATACAACTTGTCCTGGAATATCAGACAGTCCTGACGCTATTTCTTCTGCATCAGGGGCTCCTTCATTTACTTAGTGGCTTCTTTCATCTCTTAGTACCCACCCTGCCTCCTGCCAAGTTCCTCTGGCGCTCTACTGTCACCCTTCTTCCCTATCCTTTTCTTCTTATCTTAGAAACACCCTCACTCTCATCCCCAGGGAACTATAGTCCTGTTATTTCATTATGCATCACAATTTTTGCATCCCATTTTTTGGTAATATCTCGCATCCCTTCTGGCTTTGGCCTTAACATTTACATAAGCCAAAGGGCCATTAAAATGTTTCCCTAGAGTTCTATCTTTAAGAGAAATGCTGCCCTCTTTTTATCAATAGGCTCTAATTACAAGCATCTTTTAAATATTCTGGTTTTCATTGCTTCTAGTAAGGCCAAGTAAGCTCCTGCATACTGTCTTCCCATAGACAACAATTGCAGACTCTGGATACAGCACAAAAAAGCACCTGAAAGCACTGGACAATTAACAAGCTGATTTTGAAGGGGAGCTTACACTTGGCAGAGGCAAATGCACCGGATGAGTGTCAGTCTATCCTTGTCTTTCCTTCCTTTTTCTTCCTCTTCCTCATCTTCTTTTCTCATTAGTGTTTAACTTAAGCAAGTGGCAGGCAGAGACAGGCAGGACAGGTGAAAATCTAACAGAAAGCCACACCCTTTTTGATCTAAAAAGCAGAGGACAGAGTTGAGGAGCTACAATTTCTAAAAGGCAAGAGGGACTTACTTCCCTGGTTATCTAGTGGTTAAGATTCTGCCTGCTAAGGTAGGGAGGGCTTCTCTGATGGGTCAGAAGGCAAAGACTCTGCCTGCAATGCAGGAGACCTGGGTTTGATCCCTGGGTTGGGGAGATCCCCCTGGAGAAGGAAATGGCAACCAACTCCAGTATTCTTGCCTGGAGAATTCCAAGGACAGAGGAGCCTGGCAGACTACAGTCCATAGCATCATAAAGAGTCAGACATGAGTGAGTGACTAACAATTTCACTTTCACATTTCAATGTAGGGAATATGGGTTTGATCCCTGCTCGAGGAGGATTACACATGCCAAAGGGCAACTAAGCCCCTGTGCCACAACTGCTGAGTCTGCACATCTGAGAGCCCACGCTCTGCAAAAAGAGAATCCACTGCAACGAGAAGGCCATGCACCACAACTGAAGACTAGCGCCCGCTCACCGCAGATGGATAGAGCCTGTGTACAGCAATGAAAACCCAGCGCAGTCAAAAATGAATACATTAATTAAATAAAATGTAAAAAACAAGAGAAGTGGGGTGGGGGAAACTCCAGGAAGAAGAGAGCCAGACAGGAAGAGTTACAAATCCTATGTATAAGTTTTGTGCAGAGAGCTCAGAAACAAGGATAACAACCTGAGTTTGCAATGTGCATTTGAAGTAGAGGTCAGTCTCCTCGGACAGAGTGCTTAACCTGTGGGATCTGATGCTATCTCTGGGTAGATAGTATCAGAATTGAGCTGCCTCATAGGACATTGGATGGTGATAATGGTAAAGAACCCACCTGCCAGTGCAAGAGACACTAGAGACGTGGGTGTGACCTCTGGGTCTGGAAGAGTCCCTGAAGGAGGGCATACCTCCATACCAGTATTCTTGCCTGGAGAATCCCATGGACAGAGGAGTCTAGTAGACTGCAGTCCATGGGGTTGCAAAGGGACCCCATGAAGTGACCGAAGTCACTTGGACACAACTGAAGTGATTTGCACACAGGCACAGAGGATGATTGGCTGGTGTTGCAGCCTTGTGTGTTTGGATATGTGGGAAACCCTCACCATCCCCTGTCACTGGAACTGGTTCTACAACTTTTCAACTGAAACTTTTTTATCCACTTTGCTATGTGTATGAAACCCAGCATTTTTTCCTCATTAAAAAGTTCTTATGAGCAACTTGGATAAAGTTATGCAATACTGCTTAAAATCCAGTAAGAATGGCTGAATGCTAGATAAACATTAAAAAAAAAACTGGAAAAGATGTCTATATAAGCTTCATGGAAGTCTAGTATTATCTATCTGCTTAGAATTCTAGGGAAATTATCCTAAGACAGTTTACAGTCATAGAAAACAAGGCTGACTGATTGAGTGGTTAGCATACTAAAATAATTGAGTACTTAAAAAGAACAGGCAACTCCTAGTTCCTTAGATAAAAAATATGATGTACAGATTTATACTATGTATCTGCAACTTGAAAAACTAGAAATAATTAGATAAAGATTCAAATGACTTTAAAAAAAAAGAAAAAGAAGTACTACATGAACTTCCTTTAAAAAAAAATAAAAGCTTGCAGCACAAGTGTTGCTTTCTAAAATAATTTCAGAGTACATAGTTCTGTCTATATAACATAAAATCCAAAAAAAGAAAAGTGATAAATTCGACTGCATGAAAGATTAAATTCCTGCAAGATAGAATCCACCATAAGCAAAGTCAAAAGTCAGATGGTAAACTGGGAAACACTTACAATTCATGTTACAAAGCATTAATTTCCTAACATATACGAGAGATAAAAATCTCCAAAAAGCAATAACAAAAAGACCAATAATCCAATATAAAAATAGGAAAGGATATGAACAGGCATATCACAAAAGAAGAAAATTAGTTATTTTAAAACATATGAAAAGATGCTCGGTCTAGATAATAAAAAAAGAAATATAAACTTACACCATACTGAGCCTACACTTTTCGCCACCATATTATCAAAGATCAGAAAAGATGATACTGTCCTCATGGTTCCAGGTATGAGGAAACCTGTCATTCATTAGCGTGAGTGTAAATTACCATAACCTCTATGGAGGGCAATTGGACTGGGACCAGCTGGGGAAAGGGGGTTTCCATGGTGACACTAGTGGTAAAGACCTGCCTGCCAATGCAGGAGGTGTAAGAGATGCAGGCTTGGTCCCTGGGTTGGGAAGATCCCCTGGAAGATCATCACTCCAGTATTCTTGTCTGGACAGAGGAGCCTGGCAGGCCACAGTCCACATCATTGCAAAGAGCTGGACAGGACTGAAGTGACTTGGCAGGCACGTACACAGCTAAGGAAAGGAATCCCGGAATCATCACAGCTCTCTGCCTCCTCTAACTTTTTTTCCCTTCCCCTTCTTGTCCCTAGGGGCTCAGATGGTAAAAGCGTCTGCCTGCAATGTGAGAGACCCGGGTTTGATCCTTGGGTCAGGAAGATCCCCTGAAGAAGGAAATTGCAACCCACTCCAGGACTCTTGCCTGGAAAATTCCATGGATGGAGGAGCCTGGTGGGCTACAGTCCATGGGGTCACAATGAGTCAGACGTGAGTGAACAACTTCACTTTCACTTTTCACTTCTTGTAGCTTGTTGTTTAGTTGCTAAGCCGTGTCTGACTCCTTTCGCCACACCATGGACTGCAGCCCGTCACGCTCCTCTGTCTGCGGAATTCTCCAGGCAAGAACACTGGACTGGGTTGCCATTCCTTCTCCAGGGGATCTTCCGAACCCAGGGATCAAACCTGCGTCTCTTGCATTAGCAGGTAGAATCTTTATCCTCTTGTAGCTTAGCAGTGAGCTAGTTTGCCAGGTTGGAGTTGGGTCTTTAGGCTAGTGGGAGATCTGTGGTTAAGAGCAACATTAGTATGTAAAGTCACTAGCATACATATGGACTAACATGTCCATAAAGGAGCTCTGGCCCCTCATGGACACTTCCCAGTCCAGGAAGCATCACCTGTCACAGAATTAAGGAAGTGCTCTCTCCTGGATCACCCTAGAAATGCAACGAGCTGAATGTGTGTAGGGTCCTCTTCCTGGACCACTTGCCATGGTACATCCTGTAGTGCCCAGCACAGAAGGCCTCTCCTTGAGACCTTAACAGGACAGTGAAGCCTTACACACTACCAGCCTTTCCACCTGTGAGTTTTTCCAGCAAATCCAATTTTCTGGGACTTCCCTGGTGGCACAGTGGGTAGGAATCCACCTGCCAATGCAGGGGACTCAAGGTTGATCTCCGGTCTGGGAAGATCCCACATGTTGAGGAGCCACGAAGCCCATGGGCCACGACTGCAGAGCTCAAGCACTGCAGCTACTGAAACCTGTGTTCCTAGAGCCTGTGCCCCACAGCAAGGGAAGCCAACAAATGAGAAGCCCAGGCACCACAGCGAACAGGAGCCCCCACTCCCCGCCACTGGAGAGAGGCTACTCAAGGCAGCAAAGACCCAGCATGGCCCAAGAAAAGAACAAAAAATTTCCCCTAATTTTCTCCCATGCAATGTAACATGAGTGTGTGTGTGTGTGTCCATTATCTTTATGTGGACACATCCAAATTATAAATGCATATACCCTCTTGCTCAGTAATTTTACCATTGAGATTTCATCTGCAGATATAGTCATACACATAGAGGAAATGCCTCTATGCAAAATTATTCATCATATCATTTTCTGAGATACAGAATTTGGAAATAGTCTAGATGTCAACAAGCGGGGAACTAGCTGAATCATGAATTATGGTATATGCACACAATGGAAAATGACACAGCTCTAAAACAGAATGAGAACGTTCTTTATGTATGGATAAAGAATAATTTCTAAAATAAAATTGTAGGATAAAATTCAAGATGCAGGGGACTTAGTGGTTAATACTTCGCCTTCCAATGCAGGAAGTGTGGGTTCCTGGTCAATGAACTAAGATCCCACAAGCCTTGTAGCCAAAAAACCAAAGCCTAAAAGAGAAACAACACTGTAACAAATTTGATAAAGACATTAAAAATGGTCCGTATCCCCCTTCCCCAAAATAACCAAGGTGCAAAATCCATTATGTAATATTAAGCTGATAGCTGTAGTTCCCTTTGGGGAGATCTAGTGGTTACTGTGGTTAAGGATAAGACAGGGAATTCTCTGTGTGTGCAGTGGTTAGGACTCTGCTCTTCCATGGCAGAGGGCATGGGTTTGATCCTTGGTTGGGGAATTAAGATCCCGCAAAAAATTGAGCCAAAAAATTTAAAAAAAGAAGTATTTTACTATACACCCCTTTGGGCCTTTTAAATTTTAAACCACAAAAATGTATTATATCTCTAAAACAAAACACTGAATGAAGTAACTATTCTAGAAGTCCAATAAATCATGGCAGAAGCTAAGGATCATCAGTTGGGAGGGTCAGGATAGGATGGCAAGATAGAAGGGGATGGAGGAGACTGATACAGACAACCTCTGAGGCTTCTTTTGACAATAAGATCCTCAAGCACAATAACACCCCAACACAGCTAGGGAGAAACAGCAGATATTTGACATACACTCCATGCCCTCTCTGCCAATTTTCTATTTTTTTTTCATTTGAGTAGCCCTGCCTATCATTGCATGCTAGTTTTATGGATCCTTTTTAATTTTTATAAGATTTTAGAAGACAGAGGATAACCTGAGACTGATTACCTAATGCTCTTTAAGATGAGAGGCTTTCCATTTTCAAGAGTATTCAGCTTAAATCATGTTAATTCTTTCCCTTCCCACCCATAAGGAAGAAATCAGACAATAATTCTTATAACATAAATGGAAATATTTGAAAATGCCACAATGTGATGTCTCCATGCAACTAAAATTTCAGTGAAATGATTATCTCAAAAGTGGTGGAAAGTCGGTATGATGAACCCAGAAGTCTTCAAAATCCTGGATCATTCCTACCAAGGGGGCAGAGGATTTTTCACTCTGCAGGGAACTGGGGAGTTGCCAGGCAAAGCAATCGCTTTTCACGTGCTCGAGGTTCCGCCTGCAGTTTTCAGTTGGATGTACTTCCCACTCACCATCACAGTGCTGCCAGCTGCTAGGAATGACTGCAGACTTTTACTTCAGAGGGAAGAGCTTAAAGAAAACACCAAAGTTAGAAAAAGGTAAGAAATCATAAAAATCAGAGCAGAAATAAAATGGAATGAGGAAATCAATAAATGGACTTGTGGACACAGCTGGGGAAGAAGAGGGTGAAATGAGTTGAGAAAGTAGCACCGTTAACTACACACTATTATCATGTGCAAAATAGCTCGTGGGAAGTTGCTGTACAATACAGGGAGCTCAGCCTGGTGCTCAGCAACAATCTAGATGGATGGGATTGCGGTGGGGTAGAGGCTCAAGAAGGAGGGAATATGTTTATACTTAGGGCCGCTTCATGTTGTTGTGCAGCAGACACTAACACCACATTGTAATTATCTTGCAATTAAAAAGAAAGAAAACAATTTGAAGTCCAAAAGAGGAGTTTAGTGAGTAGCAGAGAAATGAGTCGTCTGACAAATATCAAGACACTCTTGGAGGCAAGGAGAAAGAGGTTAATTGTGAGTGTTTGGTAAAAATAATTAGTAATTATTGTTGCTACTTAGAGAGGACTCACTATGGTAGGCACAGTACTCAGCAATTTTACCTACATAATTTTATTTAGCCCTTGCATCAGCTCTGTGAGGTGGTGCCTTGTGCTGTGCTAAGTTGCTTCAGTTATGTCCAGCTCTATGCGCCCCTGTGGACTGTAGCCCGCCTACCCAACTCCTCTGTCCATGGGATTCTCCAGGCAAGAGTACTGGAGTGGGTTTTCCTTTGGGAATAATCATTATCCCCATTTTCCAGAGAAAAAGATGGCAGTGGCTAAGTTTCTTGTCCAGGTTCACATAGCTTACGGGTGGTGGAGCTGACATTTGAATCTAGCTTTTATTCCACGGTGGCACCTTCAATCATTGTATGATTACAGTACTAAAAAGAACGCCATCCAGATACAAACACTGCAACTGACAAGTGAGACTTCCTAGGGTGTGAGAACAAAGCAAAAGCAAAACAAAACTCTGCCCCTTTAAAACACTCGTGTAGGTTCTTTCTTCCTTGGACCTTCAGGAAAGACTGGGGCAGGTCTCATGGCTCCGAGCTAATTAAAAAAAGATTCTCTTGTACTTCTAAATGCAATAACAATCTCATTTCAGAATTAAAATGGCCAGTCCATGGTAGTAATCTAGACTCCGAGCTTTATTTGAGGTTAAAATTCTTATTTCACCCAACTGCACTGTTTCCTTGTCCGTTTTGGGAGTAGCGTGGGGGTGCAGGGAGGGGAATACCGAGAGGAAGAAGATGTTATTAGGGGCAGGAAAGGCGACACGTGGCTGGCTCCTCCCCACATGATCTCACTTTGCTGATCTCTGAGCTTGGCTGGTGGCCAAAGCTGACTCATTATCTCTTGGGGAACTTTTATGTCTTTCTCAAAAATTTCCCCAGTGGGAAGAGCCTCGGTTAAAGCAGTGCTTCTCATTTTGGTGTCTGCTTGTAATTCTTCCCCAGACCATGGGCATCCAGTGCTTTACTCTGTCGGAGTCCCCCCTTCGTTCTAAGCAGCCCCTTTGGGTGGTATCATACTGGCTCCCAGGTTGAGCCCCACAGTTAATCCCTAGGAAACACGGGTTGAGTGCTGCTATTTACCGATGCAGCCTCCACCACTTCCCATGTTCGGACTTTTCTTGAAATGGGTGTGGCATCCATCTATGCCTTTCATAGATTTCTAGGGACAAAGATCAAACTGTTTCCTTCACATCCAATTAATTGACTTGCAGTAACTGCTGTGGTCCACGAGCAGGTTGGAAAAGAATTTCCAGACATGAGGCAGGATGAGAAGAGAATAAAGTTTATTAGTGTGGGAGACTGTTAAAACAGTCAGCTGGCTCAAGAGAGAGCCGAACCCTTTCACAGGCTAGCAGCCAGCTTTTATAACCTCAAGACAGAAAATTCCTACTGGAATGATGGTGGCTCAGCTGGTAAAGAATCTGCCTACAATGCAGGAGACCTCAGTTTGATACTCGGATTGGGAAGATCCCCTGGAGAAGGGAATGGCTACACACTCCAGTATTCTTGCCTGGAGAATTCCATGGACAGAGGAGCCTGGTGGGCTACAGTCCTGCTGCTGCTGCTGCTAAGTCACTTCAGTCGTGTCCGACCCTGTGCGACCCCATAGATGGCAGCCCACCAGGCTCCCCCATCCCTGGGATTCTCCAGGCAAGAGCGCTGGAGTGGGTTGCCATTTCATTCTCCAATGCATGAAAGTGAAAAGTGAAAGTGAAGTCGCTCAGTTGTGTCTGACTCTTAGCGACCCCATGGACTGCAGCCTACCAGGCTCCTCCGTCCATGGGATTTTTCCAGGCAAGAGGACTGGAGTGGGGTGCCATTGCCTTCTCCAGGGCTACAGCCCATGGGATCACAAAGAGTCGGACACGACTGAGTGACTTTCACTTTCTTTCTTTCTTTCTTTCACTAGGATGCTATAGGTTGGATACAGGATAAATATTTTACCAATATGGGGTCAGGGAACTGGGCAGTTTAGATCCTGAGGCTTATGGCAGCAGTTGCTATGGGGTTTGGTCAATTCTAGAGATTTTTATTCTGGGACCTTGGTACAGAGCTCCATAGTAAGGAAAATTCTCTTTTCCCCCATGGTGATGAGGAGTGTGTTTGAGTCAGAATCGGTAGTGAATTCTGTGCCATTTCAATAACTCTCTCAAAAACACATATACCCAGAATAATGTTTGACCAGATACCTGGGAGCTCCATGACCCAGTCAGGTTGAGACATAAAACTAATCATCACAGAGACAAAAACCAGTTCTCTTTGGAATGACTTTAGCTCCTAAATTCAACCAGGTATGTATGAAGCACTACCCTTGAGCTTTTCAAATAATGATCTATGTATGCCCTTGTTCCTTAAGTCATTTCAGTTACCTATTCTAATTGAAATATTCGTTATTATCTTCATAATGTCCCCGGACCCATGTGGCTTCAAGGAAATCATTGGCAAGTTCCTAGCTGAGACTATTCTCTGTCATCATCCTTAAATCTTTGGGGGAAAATTATAGATCTGTGCTCCTCTTGCCTATGAGCCAACAACTTGAACCATAGTTACCTATTTGTTCAACAGTAGAAATAATACACACTGTAGAGTTGCTTTTTTGATTCACTGAGGAAAGAAGCTCTTTCTTTTGGCTATAATATACTTTCTATTTATGCTTTTTCAGAACTTTTCTATGTGTTCCCACACCAAAATATCTCATTGAAATATTAAAAACACCATCGGCTAATTGTCCAGGAAAGCAAGTAACTTTATGTCTTAGAGTAGTGACTAGAGGATTTATACAGCCCAAGGAGATATTTGAAATTCTCCATAATTTCATGCAGTCTATAAGATGACATTTTTCCAGCCCTTGAGATGTCCACATTTAAGACTCCATAGAGAGAACTCAATCAACCAAGCAATACAATCAGATTGTTTTCTTTAACACTTGCTTTCTGTTAACTTTTTTGATTGCAGTGGCACGCAAACAAAAAACACATTCTCCCTAGTAGACAGGAGTTATATCAACTCAAGGATAAACTGCAACATCGAAAGGTAGTAAGAGCGCCAAATGTTAAAAGGATTCATTTTACTCAGGATATCTGAAAGCTTGCTCCACCTTGTTTGACTATATTCTGGGCCTTGCTTCTCTTCTTGCCAGTTAATTTCAACAGTGAAGACTGGGGTTGAACCCTTGTATCAGGTGATCCCCACCTAACCTGACATTATCGATGCTTCTGGAAAGTTACTTATAAATTGAATCACGTTGGAGGCTTACTAGAGGAAATTGTTATCTAAAGGAATTATACAAGAAACCTTTTTTTAAAAGCAAGGCATCTATTTGGTAAAATAAAATGTCTCAGATTTGATGTTCATGTATAAATTTGGTCTTTCTTATTTTGGACTTGCTTTAAGCAAGTCTGAAGTTCTATTCTTTGAAATTCATCATGAACCAGATGAAACTGAGCTCTTAGACTAAAGCAAGAGCAGAGGAAGTAGGACCCAGTTAACTGAGGACTATGTGTAAGTAAAATTAAAGTCTCTCTCTCCTTACCTTTAAGCCTGCCTTAAAATATTTAGATTGAGAGATAGAGAGAGGGGGAGAGAGAGAGAGAGAGAGAACATAATTTCAATTTGGTAAACAATTTAAAAAAAAGTTATAAGAAGGAAGAAAAAATATCTTACTTGGACAGTGTTGGATTCATTCTATTGTAAGTGATAGAGACTCAATTAAAATTAGCTTGAGGAAAAAAATAAAAACATAATTTACTGACTCATTGACTCCTTAGTGGGATAGAAATATATAGTTCTTCAAACCCTTGCTGATGGTAAGAACTGACAACTGTTCATCAATTTGAGACTAAAAAGATACCTCATTATAAACATTTTCTTTTCTTGATTATTAGCCATACCAGAGTTTTCTTCACATGTTTATTAGCTATTTAATCCATTTTATTTTGTCAATTGCCCACTTGTTCATTTTAATTGAAATGTTTTAAAGTTAAAGATATTCATCCTTTAATGACATTAGTATGTCTTAGATTATACACTGTATAAGGCAGGAATCATGGTTCTCAAATTCACACGTGTACTAGGTCACTTCAGTCATGTCAGACTCCTTGCAACTCTAGGGACTGTAGCCAGCCAGGCTCCTCATCCATGGAATTTTCTAGGTAAGAATACTGGAGTGCTATTTCCTCCTCCAGGGAATCTTCCTGATCCAGGGACTGAAACTGCATCTCTTATGTCTCCTCCATTGACAGGTGGCTTCTTTATCACTGTGTTGTGCTGAGCTTAGCCACTCATTCCTGTCTGACTCTTTGCAACCCCATAGACTGTAGCCTGCCAGGCTCTTCTGTTCATGGGGATTCTCCAGGCAAGAATACTGAAGTAGGTGGCTGTGTCCTCTTCCAGGGGATATTCCCAACCCAGGGATGGAACCCAGGTCTCCCACTTTGCAGGCTGATTCTTTACTATCTGAGGCACCAGGGAAGCCCAAGAATACTGGAGTGGGGAACTTATCAGTTCTTCAGGGGATCTTCCTGACCCAGGAATCTAACCAGGGTCTCCTGCATTGCAGGTGGATTCTTTACCAGCTGAGCTACCAGGGAAGCCCTCTTTATTACTAGCGACACCAAATTCACATAGTGCTACTTACACTATCATACGAAAAGATGTATCAGTATTTATCAGTGCTTCTGAATGATCATTGATGAATGAGATAAATTACATGATCATTGATGTTCCTGATCATGAATCATATAGAAGTATTGTTGAGTTGTTGTGTAGTAGCTAAGTGTTGTGTGACTTTTGCGACTGCAAGGACTGTAGCCTGCCAGGCTCCTCTGTCCATGGGATTCTCCAGCCAAGAATACTAGACTCTACTGCCATTTCCATCTCCAGGGGATCATCCCAACCCAGGGATCAAACCCACATCTGCATTGCAGGTGGATTCTATACCTCTGAACCCCCAGGGAAGCCCACATAGAAGTATAGAATATTAAAATATTCATTGTTCAGTCGAACCCCACCTTCTGCGCCTTCTGCATTGAGAGGCATACTCTTTACCACTAAGCCACTTGGGAAGCCCTCAGGGTTATTTAGTCCAGCTGCTAAATGTGACCTTTCTGCTTTTGATCTTTCCCAGCGTCAAGGTCTTTTTTAATGAGTCAGCTCTTTGCATCAGGTAGCCAAAGTATTGCAGTTTCAGCTTTACCATCAGTCCTTCCAATGAATATTCAGGAGTGATTTCCTTTAGGATGAACTGGTTGGATCTCCTTGGAGTCCAAGGGACTCTCAAGATTATTCTCCAACACCACAGTTCAAAAGCATCAATTCGGTGTTCAGCTTTCTTTATGATCCAACTCTCACATTCATACATGACTACTGGAAAAATCATAGCTTTGACTAGAGGGACCTTTGTCAGCAAAGTAATGTCTCTGCTTTTTAATGTGCTGTTTAGGTTTGTCATAGTTTTTCTTCCAAGGAGCAAGTGTCTTTTAATTTCATGGCTGGAGAAATGTCTATTTAGTTCTTTGGCCCATTTTTTGATTGGGTCGTTTATTTTTCTGGAATTGAGCTGCATAAGTTGCTTGTATATTTTTGAGATTATTTGTTTGTCAGTTGCTTCATTTGCTATTATTTTCTCCCATTCAGAAGGCTGTCTTTTCACCTTGCTTATATTTTCCTTTGTTGTGCAGAAGCTTTTAATTTTAATTAGATCCCATTTGTTTATTTTTGCTTGTATTTCCAGAATTCTGGGAGGTGGATCATAGAGGATCCTGCTGTGATTTATGTCAGAGAGTGTTTTGCCTATGTTCTCCTCTAGGAGTTTTATAGTTTCTGGTCTTACATTTAGATCTTTAATCCATTTTGAGTTTATTTTTGTGTGTGGTGTTAGAAAGTGATCTAGTTTCATTCTTTTACAAGTGGTTGACCAGTTTTCCCAGCACTACTTGTTAAAGAGATTGTCTTTACTCCATTGTATATTCTTGCCTCCTTTGTCAAAGATAAGGTGTCCATAGGTGTGTGGATTTATCTCTGGGCTTTCTATTTTGTTCCATTGATCTATATTTCTCCAAAGAAGACATACAGATGGCTAACAAACACATGAAAAGATGCTCAACATCACTCATTATTAGAGAAATGCAAAGCAAAACCACAATGAGGTACCACTTCACACCAGTCAGAATGTCTGCGATCCAAAAATCTGCAAGCAATAAATGCTGGAGAGGGTGTGGAGAAAAGGGAACCCTCCTACACTGTTGGTGGGAAAGCAAACTAGTACAGCCACTATGGAGAACAGTGTGGAGAGTCCTTAAAAAATTGCAAATAAAGCTGCCTTATGACCCAGCAATCCCACTGCTGGGCATACACACTGAGGAAACCAGAATTGAAAGAGACACATGTACCCCAGTGTTCATCGCAGCACTGTTTATAATAGCCAGGACATGGAAACAACCTAGATGTCCATCAGCAGATGAATGGATAAGAAAGCTGTGGTACATATACACAATGGAGTATTACTCAGCCATTAAAAAGAACACATTTGAATCAGTTCTGATGAGATGGATGAAACTGGAGCCGATTATACAGAGTGAAGTAAGCCAGAAAGAAAAACACCAATACAGTATATTAACTCATATATATGGAATTTAGAAAGATGGCAATGACGACCCTGTATGCAAGACAGCAAAAAAGACACAGATGTGTATAGCAGACTTTTGGACTCTGTGGGAGAGGGAGAGGGTGGGATGATTTGGGAGAATGGCATTGAAACATGTATACTATCATGTAAGAATCAAATCACCAGTCTATGTCTGACGCAGGATACAGCATGCTTGGGGCTGGTGCATGGTGATGACCCAGAGGGATGTTATGGGGAGGGAGGTGGGAGGGGGGTTCATGTTTGGGAACACATGTACACCCGTGGTGGATTCATGTCAATGTATGGCAAAACCAATACAGTATTGTAAAGTAAAATAAAGTAAAAATAATAATAATAATTTCATGGCTGGAGTCACTACTTGCAGTGATTTTGGAGCCCAAGAAAATAAAGTCTTTCACTGTTTCCACTGTTTCCCTATCTATTTTCCATGAAGTGATGGGACCAGATACCATGTTCTTAGATTTTTGAATGTTGAGTTTTAAGCCATCTTTTTCACTCTCCTCTTTCATCTTAACCAAGGGCTCTTTAGTTCCCCTTCACTTTCTGCCATAAGGATGGTGTCATTTGCATATCTGCTGCTAAGTCACTTCAGTCGTGTCTGACTCTGTGCGACCCCATAGACGGCAGCCCACCAGGCTCCCCCGTCCCTGGGATTCTCCAGGCAAGAGCGCTGGAGTGGGTTGCCATTTCCTTCTCCAATGCATGAAAGCAAAAAGTGAAAATGAAGTTGCTGAGGTTGTTGATATTTCTCCTAGCATTCTTGATTCCAGCTTGTTCTTCATCCAGCCCAGCATTTCTCATGATACACTCTGCATATAACTTAAATAAGCAGAGTGACAACATACAGCCTTGACATACTCCTTACCCAATTTGGAACCAGTCTGTTGTTCCATATCTGGTTCTGTTACTTCTTAACCTGCATAGAGGCAGGTAAGGAGGCAAGTAAGGAGGACTGGTCTTCCCATCTCTTTAGAAATTTTCCAGTTTATTGTGATTCCTTGGCATTGCTTTTCTTTGGGATTGGAATGAAAACTGACCTTTTTCAGTCCTGTGGCCATTGCTGAATTTTCCATATTTGCTGGCATATTGAGTGCAGCACTTTAACAGCATCACCTTTTAGGATTTAAAATAGATCAGCTGGAATTCCATCACCTCTACTAGCTTTGTTATAGAGCTTGGTTAAAGGCAGCTTGCTTTTAATGAGTATCAAAACAAGAACAGTCATTGCTAGGAGATTTTCATAACAGCAGTGAGATCACACAATTAAATAGGTGACAAAGCCTAAAGCTTATAGTTCCTATAACCACTGAGAGGATTAATATCAAATTCCATTATTAACACAAGTTTTATTTCAATTTTTAAAAATTGAAAATATATGGTTAGTTGTGACTTTTTATAGCATATGTTCTCTTATGTCTTTCCAAGTTTGATAGTAATATGTCACAAACTGGGCTTCCCAGGTGGTGGTAAAGAATCTGCCTCCCAATGCAGGAAACTCAACAGACATGGGTTTGATCCTTCAGTAAGGAAGGTCCCATGCAGGAGGAAATGGCACCCCACTCCAGTATTTTTGCCTGGAAAATTCCATGGTCAGAGGAGCCTGGTGGACGACAGGCCATAGAATGTCCCAGAGAGTCAGACGTGACCTAGCAACTGAGCACATACACACAAGTCACAAACGTATACTATAAGTTTCTCAAAGTTGGCAGATGTCACAGAGATTTGCTAAAGCTACACTGTCTTAAAAACTCCTCTCTTTTGCAAAGGACTCTTGACGTCCCTGCTACAGAGATCTCTTACCTCTCACCCCACTGTTCAAAGCATCCGATTAGCTGAATGGCAACGAGGAGGAGGCAGGGGAGAAGCACCCCACACGGAAAGGAGGAAGGGCACAGTCCTTCCCACAAGGCCCTCCAAGGCGCAGGGAGGGTCTTTGTCAACAGCAGGCCCAGAGGAAAGGTAAGGCTGCCCAAAGAGATCCAACAATTAGAACATGTCGTGTCAGTTCACAGTTTCTTTTTATTAGTAGGAGTATTTTATTGTGGCAAAAGTAGCACAATATAAAATACTGTTTCAACCATATTTGACTGTACATACAGTTCAGTAGCTCTAAATACACGCACATTGTTGTACAACTCACCATTGTCCATCTCCTGAGTTCTTTGCCTTCCTAAATAGAAGCTCTGTCCCCATTCTGTATGTAGGAAATGGATAACTGATGAGAACCTACTGTATACCACGGGGTGGGGGGCAGGGGAGAAGGTATAATCTGCTTGGGGGACATATACTAAGTTAACCTTAAAAATGCTTTCCAATGTATACTTGGCACAGACGAATACTGTTTGATTCCACTTATGCGAGGTACCTGGCACAGTCAAATTTGTAGAGTCATAAAGTGCACTGATGGATTGCCAGGGGCCAGGAGGTTGGAGGGTGGGGAGGGAAAATGGGGAGTTAGTATGTAATGGGGACAGAGCTTCAATTTAGGAAGGTGTCCGTATGTTTGTTCTTTACACCTGTGTGTAGTTTCTCTTTAAGCTGCTGTCTGCTCCATCGAAGAGAGGCAGGCCCATGGAATTTTAAATTTCTGCGTGGTCCCGTGGTGGATACGTGAGGACATATGGCCCTTTGTGTGGGAGGATAAAGATGATCGTTTATGTTAGAAAAGGATATAAAAGAGAGACAAAATGGGATTGAGGACAAACTTTGAAACAAAAAATATGCTTATTTATTTATTTATAATATTTGGCTGTGCCAGGTCTCAATAGAGGCACTCGGGATCTTCCTGGCATTATGCAGAATCTATTTGTTGTGGTACTTGAATTCTCTAGTTGTGCCACATTGGCTGGTATCTGGGATCTTAGTTCCTTGACTAGGGATCAGACCCGCATGCCTTGCATTGCAAAGCAAGTTCTTAACCTCTGTTCTACCAGGGATGTCCCTGAGGGTAAACTTTATTTATTTCAATAAGTTAAATTGACCAGGGGAAGCCTCTATTCATTTGCTAAGCGGTAGGAACTGAGGCTTTAGCATTTGACAGATATCACATTGGTTAATCAGCTGTGGCATAGTCACTGTATTAGACTAGTTTCTCTAGAATAACAGAACCAATGGGATCTGTGTGCGAGTTTGCAAGAGGTGGGCAGATAGATAGCAAGATAGATTTTAGAGAACTGGCTCATGTAATTGTAGAAACTGGCAAGTCTAATAGCTGCAGGGTAGGCTAGAGACCCAGGCTAGGTTGACCTTGTTGTCTGCTGGCAGAATTCCTCTTCCTGGGAGGAGGTCAGTCCTTTTTTCCATTCAGGCCTTCAACTGATGGAATGAGGCCACCTATATTATGGAGAGGAATCTGTTTTATTAAAAATATACTGACTTAAATGCTCATTTCATCTAAAAATACTTTCACAGAAACATCTAAAATAATGTTGGCCCAAACGGCTGGGTACTGGGACACATAATGTTATCTCTCAGATTCTCTGTGGCCATTAATGGAGGAAAACCAATGGTTTTAGGACCACTGGGCTTCCCTGGTGGCTCAGGGAGAAAGAATCTGCCTTCAATGCAGGAGACGCAGGTTCAATTCCTGGGTCAGGAAGATGCCCTAGAGAAGGAAATGGTGACCCACTCCAGTATTCTCGCCTGGGAAATCCCATGGACAGAGGAACCGCAGGCTATACAGTTCATGGGGTCACAAAGTTGGACACAACTTTGCACATAAGCAACAACAATAATTTCCAGCTGTGTCTTTTTTTTAAGATTTTTTTTAAGCATACCATTTTTAAAGTATTTAACTTGTTACAATAACGTTTCTATTTTATGTTTTGGCTTTTTTGGCCATGAGACATGTGGTATCTTAGGTCTATAAGCAGGGATCAAACTCTCACCTGCATTAGAAGGCCAAAGTCTTAACCAATGGACTGCCAGGGAAGTCCCTCCAAGTATGTCTTCTTCTTGTCGTTTACTCGCTAATTCATGTCTGAGTCTTTTGTGACCCTATAAACTGCAACCCAAAAGGCTCTTCTGTCCATGGAATTCTCCAGGGAAGAATACTGGAGTGGGTTGCCATTCCCTTCTCCAGGGATCTTCCTGACCCTGAGATCACACCCATGTCTCAACTATGTCTTGGCTAACTCAAAAAGGAGCTCTCCAGATGAAGTTTTCAATCACTCCTCTCAAAGGCTAGGATCACAGAACTGTGACATGCAATGACGTTTTGGCAAAATGATGGCCTTTGTCTTATTCAGGGCAGTTCAATGAGCCATGTAATTTGAAGACATGAAATATCTTGCCTCATATCAAAGGCAATGCAGCTCACACAGATGTCAGTTTTTAGCCCCTGGGGTACAATAATTAATGTTCAAAGATCTGCTGACAAGCACACCCTTTGTAGATTATCTGAAGAAAATGATCATTTTTACAGTCATAGTTATTTGTTCACTCTGTCAGTGAAACTGTTTAGTGTCCTTAATGTGCTAGTATGTGAGTTACATGCTGAATATATGAAGGTTAATGTCTTAAAAATTCCTCCTTTCACAATTAAAATTGAGAGGCAGATTAATACAGACTCATTTTCCCACACCCAGGTGTTTTTGTTGTTGTTTCAGTCGCTAGGTCATGTCCAAGTCTTCTGTGACTCCATAGACTGCAGCCTGCCTGGCTCTTCTGTCCGTGGAAGTTTCCAGGCAAGAATACTAGAGTGGGTTGCCATTTCTTTCTCCAAGGGATTTCCTGACCCAGAGATTGAATCCACGTCTCCTTTGCTGACAAGTTGATTCCTTACCATTGAGTCACCAGAGAAGCTGGCTAAGTGTTTTAGAAGGTCCTAATTCCACCACTTTGGGGGTATCAGGTAAAGGAATGGTTTTCTGTGGTGGTTTCCTGAAGTTAGACTTAATTGGTGAATAATAATAATTAATGATAGAAAAATAGGCAAGATTCCTTGACTACTTTCTTTGTCCAGGCATGGTCATAAGCAGCGTACATATATTCATCTATTTAATGACTAACCCTTTGCCAGACGCCTTGGGTTGAGATGGTATGGAAGGTAAGAGGTGTAGCATGTGCAGACTCATGGCCTAAGACCAGTAGACACATTTAGGGAACTTCAAGTGACCTGGCCCTGCAGGGTATCAGTGAATGAGACTGAAAACTCTGCCTCCCGGAGATCCCGTTACCAGTAGCCAACGTGCTGCTTTGCTTCCACCTCTAAGTGCCCACACTCCGTGTCTGGACTGATGCTGTGGAGCTCTCCTGGTGTTCACCCAACAGACTTGGAACTCTGAGTGCAGTTACCCATTTAGTTCCGCTGTCTATTGCCTCAGGGTCTCAACGTGTTTCCTTTGTTTAGTCGAATAGGAGTGCTCAGAATTCTTGTCATCATCACAGCTGCCCTCTTCTTGGGTGCATTTGGCTGATGGATTCTCCCAATCTTTCCTCTTTGTCAATTGAATTCTATCTGCCTTCTGTCTTTAAGGGATTCTTCACAAGTTTCGGTTGAAGGGTGGTACCTTTGATGTTTTAGTGTTCTGGATTTCACCTACATCTATCTAATCTATAAGTACATAGGCATATGTGTATGTCATATCAAAGGATTTGGGTAACAGGAGAGGTCATCACAGGGCTTCCCTAGTAGCTCAGGCGGTAAAGCATCTGCCTGCAATGCAGGAGACCTGGGTTCGATCCCTGGGTCAGGAAGATCCCCTGGAGAAGGAAATGGCAACCCACTCCAGTATTCTGGCCTGGAGAATCCCATGGACAGAGGAGTCTGGCAGCCTATAGTCCATGAGTCACAAAGGGTTGGACACGACTGAGTGACTAACATACACACACACAGGTCATTACATCCTTGTTTTACTGTTATGATAATTTTGGATACTGGGTTGGTGGCTTTTTTTCCCAGGTTATACTGATGATTTTGATTGTGCTGGCCTCTTGCTGAGTATTACAGTCCTTCTGACCTTAAAACCAATGCCCCTATTTGTTTTTCATCTCCAGATTTCAGGGACTGTACTTTCTGTCCCTGTAGTTTGAGAGACAGACAGCACTTGGAGCTGCTCACTGTTCCCCTAGGACCATAAATCTTCATTCTTGATGGTCTTTGAATAGTGTCCTTTCAAAGACTCTTCCTTAGTCCCCTGCTGAGGATCAAAGGATATCACAGAATGGCTTAATATGCAAACATGGTAGCTTATAAACTGTTGACATCCCAGGCGAGAGGCTCATTTGGGTGCCTGGACTTTCCTCTTCATCTTCTTACTCTGTTCTGTGTGCCTTATATCTCTGTCAGGGTCTGAGTGGAAGCGGGGCACAGGGACTCAGATACAGTTTAGAAAATAGAGGAAATTCTCAAGTCAGAGTGATGTTTGTAATGGAGGTTCAGGAAGTTGGAAAATCCAAAGGTCTCTAAGGTCAATCACTGCAAAAGATAAAAGGCCAAGGCATTTGAAGGGGAGGAACTGCCTTGTGGGATATGCCGCAAAGCAGAAGACCAGTGCAAAGGGTCTCCGAGTTTATTCTCAAGGGGTCTAGGTTTTGTATCAGAATTCCTGTCATTTTGCCTGCGTGCAGTGCTTTGGGGCTACTGGAGAACCCAGGCATCATCTCTCTCTTTCAGTTTTTCTTTCTTTCTCTGCTTCCTGCTTGTGGTTTAACATTTTATTTTCTTTCTAAATTGAAGGAAATTTGCTCTGATAGCCTTCCTTTATCTTACTATTGTAGTAAAACTCCATGGTTCAAGCCCTCCATGACTCATTTTCTAAAAATCACACTTTGTTCCCAACGGCATTTATAAAATGAATGTTTGATTTATATAGAATTCATATAGCATAAAATTGTCTTCTAAAGTATACAGTTCAGTAGTTATAAACATACTCATGGAGTCGCCTAACTACTACAACAGTCTAATTTCAGAATACTTTCATTACCCCCAAGTAAATCTCAAATACGTTAACAGTTATTCCTCATTTCCTTCCTTCCTTCAGCCTCTGGAAATCCTGTATCTACTTTGTGTTTTTATGGATTTGCCCATTGCGAGTATTTCCTATGGGATTATACAGTGTGTGGACATTTTTCTTTTTTGATGACTGGCTTTGCTTTCATTATATTTTCAGTGTTCACCCTTGCTGTCGCATGTATTGATACTTCCTTTCTTTCTACTGCCATTGCATAGATATACCACATTTTGCTTATTCGTTGTTCAATTAATAGAGATACAGGTTCTTTCCACATTTTGGCTACTATGAATGGCATTGTTGTTGTTCAGTTGCTATAACATTGTCGTTGCTGTTGATTCTCAGTTGCTCAGTCGTGTATGACTCTTTTCAACCCCATGGACTACAGCACACCAGACTTCTCTGTCCTTCACTATCTCCTGGAGTTTGCTCAAACTCATGTCCACTGAGTCAGTGATGCCAACCAACCATCTCATTTTCTGTCACCCCCTTGTCTTCTTGCCCTCAATCTTTCCCAACATCAGGGTCTTTTCAAATGATTTGGCTCTTTGAATCAGGTGGCCAAAGTACTGGAGCTTCAGCTACAGCATCAGTCCTTTCAATGAATATTCAGGGTTGATTTCTCTTAGGACTGACTGGTTGGATCTCCTTGCAGTCCAAGGGACTCTCAAGAGTCTTTTCCAGCACCACAGTTCTAGGTCATCAATTCTTTGGTGCTCAACATTGTTATGAAAATTCATTTAGACATAGATTTTCAATTCTTTTGAAAATTGTCAGGTTAAATGGAAAGCCTTTGGTTAACCCTTTGAGGAATTTTCAGAATGTTTTCCAAGGAGGTTGCACTGTTTTGCACTGAGATCAGGAGTATACAGATTTCCAATTTTCCACATGGTTGTCAAAAGTTCTTATATGTCTTTTTGCTTGAAGTTATCTTACTGTGTTTGAAGTGGCATCTCGATGTGGTTTTGATTTGCAATTCTCTGCTACTAACGATGTTGCATATCTTTTCCTGTCCTTATTGGCCATTTGTATATCTTTTTTGGAGCAATGCTATTCAAACATGGCTTATTTTTCTTCAAGTTGTCTTTTTATTGCTGAGTTACAAAACTTAAAAAAAATAAATTCTAGATATAAATCCCTTATCAGACATAAGATTTGCAAATATTTGCTCTCATTCCATGAGTCGTTTTTTCACTTTCTTCATGGTGTCCTTTGAAGCACAAAGGTGTTTAATTTTGATGAAATTTAATTTATCTATTTTCTTTTATCATTTGTGCTTCATATTTGGTTTTTGATATACCTAAGGGATTGTTAGGATTTAGAAAAACCCTGTTCTCTATCAAGTGGTCTGGCTTCAAAGATTGTTATCTCACCATGGACTTAAGAAAGTCCAAACTCAAGGCTGATCAATGACCTCTTTGTACTAGACAAAGAGGCTATAATCCTTTATGGAAGGTCTGCTATCAGGGTTAAGAGATAGATTGCTTTTTGCTAGGGTGGACAAGAGACATATGAAGACTTTTTTCAACTTGAGTAGGGTTTAGATAGAAAGATGTCCAGTCCCTAGGGTATCACAGATTGACCCAATAAAGGTATAAAGTTGAAAGGGCTGGTTGCAATCTGAGCTAGAGCAGAAAGTGTGTGGTAAACAATTGAATGTCAAACCAAAGATGAATTGAATTGTCCCATGAAGAAGCTATTAGATGTTTGTTGCAGGGGAAGATAGGAAGATTATTCCTCCTGGGTTTTTACAAACGTTCATCTAGATTGTAGTCTAGAGAAACGATTGTGAAAAGTGGGCCTAGAGGAAAGGACCCATTGCTATAGAGGGCCTATATCAATGAATTAGGTGAGATGGCTTAAATGGAGCCTTGGTAGCTACAGTGGGACAAAGAAGGATGGCACAGATGCTTCGGCGCTGGATCTGTTGAGTCCTTGGCACTGTTGAGATGCAAGGTGGGAGCTGACAACAAGAGCAAGAAAACAAGTTAGTTTCAATGAGAAAAATCTCTCTGATTAAATACATAAAATATCATTTTGAAGTAATTGTGGTGCATTGTTCTCATGTTCCAAAGGGACTGTAGCTTCCTTAATCAAAATGACCTAAATTACATTGTTTTCGAAAATTATTCCTGCAAATATTTTTTCAGCTCCCAAGGAAGGATACTTCTGAAGAGGGGAATATATTCATTTTGCCATTTTGACTTGAGCTCTAATGGAGAAAAGAGTCTGCATTCTATTTGCAGTTCTTCATGGCAACATCTTAAAATTCTCATTTCTCTATGCAAATGAAGTGCACCTTAAATGGTTGTATGTGTTTTCCTCTTGAAGACAGAAAAAAAAAAAGGCTGTGTATGTGTGACTGCAATAGCATATGAGGCAGTACTCTTTGATATTGTATTTTTGTCCTTATAGATTGCTCCACGGTAGGCCCTGAAGGTTCCAGAAGATATTAAATTTGTACAGCAGACTTACGGAGTGAGAGGAACTTCATATTTTCTGGCTTTTCTTCCCACAAGCCCTAGTGATTTAACCTCTGAAGAGCAAAGATAGCTCACTTAAACTTCAGGTTTAAAGAATTCAAAGAAAAGACATATAAATATCTTCTAAGATATATGCATATATGTAATGAAGTGACTATAATACCATTGTGTAATGAAATCTCCTTGAGGGCTAGTTCTAATTGTACACGGGGTCATGGGTTTTTTATGTTTGTTTTGTTTTGGTATAATTTTGTCAGGGACCTTTAAGAAATGGGATGGAAGCCATGGACTCTTTCCTGCTACCTTTTGCGAACAGATTGAGGGGTCGTGCAGATTTTCTGAAGACACAATCTCTATTGCTCTGTGAAGAGGCTCCCGCAGCAGCATGCTTGAGTGCTGTGCACACTCTTGGCGAATAATCTCAGGATGGTCACAGTGGCATGACTGTCTGAAAATCATAAGCATAAATTACATTAAACAATAAAGCACAAAAATTCATAGCAGAGGAAGGATGCCTTGTATATATTAACAAGGAGGTGAGTTAATAAGGGAGTGAGTAACTTCTCACATTTTAATCACTTTTTAATGGTCACGGTGCAGTCAGCTCTTTATTATTCCCAAATAATATAACAAAGGTATATCAGTTCAGTTCAGTCGCTCAGTCTTGTCCCACTCTTTGTGACCCCATGGACTGCAGCACACCAGGCCTCCCTGTCCATCACCAACTCGTGGAGTTTACTCAAACTCATGTCCATTGAGTTGGTGATGCCATCCAACCATCTCATCCTCTGTCATCCCCTTCTCCTCCTGCTCTCAGCCTTTCCTAGCATCACGGTTTTTCAAATAAGTCAGTTCTTCACAACAGATGGCCAAAATATTGGAATTTCAGCTTCAACATCAGTCCTTCCAATGAATATTCGGGATTATTTCCTTTAGGATGGACTGGTTTGATCTCCTTGGAGTCCAAGGGGCTGTCAAGAGTCTTCTCCAACACCACAGTTCAAAAGCATCAATTCTTCGGTGCTCAGCTTTCTTTATAGTCCAACTCTCACATTCATACATGACCACTGGAAAAACCATAGCCTTGACTAGATGGACATTGTTGGCCAAGTAATGTCTCTGTTTTTTAATATGCTCTCTTTAGTTCTTCACTTTCTGCCATGAGGGTGGTGTCATCTGCATATCTGAGGTTACTGATATTTCTCCCAGCAATCTTGATTCCAGCTTGTGCTTCATCCAGCCCAGCATTTCTCATGATGTACTCTGCATATAAGTTAAATAAGCAGGGTGACAATATACAGCCTTGACGTACTCCTTTCCCTATTTGGAACCAGTCTGTTGTTCCATGTCCAGTTCTAACTGTTGCTTCCTGACCTGCATATAGGTTTCTCAAGAGGCAGGTCAGGTGGTCTGATATTCCCATCTCTTTCAGAATTTTCCACAGTTTATTGTGATCCACATAGTCAAAGGCTTTGGCATAGTCAATAAAGCAGAAATAGATGTTTTTCTGGAACTCTCTTGCTTTTTTGATGATCCAATGGATGTTGGCAATTTCATCTCTGTTTCCTCTGCCTTTTCTAAATCCATCTTGAACATCTGGAGGTTCATGGTTCACATACTATTGAAGCCTGGCTTGGAGAATTTTGAGCATTACTTTGCTAATGTTTGAGATGAGTACAATTGTGTGATAGTTTGAGCATTCTTTGGCATTGCCTTTCTTTGGGATTGGAATGATAAATGACCTTTTCTAGTCCTGTGGCCACTGCTGAGTTTTCCAAATTTGCTGGCATATTGAGTGCAGCACTTTCACAGCATCATCTTTTAGGATTCAAAATAGCTCAATTGGAATTCCATCACCTCCACTAGCTTTGTTCCTAGTGATGCTTTCTAAGGCCCACTTGACTTTCATTCCAGAATGTCTGACTCTAGGTTGGTGATTATACCATCGTGATTATCTGGGTCGTGAACATCTTTTTTGTATAGTTCTTCTGTGTATTCTTACTACCTCTTCTTCATAGCTTCTGTTTCTGTTAAGTCCATACCATTTCTGTCCTTTATTGTGCCCATCTTTGCATGAAATATTCCCTTGGTATCTCAAATTTTCTTGAAGAGATCTCTAGTCTTTCCCATTCTATTGCACTGATCACTGAGGAAGTCTTTCTTGCTCTCCTTGCTCTTTTTTGAAAATCTGCATTCAAATGGGTATATCTTTTCTATTCTCCTTTGCTTTTCACTTCTCTTCTTTTCACAGCTATTTGTAAGGCCTCCTCAGACAGCCATTTTACTTTTTTGCATTTCTTTTCCATGGGGATGATCTTGATCCCTGTCTCCTGTATAATGTCATGAACCTCTGTCCATAGTTCATCAGGCACTCTGTCTATCAGATCTAGTCCCTTAAATCTATTTCTCACTTTCACTGTATAATCATAAGGGATTTGATTTAGGTCATACCTCAATGGTCTGGTGGTTTTCCCCACTTTCTTCAATTTCAGTGTGAATTTGCCAATAAGGAGTTGATGATCTGAGCCACAGTCAGCTCCCAGTCTTGTTTTTGCTGACTCTATAGAGCTTCTCCATCTTTGGCTGCAAAGAATATAATCAATCTGATTTCGGTGTTGACCATCTGGTGATGTCTATGTGTAGAGTCTTCTCTTGTGTTTTTGGAAGAGGGCATTTGCTATGACGAGTGCATTCTCTTGGCAAAACTTTGTTAGTCTTTGCCCTGTTTCATTCTGTACTCCAAGGCCAAATTTGCCTGTTACTCCAGGTGTTTCTTGACTTCCTACTTTTGCATTCTAGTCCCCTATAATGAAAAGGACATCTCTTTTGAGTGTTAGTTCTAGAAGGTCTTGTAGGTCTTTATAGAACCATTCAACTTCAGCCTCTTCAGCATTACTGGTTGGGGCATAGACTTAGATTACTGTGATATTGAATGGTTTGCCTTGGAAACGAACAGAGATCATTCTGTCGTTTTTGAGATTGCATTCGAGTATGGCATTTTGGATTCTTTTGTTGACTATGATGGTTACTCCATTTCTTCTAAGGGATTCTTGCCCACAGTAGGAGATATAATGGTCATCTGAGTTAAATTCACTCATTCCAGTCCATTTTAGTTCACTGATTCCTAAAATGTCAACATTATATTGTTGACAAAGTTATATAGTAGGATATGAATCATGAGGTGTGGTGATGGGATAAGCTGTCACTTTTGTTTGTCTTTTTAGAGCTAGGCAGTTGCAAACCACATACCTAAATCAAGGTCTTTTTGTGTGTGCTCAGTCATGTCCGACTCTTTGCAACCCCATGAACTGCATCCTGCCAGACTCCTTTCTATCGCCAGAATTCTCCAGGTAGGAATAGTGGGAGTGGGTTGCCATTTTCTTCTCAGGGGGTCTTCCCAGCCCAGAGATTGAACCTGCTTCTCTTTCATCTCTTGCAACTCCTGCACTGGCAGGCTGATTCTTCACCATTCTTCACCTGGGAATTCCCAATCAAGGTCTGGGGTACTGAACATGAATTACTTTCAACATTTTACTCGTGTTTCACATTGGCAAAATTAAATAAGTGCTATGTTCTGAGAGCATTTTTACTAGACTGCAGGTAGAAGTCATGTACAGGTGCTGGTCCTATAGGCAGATAATAAAATTAGGATGTGTTTAGTTTATCCTTAAGCTCCCACTCTGGTGACTGTGTACTCATGGGTTTCAGTGTCCATCAGCAAGCAGCCTCTGTCCCAGGATCTAGCTCACTGCTACCTGGATTGATGAGCCCAAGACTGAAGATCACGATATGGACTCCCCATGGCCTCTGATGTGAAAGGGATCCAGAAAGAAGCACTACTTGCCCCTCCAAAGAGTAGAAGTGTCTGTGAGGTCTGAGGAGGTCCACACTTGACTTTGAACTACAGAAAAAGCAGAAGAGGGAAGCTTTGTGAGAGGCAAGGCTCATGGCAGGAGCCTCATGAATGGTTGTGCAGGTTGTTCCTGTGCCAAGGAGCCTCCTGGAGAGGTGTGCAACTGTGATCTAACTTCCATTCTGCCCTTGGTGCATGACTATGTCCACATGCAGGATACTCTTGTCTCCGATCTGACGAATGCCCTTTGTAGGCTCATGGTGGCCATGGTTCAGTCAGTGACTGTCACAGTCTTCGTAGACCAGGACTGGAGTCAATAAGAAGAAGAAGGCAGGGGACTCAAGTCTCGAGTGAAACAAGGGTACTTTATTTTCAGAAACGCATGCTTATAGATCTTCAATAAAATGATTACTCAGCCATTAAAAAGAATGAAATTCCATCAGTTGCAATAAAATGAATAGTCCTTTAAGTACAAGGTCACTGAAGAGAGTCACTGAAGGCAGCCACTGAAGGGAATCCAAGCAGGTGTTCTTTCCCATGATCTCGGTCCGGAGAACTGCACGCAGCTCTGCTTGTTCTGTTTTCCAGGAACTGATAAGGAACAGAGTCCTTGAGAAATGGCACACAAGGGAAGACAACATATTGGATCCCTTAAAGTTGAATGTCCCCTGACAAGTGACAAATACTCATGTCCTTCCAAAGTCAGCGGAATAGGTTCCAACACCACTGAATCGGCACTTAGAGAGACTGAGCGGAAGGCAACATGAAAATCAGGCCAAACCCTGAAGCCTTCAGGTTGTGTCAGCTCTCCTTTGAAACAAGACACTGCCTTGGGAAGTAAAAAGTGGAGGGGAGAGTCAGCCCATTCAGGAAATTGAAGATGAAATTATCTAAATATTTACTCAGCTGAGACGGATCACCCTGAAACAAACAATGGGAAGTCAAGACTCTGCTGTAATTCAAATTGTCGAGTTTCTGTCCTCAATTCCTCCTGCAGCAGACACACCCAGCCTTTGAAACTTGTTCGGTTTCATACAGAAGATGATGCACTTACAACAAAGAACCCTGCTGTTTCTGCAGGACAAACTGTAGAACATAACCTTTGACTTGTATGTTATATCTGTTCTCCTCCATAGTCTATAAGCCTCTCTATGCCACAGTTATGTTTTTATTCAAGTATTCAAGAATGCTTCCTACATAGAGGATGCTCAATACATTTGCACCGAAGTGTTTCACTAATAGCTTAGGATGTAACAAAGCATGTTTATCTCTTTCTCTAGAAGACTGGCTGCCTTTTCAGTCTCCAGATAACATATCTTTGTTTTCATCACATTTTATATCTTTGTTGTCAATGTTTGGGGTTTTGGCAGAAGAGAGAGAAAGGAAAACCTGCTCATTATATGTATGCAATATATATACTCAAATATTGGCATAGCCTCAAGCCTGATAAAAATCTGTTCAGCAATCATATTAAATTAGTTCTTTAATCCTATGAAAGGGGAAAATTACTGGGAGATGAAGAGAATTCTTGCAAGATGCTGGCTTAGCAATTCTCAAAGCTCATTCTGAAGACTTCTCTAATTAAGTTGGAAATAGTGAGGTGCGTTTCTCCCCAGCATTCCTGACTCCAACGCAATACAACACTTGCATGTCTGGTTGAACTGTGTCATCTCTTTAATATTTATTTATATGACTGTGTTGGGTTTTAGCTGTGGCACTCGGAATCTTCGTTGCATCATGTTTGATCTTTCGTTGCTGTGCACTGACTCTCTAGTTGTGGTGTGTCAGCTCAGTAGTTGCAGTATGAGGGCTGAGTTGATCTGTGGAAGCTTAGTTCCCTGGCTAGGGGTTGAATCAGCATTCCCAACATTGCAAGTAGCTTTACAAGGTGGCTCAGTGGTAAAGAATCTGCCTGCCAATACAGGAGACATAGGTTTGATCCCTGGGTTGGGAAGATCCCCTGGCAAAGGAAATGACAATCCACTCCAGTATTCTTGTCTGGAGAATCCCACAAACAGAGGAGCCTGGTGGGCTAGATATAGTCCATAGGGTTGCAAAGAGTTAGACATGACTGAGCAACTGAGCGCACACACACATTGCAAGGTGGGTTCTTAACCACAGTCAGGGAAGTCCCTATAATCTCTCATAGGGATTATGCCGAGCTGTCTTCTCTCTTCTGCTTGTGAGGAGTACACATGACACACCGAGGCAGAAAAGAGTGACACTAGATGCCAGTATGAAAGGCTGTATTCATCGTCTGCCTAGAATATACAACAGACCTTGACTGTAATATCTTATTCTGTTGAAAAAACCACTACAATATTGTACAGTAATTAGCCTCCAATTAAAACAAAGAAATTTACAAAAAAATAAAAAGAAATATCTTTTGGTATTTACTGACTTTTTGAAATTGTGGTAAATCTCTTCTTTCCAAAATAAAAATCATTGTTTTCACCTTTCTTTGATAAACTCTCAATGCTTATATTTTAACTTTTATTGAAGTGAAAGTCACTCAGTCATGCCCAACTCTTTGCAACTCCATGAACTACACAGTCCATGGAATTCTCCAAGCCAGAATACTGGAATGGGTAACCTTTCCCTTCTCCAGGGGATCTTCCCAACCTAGGGATTGAACTTAGGTCTCTCGCATTGCAGGCAAATTCTTTACCAGCTGAGCCACAAAGAAAGCCCAAAAATACTGCAGTGGGTAGCCTATCCCTTCTCCAGGGGATCTTCTTAACCCAGGAATTGAACCCGGGTCTCCTGCATTGCAGATGAATTCTTCACCAACTGGGCTATCAGGAAAGCCATAAAACTTTTAGTAATTTATGCTATAAATATTATACTGCAGTTTTTGGCTACTACACTGCTGTTTGTCACTATATATGTAGCATCAGACAAGTACACATAGATTGCCTTCATGTTTTCTTTTAAAATTAATTATTTATTTTTGCCTATGTTGAGTCTTTTCTCTAGTTGTGGCAAGTGGGGGCTACTCTGTAGTTGTAGTGTGCAAGCTTCTAATTTCAGTGGCTTCTCTTGTTGCAGGGCAAAGATCTAGGATGCTCAGGCCTCAGTATTTGTGGTTCCCAGGCTCTAGAGCACAGGCTCAATAGTTGTGGTGCTTGGGCTTAGTTGCTCCAAGGCATATGGGATCTTCCTGGACTAGGGATCGAACCCATGTCTCTTGCATTGGCAGACAGATTCTTTACCACTGAGTCACAAGGGACGCCCTGAGAGGATGTCTACTGTTACACTGTGCAGTCTCCACATATGTGAATTTCAATAGAAAATAGATTAACACACTTTTTGCTTTTTTAGTGTTTTTGCACTCAATGCTGTAATATACATATTGAAATATATCTTTGTGCACTTTCCAGTAAATTTCTCTGGGTTTCTAGAAATAGAATTGCCAAGTCTAACCCTATATGTGTTCAAGCTATTGATCTGTATTGCCAAGCCACTCTAGTATATTTATACCACTCAGACACTCACCTGGTACTTCTCATCATTTTTAAGTAATAGCACAGAGAGGCAATGATAGTATTTGGATGGTCTGAGGGTAAAGAGGGAAAGATGTTCTCAGCAAGGCCAACCAGCTTCAGGGCTGCACCTGCCTTAACAGTTGGAGTATCTGTACTCTCATAGCTCATTTCTTTGTTCATTTCATCCCTGAATATTTGTTTGTTTCTTTAAAAGATAAAAAAATTGCTTAAAACCATAACCACATCCCATGATCACACCTAAAAAATTGACAGTTCCACAATATCAACAAATATCCAGTGTTTAGATTCCTTGATTGCCTCCAAAATGATTTTTTAAAAATCTTCATTTGCTTGAATTAACTTCTAAACAGCGTTGACATATTCACTTGGTTCTCCTATGTCTCTTAAGTTTGTTCTAATTTATAAATTCTCCCATCTCTTTTTTCCCTTAGTAAATTTCTTTTTTTACGCAATTTCCTTGGTAGTCTCTTGAATTTTGGATTTGGATGATTGCTTCCTTGTGTTGTCATTTAACATATATTTTTGCCTCTCATATTTCCTGAAAACTGGCAATTTGATCTAGAGACTTGCTTTGATGGTTTGATCTAATTTAGGTCTCTCTCTCTCTCTTTTTTTTTTTTTTCAGAAATACCTGAATAATGTCTGCTTGTCTCTTTTTTTGTGCGTGTAATTTTTTTCTGGTTCTTAAAAAACTTTTTATTTTATATTGGGGTATAGCTGGTTAACAATGTGACAGTTTTTTAGGTGGACAGCAAAGGGACTCAGCCATACATGCACGTGTATCCATTCATTGCTCATTTTTGAACCATCGTTCTGGAAGTGTTCTGCTAACAGTGTACCCAAGTTTATTGTCCATATTTTAAAAGATCTTTAGTCTCATCTGCAGACATTTCTCATATGAAGTTTTTATTTTTTTGACAGTCAAGGACGTTGAACAGCTTTTTTCTGTGCAGATTGCTATCTGTATTTTCCTAAGCATTTGCTCTCTATGTGCTCTGCCCATGGAGCCCTGACATGAGCTGCCTGGATGTTCCCAACCACCACACTTCTGAAACTCTCTAGCCACTGGCTAATCTCCCTCCCCACATCCTATGAATCATGATTTCCGAGGATTCAGCACATGGTGAAGTTGGTTGTACTCTTAGCTCATGCTCTGAGCCTCCAGCATGCTCAACACCACTGTCCATGACACTGGACACCACTCCTCCTTTGCAGTTTCAAACATAGTCTTGACATAAGCCTGTTGTGAGTTGCAAATGTTTAGCGAAATTGGATCATAGGGGCTTACAAATATAAGCTAGCCAATAAACTAAAACTGAGTATTGGACTTCTCTGTTCCCAAAGGTCTTGCTCCTGCCCACCAAGGGGAGACATCCTCTGCCCTCCTGCATCTGCTCAGCCCTTGCACAAGCTTCTTCTCAAATCTTGAACTCTTCTTTCCTTCTCAGTGTTCCTGAGGAGTTCCTCAGAAGTCTTTGCCCTTCTCAGGAATTCCAGATCCTTTAGTCTTCCCAGAAATCCTACATTCTTGTTAGTTGAAATGCAAGGCAATGTGAATCTTATACTTAAACTTTTCAGTTAGGCTGAATCAAGAGGGATTATCTTTTCAACCATAAAGTCCATTCAAAGTGTTTCCTGGAAAGAAACTCACTCTTTCCTGTGATAACGATAAAAATAAAAAACACTGTGGTCTTTTGTTCATTTCCAGTGTCTTTTTAAAGAAGATCTCCTCCCAATTTCCTAGTGGAGTGTTTGCTTTTTCTCTTTGTAAAAGTTCATTATATCCCATTTCTACCACTTGTAAGCTACTGCTCTGGATAACTCTTTTAACTTCTCTGAGCCTCAGTTTCCTATTCTGTAAAGCGAGTTTAAGAGTATCTCATACTTCATGTGGTTGTTAGTAAGCTAGTTAAGCTTATTACAATGTCTGGTACAAAATAATCACTATATGTGTTGGGTAGTAAATTTACATTTATTATTGCTAATAATATTAAATTATTTTGTTTATTGCAAATAATTTTTGCTGGGGTCCAGCCCCAGTGGATCCAGGGTAATTCAAAGTGGGGCAGCGTGGCGAGGAAAAACTTATTTATTTAGAAATATAAAAGAGAGATTAGGAAAGAATTGTGTAGTAGGAAAATTTAGTGGAGAAAAGAGGCTGAATAACTTGGTTTACGGGGAAGGCTAATAAAATCTCAGGACAAGAGATTTGCACCATCTACGTTAGGCCACCAGCGCCCATTTGAATATCGGAGAGTGCCCTGCCTTGGGCTCCCTCTCTCATGGATCTTAGAAGCTGGGGCAAGTAAGTAGATATGGTGAGCCTCCCTGCTCCAGATGGGAATTCAATCTGAAGATAGAGTAAAGAAGACACAGGGGAAACCAGTCCAGTGACTGGCCCCCACTCTATTGTCCGGAAAGGCCTTATATACCTTTTGATTTTACATAGAGATCAATGGATAATACAAAATTAGGCAGTGTCAGCAGCCCTGACTCATCGAGACCAGACTTTCTCTCTGCATACTTAGTCATATACACAAGTCTTAGGTGATTTACATCATCTTCTGGCCAGAAGGCCAATTAACATTTCATGGCCCTTTTCTGATAAGGGTTTACCAACCAGAAGACTAATTTGCCCTAATAGTGTTATTCTTCCCAAAGTCTGGTGCCACTCTCAGAAAGCACTAAATAAAGTTACATTCTTACATAGCAAGGATACAACAATTTATAACAATGAAAGAAGTACAGTGATTTATAACAAAGAGAAAAGTAACTCAAAAGTCTAGTGTTGCTAACATCAAAACTACTATATTCCTTTTCCTATATCCCAATTACATTGATTAATATCCTTCCAGGTGCCTGAAAGATAAAGGATATGGAGGCCTGGCGGCAAACATTAACTCAACAAACTCTTCACCAAACTAATTCTTAACTCTAAAAGGCTCTATATCTTTAAGATGTTTTAAGCTCCGTGCCTCTCATGGTTGGGGGCTGTAAACAATCCATAAATTGTAAAAGTCCAGGGGAACCTGTCAGGCAAGAAGCTGAGACCTTCTTTTTATATGCAGGAGACTGTTAACTGAAGCTCTGAATTAACTCTTTCCAGAGAAAAGGTGGTAATGTCAGAAAAGTATAGTATAGCAGACAGTAAACAGACAGATTTTGGTTTTGGGGTAGATGCTCAGGAAGACCCAGGGGGAACCCCTGAAGCCTGACTTGCCTTGCCCATTAGGCCTCTCCACATGTCCTTGTCATGGGTGGGATCTCCCATGCTGGCTCCCAGCAAATTTTCCCAGTTTTTAATCAGCATTTTCAATTTTGACTGTCTTCTGTGAAAATTGTTGTGGAGCTATTAATTTTTTTTTCTTTTATGGTTTCTGGTTTAATGTCATGATAAGACTTTATCTATCTCAAGTTTTATTTTTAAAAATTCACCTGCACACTTATAGTTAAATTTACTGTTAAAATATTCATTATTAATTGAAGTACTATTGATTATTATTCAACACAGAAAGAGTCGTTAACATATCAGATGGTTGCCACTGCATTCCCATCCATCCAAATGAATATTCCTATATCCTCAGACTCCATGAGATTTAAGTTCCTTAAAGTCTAGATTTAATAAAAAACAAACAAAAAAAAATTCATCCCAGAACGATTGGACTTATTTTTTTCCCATGACATGAATTGACATAAGCATGAAATTGATCCAAAATTATAAGCTACAGTCCCTGAGTTCTCACTTTAACTTTCATAAAACACTAGTGAACCATGAGCCAGATGAGCTGGGGGAAACATCCTTTTAGAATGTGGATCTCCTCTCACTTCTTATTTAGCACAATCCTCACCTCACCAAGAGCTCCACACACTCTGTCAGTGTGAATTTAGAGTGATGGTAGCAGTGAGAGACTTAAATTCCTTTACATGCAGACCAAATGCGGGCTCTTCCTCAAACTGTCCATAGAGACCTTTCCCCTGATCCCCGACCCCCCTACTCCCCCGCTATAGCACATCCCTGCAGAAATGAAACCTAAGGAAATTTATTCTTCAGTGAACTCAGCTGCAGTCTTGCTGTGGCTGCCAGTTGCTCAGGAACAGCCTCTTTTTCTCTGTACTCAGTGTCTCTCGGTTTGCATGGAAAGAAGTAATAGAAAGAAACAGCTTCTAAGCCAGCTCCCACAACTCTGCCCAGCACTACAGGGGTCTATGATACTTCTTAGGTAATATTACCACAGACACCCCTTGTCAATTTTAAAGCTTACATTTCCTGGGCAGCTCTATTACACCCACTTGGGCTAGATATATGCTTAGTGTGAGGACATGGGGAGAAAACTGTTTAGATTTGTATTGCTCCCAACCCTGTCCTAAGTGTGAGCAGAATGAGCATCTCTGTAACAGAGAGAAGAAAAAAAAAGTCTATCAAAGAGAAAGATTTTTAAATTAAGATAGTGTTAACTACAGATTGGCACTTGTCCTTGGCACTTGCCACCTAGCTCTGCAAGGATTAAACATGTGTTGCTGCAGCTGCTGATTTTCAACACCCCCTGAAAGAGTTCAGGGAGGAGAGCAGAATTGAGGCACTCTGTGCCCAGGGGAAACACTGGCAGAACAAGTCTTCAGGCAGATATTTTTAGGAGTCAATTTTATAAACCCAATTCTTACATTTCCTCATATTTAACAAAGCACTAAAGTCTTTCTTGGTGCCTATTTCTCATCATGACTAGCAGAAATATTCTGCTAAAAATATGTGCTTGATTGCATGTATTCCCCCTTCATCAAAATCACATACATACTGACCTTGCCCCATGCCTCTTTGGAACAGTTTCTCAGAGTCAACTGAAATGTGTTTTCCCAGGCTGCAGTCCTCTTTTGCCCCAAATAAAACTTAACTCGCAACTCTCACATTGTGCATTAAAAAAAAAAAATAGACAAAAGGCGCAACCATTTTTAAATTGTAAATCAGGAAGCCTTTATCTGGTAAATCAGTACCCACCAAAGGACTTGGTTCAGTCAGTCATGTCCAGCTCCTTGTGATCCCATGGACCATAGCACGCCATGCCTCCCTGTCCATCACCAACTCCTGAAGCTTGCTCAAACTCATGGCCATCGAGTCAGTGATGCCATCCAGCCATCTCATCCTCTGTCATCCCCTTCTCCTCCTGCCTTCCATCTTTCCCGCCATCAGGGTCTTTTCCGATGAGTCAGTTCTTTACATCAGGTGGCCAAAGAATCGGAGCTTCAGCTTCAGCATCAGTCCTTGTAATGAATATTCAGGACTGATTTCCTTTAGAATGGACTGGTTGGATCTTCTTGACCCCTGAGTTATAGGGCTTGTGAAGGACTTAAGATGGTAGAAAATAAGGAAGTGAGCACAGGCAGGAAACAAGGGCTCAGGGTGAGGAAAGAAAGCTGGAAATTGTTATTGAAAGAATACTGTTGTACTCAGAACACTCAAGTTTATTCATTCATACAACAAATATTAAATGACCACTTACTAGATGCTTAGCAGTGAGCCTGGCACTTGGTGCTTGCTGGTGAATGTGACACCTGTGTTGCTAGCCTTTAGGAAGTTTACACCCTGATGGGAAAACCCAATGAGGTCTATAATTACAAATGGTGATATCTCCAATAGAAATGTACACTAAAATATGCATAACCTAAGAGTTGAGAGTTGTATTTTATTCTGCAAACATTCTTAGGACTTCAAGCCTAGGAGTCAGGACTCTTGCATAATGCTGAGAAAACTGTTTTGAGGGGGGAAGCCCAGATATGCGGGAGTTTTTGCAACAACACCAGGAAGTCAGAACAAAAGGCTACTGTTAATAAAAGAAATATTCCCTGGAGGCTACATGGTAAAGAATCTGCCTGTCAATGTAGGAAACGTGGGTTCGATCCCTGGGTTGGGAGTATCCCCTGGAGAAGGAGATGGTAATCCACTGCTGTATTCTTGCCTGGGAAATCCCGTGGACAGAGGACCCTGACAGGCTATAGTCCATGGGGTTGCAAAGAGACACGATTTAGCAACTGAACAAAAGCAGCAACAAATAAAAGAAAACCAGACATTTCAAGTTAAGGAATGTAGCACTTTTTATGTATGAGAGGTCTGGGCTCACTGGCATCTCTCCTTTGATGTGCACCTTGGCTGTCTTCATGTGTTTTCTCATCCTGAGTCTCTTTGGGGTGCTCTGTCCAGGGTACCTGCAGTCTGATGACTGCTAGATGGTGGTCATTCCTTGTTTCCATCCTGAGTCACCTCAGGGCTCACCATTGAGGGTGGCTGTCATGCGGTGTGGGCACACTACACACTTGTTTACTGACATGGCAGCGGTATTTTATTTCTCAGGGGCAAATGAGCAGGGTTCAGGGACAGGAGAATGAGTTTACAGGTGGAAGTTTTTCATTTGGTAAATGGGTCAGGGTAGGTCTCTCTTAGAAGGTTTTAATCAAAGCTCAGAGGATGATCCGGAGGCGGTCATGCAGATGAACCAAACAGAGAAAGTCATGTGACGAGACCTAGATGAAGAGTTTAGTGAGTTGGAAGCACTAACGACGGGAAAGCACTGATATGACGGGAAAGCACTGAAAACAGTGGACAGCGGCCTAAGATGAGGCTGAAGGGCAGACGGGGGTCACACCATGAAGGGCCTTGCAGGCCACCTTGTGGAGGTTGGCCTGGCAGTGGCGAGCCACTTGCCATCTACCTCTGCAAGGATTGCAGCAAAGATTGCAAGCAACAGCGGATATGATTGGAGTCATACTTCAAGATTGCTTTCTGGATGCTGGGTGGAGAAGTGACTGTTCTTATAGTTCTGTCTCTGCCTTAACTTGCTATTAGAGCCACTTCTGTGGGTTCCAAGGGTTCTCCGAGTTCTCCTGGAGTTGTAAAATGTCAGCCTCTTATTAGCTCTAATAATGAGTGATGAAAAGTGGGAGGGGAGAGTGTGTGTTGGTGGTGGGGATTTGGAGAGGACATTTCAGGTGCTTCTGGGTGAGTATGCATGGCAGAGTGGAAGTTGACAAAGTCAAATATCTCATGTCTTAAGTTTACCCAGAGCTGGTCTTTCCCACCAGCCAGAAAGTAACACACACTTTAACTTCACATAGCTTGACCTCATATATCCTTTATTTACATTTTGGGAATCTAGGTCAAGTGTCTTTGGTACACTCACCAAATATTTATTGAGTGTTTCCTGTTTACACAGAAAGTGAAAGTCTTAGTCGCTTCAGTTCAGTTCAGTTCAGTCACTCAGTCGTGTCCGACTCTTTGCGACACCATGAATCACAGGATGCCAGGCTTCCCTGTCCATCACCAACTCCCAGAGTTCACTCAGACTCACGTCCATTGAGTTGGTGATGCTGTCCAGCCATCTCATCCTCTGTCGCCCCCTTCTCCTCCTGCCCCCAATCCCTCCCAGCATCAGAGTCTTTTCCAGTGAGTCAACTCTTTGCATGAGGTGGCCAAAGTACTGGAGTTTCAGCTTCAACATCATTCCCTCCAAAGAAATTCCAGGGCTGATCTCCTTCAGAATGGACTAGTTGGATCTCCTTGCAGTCCAAGGGACTCTCAAGAGTCTTCTCCAACACCACAGTTCAAAAGCATCAATTCTTCAGCACTCAGCTTTCTTCACAGTCCAACTCTCACATCCATACATGACCACTGGGAAAACCATAGCCTTGACTAGACAGACCTTTGTTGGCAAAGTAATGCCTCTGCTTTTGAATATGTTATCTAGGTTGGTCATAACTTTTCTTCTAAGGAGTAAGTGTCTTTTAATTTCATGGCTGCAGTCACCATCTGCAGTGATCTTGGAGCCCCCCAAAATAAAGTCTGACACTGTTTCCACTGTTTCCCCATCTATTTCCCATGAAGTGATGGGACCAGATGACATGATCTTCGTTTTCTGAAAGTTGAGTTTTAAGCCAACTTTTTCACTCTCCACTTTCACTTTCATCAAGAGGCTTTTTAGTTCCGCTTCACTTTCTGCCATAAGGGTGGTGTCATCTGCATATCTGAGGTTACTGATATTTCTCCTGGCAATCTTGATTCCAGCTTATGCTTCTTTCAGCCCAGCGTTTCTCATGATGTACTCTGCATAGAAGTTAAATAAGCAGGATGACAATATATAGCCTTGACAGACTCCTTTGCCTATTTGGAACCAGTCTGTTGTTCCATGTCCAGTTCTAACTGTTGCTTCCTGACCTGCATACAGGTTTCTCAAGAGGCAGGTCAGGTGGTCTGGTATTCTAGAAAACTCTTTCAGAATCTTCTACAGTTTATTGTGATCCACACAGTCAAAGGCTTTGGCATAGTCAATAAAACAGAAATAGATCTTTTCTGGAACTCTCTTGCTTCTTCCATGATGAGAGAAGTGAGACTCAGAGACATAACCTTACAGTGTTAGTACAAGGCAGGGCTGGGATATAAACTCTGAACTATCTCGAAGCCGCATATGGTTTCCATTGGATCACATGCCTTTTTTTTGTTCCCTCCCCCTTACTGTGGAAGGGCTTCCCTGGTGGCTCAACTGGTAAAGACTCTGCCTGCAATGTGAAAGACCTGGGTTGGGAAGATCCCCTGGAGAAGGGCATGGCAACCCACTGCAGTATTCTTGCCTGGAGAATTCCATAGACAGAGGAGCCTGGTGGGCTACAGTTCATGGGGTTGCAAAGAGTTGGACATGACTAATTGACTCTCTTGCTTTTAAGTTCAGAGTTTATATCCCAGCCCTACCTTGTACTAACACCATAAGGTTACGTCTCTGAGTCTCACTTCTCTCATCTGAGCAGTGGAAATGGCAATACCTACCTGAATAAGACTTTGCACACAAAGCAACTAATTTTAGAGCCATTATTATGAATGAGTAAACATTCAGTACACCTGTATCACATTTTAGGGTCTCCTGGATTGTTTCCATCAAGGAAGGCAAATTAATTCATAGCATATTCTTCCTATATTGTCAAATAAGTTCCAGATTACAAAGTCATCTCTCAAAAGTCTCTACTTTTAAGTTTTTAATAATTTCATTTATTTATTTACATTTTGTTGTGCAGGGTCTTCACTGCTGCATGCGGACTTTCTCTAGTTGCCCCAAGCAGGGGCTACTCTTCATTGTGGTGCAGAGGCTTCTCTTGATGCCGAGCATGGCCTTTAGGGCATGCAGACTGTAATAGTTGTGGCCCACAGGCTTAGTCACTCTGCAGCATGTGGAATCTTCCCGGACCAGGGATCAAACCCCTGGTTTGATAGGGAATGGGGGCTTCCAAGGATAGGAGGGTCATTCCTAGGACAATAAGAAGATGAGCAGATGTTTGTTAATTACTTGTTTCCCCTTAGCTTAAAATAATCCTCATGTAAACATGACATATTTGGGCAAGGCTCGTTCTGAACTCCAAAACGACTAGAGAATTTTTGCTTTGCATTTGGGCAAAAGATCCACAAATTTGAGTGCCATACAAGTAGCAGAGCTGATGCCTCAATTATTCCTTCTCTACTCCCTGAAGCTGATGCCTATACCTACAAGTTGGGGGAGCTCCAAAAGGAGAAAGAAAACTAAAACACCTTGTTGAAAACAGTAGAGAGAAATATCCCATACTGTGGGTATGGCTGTGGCTCTTCAGTCCTGTATGACTCTTTGCGACCCCCTGGACTATAGCCCGCTAGGCTCCTCTGTCCATGGGATTTTTCAGGAAACAGTAGTGGAGTGGCTTATCACTTCCTCTTTCAGGGGATCTTCCCGACCCAGGGATTGAACCCGTTTCTCCTGCATCTGTTGCATTTAGCAGGTGGATTCTTTGCCACTGAGCCACCTGGGAAGTCCAATATGAGTATAAACATGAAAGTTTTATCCTAAGTGATATAAAGATTTTGACTGAATTTTGTATCTTTATGGTACAAAGCATTATCCTCTTTAAAACGGAACTCAAGCAAGACAGTTACTGGTGATAAAAAGCTAAAAAGGGTTACTTGTTTGAGGGGTAAGTGTGGAATTAGAGTTAAATGGCCATTTCTCCTTAAAAGAAACACCCATAGTCCAGAGTTAGTCACTTCTACTTCAGCTGATGCATGTGGTAGTCAACATCTATAGTAATTTAAACTTTACTGTGGTGCCTGTGAGAAATGGAGTATTTCCTGCCGTATCAGTGGACAAAGGGTGTCATGGTCCTTAGCAATTGCAGCCACCACTGAAGGTGAGCTGGTGAGCCCCGAGGGCACTCAGGAAGAAGCAGCCATCAAACTGCAGACACTCCCTAGGATGAGCCTGAAGGAAGCTTAGAATGTGAAAAACAGGAAGCTGACCCCAGATAGCTGAGGTGCCTATCAAAGGAAAGGCTTCCCAGGGGCACTAGTGGTAAAGAACCCCCCTGCCAATGCAGGAGACATAGAAGATGCAGGTTTGATCCCTGGGTCGGGAAGATCCCCTGGAAGAGGGCATAGCAACCCGCTCCAGTGTTCTTACCTGGAGAATCCCCATGGACAGAGGACCCTGGCGTGTTATAGTCTGTAGCACTGCAAAGAGCTGGACATGACTAAAGCGACTTGGCAGACATATAGAAGGAATGATTTCAGTGAGCCCAGTCTCTTGCGTTTTTCCATAACTGGAACAGCACTAAATTCCTTAACTTGTGATATCTGGTTGTATTTAGCAATAATCTTTGGATGTTCAGACTACCTGCCCTTTGTTGCAAAGATTCTATATAACCTGGGTCCTCCCCTTGTCTCCTGGGAGCAATTCTCTCAGGGTTACTTGAGATGCTGTCTCCTGGGCTTGAAGTCCTAAAAAGTCCCACCGAATAAAGCATAACTCTCAAATTTAAGGTTGCAAATGTTTTTCAGTCGACACCTGTCATGACCTTATTGTATCTGGTTCATTCTTTCCAAGTCTGGGGTACCCATTGTAGCGTGGAGCTCACCAAACAGCAACTCACCTTGTTGAAGCAGCTTGCTCAGAAGATTCTCACCTTGACTGATCTTCCTTGGCTGTGGAATCATAAATTGAAATGATAGTTGGGTCTAACTGTGTTTGAGCAGTATTACCTATACAGTGTTCTTTATGACTTAAACAAAAAGCATTTACCAAGAATGATTGAATCACTGTCCTCCAATCAATAGCCCATATATATATAATTATATTATATTATAATATATAATATATATTAAATATATATGAAATATTATATATATTTTATATATAAATAAAAAATACACATTGGTAGGGCTATAGTTTTGTATCTTTATTCCTATTCTCAATATTTTTACTAAGTACAATTTGTTCTTGTTATGCTAAGGATTTTCACTAGTCTTTTAATTAAGTGAAGATAATTCATAGGATTTTTGGAGACCCTCATTCAGTTATTAGTGTTCATGTGGGCTTCCCAGATGGTTCAGCGGGTAAAGAATCCACATGCAATGCCAGAGATACAAGAGATCTGGGTTCGGTCCCTGGGTTGGAAAGATCCCCTGGAGCAAGAAAAAGGCAACTCACTCCAATACTCTTGCCTGAAAAATCCCATAGACAGAGGAGCCTGGTGGGCTACAGTCCAAAGCATTGCAAAGTATCAGACATGACTGAGCAACCAAGCACACTGTGTTCATTTACTTTTCATAAATATGTTTGCCTGAGTGGTCCTCAGAGGTAGCTAAGGTCTGGGCAGGTGTGGAGTAGAGCAGAGTTATGTTTTCATAGGCATATAGGGAAGAGCATGGGAGAATAGTCTTAGTGCAAAGGGGATGCCTAGAAAAGGTGGGGAGACAGTCTCTTGGGGATTCCATGTAATTAGGAGAATAACTTGGAGGGCTTTGGTATTTGAAACAGGGAGAAACAGAGTAGGCTAAAGTAAGAGAGAAGCTCTAAAAAGGCCACTAAGAGTTTCTAGCTTTCAGTTCACTTCTTCAGGTCTTAGATGTGACATCTTTTGTTCCATCAGTGATCCCCAGTTCAGCATGTAGCCCCGAAAGGCACTTAGACTCTTTAGTCTCCAGCTCTTGTTCTGTTATATGACAGCCCAGATGACATGAAAAATTGCTTTCTGCTCAAATATTCCATGGACTCACTCACTGCTGTGGAGTGTGGAGGCAATACTTCTGCACTCCACAAGAATGCACAGGTACATAAATAGCGTGGCAAACTGTCCACGAACGAATTTATGCAAATTGTATGGAAACTGGAGAATCACACCAAAGATCGGGAGTCTTGCAGTGGAGCAATATTATTTTTTAAGACATTACCTCAATAAAATGAGACGCTGTCAGGGGTGTAGAAAGAGCCACAGATGAATATTTTTGTAAGTTTTGTGAATGTTCTCATGATTGCTTTGCTGCGTTCCGATTATGCACTTACAATAAAGAATCCAGTGAAAACAAAAGCACTCTTGACATACTCTGAAAAAGAAGAAAATCTGAAAGGACACCGTGGAGTCAGTGGTCACCCTTCATTCATCCTGAAAAAAGAACCTATTGCAATTGTGTCATGGTATGGGTTATATCGGGCTTCCCCGACTGTTCAGTGGTTAAAAAACTCACCTGCAGTGCAGGAAATGCAGAAGACCCGTGTCTGATCCTTGGGTTGGGAAGATCCTCTGGAGAAGGAACTGGCTACCCACTCCAGTATTCTCGCCTGGAGAATCCCATGGACAGAAGAGCCTGATGGGCTAGCGTCTGTGGGGTCATAAAGAATTGGACACCACTGAGCACACACACATATTATATCACCAGGAAAATATGCCTACTTCAGAAACACTCACAGGGCTATGGAGCTAGATGGGGAGGATGAGGAAATAAAAGGAATTTTCTCTCTAACACGAACATCCTCAGTTGCAATTTTTTTTCTTCTGAGAATTTGGCCACTATAGAAGAGAAAAATTCTTAAGGCCCTGAACACTGCTTTAGAGGCACCATGGACACTTGCTTTTAATTCAGCTCCTTCACTGGCACTTGAAACCACATCCAGCCTCCTTAGCGCCTGAAGGGCTTTTTGTGCTTTTGTTTTTCTTGGGAGACTTGTGCGTCACACAGAGGTGCAAGGCAGTGACGGGGAAGACTGGCTTTGTTTGGGGAGAGTGATGACGAGGGTCCCCAGACCACAAGCCACTTCCACCCTGTTTTCTCCAGTCGGCTCCAGGACTGCTTTTACTGAAGGAAGTGAGAATCCAGCTTTTGAAGTCGCTTCTTGGCTATGTAACAGTCTTAGAGGAGGAAACCTTTTTTGCTTTTTATTATTTATGTATTCATTTTTAATGGACTCAGAGTAAAAGGAAGCTGAGAAAGCTTTGTAAAAATACGCTTTATCTGTACATGTTCACCCTTCATTTTTGAGGAAGGATTTGAGAAAAGGTTAAAAAGTGTTCTGATGCCCCTATTTTCTTATCACTTACAACAGAAGCTAAACGTTTGTTCTCCTTCTCAACACCCTCTAAGGTAGGTACAAAACGGCTGAGTACCTAACACGGAGGCTAACTGAGCTGCAGCATGATGCTGGCTCAGACGGTAAAGAATCTGTCTGCAGTGCCTGAGACCAGGGTTTGATCCTGGGGCAGAAAGATCCCCTGGAAAAGGGAATGGCTCCCCACTCCAATATTCTTGCCTGGAGAATCCCATGGACAGAGGACCGTGGTGGGTACAGTCTATGGGGTTGCAAAGAGTCAGACACCACTGAGTGACTAATTCTTCACAATGAAGGGTTAGGTTCTTGAATCAGAGAGGCCCTCACTGGATTGTCACTTGCTCCATCACCCAGTTGTGTCATAATGCCTCCTGGACCCAGAAAAGAGGACACCTACCCTGGGCTCTGTGGATTAAGGGGTTTTCAGATCCAAAACTTCCAAACTACATTTACTAACTCAGGATACTGCATTCAACACTGACACACGATTGTCAACATCCATTCTCGCGATTAACACAATTCAAGACCCAGAAAAATGCTTCCCCATATCTCTTCGGAAGGAAAGTCACCTCCACTGGAATACTGCGAAGGCTCGCAGGCGGTGCTGCTGGGGACATCAAAGAAGAACACTGCTTTGGAGCGCAGGGACGATTGGAGCTGCAGCAGAGGCGTTTAGATAAAAGACAAATTAATTAACTTGTCAAAACTTCCTCTCAGATAGCATAAATGCAATACATTCTTACATAATGAAGTGTCATTTCCAAGTTGTACTGAAACAAATGGCTCCAAAGGCATCTGCTAATTAGAGCAGTTTCTGCAACAGTTGTGTTGGTGACTAAGGAACATTTTGTAACATTAAACATTATGTTACATTCAATTTGTACATATATGTGGGTATACTGAGATCTAACACGTGCTGTGGTGTTTTGCAGTGATGTCCGACTCTTTGTGACCCCGTGGACTGTAGCCTGCCAGGCTCCTCCGTTCGTGGTATCTCCCAGGCAAGAATACTGATGTGGGTGGCCATTTCCTTCTCCAGGGGATCTTCCCGACCCAGGGATCGAACCCAGGTCTCCTGTGTCTCCTGCATCAGCAAGTAGATTCTTTACCATCTGAGCCACCAGGGAAGACCAAGAGATGTAGCATGGAACAATGTAATGCCATCTCTTTATATTGGTGTTTAAATGGCTATTAAATACTCAGAGTGGGATCGGTTTTGTTTTTATAAAATATTTCATGAGATTTTATTAAATTTCAAAGACTTAAGTAAGCATTTCATCTTTATGAAAATTATTTTAATATTCTTTAAATATATTGCTGCTGCTGCTGCTGCTGCTAAGTCGCTTCAGTTGTGTCCGACTCTGTGCAACCCCATAGACGGCAGCCCACCAGGCTCCCCCATCCCTGGGATTCTCTAGGCAAGAACACTGGAGTGAGTTGCCATTTCCTTCTCCAATGCATGAAAGTGAAAAGTGAAAGTGAAGTCGCTCAGTTGTGTCCGACTCTTAGCAACCCCATGGACTGCAGCCCACCGGGCTCCTCCACCCATGGGATTCTCCAGGCAAGAGTACTGGAGTGGGGTGCCATTGCCTTCTATTAGGCTTTCCAAAATTTAATAATTTAAAATATTTTAGAGGAAAATTAAATTTGAAGCACAGTAGCTTGATCCTTTACATTTATTTTAATTTACAGTTTTGATAAACTATATTGGGTAAATAATATTTGAATTTGGGGAAAAGAAATGCAAATGTTGCATACTTTCAATATAATTTTGCTTTATTTTTTAATCCTTTAGATTATTACACTGGTAGAATATATATATTTCAAAAAATTGCATATAATAGTATAATTACTGTGCTCAAGACAAGAAAAAAATATTTTAAGGAATATCCATCATAATAATTTCTTATGTTATTACTCATTCATACATTTTTACTCCAGAGACAGAATATCTGAAAACATACAGCAATTGTTAACTTTAATCACTTTTAATGTTTTGTCAACAAAATGTTGGATGGCATCACTGCCTCAAAGGATATGAGTTTGAGTAAGCTCCAGGAGTTGGTGATGGACAGATAAGCCTGGCGTGCTTCCCTGGAGTCCATGGGATTGCAAAGAGTCGGTCACAACTGAAAAACTGAACTCAACTGAGTAATATAAAAAATATAGATTTACATCTATTTTTCAATTTTGTTTTTATGAAAGTACATGTGCCAAAATAGAAAAATGCAATATATTTATTTACCTCTGGATAGTTTCTTGATGAAAGTGAAAGAGGAGAGTGAAAAAGTTGGCTTAAAGCTCAACATTCAGAAAACGAAGATTACGGCATCTGGTCCCATCACTTCATGGCAAATAGATGGGGAAACAGTGGAAACACTGTCAGATTTTATTTTGGGGGGCTTCAAAATCATTGCAGATGGTGACTGCAGCCATGAAATTAAAAGATGCTTACTCCTTAGAAGAAAAGTTATGACCAACCTAGATAGCATATTCAAAAGCAGAGACATTACTTTGCCAACAAAGGTCCAGCTAGTAAAGGCTATGGTTTTTCCAGTGGTCACGTATGGGTGCGAGAGTTGGACTGTGAAGAAAGCTGAGCACCAAAGAATTGATGCTTTTGAACTGTGGTGTTGGAGAGGATTCCTGAGAGTCCCTTGGGCTGCAAGGAGATCCAACCAGTCCATTCTGAAGGAGATCAGCCCTGGGATTTCTTTGGAGGGAATGATGTTGAAGCTGAAACTCCAGTACTTTGGCCACCTCATGCGAAGAGTTGACTCACTGGAAAAGACTCTGATGCTGGGAGGGATTGGGGGCAGGAGGAGAAGGGGGCAACAGAGGATGAGATGGCTGGATGGCATCACTGACTCAATGGACGTGAGTCTGAGTGAACTCCGGGAGTTGGTGATGGACAGGGAGGCCTGGCGTGCTGCGATTCATGGGGTTGCAGAGTCGGACACAACTGAACGACTAAACTGAACTGAACTGAACTGTGATAGTTTGAGCTATTACTGTTAAATATGTTGCCATATGGCATGAAGTTCTTTATTTATGCCCTCACCCAGGTCCCACAGTTTCTACAAATGAGTCTGAGTAAATAATCCTTAGAATTAAACCTCTTGGGACTTGAATTTCCCCATCAGTAAAATCAGAACAATTATACTTCCCAAGATGATGGTGAAGATGATAGGAATGTCATAATCTCTTTAGCCCATGAAAGATGTTGAGAGTTCAGTTGCGATGAGTTCAATTATGGTGTCCATAATTTTCTTACAAGAAGCAACATCTAACTAGCTTCTGACATAGCACTGTCCAATGAGATAACATGTAAGAACCATACTGTCTCTTTACATAGGCATTTAAATGTGTTGAACGTGAGAAGTACAAATGATGCTATTTTTATATAAGTTTTTAATGAGATGTTTTTAAATTTTGAAAACCAAATGAATAGTTCAATTTTACTTAATTAGTTTAAATAGCACTTCTTAAGATGATGGTGGGGCGAAATAATAAGATGATGGCAAAAAGTGAAGAGGAACTAAAGAGCCTCTTGGTGAGAGTGAAAGAGACAAGTGAAAAAGCTGGCTTAAAATTCAACATTCAAAAAATGAAGAACATGGCATCCAGTCCCATCACTTCATGGCAAATAGATGCGGAAACAATGGAAACAGTGACAGACTTTTTTTCTTGGGCTCCAAAATCACTGCAGATGGTGACTGCAGCCATGAAATTGAAAGACTCTTGCTCTTTGGAAGAAAAACTATAACCAACCTAGACAGAATATTAAAAAGCAGAGACATTACTTTGCTGACAAAGGTCTGTGTAGTTGAAGCTATGGTTTTTCCAGTAATCATGTATGGATGTGAGAGTTGGACCGTAAAGAAGGCTGAGCACTTAAGAATGGAAGCTTTTGAACTGTGGTGCTGGAGAAGACTCTTGGACAGCAAGGAGATCCAACCAGTGAATCCTAAAGAAAATCAGTCCTGAATATTCATTGGAAGGACTGATGCTGAAGCTGAAGCTCCAATACTTTGTCCACCTGGTGTGAAGAGCCCACTCATTGGAAAAGACCCTGATGCTGGGAAAGATTGAGGGCTGGAGGAGAATGGCACAACAGAGGACGAGATGGTTGGATGGTATCACCTACTCAATGGACATGAGTTTGAGCAGACTCTGGGAGAGAGTGAAGGACAGGCATACCTGGTGTGCTGCAATCCATGGTGTCACAGTCAGACATGACTAAGTGACTGAACAAGAACATCAGAATGATGGTAAAGGCAAAATGAAATTATACCCATAAAGCCTATAGCAGAGTAAGTGCCTGAAAGATGGTGAGAAATCAGTTATGGCCCTTATCATTTTCTTATATGAAATAACTTCTAACTAACCTATGATACAGCATTGTTCTTATTAAATGTATCCCAACCAAAGTTAACATTTTTTTCTGGCACTGGTGAAAACACAAAAATTTACCTTATAAAGCTTCAGTTGCTATAGAACATGGCTATTTTAAAATACAGCCCTTTGTTATCCACCTTTTATTTACAGAGAGGGAGCACACATGTGGTGTTTTGGCTTCAGGAATAATTTTTTTTTAAGGTACTTATTTGGCTCCTCTAATCTTTCTTTTCCTTTTCTGTTTTATTGTTTGCTATAGAGCTTCCACTTTTATAACACCAAACACAGCACTGAGTGTAGAAGCTTAAGAAGCATGAATTTAACTTTTCAGTACTCCTTACTTTTATTTTGTTGAAAGTTTTTATTTGAATTGGTTTAAAAAAAAGAAAGAAAAAGACACCCACTATGGGCCCTTAAACTAAAGTGCCTACCTAGTTTTCTCATGGATTTCTGGTCATGAAATTGATAGCTCTTGTATCACTCATGGTGCTTATTGACTTTAAAATTTTTAATTCATACTGGACATCACAAGAGTAAAACAGTACTCATAAACAAAAGCAGCATAAGGCAGACAGGTCAAAATGAACATCCAAGGAAAGCAAAGCATCATAAGAATTACATTTTTAGCTTAAACAAAATAATTTTAATAACTACAAGGGTTTGAGAGAAAGTTACCAAGAAGATCATCTTCCACTATCTAAAATGACATAACAGAAACAATAGACAACTCTCCCTTTATGGGAATTGTCGAGGCAGACCTATTTCTTTATTAACAACAATGAAAGTTGAACCTAAAAATCAGATTCACTATTCCAAATAATATCAAAACATGACCATTAGATAGCAGATTTCTTTTGGCACTTTAAGTCATGAGATTATGATGTCAAATTGTTATAAAAATATTGCTCAACATTCTGTGCTGTTCACTTATAATTGAGTTGTTATCTGTAAGGAATGCTGATAATATGCTATTGAAAAAAAAAGATCTCAGTGGTTGGTCAGAAGGAATGAAACATAAGGTTCTATTGGTTTGAGACAACTTATCTCTAATCAGCTGTCTCTGTAACCTGGTAGCTCTTTCGATGTATGGAATCTGATTTTTCAACTATTTTGTATTTTCTCAATTATGATTTTATAACAATTCTGTTTATATATCCAAGTGTAGTGCTTTGAACTTACTCCTCATAAAATTACATTTATTGGTTTAAAAAACTGACCAAAAATTTTCTGGAATACCCCCACTAAAAGTACCCAAATCTGGGCCCATGTCTTATTATCTGAACAATTCAAAGCCATTTAGTTCCAAGTTCTCTCTACCCTGCTGCCCTTGTCACTTTCAGAAAGTATACATAACTTTCATGGCTGGGGGGTCCTGTGACTTTGTTCTGACATTTAAGACATTTAAGACATTTAAGACCATCCAAAATAAAGTCTCAATCAGTCATAAATAATGCTTTCATTCTACATGTAAGCTTCCAATAATTCAAACAAACTATACCTTTCTTCAATACCAGAACATGCTGGCTCATTTTGATTGTGATTTCTGCCTGGAATGACAGGCTGCCTCCTATCTCCTACATTAGAAATCCATCCTGTCCCTCAAGGTTCATTGTTCCTAATCTCTCCAATCACTAGCTGAGCTCTTCCTTCTTTAAAACGTTAAATTCCAACTCAAAACACTTTATACTCTTTGTGATATTTTTAATATCGTGCCTTGAATATCAGGTTTTGTTGGGATTTTTTTGTTTGTTTTTGTTTTTCAGGGGTGAAGTACATTTGCCAATTGCCATTCTGGATCATTTCTCTTTCAAAGCAAAAGCTGGGATTTACTTATCTTTAGAACAATGTCAACTCTAAGAAATATGTTGAATTAAATATTTATGTTGACTCAATTTCTAGATTTTTAAGGCATGTCTAGATATATCTGAAATTTGGAAATGTGGAAAGAAAGAAAAGCTAAGGGATACTGACAGTGGAAGTGAGAAATAGATTTAAGGGACTAGATCTGATAGAGTGCCTGATGAACTATGGACAGAGGTTCGTGACATTGTTTAGGAGACAGGAATCAAGACCATCTCCAAGAAAAAGAAATGCAAAAAAGCAAAATGGCTGTCTGAGGAGGCCTTACAAATAGCTGTGAAAAGAAGAGAAGTGAAAAGCAAAAGAGAAAAGGAAAGATATACCCATTTGAATGCAGAGTTCCAAAGAATAGCAAGGAGAGATCAGCAGCCAATGCAAAGAAATAGAGGAAAACAATAGAATGGGAAAGACTAGAGATCTCTTCAAGAAAATTAGAGATACCAAGGGAACATTACATGCAAACATAGGCTCAATAAAGGACAGAAATGATATGGACCTAAAAGAAGCAGAAGATATTAAGAAGAGGTGGCAAGAATACACAGAACAACTGTACAAAAAAGAGCTTCACGACCCGGATAATCACGATGGTGTGATCACTCACCTAGAGCCAGACATTCTGGAATGTGAAGTCAAGTGGGCCTTAGGAAGAATCACAACAAACAAAGCTAGTGGAGGTGATGGAATTCCAGTTGAGCTCTTTCAAATCCTGAAAGATGATGCTGTGAATGTGCTACACTCAATATGCCAGCAAATTTGGAAAACTCAGCAGTGGCCACAGGGCTGGAAAAGGTCAGTTTTCATTCCAATCTCAAAGAAAGGCAATGCCAAAGAATGCTCAAACTACCACACAATTGCACTCATCTCACACACTCGTAAAGGAATGCTCAAAATTCTCCAAGCCAGGCTTCAGCAATAAGGGAACCATGAACTTCCAGATGTTCAAGCTGGTTTTAGAACAGGCAGAGGAACCAGAGACCAAATTGCCAACAACCACTGGATTATCGAAAAAAACAAGAGAGTTCCAGAAAAACATCTATTTCTGCTTTGTTGACTATGCCAAAGCCTTTGACTGTGTGGATCACAAAAAACTGTGGAAAATTCTGAAATGGATGGGAATACCAGACCACCTGACCTGCCTCTTGAGAAACCTGTATGCGGGTCCAGTTATAACTGGACATGGAACAACAGACTGGTTCCAAATAGGAAAAGGAGTATGTCAAGGCTGTATATTGTCACCCTGCTTATTTAACTTATATGCAGATTACACCATGAGAAATGCTGGTCTGGAGGAAACACAAGCTGGAGTCAAGATTGCTGGGAGAAAAAAAAAAAAGATTGCCGGGAGAAATATCAATAACCTCAGATATGCAGATGACACCACCCTATGGCAGAAAGTGAAGAGGAACTAAGGAGCCTCTTGATGAAAGTGAAAGAGAGTGAAAAAGTTGGCTTAAAGCTCAACATGCAGAAAACTAAGATCATGGCATCAGGTCCCATCCCTTCATGGCAAATAGATGGGAAACAGTGGAAACAGTGTCAGACTTTATTTTCTGGGGCTCCAAAGTCACTACAGATGGTGATTGCAGCCATGAAATTAAAAGACGCTTACTCCATGGAGGAACGTTATGACCAACCTAGACAGCATATTAAAAAGCAGAGACATTACTTTGCCAACAACTGTCTGTCTAGTCAAGGCTATGGTTTTTCCAGTGGTCATGTATGGATGTGAGAATTGGACTATAAAGAAAGCTGAGTGCCAAAGAATTAATGCTTTTGAACTGTGGTGTTGGAGAAGACTCTTAAGAGTCCCTTGGACTGCAAGGAGATCCAACCAGTCCATCCTAAAGGAGATCAGTCCTCGGTGTTCATTGGAAGGACTGATGTTGAAGCTGAAATGCTGATACTTTGGCCACCTAGTGTGAAGAGCTGACTAATTGGAAAGACCCTGATGCTGGGAAAGATTGAAGGCAGGAGAAGGGGACAACAGAGGATGAGATTGTTGGATGGCATCACCGACTTGGGTTATGGGTTTGGGTGGACTCTGGGAGTTGGTAATGAACAGGGAGGCCTGGTGTGCTGTGGTTCATGGGGTTGCAAAGAGTCAGACACGACTGAGTGACTGAACTGAACTGAACTGAACTGGCTTATTTGAGTAACTTTATCTCTTGTATAGAACCATGCCTGAAGGTTACTGTCCAAATGAGCTGCTTTGGTCTTAATATATGGAACTAGTCAGTGGGTTTCTGTCTGATTTCTATAAATAGGAAATTTATAGATTTATCTGTTCATTCTGCAGATTTATCTGTTCATTCATTTTTTCAACATTGTAAACACTTATTTTGCACTGTTTGAATTGTAAGTTGCTAGAAGTCCCTTTGAACATAGTGAATATTAATAACTGCATCTGCTAATACTCACCATCTAAACAGCTCAAAAGTTCCACAGATTATATCAACATCTACAAAAATGACTCTTAGGTGTAGCCTGCTCTGTTTGGAATCAGAGTGATGAATAAGACAATCTATTGAAGTTTCTTTCTGGCTTCTGTGAAATATCAAGAATTTAGACACAAAGCACATTTAGTCATTAATGGTCCCACGGCACAAATTGCCCAAAACACGATGCTCACAACCCAGATAACTTGGCCTAACTCCAAAGAAAGTAATTACATTCAGTCTACCTGAAATTCCCAGTGCAGTAACTGGAACTGGGTTTTGTATCCTGCTTAGCTGAACTCTTATGCAGTATCATTGTATAGAAGTAAGACAGCTGCTATATTTAATTGACTTCTACTTTCTCCCAGCTTTAGCAACTCAAATGGCTCTGTACCAAATTTTTCTAATAGGAACTTGAACAGATAAGACCTATGTATTCCTTCCTCGGTTTCTTTGTTGTTATTCAGTCATGAAGTTGTGTCCAACCCTGTGATGCCATGGACTGCAGTATGCCATGCTTCCCTGTCCTTCACCATCTCCTGGAATTTGGTCAGACTTAAGCCCATTGAGTTGGTGATGCCATCCAACCATCTCATCCTCTGTCATCCCCTTCTCCCCCTGCCTTCAATCTTTCCTAGCATCAAAGTTTTTTTCAATGAGTCAGTTCTTTGCATCAGGTGGCTGAACTAGTCAGCCAAGTGATGCTTCTGCTTTCCAATACACTATGTTTGTCACAGCTTTTCTTCCAAGGATCAAGCGTCTTTTAATTTCATATTTCTAAGACCCAGGATTTCTGCTAACAAGACAACTTATGGACAGGGTTATGTAATCTCAACCTTATAAAGAATCTAGTTGCAACATGGCATAGACATGTTTTAAATCACCATGAGGAACTCATTTTTTCTCATCTTTTTCAGCAAAAATATAAAAAGTAAAAAATCAGAGGAAGAGATAGGGAATCTACCTGATAAAGAATTCTGAATAATGATAGTGAAAGTGAGCCAAAACCTTGAAAACAAATTGGAGTTACAGATAAATAGCCTGGAGACAAGGATTGAGAAGATGCAAGAAAGGTTTAACAAGGACCTAGAAGAAATAAAAAAGAGTCAATATATAATGAATAATGCAATAAATGAGATCAGAAACACTCTGGAGGGAACCAACAGTAGAATAACAGAGGCAGAAGATAGGATAAGTAAGGTAGAAGATAGAATGGTAGAAATAAATGAAACAGGAAAAAAGAAAAAAGAATTAAAGGAAATGAGGACAACCTCAGAGACCTCTGGAACAATGTTAAATGCCCCAACATTCAAGTCATAGGAGTCCCAGAAGAAGAAGACAAAAAGAAAGACCGTGAGAAAATACTCGAGGAGATAATAGTTGAAAATTTCCCTAAAATGGGGAGGGAAATAATCACCCAAGTCCAAGAAACCTAGACAGTTCCAAACAGGGTAAACCCAAGGTGAAACACCCCAAGACACATATTAATCAAATTAACAAAGATCAAACACAAAGAACAAATATTAAAAGCAGCAAGGGAAAAACAACAAATAACACACAAGGGGATTCCTATAAGGATAACAGCTGATCTTTCAATAGAAACTCTTCAGGCCAGAAGGGAATGGCAGGACATACTTAAAGTGATGAAAGAAAATAACCTACAGCCCAGGTTACTGTACCCAGCAAGGATCTCATTCAGATATTAAGGAGAAATCAAAAGCTTTATGGACAAGCAAAAGCTGAGAGAATTCAGCACCACCAAACCAGCTCTCCAACAAATGCTAAAGCATCTTCTCTAGACAGGAAACACAGAAAGGGTGTATAAACTCGAACCCAAAACAATAAAGTAAATGGTAATGGGATCATACTTATCAATAATTACCTTAAATGTAAATGGGTTGAACGCCCAAACCAAAACACAAAGATGGCTGAATGGATACAAAAACAAGACCCCTATATATGTTGTCTACAAGAGACCCACCTTGAAACAAGGGGCACACACAAACTAAAAGTGAAGGGCTGGAAAAAGATATTCTATGCAAATAGAGACCAAAAAAAAAGCAGGAGTAGCAATAATCATATCAGATTAACATGGACTTTAAAACAAAGGCTATGAAAATAGACAAATATGGACACTACATAATGATCAAAGGATCTGTAACTCCATTTTATAACATTTATAAATATATATGCACCTAAAATGGCAATCCACTCCAGTACTATTGCCTGGAAAATCCCATGGACAGAGGAGCCTGGTAGGCTACACCCCATGGGGTCGCAAAGAGTCGGACATGACTGAGTGACTTCACTTCACTTCACTTCAACATAGGAACACCACAATATGTAAGACAAATGCTAACAATTATGAAAGGGGAAATTAACTATAACACAATAGTAGTGGGAAAATTTAATACCCCACTCACATCTATGGATAGATCAACTAAACAGAAAATTAACAAGAAAACACAGATTTTAAATGATACAATAGACCAGTTAGACCTAATTGATATCTATAGGACATTTCACCCCAAAACAATGAATTTCACCTTTTTCTCAAGCGCACATGGAACCTTCTCCAGGATAGATCACATCCTAGGCCATAAATCTAGCCTTGGTTAATTTAAAAAAAATTGAAATCATTCCAAGCATCTTTTCTGACCAAAATGCAGTAAGATTAGACATCAATTACAGGAGAAAAAATATTAAAAATTCCAACATATGGAGGCTGAACAACATGCTGCTGAATAACCAACAAATCACAGAAGAAATCAAAAAAGAAATTAAAATGTGCATAGAAATGAATGAAAATGAAAACACAACAACCCCAAACCTATGGGACACTGTTAAAGCAATGCTAAGGGGAAGGTTCATAGCAATACAGGCTTACATCAAGAAACAAGAAAAAAGTCAAATAAACAACCTAACTCTACACCTAAAGCAACTTGAAAAGAAAGAAATGAAGAACTCCAGGGTTAGTAGAAGGAAAGAAATCTTAAAAATTAGGGCAGAAATTAATGCAAAAGAAACAAAAGCAACCATAGCAAAAATCAACAAAGCCAAAAGCTGGTTGATTGAGAAGATAAATAAAATTGACAAACCATTAGCCCAACTCATCAAGAAACAAAGGGAGAAAAATCAAATCAACAAAATTAGAAATGAAAATGGAGAGATCACAACAGACAACACAGAAATACAAAGGATCATAAGAGACTATTAGCAGCAACTATATGCAAATAAAGTGGACAACGTGCAAGAAATGGGCAAATTCTTAGAAAAGTACAACTTTCCAAAACTGAACTAGGAAGAAACAGAAAATCTTAACAGACCCATCACAAGCATTGAAATTGAAACTGTAATCAGAAATCTTCCAACAAACAGAAGCCAAGGACCAGACGGCTTCACAGCTGAATTCTACCAAAAATTTAGAGAAGAGCTAACACCTATCCTACTCAAACTCTTCCAGAAAATTGCAGAGGAAGGTAAACCTCCAAACTCATTCAATGAGGCCGCCATCACCCTAATACCAAACCCTGACAAAGATGCCACAAAAAAAGAAAACTACAGGCCAATATCAGTGATGAACATAGATGCAAAAATCCTTAACAAAATTCTAGCAAACAGAATCCAACAACATATTAAAAATATCATACATTATGATCAAGTGGGCTTTATCCCAAGGATGCAAGGATTCTTCAATATCCACAAGTCAATCAATGTAATACACCACATAAATAAATTGAAAAATACAAACCATATGATTATCTCAATAGATACAAAGAAAGCCTTTGACAAAATTCAACATCCATTTTGATAAAAAAAACCCTCCAGAAAGCAGGAATAGAAGGAACATACCTCAACACAATAACAGCTATATGTGACAAACCCACAGGAAACATTATCCTCAAGAGTGAATAAATGAAAGCATTTCCACAAATCCACAGGAAACATTATCCTCAATAGTGAATAAATGAAAGCATTTCCACTCAAGTCAGAAACAAGTCAAGGGTGCCCACTCTCACCACTACTACTCAACATAGTTTTGGAAGTTTTGGCCACAGCAATCAGAGCAGAAAAAGAAATAAAAAGAATCCAGATTGGAAAAGAAGAAGTAAAACTCTCACTGTTTGCAGGTGACATGATCCTCTACATAGAAAACCCTAAAGACTCCACCAGAAAGTTACTAGAGCTAATCAATGAATATAGTAAAGTTGCAGGATATAAAATCAACACATAGAAATCCCTTGCATTCCTATACATTAACAATGAGAAACAGAGAAATTAAGGAAACAATTCCATTCACCATTGCAATGAAAAGAATAAAATACTTAGGAATATATCTACCTAAAGAAACAAAAGATCTATATATAGAAGACTATAAAACACTGGTGAAAGAAATCAAAGAGGACACAAATAGATGGAGAAATATACCGAGTTCATGGATCGGAAGAATCAATATAGTGAAAATGATTACCCAAAGCAATCTATAGATTCATTGCAATCCCTATCAAGCTACCAATGGTATTTTTCAGTGAACTAGAACAAATAATTTCACAATTTGTATGGAAATGCAAAAAACCACGAATGGCCAAAGCAATCCTGAGAAAGAAGAATGGAACTGGAGGAATCAACCTGCCTGACTTCAGTTAAATAAGCACGGTGACAGTATACAGCCTGGATGTACTCCTTTTCCTATTTGGAACCAGTCTGTTGTTCCATGTCCAGTTCTAACTGTTGCTTCTTGATCTGCATATAGGTTTCTCAAGAGGCAGGTCAGGTGGTCTGGTATGCCCATCTCTTTCAGAATTTTCCACAGTTCATTGTGATCCACACAGTCAAAAGCTTTGGCATAGTCAATAAAGCAGAAATAGATATTTCTCTGGAATTCTCTTGCTTTTTCGATGATCCAGTGGATGTTGGTAATTTGATCTCTGGTTCCTCTGCCTTTTCTAAAACCAGCTTGAACATCTGGAAGTTCATGGTTCACATATTGCTGAAGCCTGGCTTGGAGAATTTTGAGCATTCCTTTACTAGCGTGTGAGATGAGTGCAATTGTGCAGTAATTTGAGTATTCTTTGGCATTGCCTTTCTTAGGGATTGGAACGAAAACTGACCTTTTCCAGTTCTGTAGCTACTGCTGAGTTTTCAAAGTTTGCTGGCATATTGAGTGCAGCACTTTCACAGCATCACCTTTCAGGATTTGAAAGAGCTCAACTGGAATTCCATTACCTCCACTAGCTTTGTTTGTTGTGATGTTTCTTAAGGCCCACTTGACGTCATATTCCAGGATGTCTGGCTCTAGGTGAGTGATCACACCATCGTGATTATCTGGGACATGAAGCTTTTTTTTCCACAGTTCTTCTGTGTATTCTTGCCACCTCTTCTTAATATCGTCTGCTTCTGTTAGGTCCATACAATTTCTGTCCTTTATCCAGCCCATCTTTGCATGAAATGTTCCCTTGGTATCTCTAATTTTCTTGAAGAGATCTCTAGTCTTTCCCATTCTGTTGTTTTCCTCTATTTCTTTGCACTGATCTCTGAGGAAGGCTTTCTTATCTTTCCTTGCTGTTCTTTGAAACTGCATTCAGATGCTTCTATCTTTCCCTTTCTCCTTTGCTTTTCACTTCTCTTCTTTTCACAGCTATTTGTAAAGCCTCCTCAGACAGCCATTTTGTTTTTTTGCATTTTTTCCCATGGGGATGGTCCTGATCCCTGTCTCCTGTACAATGTCATGAACCTCTATCCATAGTTCATCAGGCACTCTGTCTATCAGATCTAGTCCCTTAAATCTATTTCTCACTTCCACTATATAATCATAAGGGATTTGATTTAGGTCATATCTCAATGGTCTAGTGGTTTTCCCCACTTTCTTTAATTTCAGTCTGAAAATGCCAATAAGGAGTTCATGATCTGAGCCACAGTCAGCTCCTGGTCTTATTTTTTCTGACTCTATAGAGCTTCTCCATCTTTGGCTGCAAAAAATATAATCAATCTGATTCGGTGTTGACCATCTGGTGATGTCCATGTGTAGAGTCTTCTCTTGTGTTGTTGGAAGAGGGCGTTTGCTATGACCAGTGGGTTCTCTTGGCAAACCTCTGTTAGCCTTTTCCCTGTTTCATTCTGTATTCCAAGGCCAAATTTGTCTGTTACTCCAGGTGTTCCTCCACTTCCTACTTTTGCATTCCAGTCACCTATAATGAAAAGGACATCTTTTTTGGGTGTTAGTTCTAAAAGGTCTTGGAGATCTTCATAGAACCATTCAACTTCAGCTTCTTCAGTGTTACTGGTTGGGGCATAGTCTTGGATTACCATGATATTGAATGGTTTGCCTTGGAAATGAACAGAGATCATTCTGTCATTTATGAAATTGTATCCAAGTACTGCATTTTGGACTGTTTTGTTGACCATGATGGCTACTCCATTTCTTCTAATGGATTCCTGCCCACAGTAGTGGATATAATGGTCATCTGAGTTAAATTCACCCATTCCAGGTATTTTACTTCACTGAGTCCTAGAATGTCGACATTCACTCTTGCCATCTCCTGTTTGACCACTTCCAATTTGCCTTGATTCATGGACCTGACATTCCAGGTTCCTATGCAATATTGCTCTTTACAGCATCAGACCTTGCTTCTATCACCAGTCACATCCACAATTGGGTATTGTTTTTGCTTTGGCTCCATCCCTTCATTCTTTCTGGAGTTATTTCTCCACTGATCTCCAGTAGCATATTGGGCACCTACTGACCCAGGGAGTTCCCCTTTCACTGTCCTATTATTTTGCCTTTTCATACTGTTCATGGGGTTCTCAAGGCAAGAATACTGAAGTGATTTGCCATTCCATTCTCCAGTGGACCACATTCTGTCAGACCTCTCCACCATGACCCGCCCATCTTGGGTGGCCCCACAGGGCATGGCTTAGTTTCATTGAGTTAGACAAGGCTGTGGTCCGTGTGATCAGACTGGCTAGTTTTCTGTGATTATGGTTTCAGTGTTCTGCCCTCTGATGTCCTCTTGCAACACCTACCATCTTACTTGGGTTTCTCTTACCTTGGACATGGGGTATCTCTTCACGGCTGCTCCAACAAAGCGCAGCCACTGCTCCTTACCTTGGACGAGAGGTATCTCCTCATGGCCACCTCTCCTAACCTTGGATGTGGAGTAGCTCCTCTCAGCCCTCCTATGCCAGCACAGCGGCTGCTCCTTGGACGTGGGGTTGCTCCTCTCAGCCACCTCCCCTGACCTCAGGCAAATCAAAACCTCAATGAGGTACCATTTCATGCCAGTCAGAAAGGCTGCTATCCAAAAGTCTACAAGCAATAAATGCTGGAGAAGGTGTGGAGAAAAGGGAACCCTCCTACACTGTTGGTGGGAATGCAAACTAGTACAGCCACTATGGAGAACAGTGTGGAGATTCCTTAAAAAACTGCAAACAGAACTGCCTTATGACTCAGCAATCCCACTGCTAGGCATATACACGGAGGAAACCAGAATTGAAAGAGACACGTGTACCCCAGTGTTTATCGCAGCACTGTTTATAATAGCCAGGACATGGAAGCAACCTAGATGTCCATCAGCAGACAAATGGATAAGAAAGCAGTGGTACATATACAGAATGGAATATTACTCAGCCATTAAAAAGAATATATTTGAATCAGTTCTAATGAGGTGGATGAAACTGGATCCTATTATATAGAGTGAAGTAAGCCAGAAAGAAAAACACCAATGCAGTATACTAATACATATATATGGAATTTAGAAAGATGGTAATGATAACCCTGTATGTGAGACAGCAAAAGAGACACAGACGTATAGAACAGTGTTTTGGACTCTACGGGAGAGGGCAAGGGCAGGATGATATGGGAGAGTGGCATTGAAACATGTAAATTATTATATGTGAAATGAATTACCAGTCTAGGTTCAATGCAGGATACAGGATGCTCGGGGCTGGTACACTGGGATGACCCAGAGAGATGGGATGGGGAGGGAGGTAGGAGGGGCGTTCAGGATGGGGAACACATGTACACCCGTGGCAGATTCATGTCAACGTATGGCAAAACCAATACAATATTGTAAAGTAAAAAAGATAAACTGAGATTTAAAAAAAAAGAAAAAAGAAAAAATCAGTTGGCATGTTATACAGAAACACTTTCACTTAGTTCTTTCAACAACAACAATAAAAATGTATCCTCTTATGATGGAGTACTGCTATTGCCATTTAACCAGTGACACTAAATCTAGTGCATGGACATTATGATGCCTATTATAGGTGGTTCTAGCAGCGTTTAAATAATTCTTATTTTCAGACCAAGATATGTTTATTCATTCTTAGACTTATAAAACTTCTGTATATTTACTAAATGTAATTTAGTCATATATAATCCGGTAAACTACTATAGGCGAAGGCTTTAACTCCTTTCCTCATTCCTAGATATTTATTTCTTTTTTAACAAGCTGCAAATGAAATTGGCCAAGTCTTTGGCTGCACTTACTGATGAAAGATCAAGAGAACATGAAACGACATCTCGAATGGAACAGTTAATAATCACTAGCATGTACTAGGGAACTTACCACATGCCAGGCACTCCTGGGTTAAAGATGTGAGCTGATTTAATTGTCACAGTAACCTTATAAAGTGGGTGGTTTTATATTTTTGGCTTAATGATGAGGGGAATCAGAGTTAAAGATGAATAACTTGCCTAATACCACAGTTAGAGAGTGGCAGAATTTCATCCAGGCAGTCTGATGATCTCAACTCTACAATATAGATGACAGGAAAATTTTAAATATCGTAGTATCTTAGAAAGAAAACAACATTTATGAAAAACTGTGAGAGAAACTAAATAAGTCTCTCAAGTTCTTTGTAAAGAAAACTGTCATTAAATTTCAGTCTTAAGTTTTAAATGGTCTAAACAAGTAGTTACCCACAGAAAATAGTAATTGTTCTACGAAGGTTCTGAGTGAAAGGACAGTTGAGCAACTTTGCTTCCAGTCAGCTTGTTCCAGCTTCAGTTCTGTTCAGTCGCTCAGTCGTGTCCGACTCTTTGTGACCCCATGAATTGCAGCACGCCAGGCCTCCCTGTCCATCACCAACTCCCAGAGTTCACTCAGACTCATGTCCATTGAGTCAGTGATGCCATCCAGCCATCTCATCCTCTGTCATCCCTTTCTCCTCCTGCCCCCAATCTCTCCCAGCATCAGAGTCTTTTCCAATGAGTCAACTCTTCACATGAGGTGGCCAAAGTACTGGAGTTTCAGCTTTAGCATCATTCCTTAGCCTATGTTAAATAGGACAATAAAAAATTTGTATTGGTTTTATACTTGGCTTTGATTGAAAAGGAAAAAGCAAGAAGCAGAGAGAGAGACACACACAGACGGAGAGAGACAGAGAGAGGGAGGAAGAAAAAAAAAGATTAATTAAAAACAATCTTTTAAGCAAACGTTTCTTCTTTACTGCAAAACAATCAGTAATACTTGGAATAATAAGAAGACCAACAGCACCGACTAATGCAAAGCAGGTTCACTTAGGTTCATTCTGCTTTGCTGAGACATTAAAGGAAGTGAGTGAATACAATCAAACGCTTTTGTTTGGACCTTGTTGAAAATCTAATAGGTAGTTTCCTTGGGTTCCTTTTTTCTCTTCCTTTTGTTGCTGTCATTTAACTCTTAGTTATCCAGAAATCCATTAAATAAGACAATTTATTTCTTGTGCATCATGTGTTAATTTAGGGCTCACTGTGTCACTCCATGAACAAGAGTGAGATGCTAAGCTACCCATCCCAGACAGGAATTTTGAAGCAAACTCTCTTCTGACAAGAGGGCTGGACAGGAGAGAGGTTTGTGGAATAAGTGAGGCCTCTTTGATCTTTATTTCAGGTCCTTCAATACCTCTTACAAACGTTTTCGATTACTCAAATATGGCTCTCTTATTTTTTGAGGTTAGGGTTTATAAAATTTAGTATGCGTCAAAATCACCTGAGGGGCTGGCTAAAACACACTGCTGGGTCCCACCCCCAGAATTTCCAATTTAGAGTGAGGCCATGGATTCTATGCCTGACCCGTTCTTCAGTGATCCTGATGTTGCTGGTCTGGGGGCAGTCCTTTGCAAAACACACTCTAAGTTATGTGGAGGCATCCTTTTGCTAGGCTGACCATTCTGAAATCTAGAATCAACATTTTTTCCTACGTGTCCCTTTCTGTCACTGTGTCACTTTTTAGGAACTCCAGCGGTGCAGCTTACGCAGTTTACACGACTCCACAGGTCGTGAACACTGGTGACTTGTACAAGGCTAGGCACCTGTTACAGACTCTGCTAATCAGAACATTTCTCTGGGAATTTTTGTTTTAATTGAGATCAGAAATGTGCAAATCTCTCTCTTGCTCGCTCTCTGGTACAAAGTGCTCGGGCATGAAATGTAGGAGGTCTTGGCATTTCCTGTATGTTATGTAACCTACGGAGAAGGCAATGGCAACCCGCTCCAGTACTCTTGCCTGGACAATCCCATGGACGGAGGAGCCTGGTAGGCTACGGTCCATGGGGTCGCTAAGAGTCAGACACGACTAAAGCGACTTAGCAGCAGCAGCAGCATGGAACCTAGTCCAAAGGGCAAAGGATAAAGTAGATTTGCTACGAGAAGCAGTGGTGAGAGACGGGAAAGCATGGGAGGGTTGAATTCCAGCTATCCCTGTGACTACCTTTCCTGTTGCTTGGGTAAGTGAAATGAACTAGTAACCTGCCAAACAAACTGCCTTTTCTCCTAGCCAGCCAGAATTGGGTTTTGCTACTTACTACAGAAAATATACAGCCCTTTCATCTGTACTTGTCAATGCACACATTTCTCATAAGGAGTTAAAACCATGTAAAACTAGGTAGCAAAGCACAAATATTTAGTGCACAAGTAAATTGGCTTCTGGAAATACATCCCAAATCACTTGACTCAGAAAACACATTTCTAATGACAGAACTTAAGAGGAACAAATTCTTGCTCATATACATCCCATCTAAGCTCACCATGACTGTTTGAAACCTGGCCCCAATGTCAGTCTCTTCAGCCAGACCATCAGGAAGCAGAAGGAATATTTCACAACCAAGAAACTCATATTCTTTACAGCCAAGACCACATAAATAGCTTCCAAAACACACTTGGAGGCTCTAGGGTGACCCACTCTTCCCACTTTAATCAAGACTATCCTAGTTTAAAAATGAAAGTCACACAGGATACGTGTGTCTTTTTGAATTGTGGTTTTCTCAGGGTTGGGAAGATCCCTTGGAGAAGAAAATGGCAACCCACTCCGGTACTATTGCCTGGAAAATCCATGGATGGAGGACCCTATGGACTCCATGGGGTCGCAAAGAGTCGGACATGACTGAGCGACTTCACTTTCACTTTCTTTTCTCAGGGTATATATCCAAGAGTGAGTTTGCTGGGTCATATGGTAATTTTATTCCTAGTTTCTTAAGGAATCTCTGTACTGTTCTTCAGGCTTCCCAGGTGGTGCTAGTGGTAAAGAACCAACCTGCCATTGCAGGAGACATGAGATGCGGGTTTGATCCCTGGGTCAGGAAGATTCCCTGGAAGAGGGCATGGCAACCCACTCCAGTATTCTTACCTGGAGAATCCCATGGACAGAGGAGCCTGGTGGGCTACACTCTACAGAGTCACACAGTCGGGCACAAATGACACATCTTAGCCCTCATGCATACTGTTCTCCATAGTGGCTATATCAATTTACATTCCCACCAACAGTGCAAGAGGTTCCCTTTTCTCCACAACCTCTCCAGTGTTTATTGATTGTAGGCTTTTTGATGATGGCATCTGACTGGTGTGAGGTGATACCTCATTGTCGTTTTGACTTGCATTTCTCTAATAGTAAGCAATGGTCGGAGGGAGACTCAAAAGGGATGGGATGTGACAGCTATAATTGATTCACGTTGTTGTACAGCAGAGACCAATACAACATTGTGAAGCAATTGTCTTCCAGTTAAAATATAAAATAAAACTAAAGTCCCAGGTCCCTGGAGTCCCTTCAAGTCTTCAGCAAACCAAGACAGTTGGACAACCCACACTGAGCCCACTGTTTACTGAAGCAGTGATTTTCTGCCCTTTTCTTCTGAGAAAACTGTGGTCTTTAAAAATGGAAACTGAAAAATAAAACCTGATGGTTTTGGTTTCAAGGGAGCAGGAGATGAATGAAACCTTAGCAAATGCTCACATTAACTACCCATTCTCGGCACATCATTGATCTGTGACCATGCTATTCTAGGTAGATTTTTCCCCGCATTGAGGACCAAGATTAGCAAATTTCTTCTTTTCCTTTTCACTATTTATCTAGCACAGTTGAAAATTTGTCTTTATGCAGACCAGTTAATGTTAAACTGTGTAGAAGCTAAAGATGTTGATGTGCTTTCCAGACTGTTACTAGTCTCCCTCATTTTTATTAGCAAAATCAGCATTACATATAAGTGGCTGATATGTTATCACTATGGTAGCCTTTGGTTTTACATAGAAGACTCTTCTGGACATAATGTCTCAATCTCAGGGCAATTTCTGTTGTTGAAATGGATAAATCATTAATTGACCCAGACTGAACCAGTGCTCATTTTGATCAATACTTGGATATTGATTGTATTGTGTTCTGGTCCAGTTATCATTTAACCAAACGCACTGGGTCCTGTCAAAGATACCAAAATATGGAAATAAAATTCACCAAATGTCTGCTGAATAAATAAGCATATGGCAGTGTGTCCATTTGGAATATATTATAGAAATTTTGACAAGTAATTTAAATGTATATACTTGCAGTTATCTACCACTTCTGGGTTAATGCAAAGCAACGACTTTCTATTTCACCCAGCAACTCCTCCTTTTTCTCTTCTCTCCAGTTTCCAAGAATCTGCTGTTACTATTACAGTTTCCTAGGCTTGAAAACCAGGAGGCTTTCACCTTCCATGACCACAAATCACCTGGTCTTGTAAATGTCTTATGATAATCTCTCTGGTGTTTCCATTCTGGCTCAGGTCATATTAACTTCAGCCTTGATCATTATATTAATAACAACCTCTTCTCTTGGGGCTCTCCCCTGTTCTCTACACTTTAATCCACTGTGACACTATCATCATACTTATTTCCTTCAAGTGTCATTTGATCATTCTACTAGCATGCTGGAAAACATTCATGACTCATATCAAACATCTGAGTAAAAAAAAAAACAGGTGCATATAAAATGGTCATTTACAAGATATTTGCAATAATAGTAAAAATTAAAACTGTATTATTTGAATCAATTCTGACCCGAATTTATTTCTGACATTTGGAGCTGGGGTGTCTTTCTAGCTTCCACTGTAGATTTCACATCTTCCCAGTAGTATTTTTGCTACCAAGCTTCTGGGAATTTCTAGGAGGAGTCAGCACCATGTGATACATTTTGATTTACAGAGAATGATAAACTGGTGGTAATGGAACCAAGCTTGCAAGATCATTTTCCTTTTTTCTTCTGTGAATGCAAAACTTCACAGCTGCTAGTCTAATGAATTAGCCCAACATAGAGTCTTAATTTTTCCCTGTGTGCTTTTCTCTTGAAAAATGCTGTTTATATTCTTTTAAGAAATCACATAGTAAAAAGGCAACATCACATAAAATTAACTGTGACAAAACATAACTATGAACATAAATATTTATAAAAATGAATAAAATTTCTGAAAGATTCTAAACAAATGTGAGTTTCAAAAACCAAGATAACTTGAACTGTAGGGCGTAGCACTACATTAGACATTTCAAGGAAGAATGAGGCTTTTCCCTCAAGTAGGTTAGAATAGCTTGATGAACAAAAATAAAAGACAGAGGGACTTTCCTGGCAGTGCAGTGGTTAGGACTCTTTCCAAGGCAGGGGGAATGGGTTTGATCCCTGGTCTGGGAATAACATCCTATGGAAAAGTCAAACAAACATTTTGGCTAACCCAAATAGATAAAAAGAGGATAGGTAGAGAATAGCCAAAGTGTTTTAGTTGAAGTAAATATAAGTAGATAAGAAAGAAGTGACTACCTGGGATTTGGGGAAGCAAAGAGAGCAAGTCAAGCTGAGGTTTAAGAGATGGGTGCAATCTACCAGGAAGAAAAGTGGGAGGAGGCATTCCAGGGGAAGGATATGAACAAAGAGCCATGAAAAGGGTCTCACTTAGAGCATCACCAGGCATGTTGGATGGCCAAAGCTCAAGATAGAAAAAGGAAAAAGTGAAGTCGCTTAGTCGTGTCCAAATCTTTGCGACCCCATAGACTGTAGCATACCAGGCTTCTCTGTCCATGGGATTTTCCAGGCAAGGGTACTGGATTGGGTTGTCATTTCCTTCTCCAGAGGATCTTCCTGAACCAGGATCGAACCCAGGTCTCCCACATTGCAGGCAGACACTTTACCATCTGAGTCACCAGGGAAGCCTCTAATTTATTACTTATTATTGAATAATAATAGATTTATTTTGAAGTGCCTCAGATGGAGGGTTCCAGATTTGTCAAATAAAAATCATGATTTCCAGTTTATACCTTCACATTCCTTGGTTGCCAGAGATGCTTTGTGAAAGGCATGAAGTCTTCACCACTTGGAAGATGCCAGATTGACTGAGCAGCCAGTAAAGGCACATCTGAAGCACCAGCTGAAAGGTGATACTCAGCAGGATGGGGAGTCATTCTAGCAAAAAGCATAGGGATTATATGATGCATCTTTATATACGATGTTCCTAATAGGTAAAATAAATGGGTACAAGAACAAAGAAGTGGTTAGTTATGGTTCCATGTAGAGTTATTTCCAATGAGTCATTCAGGGACTTTATGCTTTTCATTCTCACGAATTAAAGGCTCTGGTCTTCACACAGAACATATTTGTCAAAGTCCCATTGAATAACAACTACGGCTGCCATTTGGGATCTCTGGACTTCTTGAGTCCATAGACCAATAGGCAAGATTTAGCCAAATTGTCTTTAGCAAAGACAATTAATCCTGATCATTAGGAAGAGATAATCCTCCTGTTCCATAGTGGTGACCATGTGATCCACTTGGGGGCATCTTAGTAATTACCTCACCATTATTTCTGTAATTCATCAGGTATAGTTACCTAGGCATGGTAACAGTGAATTCAGTGTCCTCAGGGATGAGAATTTGGGTCATGCCATAGGTAAGTCACCAGGTTCAACAGAAACAATAGTCAAAGATGAGAGAACATAACGTAGATAGTGAAGGAAGGAAGGACAAGTGTCATTTGCAGACTCCAGGCTCCCTCTTCTAAGTTTACTCATAAGAGAAGCTATCCCAAAACATATATGAGGAAATGGACCTGAATAATGCAGTGGATCCGTATTGGTAAATATGGGGATGGGTTGCCTAGGCTCACCTCCAAGAAAGGAATTGCCACTCAGTTGTAAGCAGTATAGTCAGTTCCTTTGGTGTCTACTTCAGCAGGGAATGGCAACCCACTTCAGTGTTCTTGCCTGGGAAATCTCCCATGGAGAGAGGCACCTGGTGGGCTACAGTCCATGGGTTCGCAAAGAGTCGGACACGACTGAGCAACCAACACTAACACTTGGTGTCTACTTCAATTTCAGAGAGTCATCTGATCTAAGCTCTTCCCAGGTAACCCACAGCTGGTGACTGAGGGAGTCACTGGCAGGAAGACCTAGCCATCTTGACCCGAAATGGGACCACTTCCACTTCTCTCTGGAGTGCTCTCCTGGGTTGGGTGAGGGTTTGGCAGGCTGTGTTACTCTTCAGCTTCTCCTCTGCCCACTAATGGTCCCCTTTCTTAATTTCACAGATGTTGATCTCCAATAAGCATCTCACATTCCAAACCCAACCTAAGATAACCGACAAAGGATTTGAAAGGATGTAAACTGGGTTTCTAGGGATATATTAAGACTTATGTAACCCCAGGGGCAAGTTCTTATTGATAGTTAACAGTTACATGTGCACCGTATCACATGCACATGATGAAGCAGTAGAGACAATAGTTATTAAAAGAAACATTTTTTGATCCAGAAAATCTAAGCTTGCATCTTGACTCTACCACTCCCTTAGATCAGTGATTCTCAATTGGGATAATCCCCCCAACACACTTTGCAATATTTGGAAGCATTTTTAATGGTTGAAAACAGAACGAGATGCCACCAACAACTGTGGATACAGACCATGAACACTGTTCACCATCCTACAAGGCACAGGACAGCATGCACAGTGATGGAATCCCACTCTCACATTTCAGTGAGTTAAGGTTGAGAAATCCTGCCCTAAATGACTAACCTTCTGGGAATTACCTACTCTTACTAAGTACATTCATTTCCTCTTGTTGCTATAATAACCACAAATTGGATGGCTTAAAACAACACAAATTGATTCTCTTACCATTGTGGAGGCCAGAAGTTGGAAATCAGGCTCACTTGGCTAAAGTCAAGGTCCTGGTAGAACTTGTTCTTCTGGACAGTCTAGAGAAGAACCTGTTGCCTTACCTCTTCCTTCTAGCAGTCACCTGGTTCATGGAGCTTTCTTGTATCACTCCACCCTCTGCCTCCGTGATCACACCTTCTACTCTGTGTGTCTTGACTCAGCTCAGTTCAGTTCAGTCGCTTAGTCGTGTCCGACTCTTTGAGACCCCATGAATGGCAGCACGCCAGGCCTCCCTGTCCATCACTATCTCCCAGAATTCACTCAGACTCACATTCATCAAGTCCATGATGTCATCCAGCCATCTCATCCTCTGTTGTCCCCTTCTCCTCCTGCCCCTAATCCCTCCCAGCATCAGAGTCTTTTTCAATGAGTCAACTCTTCACATGAGGTGGCCAAAGTACTGGAGTTTCAGCTTTAGCATCATTCCTTCCAAAGAAATCCCAGGATTGATCTCCTTCAGAATGGACTGGTTGGATCTCCTTGCAGTCCAAAGGACCCTCAAGAGTCTTCTCCAACACCACAGTTCAAAAGCATCAATTCTTCAGTGCTCAGCCTTCTTCACAGTCCAACTCTCACATCCATACAAGACCACAGGAAAAACCATAGCCTTGACTACTCCCCTTATATTAGGAGTCTTGTGATTACATTAAGCCCAGAAAATCTCTCCATCTCATTCTAAGGATTAGGACACAGGCACCTATGGGATCACGCTATCTACCATACTAAACCTGTTTTCTCGTCTGCAAAGTGGAGACAGTGAGAGGGCATGTGGGCTTCAGGGGTTGCCTCTTATGGGCTCAGTAGCTGCGGTGCATGGGCTTAGCTGACCCTTGGCATATGGAATCTTCTGGACCAGGGATCAAACCTGTGTCTCCTACACTGGCAGGCAGGTTCTTTTTTTTTTTTTTTTAATTTTTCTTTATTGAGGGAAAATTGCTTTACAAAATTTTTTTGTTTTCTGTCAAACCTCCACATGTATCAGCCATCAGTTCAGTTCAGTTCAGTCGCTCAGTCGTGTCCAACTCTGCGACCCCATGAATTGCAGCACGCCAGGCCTCCCTGTCCATCACCAACTCCCGGAGTTCACTCAGACTCATGTCCATTGAGTCCGTGATGCCATCCAGCCATCTCATCCTCTGTCGTCCCCTTCTCCTCCTGCCCATAGGTTTACACATATCCCCTCCCTTTAGAACCTCCCTCCCATCTCCCGCCCCGTCCCACCCCTCTGGATTGATACAGAGCCCCTGTTTGAGTTTTCTGAGGGCAGGCGGATTCTTAACCACTAAACCACCAGGGGAGTCCTGACATAATTATTGCTAACGTTTTTGAGTCCTAACTAATATTATTTACTAGGGCTATAATATTAATTCCACCTTTAATTCAGGTGACTCAGGTTATATCCCTGGGTCGAGAGGATTCCCTGGAGAAGAAAATGGCAACCCACTCCAGTATTCTTGCCTGGAGAACCCCATGGACAGAGGAGCCTGGTGGGCTGCAGTCCACATGGTTGCAAAGAGTCAGATATGACTGAGTGACTAGCACTTTCACATAGTATTAATAGAGTACACACTAGGCTATGATATAAATAGTGCACATGGTATTTATATCATAGTGTAAAAACTATAACTACCAGAGCTTTATCTAGGATGGCAGACACAGCAAGTGCTTCCATATTTCCTGGATACTTCTAAGCAAGCCTCTGGCTTTGGCAAAGCAAAAGATTTCTAGTGGTACATCTTATTACATGGGTGGTCGAGTTATTGAACTCTGTTGACAAAGGGCTGGATTTTCCGGCAAGATGGAGCTTCATTAAAATTCTGCAGAGACTGAAAATTCAATAATCTTTCTCACAAAGCTCTGCATGAGCAGGGCTGATTAGGCAATTTCTCTCTCATTCCATTTCTTTTGCTAAAAGCATTGTTACTTCTTGTTTGGTACAAAAAGACAATCATTAAATGAGCATTCGCTATAGGTGATTAAGCGGAAAGTTTTAAAGGTGCACTGACTCCTTTTTCAGGGCCTAATTGAGGGCTTGAAAAGGGAGGGAAAAAATTAAACAAAGCATCATTTCCATATTCTGGACTGAAGTATGCAAAACATGATGCTAATAAGTATTTTGCAGCTTATTTCTTTTAGACTCTTGATCTCCTTCTTGTTTATTCAAACTTGCTTCTTCTCCACCAATCCACTGCCGCCTTCTTCTTTAAACATTTTTTTTTAATTGGAGTGCCTTCTTTTTCTACTGTACAAGCCCCCTTTTACTCAGCTACATTTTTCCAGAAGAATTAACTCATGCTGCACATAATACACAATTTTTCCCAAAGAGTTTCACATTCCTGTAATTAAATCTATCACAATTATTGGAACTGAGAGTAGATAATATCAAATACCTTTATTTCATTTCCCACTTAATATCTAATACTTGGTTGTATCAATGGAGTAACTCTAGAAACCTGGACTACCACGTGTAAATATTCCAGGATAAGACTAAGAAGCTTTCTCCTTTCATTCATGTATTTTCTCTCTTTCTCTCCTCTTCTCTGTCTTTATTCTTATATCCTAGCAGAAACAGTCTTTGTCATGGTAGCTTTCTCTACAGAACATTACTAAGCTGGCTTTTCCATGAGGGCAGAGATTTTTAAAAATCTGTTACTTTCACTGATACATATATCAAGTACTTAGAAGAGGGTCAAGCACATAGTTATTCAATAAATACTTGCCTAGTTAATTAATTAATCTTGAGGGCAATAACAGGTAAGATCTGTCCCATGAAGATGCCCTATCTATCACAGTAATTTGGCATTCTTCAACTTGAGTTTTTATTAAGATGGGAAAACTATTAATTGAAAATATCAACCTGCACTATGAGAAAATAAAGTTATATCTGTCATTGTCTATTATTTTAGGTTTAATTATATTTAAGAAAAATGGAAATTATATCTATTGGGATTCTGATAAAATATTTATTTATCTTACTTAAGGAGTCTTTGAAAGATCTTTACTAGGTATTCCTAAGAATCTCTTCTAGTCTGGGCCAAATTCCTCCATCTTGCACCATCCAGGTCCTACTGATCCTCTTAAGCTCAAGACGCTCAGGTCTTGTCCCATAACACGCTCTAGGATGTCACCTTTTTACGTCAGGACTTTTATCCTCTATATTTTACAAACAAGTCTAAAGATCAGACTTTAATCTGCAGGTCTTTATCTATTCTATTACAAAGAGTATTTTAATCCCAGCCAATGCTTTTGTAAAATACCTGCTGTAAATTACTCATATGATCAGTTTCCAGAAGGTTCCATGTGCCCTGACTCAGCTGAACACCTTCAAGTTCTGCCCATGTGTCTTGCAGGTGCCTCTGCAATAGGAAGGACATTGTATTCAGCTTCCTTTGGCCAAAAGAGAAACAGGTATGCTCCTTTACAGGTGAAATCTCTTTATAGCAAACTCCATGGGTCTCCCAAAGTATTCATATTTGATTATATGAGAATTAGAAAATATAAAATTCATCTCAGGTCCCAGAGCTTGGTCTCCCTGTGTCATGAGTTTTGAAATGAAGAGGAGTCAGATAGGATGGACAGAGTGATATGACTGGCAGAAAGGGCAGTATCTTCCTTGTGGCAGGCTGGATGGAAGCTCATTTCAGGACAGCTGTACCGTAAGCCAAGTTATGGAAATCCCAGGCAGGAGAGACAGAAGCTAGACATCAAGAGGGCTGAGATGGTGCCCCTGGCAATTGGAGAACTGTAGCTGACTGACCCTGACAGGACAGTCCAAGACACTGAGAAAGCTGGACTCTGAGCAAAGGCTTCAGGGCAGTGACAACTATGGAAGGCAGGGAAGAAAGCAGTAAAACCTGCATTGTGGGTAAGAGCAGGACCAGGCCAAAAGATGACTAATATTTATGTAATTTGAGTCCAGTCAGCCAAAAGGCAATGGATAAGGAACTCTCTGGACTCTAAAGAACCCAAGCTCCAGCTCCTTGCCCTAGTCTGCTCTTCTTTCCACATAACTGTCATGCTCTATGCAAAATCATAAGACCATCCTTCGTTGTAGCCAGCTCACATGGTAGCTCTTTCATTGCATCGTCCATCTTCCTTTCCCACTTTGGAATCCTATGAAAGTGAAAGTGAAAGTAGCTCAGTCGTGTCTGACTCTTTGTGACCCCATGAAGTACACAGTCCATGGAGTTCTCCAGGCCAGAATACTGGAGTGGGTAACCTTTCCCTTCTCCAGGGGATCTTCCCAACCCAGGGTCTCCTGCATTGCAGGCAGATTCTTCACCAGCTGAACCACAAGGGGAGCCCTTGGAATCTTATGCCCTCAGTAAATTTTCTTCTTCACCTTCCTTGAAAGAAACCTACTCTCAAACTGCTGAAATGGCAAAATCATTTCGTGTTCTGGATGACTTAAGTGTTTGAATCAGTGGACTGAGTCAAACAGGTTGTCCTCCTCAATGTGGGTGGACATCACTCAATCTATTGATGACTTGAAGAGAATAAAATTGCATGGCAAGCAGATTTTTTACCATGTCATCTACCACGCAAGCCTTAAAATTACAACAGAAGGATAAATTTCCTCTCTGACAGCTTGAGTGGAATATTGGTCTTCTCTTTCCCTTGAACTCAGATACCATAAAGTATGAAAGTGTTAGTCACCCAGTCATGTCTGACCCTGTGACCCCATGGACTGTAGCCCAGCAGGCTCCTCTGTCCATGGAATTCTCCAGGCAAGAATATTGGAGTGGGTAGCCATTCCCTTCTCCAGGGCATCTTCCTGACCCAGGGATTGAAGAACCTGGGTTACGTGCATTGCAGGTGGATTCTTTACCATCTGAGCCATCAGGGAAGGCCCAGGTATCATAAGCTCTCCTGGTTTTCAGGCCTTTGGAGTAAAAGATTAAACTATATCACCAGATTTCCTGGATTTCCAGCTTTCAGACAGCAATTGTGGGTCTTAGCTTCTGTATTCAAATTAGCCAGTTCCTCATAATGGCTCTCTCTCTCTCTCTCTCTCTCTCTCTCTCTATATATATATATATATACACACACACACACATGTATAATATATCTCTCTCATACACCTATATACATACATGCATGTGTGTATATATTTATATACATATATATTCTGTATCTCTGGGTAATCCTGAAAAATACAAAATGTGATGAAATATTTCTGATTTTCTTTATTAAATATAAAATATGGAAATAACAGTTTCCCTTTACTACTCAGAGACAGGACTGTGAGCATCCATTTTCAATAGAATGTTCTATGGTCATTTTTGAGATGTTGTGTCTTTTCCCTCAGGCTCACAGTCATCATCTCTTACAGATATTAGGGGGCCTGTCTCCAGTGGAAACAGAGCTGACAAAACCACAAAGATACGAAATAAAGATTTTAGCTGCACTTTATCTGAGAACCTATTTTCTGATTCATAAAATAATAGTAAACATTGTCATGATAAGTGGAAAAAACAAACACAAGCCTAGTGCATAATAGGTGCTCAAATCAGTAAATATTAGCATTGTGAAAAGCAGCCAATTAAAATGATTAGTGTATATTGAGGAAGTAAGAGCAGGATGGATAGATGAAGGAATGGGAAGATAACACTGGAGCGCAGAAGTGTAAAAACTTTCATATCTTTCCACTGTCCAGTAGCTTTGACTCTACCTGTTAGATTCTCTAAGGTATAGCTCAAAATCTCCACACCAATAATCCAGGATTAATCCCTGCATCTGTCAAGATTCAACCAGTAAGGTATATACATACATACATACCTATATATGTATATGTGTATATACATATATGTGGGCTTCCCTGGTGGCTTAGACAGTAAAGACTCCACCTGCAATGTGGGAGACCTGGGATTGATCCCTGGGTTGGGAAGATCCCCTGGAGGAGGGCATGGCAACCCACTCCAGTATTCTTGCCTGGAGAATCCCCATGGACAGAGGAGCCTGGCAGGCTACAGTCCATGGTGTTGTAAAGACTCAGACATGACTGAGTAACTAAATGTATGTGTGTATATATATATACATACACACACGCATGCATGCATGCTAAATTGCTCAGTCAGACATGACTATCTAAGTGTTTATATATATATACACACACACATGCATGTGTGCATGCTAAGTTGCTCAGTCAGACACAACTGAGTATCTAAGTGTTTATATACACACACACACACACACACACACACACATGCATGCATGCTAAGTTGCTCAGTCGGACAAAACTGAGTATCTAAGTGTTTATACACACACACGTGAGCACACACACACACACACACACACATGCATGCGTGCATTCTAAGTTGCTCTGCTAGACACAGGTCTTTGTGACGCTATGGACTGTAGCCTGCCTGGCTCCTCTGTCCATGGGGATTATCCAGAATAATGTCCTCTACTTGAAGTCAGCTGACTATGAATGTTAATCAAATTTACAAAATACCTTCACACCAACACCAAGATTAGTGCTCGATAAATAACTGGGAGCTATAATATGGGCTTCCCTGATGGTTCAGCGGGTAAAGAATCTGCCTGCAATGCAGGAGACATAGGAGACGCGGGTTCAACCCCTGAATCGGGAAGATCTCCTGGAGGAGGAAATGGCAACCTACTCTAATATTCCTGCCTGGGAAGTTCCATAGGCAGAGGATCCTGGCAGGCTACAGTCCATAGGTTTGCAAAGTGTTGGGCAAAACTAAGCACAAGCACAATAGACTAGCCAAGTGGACACGTAAACTGACCATTACAATCCTTTACCCTGTAAGTCTTATATTTCCACTGAAGCACTAACCTTTGAGGGTCTTGTTTTAGAATTAGGTAAATAGGCATATGTTTTTTTTCCAACAAAGAAAATATTAAGAACAAAAGACATGAATTAGCTTTATTGTCTCCCAAAGTACTGAAACCGGAAGTCTGTACATATTCGATTAATTACATTTCTCCACAATTTCACTTTAATAAAGAATTCTATTTTCAGGTCTCTGAGTTTGCAAGAAGTTTTATCTCTGCAGTACTTTGGCTAAAGGAAGTAGCTAATATTTATTTTTTGCATTCTATAGGAGAAAAATTATGTAACTCCAAAATTAAGACCTTTGGAAGATATGTGGGGGATGTGTGTGTCTGTGGAAGTTTGTTGAACAAAATAAATTAAGACAACTTCATTTTACCTTTATTTTCTCAGTGTGTGGGCTTATGTGTCTGTATAGATTATAAATTTTAGAAATGCTGTTCACTATGCCCGAACTGTTAATCCCTCACGGATAAAAAATTAGCTGGATATTTAGATATAGATATACTTTATTATTTTAGTAGCAGTTAATGTTAATTACTGGGGGACATGGCAAACAGTCACCAGTACTTTAGAGTTAATCCTTCTACGTGGCTGTTAATCCTGCCCACTCAAAAATAAATAAATAAAATAAAAATAAATAACAATGAGAAAATAATTTTATCTTGTAGAAAATGCAGAAATAATCATACTGTGCCCTGGAATATGTTTAAGGATAGAAAGAGGGATGAAGAATAATATTCTAATAGAGACAACAATGGATAATTGGGAGATGACCCAGGAAAAGGACGCATCTTAAAAAAAAAAAAAAGCAAGCAAGTATATCCAAGTATTATATCTGGGCATATGGTTGTTATTAAGTTGTGTGTTAAGTTATGTGTGTTAAGTTGTGTCTGACTCTTTTTTGACCCTGTGAACTGTAGCCTGTCAGGCTCCTCTGTCTGTGGAATTTCCCAGGCAAGAATACTGGAGTGAGTTGCCATTTCCTCCTCTGCAGGATCTTTCGAAACCAGGGATCAAACGTGCGTCTGCTGTCTGACATGCAGATTCTTTACCACTGAGCCACTAGGGAAGCAATCTATAGGTATCAGTTCAGTTCAGTCGCTCAATCGTGTCCGACTCTTTGAGACCCCATGAATTGCAGCATGCCAGGCCTCCCTGACCATCACCATCTCCCGGAGTTCACTCAAACTCACGTCCATCAAGTCGGTGATGCCATCCAGCCATGTCATTCTCTGTTGTCCCCTTCTCCTCCTGCCCCCAATCCCTCCCAGCATCAGAGTCTTTTCCAATGGTTCAGCTCTTCTCATGAGGTGGCCAAAGTACTGGAGTTTCAGCTTTTAGCATCATTCCTTCCAAAGAAATCCCAGGGCTGATCTCCTTTAGGATGGGCTGGTTGGATCTTCTTGCAGTCCAAGGGACTCTCAAGAGTCTTCTCCAACACCACAGTTCAAAACCATCAATTCTTCAGCACTCAGCTTTCTTCACAGTCCAGCTCTCATATCCATACATGACGATAGGAAAAACCATAGCCTTGACTAGATGGACCTTTGTTGGCAAAGTAATATCTCTGCTTTTCAATATGCTATCTAGGTTGGTCATAACTTTCCTTCCAAGGAGTAAGTGTCTTTTAATTTCATGGCTGCAATCAACATCTGCAGTGATTTTGGAGCCCTCCCAAAATAAAGTCTGACACTGTTTCCACTGTTTCCCCATCTATTTCACATGAAGTGATGGGACCAGATGCCATGATCTTAGCTTTCTGAATGTTGAGCTTTAGGCCAACTTTTTCACTGTCCTCTTTCACTTTCATCAAGTGGTTCTTTAGTTCTTCTTCACTTTCTTCCATAAGGGTGGTGTCATCTGCATATCTGAGGTTATTGATATTTCTCCCGGCAATCTTGATTCCAGCTTGTGCTTCTTCCAGCCCAGCATTTCTCATGATGTACTCTGCATATAAGTTAAATAAGCAGGGTGACAATATACATATATATTCTCTCAAAAAGTGAGAAAATAAATAGAAGCACAAAAGCAAAAGCTACTCTTTTGAATCTAATTCTGGACAAAAAAGAGGAATTCAAAGAGACCAAGGTGGTTGAGAAGCAAGCCTCTGGTCAGCTCAGGATCAGAGGAGCAAAGAAATGTCCTACGACAAAAGTGCAAGGTATGGAATGGACTGCTTGAAGGCAGGGTGCTCTGAGAAGTGTCCAGTGGCTCACGGACAGAGCTTTGTGACATGAAAGTCACTCAGTTGTGTCTAACTCTTTGCAGCCCCATGAACTAAATAGCCCATGGAATTCTCTAGGCCACAATACTGTAGGGGGTAGCCTTTCCCTTCTCCAGGGAATCTTCCCAACACTTACGTAAGAACATATTGATAATGATAAGCAGGATGAGAGGAAGTACTTGAGAGGGCTACACTCTTGTGCAAATGCAAGACCAAGAGGTGCCCACTGTCCTGAAGGAAATTTTTAACAAAGATTTTTGTGACTTGATGAAGATGAATCTGTGTTCTTTCCCTCTGGTAGGCAGGTTCTGAGACAGGGTGAAAAAAATATGCATAATTAGATCAGGACCAGGACTTTCTGGGAGGAAAGGCAGAGCTCAAATGGGGTGTGTATGTGTTTGTGTGTGTGTGTGTGTGTGTGTGTGTGTGTGTGTGTGTGTAGGGGAGGAAGATAATGGACTAATTTGATCAAGAAGCATAAATAAGGGCAAGATGAGATGCTGAGTGAATTCATCAAGGGAAGGAGATTGTGGTCTGAGAAGCTCAGCTAAACAGTAGTCTCCAGGGTCATAAAGAAGGCGGGTTCCAGGATATCAAAATCTTTCTGTTCACATTTGCCTTTGGAATGCAAAGTGACTTAGAGAACCACAGCTGAGTATAAAATGGTATTTTCCCTTATGCATACATTAATGCTAAGTCGCTTCAGTCGTATCTGACTCTTTGCAACCCTATGGACCATATCCCTCCAGTCCCCTCTGTCCATGGGATTCTCCAGGCAAGAACACTGGAGTGGGTTGCCATGTCCTCCTCCAGGGGATCTTCCCGACCTAAATATCGAACCCACGTCTCTTATGTCTCCGGCATTCATAGGTGGTTTCTTAAAAGTCTCTTGACGAAAGTGAAAGAGGAGAGCGAAAAAGTTGGCTTAAAGCTCAACATTCAGAAAATGAAGATCATGGCATCCGGTCCCATCACTTCATGGGAAATAGATGGGGAAACAGTAGAAACAGTGTCAGACTTTATTTTTGGGGGCTCCAAAATGACTGCAGATGGTGATTGCAGCCATGAAATTAAAAGACGCTTACTCCTTGGAAGAAAACTTATGACCAACCTAGATAGTATATTCAAAAGCAGAGACATTACTTTGCTGACTAAGGTCCGTCTAGTTAAGGCTATGGTTTTTCCAGTGGTCATGTATGGATGTGAGAGTTGGACTGTGAAGAAGGCTGAGCGCCGAAGAATTGATGCTTTTGAAGTGTGGTGTTGGAGAAGACTCTTGAGAGTCCCTTGGACTGCAAGGAGATCCAACCAGTCCATTCTGAAGGAGATCAGCCCTGGGATTTCTTTGGAAGGAATGATGCTAAAGCTGAAACTCCAGTACTTTGGCCACCTCATGCAAAGAGTTGACTCATTGGAAAAGACTTTGATGCTGGGAGGGATTGGGGCAGGAGGAGAAGGGGACAACCTAGGATGAGATGGCTGGATGGCATCACCGACTTGATGAACGTGAGTCTGAGTGAACTCTGGGAGATGGTGATGGACAGGGAGGCCTGGCGTGCTGCCATTCATGGGGTTGCAAAGAGTTGGACATGACTGAGCGACTGAACTGAGCTGAACTGAGTGCCATGTAGGAAGCCCATTTTCTGTTACACTCACTGTGAAAAAGCCTAAATGAGGGCAGGAAATGTAATCAAGAACCAGCCTCACTCAGTGAGCTTAAATCTCCTTATCAAAATTAGTGATTTTCCTAAATACCGAGAGTCCCTACTTTGAGACTGTTAAACCATTCTTGCAAATTTTTGAAGAACCATGATTAAAAGGAAGGTGCAAGCAGATAGAAGACACACAAATAGCGTTCTGTGAATGGTTGCCTGGTGAGATGATTGTCAATTTTGAGAAATCTATTCACTTACAATGTAGGTGTGAGCACTTCTCTCATAGTGATTATTATCTCACTTTTAAACATTATTTGCAGTGAAGATCTCATATTGGAGCTACTTAATTTTATTTTTGGATCATTTTTATCCTGGTGAACTAGAGCAGAGCCCTGTTTAGAAGCAATGCCTCTGAATTTTAGCTCAGCATTGACAAGGTGCCTCCCTTGAAATCCTGTGGACAAGATGGAAAGATATGCCTGAATAATATACAATTAGGTGGCTTAGTAAGTATAATAAATCTGCGGGCTCAGTTGTTCTGTCATGTCCAACTCTTTTGTGACCCCATAGACTATATATAGCCTTCAAGTCTCTTCTGTCCGTGGGATTTCCAGGGAAGAATGCTGGAGTGGGTTGCCATTTCATACTCCAGGGGTTCTTCCAACCCGGAGATAGAACCTGAGTCTCCTGCATTTACCACTAAGCTACCTGGGAAGCCCATATAATAAATACACTCAGTGACAAGAGATTTCTCTCTTCAGTTCAGTCTCTCAGTCGTGTCCAACTCTTTGTGACCCCATGGACTGCAGCACACCAGGTCTCCATGTCTATCACCAACTCCCAGAGTTTACTCAGACTCATGTCCATCGAGTCAGTGATGCCATCCAGCCATCTCATCCTAGGTTGTCCCCTTCTCTTCCTGCCCCCAATCCCTCCCAGCATCAGAGTCTTTTCAAATGAGTCAACTCTTTGCATGAGGTGGCCAAAGTACTGGAGTTTCAGCTTCAGCACCAGTCCTTCCAAAGAACACCGAGGACTGATCTCCTTTAGAATGGACTGGTTGGATCTCCTTGCAGTCCAAGGGACTCTCAAGAGTCTTCTCCAACACCACAGTTCAAAAGCATCAATTCTTTGGCACTCAGCTTTCTTCACAGTCCAACTCTCACATCCATACATGACCACTGGAAAAACCATAGCCTTGATTAGACAGACCTTTGTTGGCAAAGTAATATCTATGCTTTTGAATATGCTATCTAGGTTGGTCATAACTTGCCTTCCAAGGAGTAAGTGTCTTTTAATTTCATAGCTGCAATCACCATCTGCAGTAATAACCACTTTTTAGAGATGTGGTTTGCAAATATTTTCTTCCATTCCATTTTCTTGATTTTTCTTTGATGTGAAGATGGTTTTTAATTTGACATAGTCCCCCATGTGCTTCCCTGCTGGCTGGGATGGTGAAGGATCTGCCTGCAATGAATGAGACCAGAATTCAATCCGTGGGTCAGGAAGATCCCCTGGAGAAGGGACTGGATACCCACTCCAGTATTCCTGCCTAGAGAATTCCATGGACAGAGAAGCCTGGCAGGCTACAGTCCATGGGGTCACAAAGAGTTGGACATAACTGGGTGATTAACACTTTTACTTCCACATTTCCCATGTATTTATTGAGCTGATCATATGATCCTTACACTCCCTTTTGTTGATGTGGTGTATCACATTTATTGATTTGTGTATGATAAGCCATCTTTGTCTCCTGGGAATAAATCCCATTTGATAATGGCATATGATCTTTTAAATGTACTATTGAATTTAGTTCGCTAATATCTTGTTGAGGATTTTTACATCTGTGTTCAGGATGAAATTACTGGTTGTCCCAACCACAAGATTTTCTACAATTAGCTGGAGTACTATTCAGAAAAGATCCAAATTTTATCTACCAAAAGCTGAGGCAGGTGATTCTTATTGGAAAGTTAAGGGTATTAATATTTGCTACAGTCCAGGGCAGTTTTAGATATTTTATCTACATTGTGTGCTCATTGGAATGCCAGGAAAACTGGGAGTTTCATGACCTGTAAAAAGGGTAGTAACAAGAAGATACACAGAGATTAAGTAAATCGGTCAGAGTCAGAAAGCTAATAAGGCACGGTCTTTCCATTGCATCACACATTGAAAGTCTCTTGCCTTGCTCAGCAAACTTTGGCCTCCTGGACTTTAATGTTTCAATAACAGGTCACTCATGTTCTGTCATATTTGTTTCACCTTGCTGTGGTTCATCGCTATTCTTATTAAGCATTTACTGTTTGCCTGGATTTGTCATAAAGGGAACCATAGTTTAAATATACATTAGTGGTATTTTGTCCATCTTTTGTTTACTACTTGAACCTCAGATTTGTAGGACTGTCCTTTCGGGAAGTAGTACAATTTTCAGAAAAAGGATTTGTGCTATCTTTTTTTCAAAAGGTGTTTACTACCATCCTAGCTATAGCATTTCTTTTTTTCAAAAAGTACGTGTGAACTGTTTAGTAAGTAATTCATATCAGCCAATTCTCTTAGTAATCTCAGGTGCTTGGCTGGCTGATTTATAAATGTGCGAAATTTCCAAGTTCTGTATTCCCTCACCTGATTATTGCCAATAGCTATTTGGCAAGGTTTTCATTATATCTTAATAGTCCAAATTTGTTTGCTTCATTTTTCCTGTTAAATCTAGATGCAAAGAATGAGTTCAGTCTCTCAGCTACTTTAGAAGTGCCATCAGTTTCATACCCATCCTCACTGTTTGGCAGCCTTAATGTTCCCCATCTCTCCATTCCCCAGGCCTATTCATAAAAGCCTTCTTTGCACTCTGCAACCTGTGTTAGCAGTCATCATTTCACTACCTTTATCTTTTCCTACCAAGTTTCAACTGATGTGGAATATTTCTATTCCATGCTCTCCTTTTTAATCATGTCAAGCGAGAATTTTGCTCTCTCATCAGCCTCCTGTGATACCACATTGAGTGTGTCAGGCAATTAACATTGCTGTTTTTCAGAAGAATTGAAGCCCTATCCTGATAATTTGGGCTTGAGCTCCACGTCTGCCTGAAATGTCTAGATAATTGCAGCATATGTGGGTGTTGTGGAGTTTCTCTCTGCTTGAATTGTCCAAATCATTGCTTTAATTCCTCGCATTGCTTTACATATAGAGTCATGAACACGAAGAAGGTAGACCTGGAAAATGGCAGAATGAAGGGAATTTTGCATGGGATCTTTATTCTGCTGATGGCTACGAGCTTATTTCTTTAAGGAAGTGCCTCAGGTCACCACTGTGCACTTACTTGCTATCCTGGGTTGAGTAGTCCATTCTGTGTGAACCACTTGCTCAGCTGGCTGGGACTCAAAGGGTCTCACATAGAACCCAGGATATTTTAGTAAAGGTTCTCTCACATAACCCAGGAGATATATATATGTTTTTTATTTTTGCTATCTTTAACATGTATCTTTGATGAATAATACTATTTAAGAATGTCAGAGATAAAAGGAGCCCAGAATAGCAACTAGCCTCCCTCCCCTGCCACCACCATTTTATGAATGTAATAACTGAGACGTAAAGGGATGAAATAACTGCATATCTTTTCATAGAAGATCAGTGCAGAGATAAAATCAAACAAGTTATAAGTCAGCTGTAAACCAAAACAGCACATTTCTAAAAACCAAACAATAATCCCAAAATGGTTGACTTAATGACCTTTTCACTAAATGCTTATGAAACAAAATGCAAGTGTAGTCGTACAAAGTATGATTTAGGGAAAACTGGATGTGATCCCAGAGGTCCACCGCCTCCTGGACTCTGCCACCTTTTGCTGAGTAATTCAAGGTGGAAAGAAGACAAGAGTGACCTATGCACATCTTTCCTCCAGAAAGCAAGGGTCACAGGTGTTAACTGCTGTATTCCATTTCTCCTGCTCATTTTCTGTAGATCTGTGCAAGAAGCCAGCTCTGAACTACCAGCTATAACTCTGATGCCGACGCAACTCCAACCTTAGAAATGACAGTATCTAAATTTAGACTGGGTGTCAGTGAGGAAGCTGAGTCCTTCCTGTGGCTGCTCCCACTAATGAAGGAAAGAGGAAAGTGAGTGCAGCTATCCAAAGTCTAAGACTCTATGGAATTCTGCCATAGAAGACTCCATCTTTCTGTCCCCTTTCTCTTTTCCTGCCCAGAGAAGTCTTCTCTCTAACCTTCTCCTTCTCCCCCAGGCTTGTTGCACATGTGTATGCATGTGTGTGTGTGTGTGTGTGTGTGTGTGTGTGTGTGTGTGTGTTTGCAACCCAGCTCTAGGTGTCCAGGCAAACGTTTGGATTTTTCCATCTTGCCCTTCAACGTGGAAACTGGGCAGAAAGAATTGCTGACAGTGAACACCGCCCACCACTAGAGAGCACCCAAAGCCAGCATTTTCCTGGGCAAAACCCTCTTTTTAATAAGCTGTTTTCAAAGGAGCCAGGTTCTTTTCGTCTTCTCATCCTCTTTTTTGCCTTCTATCTTTCTTTCAGCCAAATACCCTGCCAGTCTCCTTCACAAGGGAACATTCCATATATCTATTCAGGTGTTATGGGGACAGTGAAAACTCTGCTCAGAACATTTGTTCTTGAAATCTCCACAGTTCTATTCCATTAGCACAATCAAGCTGACCTACGTGAATGTCAAAGATGTAGATAATTTTGCAGTAAAACAAAATGAGTTACCCCCATAAATTGATGAGCAAACAAAATCAAATCCTAGTAGGTCCTTCCCTAAACCCCACTAGAGGGACCCTAAGCAGGGTCCCAAGCATGCCTTTAGGTTTGGTTCGTCCTCATGGACAGCACAATTTTTCCAACATTAATAAAGACTGAAACTGGGCTTCATATAGGCTGTCTTTCAAATTTCAGTAGGTCTATGTTGACGTTGTTTAGTTTAATGAACAGTAAAATAAATTCATTTTTGACTGGTTAGCCTGATATTTTGCAAGAAGAATCCTATAGTTTGAGAGTGAAAGGCAAAGGAGAAAAAGGATTTTTGAAATCTGGAAGACTGAAGATTCGGAATTGTGGACTGTGGATTTGGTTTTCTTTCTTTTTTTTTTTTAACATTTGTATTTGAAATTTGTCTGTGTCACTTAGTTGAAGTTGACCTCAGGCAAGTTATTTAAGCTTTCTCTAAACCTCAGTTTCTTCCTCTGTAAGGCAGAGGTCATAACTGGTTTTTACAATGGGACTGCCATGAAGATGAAAGGAAGATGTATGGAAAGATATATGCAGTTCACTTAAGGGATTAACTGTGACTGTTCAAAGGGCTTAGCAGGTGCCAGGCTCTCCACTGACATTTTCTGCCTTATTCTGCTACTGATGTATCTCTATATATCCCATTTCATTTTTAATTTTATTAAATATTCATTAAAAATATGTTACATTCCCAGTATATTTCTGGTCCTCAAGTGGTTACAATGCAGTTTTCCAAACAGATAAAGAAATACGAAGGAATGAAGTGCAAAGAAGACATATTTTACAATATTTGATTTTAAAAGGAACACATAAGACACGTATGCTATCCAAACTACTCTCTGGACACCCAAGTGTCTGTACAGTTTAGTGGTGTATATGAGTTCTTTTTTTAATTCTTTATTAACCAGTGTTTCTTTATGGCCTAAATTAATGTTTCATATCACCCTTGATATTTTTTGTTGCTGTGTTCAATCTCTCAGTCATGTGGGACTCTTTGTGACCCCATTGACTGCAGCACACCATGCCTCCCTGTCCACTGAGTCGGTGATGCCATCCAATCATCTCATCCTCTGTCATCCCCTTCTCCTCCTGCCTGAAATCTTTCCCAGCATCAGGGTCTTTTCCAATGAGTTGGCTCTTCGCATCAGGTGGCCAAAATATTGGAGTTTCAGCTTCAGTATCAGTCCTTCCAATGAATATTCAAGGTTGATTTCCTTTAAGATTGACTGATTTGATTTCCTTACTCTCCAAGGGACTGTCAAGAGTCTTCTCTAGCACCACAGTTTGAAAGCATCAATTCTTCAGCGCTCAGCCTCCTTTATGGTCCAGATCTCACATCTGTACATGACTACTGGAGAAAACATTGCATTGACTATACAGACCTTTGTAGGCAAAGTGATGTCTCTGCTTTTTAATATGCTGTCTAGGTTTGCCAAAGCTTTTCTTTCCAAGAAGCAAGTGTCTTCTAATTTCATAGCTGCAGCCACCTTCTGCAGTAATTTTGGAGCCCAAGAAAATAATCTAATATGGATATTGTTATCACCAATATCTAACAGGTGGAATACAGCTCAGTCATGACAGAGAACACTGAAATCTATTCTCGCATTCTTTCCAAGGGCTTCACCAACAGACAGTGACTCTTTGGGGTTTGATTGCATTCATCAACTGTTAATATAGATGGTGCAATAGCAGTATCGCCAAACTCCTTGAATTGAATTATTTTAACTGATGCCCTGAGCAATGGGGCTGCACTCTAAGTGCTAAATGGAAGTCAGTTCACATGTTTTTAGAGCACAAAATCAAGTTCAGACAATTATCACTGCAGCGATTTAGGGAAGGATCCACAGGAGATAGAGTGGGACGTAGATGAGTTGGATTTTAATAAACAGAGCAAGAGGAAGGGGAAGAAAATGAGGGTGTGCAAGGCTGCAGGAAAAGAATCATCAAAGGCAGTGAGAAAGTAGGAAAAATAGCATTTATCAATTAACTCCTATGTAAACGAGACACCTTGATGCCTTTAACTTGTTCGTTGCCTCCACAAGCCTGAAAGGTTTACAGGAACGGCCTCAAGTTGTAAACTGAGGAAACGTGAGACTGAGGATAAAGCCAGGGAGAGGCGAAACCAGGATTTGCATTCAGATCGGCAGATTCCAACTGTATGTCCATTATACCACACTGCCAGAGGCATAAAGAAGTATGATTATGGGGGAAGGAGGTGCTGAAATAAAAGTAAAAACTATTGCATTGTCTCCTTGAAAGACAATAAACGTTTCAACTGGGTTATGAGAAAGGGTCTGCTAGGCATTGAAAGTGATCATTAGAAATTGCTGCTTTTTTCCTCCTGTGACAAGATTTGTTCATAGGGGATCACTAACAATCAGCAACTATGGCTACTCAAAGGGTTAGTAAAGGAAAATAAATCTAAAATTAAATAGACTAAAAAAGATCACAAGCTAGTTAGAGAATAATAGATGATAAGGGGGAAAGAAGCTATGGATGGATGAGAAAAGAACGTAGACATTATGAACATACAAAATGGTCACGTTACTATAAATCATATATTTGAAATAAGGCTATTTTCTTCCTAATGCTGCTCCACCACTAATTAAGCTCTCCCAAGTTTAAACTCCTATCCACTCCTTAAATAGTTACAAAGAACCCATTTTCAGGATCTCAAAGACATAGCCCCAAAGCCACCTCTTCCTAAAAGCCTCATTTAATCCTTTAGAGCTGTAATTCATCACTCATTTCTTCGAATTCCTAAGAGCATTGTTGTTTGGAATGATATGGCTATGCTCAGCCCTGACTCTTGGCAGACCCTCTGCAGCCCCATGGAAGTTTCCGGGCAAGAATACTGGAATGGGTGCCATTTCATACTCCAGGGGATCTTCCTAACCCAGGGATTGAAATTGCATCTCTTATGTCTCCTGGATTGACAGGAGGATTCTTTACCAATAGTGTGACCTGGGAACCCCATTGTGGTTATTTATTGATGGCTTATTTATCCTATTGGATAGGATCCTGGAAGATTGCAAGATCCTATCCTATTGGATAGGATCCTGGAAAAGTGTAAGATCCTATCCTATTGGATAGGATCCTGGGAGAGTGTAAGATCCTATCCTATTGGATAGGATCCTGGGAGAGTGTAACATCCTATCCTATTGGATAGGATCCTGGGAGAGTGTAAGATCCTATCCTATTGGATAGGATCCTGGAAGATTGTATCCTATTGTAAGGTCCTGGAAGCTATGGTAAGGATGATTCATTATAACATGCCTTAGCTCCACATTGCATGCAGTAAGCACTCAGAATATTTCTTCGGTGAATGCTGAAAGTGTTCCACATGAGTTAACAACAGTTTCTAAAATCAAACTTCGTGCCTACGTAAATTGTTTTCAGTTTGCTTTTTCATTGGTTATCACATGATCACTGTACTAATCATATATACTATGATATCCCAGGGGATGGACTGTATTGCTGAACCAATAAACTTGTTGAATCTGGATTTCCAAAGACAGAAATGTCTTTAAAAGACTCAGAATTCTTCATACACTGAGTTTAGGCAAAATACATATTGTTAATGCCATTAGCAATACAACAGTGACTGGAGCTTTGGTTAAAGCTACCAACTAAAATTTTTGATCCAAATGGTTCCATAATTTCAAACTTTTAGTAGTCAGTGCCATTTTTAGCAAAACAAGGCAATGAGACATAGTTATGGTGAAAAACAAGATAAATAACTGTGTACAAAATTCCCAAGCCCATAAGTGAACTGAAGCCCAAGACTCCTGGGCTTTGTTTCAAAAAGCAGATTGAGCCACTCAGAAATAGGGATTCTTCGGAATTCTAGGGACTTAGGGCGATGTGAAAAAGAGAGGGCTGGAACAAGACTGCTGTTTGAAGCCAGGGAAATAGGCTTCTCTTCACTTGGGAAAAGCATATGTATGTGTTGGGGTGGGAGGCAGTGGTTACTTTGGAGCGAAGGGTTACTTTATATAGGTGACTTCCCTATAGCTCAGATGATAAAGAATCTGCCTGCAATGCAGGAGACCTGGGTTTGATCCCTGGGTCAGGAAGATCCCCTGGAGAAAGAAATGGCAACCCACTGCAGTATTCTTGCCTGGAGAATCCCATAGACAGAGGAGCCTGATGGGCTACAGTCCATGGGGTCACAAAGAGTCAGACACGACTAAGTGACTAACATAACAACACTTTATTTTGAGATAATTGGAATTTACAGGAAAATCATGAGTAGAAAGGACCTCTACATAGACTCCATTTAAATTTCCCAACTGCTTTTATCTTCTTGTTTTTTAAAAATTATTTTTACTTATTTATATAGGCTGTGCCAGGTCTTCATTGCTGCACAGGCTTTCCTCTAATTGCAGCTACTCTCTAGTTTTGGTGTTCGGGCTTCTCATCGTGGTGGCTTCTCTTGCTATGAAGCACGGGCTCTAGAGTGCTTGGGCTCAGTGGTTGCGTTCCCCCAGCTCTCGAGTGTAGGCTGCATAGCTGCGATGCATGGGCTTAGTTTAGGCTTCTTCAATGGCTCAGTGGGTGAAGAATCCAGAGGAGACGCAGGTTCCATTCCTGGCTCAGACAGAGCTCCTAAAGGAAGAAATGGCAACCCACTCCAGTATTCTTATCTGAGAAATCCCATGGATAGAGGATCCTGGCAGGCTACAGTCCAAAGGGTCATGCAAAGAGTCAGACTGGGCAACCGAGCAGAAGCAAACACAGCCTTAGCTGCTCCACAGCATGGACCAGTGGTGGAATCTGTGTCCCCTGCATGGCAGGTGAATGCTTTACCACTGCACCAGGAGGGAAGCTCCTTTTCCTTTTTTACTGAGATATAATTAGTGTACAGCACTGTATAAGCTTAAGGTATACAGCATAATGATGTAACATGTATATCATGATATGATTAACACAAAAACTCAGTGCATATCCATCATCTCATAGACATAAAAGTGAGGAAGCGGAAAATATATTTTGCTTGTGATGAGAACTCTCAGGATTTGCTCTAACAACTTTCGCAAATATAGCACTGAGTTGTTATCATTATATTTATCACATTATTACATCCCTCAGTTCAGTCCAGTCGCTCAGTCGTGTCCGACTCTTTGCAACCCCGTGAATACACGCCAGGCCTCCCTGTCCATCACCAACTCCTGGAGTTCACTCAGACTCACGTCCATCAAGTCAGTGATGTCATCCAGCCATCTCATCCTCTGTCGTCCCCTTTCCCTCCTGCCCCCAATCCCTCCCAGCATCAAAGTCTTTTCCAATGAGTCAACTCTTCGCATGAGGTGGCCAAAGTACTGAAGTTTCAGCTTTAGCATCATTCCTTCCAAAGAAATCCCAGGGCTGATCTCCTTCAGAATGGACTGGTTGGATCTCCTTGCAGTCCAAGGGACTCTCAAGAGTCTTCTCCAACACCACAGTTCAGAAGCATCAATTCTTCAGCGCTCAGCCTTCTTCACAGTCCAATTCTCACATCCATACATGACTACTGGAAAAACCATAGCCTTGACTAGACGGACCTTAGTCGGCAAAGTAATGTCTCTGCTTTTGAATATGCTATCTAGGTTGGTCATAACTTTTCTTCCAAGGAGTAAGCGTCTTTTAATTTCATGGCTGCAATCACCATCTGCAGTGATTTTGGAGCCCCCCAAAATAAAGTCTGACCCTGTTTCTACTGTTTCTCCATCTATTTCCCATGAAGTGATGGGACCGGATGCCATGATCTTCATTTTCTGAATGTTGAGCTTTAAGCCAACTTTTTCGCTCTCCTCTTTCACTTTCATCAAGAGGCTTTTTAGTTCCTCTTCACTTTCTGCCATAAGGGCGGTGTCATCTGCATATCTGAGGTTATCGATATTTCTCCCGGCAATCTTGATTCCAGCTTGTGTTTCTTCCATCCCTAGTACTTATTTATCTCATAACTGGAAGTTTGTACCTTTTGACTGCCTTCATCCAGTTCCTCTCTATCATCCCTGTCTCTGGTGATCACAAATCTGATCTTTTTTTCCCAAGATTTTATTTTTTATATCAGAAACTAACACAGTGCTGTAAAGCAACTATACTCCAACAAAAGTTAATAAAAATAAATAAATAAATAAATTTTAAAATGTTTGCTTGCTTTTAAAGTGTAATTTATAGTCTCAAATTGTTAACTGCATCTGGCTCGTCACTCTCTACATATATGTAAATACATATACTTGAGAAAAAGTTTCAAAAATTAGGTCTTTTTACCCCAAAATACTACATTTTCATAACCATGGTAGAATGATAAAAAGCAGATAAATAAGTTTGATACAATACTATTCTATAATCTGCAGAACTCATTTTAACTTTGATCATTGTTTTAATGCTATCTTTTATAGCATATATGGAAGAAAAACTTTTTAGGATCAACATTGCGTTTAGTTTCATGTTACTTTCATCACTTAAACGAGTCTCTCTTTTTGAATTCGCTTTAATGACATCAAGATTCTTGAAGAGTACAGGCAAGATATTTTGAAGATATCTCTAACTTGTGGATGTCTGATGTTTCCTTATAATTGAACTTGGGTTAAGTCCTCTAGGCAGGAATACAATGAAAAATGATATTCCATCATCTTCTGGCTTACATTTTAAAAGAAAAGTCTGCTGTAATCCTTATCACTTTTCTCACAAAGTAACATGGATTTTTTTTCTCTTGCCTCTGTTAAGATTTATCACTTTATTTATACTGGTTTTCAAGAATTTAAATATCCTGTTACTTGGTGGGGTTTTCTCTGTTAGTGATTTTGTTTTGCATGAGGTTCACTTTGCTTCATGAAGATGTGGTTTTATACTTTTCATCAGTCCTGAAACTTTTATGCCAGTGTTGTTTCAGGTGTTTTTCTGGTTTTCCCTTTCTCTTTCTTTTCCATCTTATGTTGCAATTATGTGTATGCTAAATTGCTTGATATTTTCTCTCAGGTTAATAACCCTCATATTTCATCCTTCTTTGTCTCTGCTCTATTCCATTAGGATAGTTTCTATAACTATGTACTTAATAAGTTCACTAATCTTTACTTCTGCCCTGTTTTGTTGTATGCTTTATTATGATAGATGTTTTATTTCAGATATTATGCTTTTATAAATAGATGACTCCTTTGGTACATTTTATATTTCCCATATCTCTCCCCTTTATGTTCATATTTTTCTTTAAATCCTTGAGCATCCTACATATAATATCTATTTAAAAATCCTTTTCTAACAATTCCAGTATCTTGTTTCTGTGTTTGCTCTGTTTACTTATTTTTTCTCTCCTTATGAGTTACATTTTCCTGATTCTTGATATGTCTAGTCATTTTTATTAGATATTGTATCTTGAGATCTGTAAGTTTTTGAGTGCCTGGATTTTATTGTCTTCTATTAAATTTGTAAGGCTGTGCTTTGGTAAAGAGTCAATTTACTTCAGATCAACTGGATAATTTTAAGACATCTTGGAATGTGAAGTCAAATGGGCCTTAGAAAGCATCACTACAAACAAAGCTAGTGGAGGTGATGGAATTCCAGTTGAGCTATTTCAAATCCTGAAAGATGATGCTGTGAAAGTGCTGCACTCAATATGCCAGCTAATTTGGAAAACTTAGTAGTGGCCACAGGACTGGAAAAGGGCAGTTTTCATTCCAATCCCAAAGAAAGGCCATGCCAAAGAATGCTCAAACTACCGCACAATTGCACTCATCTCACATGCTAGTAAAGGAATGCTCAAAATTCTCCAAGCCAGGATTCAGCAATACATGAACCGTGAACTTCCTGATGTTCAAGGTGGTTTTAGAAAAGGCAGAGGAACCAGAGATCAAATTGTCAATATCCGCTGGATCATGGAAAAAACAAGAGAGTTCCAGAAAAACATCTATTTCTGCTTTATTGACTATGTTAAAGCCTTTGTCTGTGTGGATCACAATAAACTGTGGAAAATTCTGAAAGAGATGAGAATACCAGACCACCTAACCTGCCTCTTGAGAAATCTGTATGCAGGTCAGGAAGCAACAGTCAGAACTGGACATGGAACAACAGACTGGCTCCAAATAGGAAAAGGAGTACGTCAAGGATATATATTGTCACCCAGCTTATTTAAATTCTATGCAGAGTACATCATGAGAAATGCTGGACTGGAAGAAACACAAGCTGGAATCAAGATTTCTGGGAGAAATATCAATAACCTCAGATATGCAGATAACATCACCCTTATGGCAGAAAGTGACGAGGAACTAAAAAGCCTCTTGATGAAAGTGAAAGAGGAGAGTGAAAAAGTTGGCTTAAAGCTCAACATTCAGAAAACGAAGATCATGGCATCCAGTCCCATCACTCCATGGGAAATAGGTGGAGAAACAGTGGAAACAGTGGCAGACTTTATTTTGGGGGGCTCCAAAATCACTGCAGATGGTGATTGCAGCCATGAAATTAAAAGACGCTTACTCTTTGGAAGAAAAGTTATGACCAACCTAGATAGCATATTCAAAAGCAGAGACATTACTTTGCCGACTAAGGTCCATCTAGTCAAGGCTATGGTTTTTCCAGTAGTCATGTATGGATGTGAGAGTTGGACTGTGAAGAAGGCTGAGCGCTGAAGAATTGATGCTTTTGAACTGTGGTGTTGGAGAAGACTCTTGAGAGTCCCTTGGACTGCAAGGAGATCCAACCAGTCCATTCTGAAGGAGATCAGCCCTGGGATTTCTTTGGAAGGAATGATGCTAAAGCTGAAACTTCAGTACTTTGGCCACCTCATGTGAAGAGTTGACTCATTGGAAAAGACTTTGATGCTGGGAGGGATTGGGGGCAGGAGAAGAAGGGGACGACAGAGGATAAGATGGCTGGATGGCATCACTGACTCGATGAACGCGAGTCTGAGTGAACTCCAGGAGTTGGTGATGGACAGGGAGGCTTGCTGTGCTGCTATTCATGGGGTTGCAAAGTTCTGGACACGACTAAGCAACTGAACTGAACTGAAGGCTTGGTTTTAAGCTTTGTTAGGCCAAGCCTTGAATAGCCTTTCATCTCAAAATTATTTAGCATACATGTGTGCTTTGTCACTCAGTGTGACTGACTCTGCTACCCCATGGACTGCAGCCCACTAGGCTCCTCTGTCAATGGGATTATTCCAGCAAGAGTACTAGAGCAGGTGGCCATTTCCTCCTCCAAGGGATTTTCCGAACCCAGGAATTGTGACTCCAGCATTGGCAGGCAGATTCTTTACCACTGAGCTACCTGGGAAGCCCCCAGAATTATGTAGTCTAGCTGCTAAATATGACCCTCTTATGATCTCATTATTGTCATTCAGTTACTCAGTTGTGTCTTATTCTCTGCAAACCCATAGACTGCAACATGCCAGGCCTCCCTGTCCTTAACCATCTCCCAGAGTTTACTCAAACTCATGTCCATCGAGTCAGTGATGCCATCCAACCATCTCATCCTCTATCATCCCCTCCTCTTCCTGCCTTCAATCTTTCCCAGCATCAGGGTCTTTTCAAATGAGTCAGTTCTTTGCATCTGGTGGCCAAAATACTGAAGTTTGAGTTTTAGCATCAGTCATTCCAATGAATATTCAGGACTGATTTCCTTTAGGATGGACTGGTTTGATCTCCTTGCTGTCCAAGGAACTCTCAAGAGTCTTCTCCAGCCCCACAGTTTGAAGGCATCAGTTCTTTAGTGCTCAGCCTTTCAATTGTTCAGCTCTCATATCCATACATGACTACCAGAAAAAACCATAGCTTTTACTATACAGGCCTTTGTAGGCAAAGTAATGTCTCTACTTTTTAATATACTGCCTAGGGTCTCATATTTAGTGAAAACTCCTAATTCTTCATTTTGAAGCGTGAACATTTCTTCACTTTCTCTGTGTTCAGGCAGTATTTCAGTTTTTAGCTACATGGAAGTTGTTCTCTATTCAGCTTATGGAATTTCATAAAAGCACAGCTTAATAATCAATAAAGCCTTGAGATTACCATTATGCCGACTCTTTGGAGCCATGTGCGTAGCGTGGTAGTAGTAGCTGCAGCTCTGTTCTTCCTAAAACTAAAATTCCTGCCCTAAGATTTCTGCCTCCTTTACCTCTGACTATCTACCTTAACTCAGTAAGATTGGCATGTTGTTCTTAGAATGCCTTTCCCTCACTGTGATCTAGAATGTGCCTCCAGTCAGAGTCAGGTAAATCACAGGGCCCATTTTCTTTATTTCTCTGCTCTCAGGGTCCCTGTCTTGGGCTATCAGTTGTCCAACATCTGTAAACAACAAGTTAATGTATTTTTTATTCCGTTTCCTTGTTTGTTTACCATGGGAGAGTAAGTTTATGCCCTGTTAAATTTTCATGGCCAGAACTAGAAAATTGTCCCTTCCTCTCTAGTCTATTTTCCCAAGAAGCATTGCCTGTCTAAGACAGTATTTTAGGGCTAGACATTTTTTTTATGTCCATGCTTTGATCTACCAGGATGGTTTCTCAGTGTTTTTGTACTAAAAAAAAAAAATTTGTCTTTCTGAATGTGGTTTTACTTCAGTCTTCTCTTTTCTGCACACTTTTGCTCTTTCCCTCTTGTTCTCTACAAGGACTCATTGTGGGAGTTCAAGAACTAGCTCTCTTCAAAATTATTATTTTTCTACTTACAGGTAATTTGAGGTTGTAATATTTGTTTGTTTTATAATTATGATGAAGTTTGTGACTTGTATGGTTTTATTTATTCTTGATATTTTTATAGGTATTTTTAGGATATGTAGGAAAAGTGACTATCATTATCACACCTTCCTGAAAATTATGGCTATAGCTTTAAAAATAAAATATTAACAAATTAAAGAATAAAAATCATATGATAATCTCAACAGGTAGAGAAAAGGCTTTTGATAAAATTCAACATTCATTCATGATAAAAACTCTTCAGAAAGTGGGCACTGAGGAAACATACCTCAACATAATAAAGGCCACAAACCCATAGGTAACATCATACTTGAAACTGAAAAGTTGAAAGCAGTTCCTTTAAGATCAGAAAGAAGACAAAGATGCTCATTCTTGCTGCTTTTATTCAATGTAGTTTTGGAAGTCCTAACCATAGCAATCAAAGAAGGAAAGAAAATAAAATGAATCCAAGTTGGAAAAGAGGTAAAATTGTCACTGTTTGCAGCTGACGTGATACTTTATATAGAAAACCCTAAGGCGTACCAGAAAACTACTAGAGACCATCAATGATTTTAGTAAAGTTGCTGGATAGGAAACTAACATACAGAAATATGCTGCACTTCTATACATTAATAACAAAATATCAGAAACAGAAAGTAAAAAAATAATCCCATTTACCATTACACCTCAAAGAACAAAATACTTAGAAATAAAGCTAGCTAAGGAGACAAAAGACCTGCTTTCCAAAAACTATAAGACACTGATGAAATAAATTGATGATGATACAAACAGATGGAAAAATATACTATGTTCTTGGATTGGAAGAATCAATATTGTTAGCTGACTATGGTACCCAAGGCAATCTATAGATTCAATGCAATCATTATCAAATACCAACAGCAATTTTCACAGAACCAGAAGGTAGCTCAGCTAGTAAAGAATCTGTCTAAAATGAGGGAGACCTGGGTTTGATCGCTGGGATGGGAAGATCCCATGGAGAAGGGAAAGACTACCCATTCCAGTATAGCCCATGGGTTCACAAACAGTAGGATAAAACTGAGTGCCTTTCACTTCATTCCTTCAGAACAAAGCATTATAAAATTTATAGAAACACAAAAGACCTCTAATAGCCAAAATAAACTTATGAAAGAAAAATGAAGCTGGAGAAAGCAGGCTTCCTGACTGAAGACTATATTATAAGGCTATAGTAATGAAAACAGTATGATACTGGGACTGAAATAGACACATAGATCAATAGAACATGATAGAAAGCCCAGAAGTAAATCCACACACTTATGGTCAATTATCTATGACAAAGGAAGCAAGAGGATACAGCAGGGAAAGGAAAGCCATTTCAATAAATGTTCCTGGCAAAATCGGACAGCTAACTCAGATGGATTAAAGACCTAAATGTAAGATTGCATACTATAAAACTCCTGGCGGAAATCATAGCAATATTTTTTTGGATGTGTCTCCAAGGATAATGGAAATAACAACAAAAATAAACAAGTGGTACCTAATTTAACTTAAAAGCTTTTGCACAACGAAGGAAACAACTGGCAAAATGAAAAGACAACCTACAAAATGGGAGAAAATATTTGCAATTGATGCTACTGATGAGGGATTAATTTCCAAAATATACAAACACCTCATACAGCTTAATATTAGAAAAGCCCAATCAAAAAATGGGTATAAGACCTAAATAGATATTTCTCTAAAGACATCCAGATGGCCAATAGGCACACGAAAAGATTATCAACATCACTAATTATTAGAGAAATGCAAATCAAAACTACAATGAAATATTATCTCACACTAGTCAGAGTGGCCATCATTTAAAAAGTCTACAAGTAATAAATGCTAGAGAAGGTGCAGAGAAAAAGGAACCATCCTATACTGTTGGTGGGAAGGTAAACTGGTACAGCCACTCTGGAGAATAGTATGGAGGTTCCTTAAAAAACTAAAAGTAGAGTTACCGTATGATTCTAAAATCCCACTCATGGGCATGTATTTGGAGACAATTATAATTTGGAAAGCTATAGGAACCCCAGTGTTCATAGCAGCACTATTTACTGCAGCCAAGTTCAGTTCAGTTCAGTTCATTCACTCAGTCATGTCCGACTCTTTGCAACCCCATAGACTGCAGCAGGTCAGGAATCCCTGTCCATCACCAACTCCTGGAGTTTACTCAAACTCATGTCCATTGAGTCAGTGATGCCATCCAACCATCTCATCCTGTCATCCACTTCACCTCCCGCCTTCAATGTTTCTCGGCATCAGGGTCTTCAATCTTTCCCAGCATCAGGCAGAAAGCAAAGAAGAACTAAAGAGCCTCTTGATGAAAGTGAAAGAGGAGAGTGAAAAAGTTGGCTTAAAACTCAACATTTAGTAAACTAAGATCATGGCATCCCGTTCCATCACTTCATGGCAAATAGATGGGGAAACAGTAGAAACAGTGACAGACTTTATTTTGGGGGGTTCCAAAATCACTGCAAATGGTGACTGCAGACATGGAATTAAAAAATGCTTACTCCTTGAAAGAAAACTTATGACCAACCTAGACAGAGTATTAAAAACCAGAGACATTACTTTGCCAACAAAGGTCCGTCTAGTCAAGGCTATGGTTTCTTCAGTAGTCATGTATGGATGTGAGAGTTGGACTACAAAGAAAGCTGAGCACTGAAGAATTGATGATTTTGAACTGTGGTTTTGGAGAAGACTTGAGAGTCCCTTGGATTGCAAGGAGATCCAACCAGTCCATCCTAAAGAAAATCAGCCCTGAATATTTGTTGGAAGGACTGATGCTGAAGCTGATACTCCAGTACTTTTTGGCCACCTGATGCGAAGAACCACAGCCAAGACATGGAAGCAAACTAAATGTCCATCAACAGATGAATGGATAAGGAAGATGTGGTATACACACACATATATGTATACACCACATCTCAGCCATGATAAAGAATGAAATAATGACATTTGCACCAACAGGGATGGACCTAGAGATTATCATATTAAGTGAAGCAAATTAGACAGAAAAAGACATATATATATATATATATATATATATATATATAATTTACATGTGGAATCCAAAAAATGATATAAAAGAACTTATTTACAAAAACAGAAATAGGCTCACATACATAGAAAATAGACTTATGGTTACCAAAAAGAGATAGTGGGGTGGGGGTGATTGAGAGATAAACTAGGGGTTTGAGGTTAATATATATATACTACTGTATATAAAATAGATAAACAACAGGGACCTACTACATGTCATAGGGAACTATATTCACTATCTTATAATAACCTGTAATGGAAAAGATTCTGAAAAAAAGTTATATGTATGTATAACTGAATTTCTTTGCTATTTGCTTTGTTGTCCCTGGTGACTCAGACAGTAAAGACTCCTCCAATAATGCAGGAGACCTGGGTTCGACCCCTGGGTCAGGAAGATCCCCTGGAGAAGGAAATGGCAACCCACTCCAGTATTCTTGCCTGGAAAATCCCATGGACGGAGGTGCCTGGAGGGCTACAGTCCATGAGGTCACAAAGAATCTGACACGACTGAGTTACTTCACTTTCTTTCTTTCATCTAAACTAGCACAACATTGCAAGTTAACTATATTTCAACTTAAAAAGAAATAAAAAATAAACCTTACCATCAATCACCACCATCCCCCTGAAAAGTATCCTAGGACATAGTTGGACAATGTAAAAGTTGCAAAATTGAACTGACTGTTAATTAGATCTGAATTATCTTCACTACCACTAGAAAGCAGGTATACCTAAATTCCATTATAAGACCAGGATCTTGTTTTCAGGTCTTTGGGATTCTAGATAGAGACTATTAAAGAAGGCCAAATTTACATACATGAAGGGGTAGGGGAAATCTGCAAACAAAAGAAAGTCAGCCAACAAAATCAACAATCAAGACACAAGTTATCTCCCACTCACAATATAATTTCTAGTACAGATTTAAAAATTAGGATGCTCAATATAATAAAAACAGAGAGAAAAATCACATTTAAAAACTTATAAGAGATATAAAATAAAAATAGGAAATATGTAACAATTCAGAACAAAAAATTAGAAACTTTGGAGATAAACAACACCCATGGAATCTAAACTGAATGCTGCTGAAATTCACCATACAAAAACTGTCAGCAGGGAGCCCCTACATTGACTCCGCCTGCCAATGTAGGAGACACAGGGTTGATCCCTGAGGCAGGAAGGTCCTACATGCTGCGTAGCTACTAAGCCTCTGTGCCATAATTATTGAGCCTGTGCTCTAGAGTCTGGGAGCTGCAACTACTGAGCTCTTGCACTGCGACTACTGAGACCTCACACGGCAATCACTGACGGCCCAGCATCCCAGGGCCCATGCTCTGCAACAAGAGAAGCCACTGCAATGAGAAGCCTGTGCGCTACAGGTGGAAAGTGGCCCCCATTCCCTGCAACTTAGCGAATAGCCCACGCAGCGACAAAAAACAGCCAAAGGGAAAAATAACAAGTAAAATTACTTTTAAAAAAACTATCAGCAAATTATTAACAAACTTGCAGTCATATATTTAAAGGCACATATACACCCAAATAAAGTTAGGTTTATTTAGTTTACTACAACAAGGGAGAGTGCACCATGGAAGAATCTCAGTAAAGGTAGTTGAGGGTGTGTTTGTGCATTACACGGATTATTTGAAAGAGGAACTAGGGAAGCGGGGAAGGCTTCTGAATTGGACATTGTTAAGAAGGAAGAGAAGCTAGCAATTCAACATTGGAGTATGGTAATAATTTATTTGCTCATAAAGTGGGAGGAGCTAAGTAACACTGGGCTATCATTGGTAAGAAAATAACAATAACAGAAGAAGCACTTGTCACCTATTATTATAATATGACCTGGTATAGAAGAGGTGCTTGCTTGCCATTGCCACATGGTAAGGGAAATACTCTTTAGAGTTTATTACCAGCATTGTTAAACTCATTGGAAGGACTGAGGCTGAAGCTGAAGCTCTAATATTTTGGCCACCTGAGGCAAAGAACTGACTCATTGGAAAAGACCCTGCTGCTGGGAAAGATTGAAGGCAGAAGGAGAAGGGGATGAAGAGGATGAGATGGTTGACTCGATGGACATGAGTCTGGGAAAGCTCCAGGAGTTGGTCATGGACAGGGAAGCCTGGCGTGCTGCAGTCCATGGGGTCACAAAGAGTAGGGCACAACTGAGCAACTGAACTGAACTGAACCAGCATTGTTGATTTTCACCATTTCTGGGAACTAATGAATTAGAATATAGTTTAAAAGAATTCACTCAGAATTTAATGTGAAGAGTCAAAGAAATACACATAAAGACAGAGGGACAAGGAAGCTTGATCAGGAGAATGATTAAGAAATGATTAAGAAGTGCCTGTTGAAGAGATCGGAGCTTTTTCCAGAGAGTTTTCTGGAATTGAGTAAAATATTATTCCTCAGATTAAAGTTCACTCCAGTACTTAGTAGTAGTAAATAACAACACCAAAAACATTAGTAACAAGATAAAAAAGGATACTTTGTATAATTATAGTGTTAGGTTCCTGTATGTTTAGATTTGTTAGAACAAATTATGTGAATATATGTATGTGAAAAATTAAGATAATCTCATAACAATAAATATGCAGAGAAAAATTAAGGCATTATTTTTAAAATTATTGTTCAAAGAGAAAACAAGGAAGCAGAAGAATAAAAGCCAAGGAAAAGAAGAATAAACAGTAAGCTTGAGTTTAAATAGTGGTTCAGTTCAGTTCAGTCGCTTAGTCGTGTCTGACGCTGTGACCCCATGAATTGCAGCACGCCAGGCCTCCCTGTCCATCACCAACTCCTGGAGTTCACTCAGACTCACGTCCATCGAGTCAGTGATGCCATCCAGCCATCTCATCCTCTGTTGTCCCCTTCTCCTCCTGCCCCCAATCCCTCCCAGCATCAGAGTCTTTTCCAATGAGTCAACTCTTCACATGAGGTGGCCAAAGTATTGGAGTTTCAGCTTTAGCATCATTCCTTCCAAAGAAATCCCAGGGCTGATCTCCTTCAGAATGGACTGGTTGGATCTCCTTGCAGTCCAAGGGACTCTCAAGAGTCTTCTCCAACACCACAGTTCAAAAGCATCAATTCTTCGGCGCTCAGCCTTCTTCACAGTCCAACTCACATCCATACATGACCACTGGAAAAACCATAGCCTTGACTAGACGGACCTTAGTCAGCAAAGTAATGTCTCTGCTTTTGAATATGTTATCTAGGTTGGTCGTACTTTTCTTCCAAGGAGTAAGCGTCTTTTAATTTCATGGCTGCAGTCACCATCTGCAGTGATTTTGGAGCCCCAGAAAACAAAGTCTGCCACTGTTTCCACTCTTTCCCCATCTATTTCCCATGAAGTGATGGGACCGGATGCCAGAAGTAATTGTAAATATGTCAGTGATTATGGTATATGTTAATTTACAAGTTAGAAGACAGAACATCCATGTGGAACTTGTAAAAAATATAGCTCACCAATCTTTATTTTTTAAAAAATCACACAGACATATTTAAATCACAGGTATAGGAAAGTTATATCAGGCAAACACTAATTAAAATGAAGCTGCTGTGCTGGGCATATTACCCTGAGAAAACGATAACTGAAAGAGATACATGTACCCCAATGTTCGTTGTAGCACTATTTACAATAGCTAGAACATGGAAGCAACCTGGATATCCATCGACAGATGAGTGGATAAAGAGGTTATAGTAGAATATACAAAGGAATATTAGCCTTAAAAAGAACACATCTGAGTCAGTCCTAGTGAGGTGGATGGAAGTAGAGCCTGTTGTACAGAATGAAGTGAGTCAGAAACAGAAAAACAGGTATTATAGATTAATGCGTACTTATGGAATCTAGCGAGGTGGTACTTATGAGCCACTTTGCCGGGCAGCAGTGGAGAGGCAAGCATAGAGAACAGGCTTGTGGGCATGGTGGGGGAAGCAGAGGGGGGACAAATGGAGAAAGCAGTGTGGACACATATAAATTAGCATATGTAAAGTGGATAGCTGGTGAAAATGTTCTGTATGATGCAGGGAGCCTAAATCTGGTGTTCTGAAACAACCTAGAGGGGTGGGGTGGAGTGGGAGGTGAGTTGCAGGAGACGTGTATACCTCTGGCTGATTCATGCTGATGTATGGCAGAAACCAACACAATATCATAAAGCAATTATCCTCCAATTTCCAAAAAAAAAAAAAAAAGAGAGAGAGATGGTTCCCATCCATGAGACTTCACTTTCATTAGGATGTCTATTATTTAAAAACAAACAAACAAACAAACAAAAAAACAGACACAGAAAACAAGTGCTGATGAAGATATGGAGAAATTTCAACCTTTGTGCAGTGCTGGTGAGAATGTAAAATGGTGCCGCTGCTGTGGAAAACAGTACATCAGTTCTTCAATTAAAAAGTACACAGAATTACCATGATCCAGGAACTGCACTCCTGGGTATATGCCCAAAAGAATTGAAAGCACAAATGCAAACAGATATTTCTACACCAGTATTCATAATAGCATTATTCACAATAGTCAAAAGATGGAAGCTACCCAAGCGTCCATGGATGGATGAATGGATAGGTAAAATGTGACATATGCAGATGATGGACTATTATGCAGCCATGAAAAGGAATGGAGTTCTTCTTATATAAGCTCTAACATAGATAACCCATTATGAAAAAATTTTGGTGGTGATTGCACATTGTGAATGTAATTAATGTCACTGAAATGCACTTGAAATAGTTAAAATGACAAAATTTATGTTTTTTATATATTTTTAACACAATTTTTAAAATGAATAATGTAATTTCTCAAAGCCAAGGGTAAGTCCAGTCCTCTTGTAGAATATGGGCTGGCCTTAGTTGATGCTGCTGGACTTCCTAAGCCAGATCATAAGTGGCAACCCAACTTGTACCTAGCTCTCTTGGCTGGGAGCCCTGAACCAGCATATAAGAAGTCCAGCTACCCTGCAACGTCATACTAGAGAGACCACATAGAGAGAATGGCAGCAGCAATTTGAGTATTCTCCACTCAGGCATCAGATGTGTGTGAGAGCCTTCAGATGATCCAACCCCAGCCTGGGCTGTCTCAAGCTATCACCAAGCAAAGCAGAGAAGAGCTTTCCCACCAAACCCTGCTCAAATCACAAATTCAGGAACAAAATAAGTGATGCCACTATTTAAAGCCACTAAGATTTGAAAGATGATGCTGTGAAAGTGTTACACTCAATATGCCAGCAAATATGGAAAACTCAGCAGTGGCCACAGGACTTGAAAAGGTCAGTTTTCATTCCAATAACAAAGAAAGGCAATGCCAAAGAATGTTCAAACCACTGCACAATTGCACTCATCTCACAGGCTAGTAAAGTAATGCTTAAAATTCTCCAAGCCAGGCTTCAGCAATATGTGAACCATGAGCTTCCAGATGTTCAAGCTGGTTTTAGAAAAGAGAGGAACCAGAGACCAAATTGCCAACATCTGCTGGATCATTGAAAAAGCAAGAGAGTTCCAGAAAAACATCTATTTCTGCTTTATTGACTATGTCAAAGCCTTTGACTGTATGGATCACAATAAACTGTGGAAAATTCTGAAAGAGATGAGCATACCAGACCATCTGACCTGCCTCTTGAGAAACCTGTATGCAGGTCAGGAAGCAACAGTTAGAACTGAACATGGAAAACAGACTGGTTCCAATTAGGAAAAGGAGTATGCCAAGGCTGTATATTGGCACCCTGCTTATTTAACTTATATGCAGAGTACATCATGGGAAACGCTGGGCTGGAAGAAGCACAAGCTGGAATCAAGATTGCCAGGAGAAAGATCAATAACCTCAGATATTCAGATGACACCACCCTTATGGAAGAAAGTAAAGAAGAACTAAAGAGCATCTTGATGAAAGTGGAAGAGGAGAGTGAAAAAGTTGGCTTAAAGCTCAACATTCAGAAAATGAAGATCATGGCATATAGATGGGGAAACAGTGGAAACAGTGGTAGACTTTATTTTTGGGGGCTCCGAAATCACTGCAGATGGTGACTGCAGCAATGAAAGTAAAAGACGCTTACTCCATGGAGGAAAGTTATGACCAACTTAGACAGCATATTAAAAAGCAGAGGCATTACTTTGCCAACAGAGGTCCGTCTAGTCAAGGCTATGGTTTTTCCAGTGGTCACGTATGGGTGTGAGAGTTGGACTGTGAAGAAGGCTGAGCACTGAAGAATTGATGCTTTTGAACTGTGATGTTGGAGAAGACTTGAGAGTCCCTTGGATTGCAAGGAGACCCAACCAGTCCATCCTAAAGGGCATCAGTCCTGTGTGTTCATTGGAAGGACTGATGTTGAAGATGAAACTCCAATACTTTGGCCACCTGATGCAAAGAGCTGACTCATTTGAAAAGACCCTGATGTTGAGAAAGATTGAGGGCAGGAGGAGAAGGGGACAACAGAGGATGAGATGGTTGGATGGCATCATCGACTCGATGGATATGGGTTTGGGTGGAACCTGGCAGTTGGTGATGGACAGGGAGGCCTGGCGTGCTGCAGTTCATGGGGTCGCAAAGAGTCGGACATGACTGAGTGACTGAACTAACTGAAGATTTAGGGTAGTTTGTTATGCAATGGTGGGTAAATTGTATAGTAAGCATATTATGTGTTAGAATTTATTTCAATTTAATTAAAAAATTATCATATACAAATACAACAGATTTGAATGATAAAAAAAAGCTACTGTAGCTATAATAGCACACAAGTTAGAATTTAAGATAAAAATATATGGTAGTGATAGAAAAAATCCACCAAGATTTAAAGATCATGACTTATACACACTTACCAATTGAAAATTGAGATGTACAAAACAAAAGCGGACATAATTACAAAAAGAAGTTGACCAATTCACAATGGAGTAATGATTTATACCACTTTTTTCTCAGAAACCAGTATAAGAAGTAAACAAAAATTAATAAATATGGTAAGTTTGAAAAATAAAATTAATAAGATCAATCTATTAATAACAGATTTTAAATACAACTTTGTATCCAGTAAATAAAATATATAATACTTTTAGGTACTCATGGAATACGTACAAAAATTATCATTAAAAGAGGTTTGACAAACTCCACGAAAAGATATTATAGATTATATTCTCTTACCACAATTTGATTAGATTAAATAAGTGAAAAAAGTAACACCTGCATGAAAACAAAAAAGCAAAGAGGCAACAGGTTTGGAAAACTTTAAAGTGCACTCAGAAAGTCTACCTAGTTCAAGAGAAACCACAAACTGAATTCAAGCCACTCCTTACCCACTTCATTTCTACCAATCCACATAATTAATAAACTTGATTGTCATAAGCCTGGAACTCTGTTGTTTCATATTACAAAATGAGTTGAGATATCAAAGGGCTGTGTTAAAATATGGAGAAATATTGTATTTGCTAATTTCTAGAATCAAAGAAGGTTTGAAAGAACTAAGATAATTTTTTAGAAATGTGGTACAAATAAAAAAGCCCTTTATTAATAAAATATGTTTTTCAACATGTTTGCAACATTTTGGTTAATGAGTGCTTTATTACATACCACGGTATCTTTTAATATTAAGTACTGAAATAATAGCTGATGGTAGTGAAGTTTCTGGATTATTTTGATCTTGTTCCACTTAGGTAATTGCATTTAACCAATTTTGGACAGAGGAGTCTGGCAGGCTACAGTCCATGGGGTCACACAAGAGTCAGACACAACTTAGTGACTAAACAACAGCAACAACAACAGTTACAGCCCTCAGAATACTGTAACTTTTCCAAATTTTTGGTCAGTTGAACATTTAGGAATACCCAGTTATTGTTTTTCTTAGTCATTCCCATGACCATTGTCTTTGTTGAGGTTTCTGTGTTGCTAAGAAAAAAAAATTTTTAAGCCCTTCCTTCATTTTGTATGTTGGGAATTTAGGAGATTTTGTTGGAGTATTTTAGAAGCAAGTTAATAAGTGCATAAGTCAAGAAGATAGAATTTAAAACATCCCCTTTGTATAAGGTTATTAGAACACATGGCCCAAATGCAGATCAGGCATAGGCTTCCTGATATAGCATCCTAGCTTTACCCAAACTTTTATCCCAATCAGAGCCACTGGCAACAATGAATAAAGATGGACATCTCACTTAACAAAGGAGCAAAGCAGAATTCAGGCACTCTATAGACAAACATCCAAGGTGAGGGCACAGGAAGATTAAGGGACATGTAGTGTGTCCATTATATTCTTTACATTGCTTAATTAGAGAAGAGCCTTTGTTTACAGGCAGGAATGAAGAAAGGAAGAGTGAATTAAGAGTGGTATCTGATCAAGCGTTTCAGGTTAGAATGTGTCAAAATATTGAAGAAGGAAAAAAACCTCACTGTTTCATTTTATTTGGTAATTGGTAAGTATGAATTTGTGTATAAACTTATTATGAGAGTGTTTCATTATTTCATCTCAAAAACAAGGTATCCAGGGTCCAAACTCCCCCATAAAGACTCAGGTGCAAAGACACCAAGCCTGCCCCGAGTTTCAGGAGGCAAAGCTGAGCATGCTGTGCAGAGAGATCAAATGGCATCAAGTGTAAGATCCCAGGTGAGTGTGGGCTTGGGGAGCAAAATAGTTGAAAAATCCCAAAGGTCAGTGAGAGACTTAAGAATAAGATATAAAGAGAAACTTGAACAGTAAACACAATACAGAGTTCTGGAAGCATGATTCCATGAAGAGAAGGGACCTTTCATGCAGCAATGTCTTAAACTGGGATTGTTGAAGGGAAAAAGTCAGTCGGAAAAATATGGAAGATATAACTAGCTAAAGAGTTAAGAGTTTGGAATTCTGGAATTCTGGTGACAGTCAGTTGAGGAGCTTTGGGAAATTATTTCCTTCTCAAGATCATTTCTCAAGGAAATAATTTCCTTCCCAGTTTCCTCATTTATTCAATAAGGAATTCATCATAGATTGGCTTACAGTTATAGAATTTCCATTATACAAAGTCCACAATGAAAACCAAAAACAGAATTTTGAACTTTCACCAGAAAGATTATTGAAATATGCTTGCAGGAAGGATTCCATTGAAAGAAATATTATTTGATTTTAGTGTTTTCCATAGCTATGTATTCCTCAGGGTCAACAATTTGCCAGAAAAATACTAAAGTGTTTTTCTTACACTCTGGAACAATGTTTTCAGGAAGGTATGAATGTGATTAGATAGACTGCTAAATTTTAACCAGAGAGAAGACACCTTCTTGAAAAGAGCATCAGCATTTCCAAAATGCCTTTATAATTTGAAGAAATTATTTCCAAACGTAACTTTAATATTTTAACTCAATTTATATTTTGAAAACAAAAATAAACTGTTCTGTTTTTGTAATACAAAATACTGTCTGTTGAGCTTTAGTGAAATCTTGACTGGTACAGGAGGATAGACAGAATAAACATTCCCTCCCAAATAGAAATGTTTATTCCAGGTGGAAGCATGAGACAGACTCAGGAGGGCAGACTGGGAATATTAAAAAAAGGAAGTCAAAAATATATATGCCTTAGCTTGGATTTCCTTGAAAGTTGAACCTGAGAGAGTATGCAGTAAGTTTATTTAGGAATAGTAAGAGGAATTAGGAGAGAAGAGGAGGAAATAGAAAAAGCCAGTACCAGGATGCTTTCTACAACTGGGGCTCAATTCTACTGGAAACTTCTGATCAGATTATGAAATACCTCCTGATGTATGGGAGGCTGAAGCCTTTGTCTGTGGACTCTTACCCCTCCAGCTGAGAGTGTCCCATGGGCAAGAACTCCCCTTAGTTCCGGTGTCTGTTTCTATGATGTTGGTAAAAGGCCCTCAGAAGGAAAAACAAAACAAAACATATCACTTACGTTTACAGTAAACATAGCCCAAGTGAGGATGAGACGAAGCTGAGCTCACACAGAACTGACCACTAGCTAAGCACTAGAAGTATTTACTACAGTAGGTATTCCTGGCCAATATTTAGAGCTTTTATTTGTTAAATGAAATGATTTATTATAGAGTCTGATTATCTGGATAAGCGCCTTAATTCTACCCAGGGGCAAACATTCAATATGTTCTCTTTCACCACAACTAAGCTGTAATTCACTTTCCTAATTGACTTTTCCAATTCCAAGTCTATCTTTTATACTGTCCCAACATTTTAGAATATATTTTTGCATATTTCTTAGCTCTTTCTTTCTTAGCTCTCCTCTCTTCACTCATTCAACAAACATTTGCTTGTTTGCTGTTATATGCCAGGAGATGTGAGGCAGTATGCTAGGCACAGTGCTAAGCACTTCACCTGAATGATCTTATTTACTATCCTGGACAATCCTATGAAAGATAGGTCATTATCATCCCCATTTTACAGATGAGAACATTCAGATACAAAGATGTAAAGTAACTAGCCTAAGGCCACATGGTTACTGAATGCCTGAGGCATGTCCTGGGCACTGAGCAGAGTCTCTATGCTCAGGCTGATTTGAGAAAAACAGTGTAGACATTTACACCATTGTCCCCAGTACCTCACAAGTTCTGTACAGATGCCCTCTCCTGTGTGGCTTTGCGGATCCTCAGAGTAGAGGCATATGTTTTTTCATCCCGTGGATATTGGGTCTGGCCACGTGACTTGCATTGGCCAATGGAATGTTTGCAAACGTGATATAAACAAAAGTTTAAACTTGATTGCACAGTGCTCTTACACTTTTTCCATGCATGTGTGCAGACTTAGCTTTGAAGGAGAGATTGGAATTCTCTGGGATTTGGCACAGCTAGAATATAAGGCTTCACAGAGGAAAAGATAACTAGGGTGACCGACTATCCCAATCTGCATGGAAATGAGGAATTTTCCAGGAGATGGAATCTGCAATGTTATCACTGGGATATCTCTGAGCAAACCAGCATGGTTGGTTACCCTAGGCTGGAAAGGTAACATTATGGACAAGTAAGCAGACGGTTTTTCTTTTCACTTACTCAAGTGCTTTATAGAAAATAAAACAAAATTAAGAAGAAATTGGGACTTCCTTGGTGGCCTAGTGGATGAGAATCTGCCTGCCAATGCAGGGGACACAGGTTTGATCCCTGGTCCAGGAAGATCCCACATGCCTCGGAGTTACTAAGCCCGTGTGCCACAACTACTGAGTCCATGCTCTGGAAACTGTGCTCCTCAAGAAGAGAAGCCACTCCTGTGAGAAGCCCTCACACCACAAGGAAGAGTAGCCCCTGCTAGCTGCAACTATAGAAAGCCTGCACAAACAGCAATGAAGACACAGCGCAGCAAAAATAAATAAATGAATTGAAAAAAATTAAGGAGAAATTCGTGGAACCTAGGGAGTCATGAGTACATTGAGGAAAGTACTTGATATGTATGTACTTTGTATGTACTTTGCTTTCCAGATCCATGCAAAGATTTACCTTCCTAAAACTCTCTCTTCTGAAGTTATAAATCCATACATGTGATTGCACATTTTGCTCACTTGAGCACAAACTTTAAGTATAGGGAACACTTCAGTCAGTAAGAGTGGCTCATCCTGGCAACGGTTCACAATAGGGGAGAGAGAGGCATATGAGAATCTAGAGGCTGGACTCTGATATAGCAAAATAAAAAGTTCAGTAAATTTTCTCCCCACAAAATATCATACAACTGGAAGAAATTCAGGGTTATGAAAACTGACCACAATAATACAACAAATCGAGAAGTGTGTATTGTTTTAAAAAAGAAAACTGGTATTTTTTATAATAACATTGAGGGTCTGTGACATTTCCTCCTGAAGCTGCTCCCACCCTTCATCTCAGCTAAATCTGCCTGGTGATGCTACCAATGCAGGGCAATGCATAAAACAAGCAGCTTTGTGTCTGGAGGGGATGTCTTGATTTGGATCAGAACACAACCAGTGTTATCATCTAATAAAAACCATGACAAATGGCACATGAATGGGAAGCAAATGAATTTAAGTGGCAATGAATTGGGAAGACAAGAGGTTCAGTTAGCCTGAGGTTATAGTCCTGGCTAGGACAAAAAATGGAATAGCAAACTAGCCAGCAATTTTACAGAGATGTATTAGAAACACATCTGCGCAGGAAAGACTGCAGAGAGCCCAAGCCATCCACACATCCGTGGCTGATTTTGATACTGCCTAAAACTGCACAGAAGATATGAGAGAGCTCAGAGGGAAGCAAAATCTGGGCAGATTTAAAATTGCCTGAACTTTAAATGCACTCCTTAGCATAAAAACATCTCCATCAACATAAAGTGCCAACTATTCTGGCTTGAAGTGTTCAAATACAACTTCTGTCCAATCAATAGCTGACTACTGAGCTCTGCAAAAACAGAGATGTGACTTTGAGGTATTCAGGCTTAAAGGCAAAAACAAGAATTAAAAAATATATATATTGAACAAAGATACCAGTAGTTTCACAATATAGGGAAACAAATTCCATAAATACAGTTCAGATAAGTTATAAAGCAAGTAAGCAACAGCAACAACAAACTTTGATTGGGATTACAATCAAGAGTTGCAATAATAGGTTATCCAAACATCTGGTGTTCAATAAAAATAAAAAACTATATGACATGGAAAGAAGCAAAAATTGTATCCCATTCTCAGGGAAAAAAAATAAGAAATAAAACAGATCTCACGTTTGGGATTTATCAAGTAAAGGCTCTCAAGGAACTGTTCATGTTCAAAGAGCTAAAGAAATTCTGCTTAGAGAATTAAATGGTAGTGTGATGACAACAAGTCAACAAATAAGGAATTATGACAAAAGGATGGAAATTTTAAAAAATAAAAATTTTGGAATTGAAAAGTGGAACAAACAAGAAATGATATTTTTGTAAGAGTGCTGAATAGCAAATTTGAAATAAAAGAAGAATCAGTGACTTTCAAAACACATTAAAAGAATTTACTCAGTTTTGAAGAACAGAGAAAAAAGGAATGAAGAGAATTGAACAGATCCTAAGAGTCCTATGGGACAATGTTGAGCATACAATATATGTGCTATAAAAGTCCTCTATGGTGAAGAGAGGAAGCAAAGGGCAGGAAAAAGGTAAATAAAGAATGATTGAAAATATCCCAATACTGATAAAAAAAAACTTGGTGTAAAGAGACTCAACCAACCCTAAGTAGAATACAAACTCCCAGATTTTATACCTAAGAACAACCTAGTAAAATTATTGAAAGCCAAAGAATCTTAAAGGCAGTAAGAGAAAAATAATTCATCACATCCAGGGAATAAAAATACCATTAAATGACTGAATTTTCATTAAAAATTATGGAGTTGAAAAGTCAATGAAATGACACAAATACTAAAAATGTAACTCTCAACTGAGAATTCTATGTTAAATGATATATAGACATTCTAAAGTAAACAAAGACTGAGGGAAATGTTTTTTAGGAACATTGCCTTCTGAGAAATACTGAAGAAACAATGAAAAGGATCATATAAGCAATTTTATACTAACAAATTGGTCAACGTAGATGGAAACATGACATTTGTTAAAAGATACAAATAACCACAACTGATTCAATATGAAAAGTAATAGGCATATGAAAAAAGAAATTGAATTATCAATTAAAAATTTTCCCAGAACAGCTACCATCTAGAGTACAGAGTACATCATGAGAAACACTGGACTGAAAGAAACACAAGCTGGAATCAAGACTGCCGGGAGAAATATCACTGGCCTCAGATATGCAGATGACACCACCCTTATGGCAGAAAGTGACGAGGAACTTTCACTCTTGATGAAAGTGAAAGAGGAGAGCGAAAAAGTTGGCTTAAAGCTCAGCATTCAGAAAACGAAGATCATGGCATCTGGTCCCATCACTTCATGGGAAATAGATGGGGAAACAGTGTCAAACTTTATTTTGGGGGGCTCCAAACTTTATTTTGGGGGGCTCCAAAATCACTGCAGATGGTGACTGCAGCCATGAAATTCAAAGACGCTTACTCCTTGGAAGGAAAGTTATGACCAACCTAGATAGCATATTCAAAAGCAGAGACATTACTTTGCTGACTAAGGTCCGTCTAGTCAAGGCTATGGTTTTTCCTGTGGTCATGTATGGATGTGAGAGTTGGACTGTGAAGAAGGCTGAGCGCTGAAGAATTGATGCTTTTGAACTGTGGTGTTGGAGAAGACTCTTGAGAGTCCCTTGGACTGCAAGGAGATCCAACCAGTCCATTCTGAAGGAGATCAGCCCTGGGATTTCTTTGGAAGGAATGATGCTAAAGCTGAAACTCCAGTACTTTGGCCACCTTATGCAAAGTGTTGACTCATTGGAAAAGACTCTGATGCTGGGAGGGATTGGGGGCAGGAGGAGAAGGGGACAACAGAAGATGAGATGGCTGGATGGCATCACCGACTCGATGGACGTGAGTTTGATTGAACTCCGGGAGTTGGTGATGGACAGGGAGGCCTGGCATGCTGCGATTCATGGGGTTGCAAAGAGTTGGACACGACTGAGCGACTGAACTGAACTGAGACAAAAAGAAAGAGAAAGTTCTACATAGGACTGGCAAATCTACTTAAAAAACAAGCAAACAATTTTTTACAAAGAAATGTCCAAGGCCAGATGACTTTCACTGGTGATTTCTAGTAAATACTTTAAGAAGAAATAATACCAAAAATTCACAAATTCTTTTGAAAAATAGAGAAAGGTACAATTTCCAACTCATCCTGTGAGGCTAGTATTATCCTGACACTGATACTAGACAAATCACATAGAAAGAAATGCACAGGTCAATACACCTCATGAGCAGAGATGAAAAATTCCTTCTTTTAAAAATTATCAAATTGAATCCAGCAATGTATTAAAGAAGATTATCCAGCATGTGTGCTCAGTTGTGTCCGACCCCTTGCAATCCCATGGACTGCAGCCTGTCAGGCTCCTTTGTTCACAGGATTCTTCAGCCAAGAATACTGGAATGGGTTGCCATTTCCTCCTCCAAAGGATATTCCCGACCCAGGGATCAAACCTGTGTCTCTGGTGTCTCCTGCATTGGCAGACAAATTCTTTACCACTGAGCCATGTGGGAAGCCCTATCCACCACGACCAAGTGGGAATTATTTCCGTAATGTAAAATTGGTTTAACTTCAAAAAAATCAGTTATTGTGATAAATGATGCTAACAGAATAAAGGGAAAAGTAGTTATCATGACGGATGAGTAAAAACGCACTTGACAGAATTCAACCTTGTTCATGATGGAGACTCTCAACAAACTACTAGAAAAGGACATTCTTCAACGTGGGAAAGGGGCTGGATGTGGAAAGAGACTGCATACAGAAAAGGTAGACGTTGTTTGGATGAGGAAAATGTTCTAAAAGTCTATTATGGCTATGGCTGCACAGCTTCATAAAGTTACAAAAACTTATTGACCTGTACACTGAAATGTATGCATTTATGTAATGTAAATGTTATCTCAATAAAGCCATAACAATTAATACACAGTGAGGGATAGATGGTGGGGAGATTTAGATGAAACAACGTAGGCAATATACTGAAAACTGTTAAAACAAGGTTGCAGACAATGGCAAGGTATTTAGGTGACTGGGAGTGTAGGACAAAGTTAAGAGATGCCCCTCTACTAGTCCGTCTACTTTTGTGTGTGTTTGAAATCTATCATAAGAAAAAAAAAAAGGCTTTAAAAAAAAATCAAAGTGTTGGAGGGAAAAACAACAATTGGGAACTTTGCAGGGAGCAAGTGTTATGCAAAAATACCCTTTGGGTCATTCTGACATTCTTCGTCTCCTTTGGGAAGCACCTTCTTAAGTTTCTAGATGTTTTACATAGTTTTTCCTTTGGTGAGTGCATTTGATCCTAATATTTGAAGAGAGGAAGATAAGACAGTGTTATCTCTGCTATGCAGATGAAGAAATCACAGTTCAAGGTGACAAAAATAGAAAGGGGTTAAGCTGAGGACAGTTTGGGTGCCCAGTGCTCTAGCCTCTGCACTGGGAGGCCCCTTGCACCAGCCCAGGGCAAGGCTGGACCCACGCCGAATTGTGTGATAGGTAGGAATTGTCTTCAATGTCCTCACAATGCCCCATCTCTGTGAGGACTCTTTTCTCCTAATTTGGCCTCACTGACATTGCTTTGCCTCAGCCTACACTCTCCATCCCCTAAAATACACACACGTTCTGTTTTGAAACACTTTACAAGGCAGTCCTTTTCAGTTAGTACTCCACATTCTCCTTCCATCTCATTTCCCTACTCCATCAGCATCTTCTTTTTGAATTCTTGGTTGAAAATGTTCAATAAAATATACACTCCAAAGGGTTACTAGATTAATGCTAATCTTACCAGAAGTATATACATATTAACAGAGGCCAAAAAACCCCACAAGGAATACTTGTCTTACTGAAAAACTTTAAGGTTCTGTAGAATGTTGAGAAGGAAAAACATTTTTGGGCCTTGTATGTTACCTTCCAGCCAATATATTAAGGCTTAACCCTAGTTATCATTAGTAAACAAACATTGAGGGTGATGAGCAAGTCAGCATTAGTGTATAAACCAAGCTTCTCTTTATTCATGATGGAAAATTATCTTCCATTGTCATTTCATGTGAAAATTTTGTGATGAGTCAGCTATAAATGGGGCTCATATGAACATAAAGGGGCAGAGGGTGGCGAACAGTATTTGAAATGTATCTCGGGTCCTCTTCCTTTCTTCCGTGTGGGAATGTTCAACAACTTAAAGATCACTCTTGCCTTCAAGCGTGTCTCAGTGAATCAGAATACTAGATATTTGGTTTAAGGTGGGTATTTTTCGCAGACTTCTTCCCACAATTCTTTCCAGTTGAGTCTCTGTTCTTTGATCCACTCTCTTGAACACTTTCTTCATTGAGATCACCATGTTGTATTAAATACGTGCATGTTTATTTATTCATCCAACAAAAATTTTTGAGCATCTGTTATGTGTCAACACAATTCTGGGTGAATGAGACATCAGCAGTGATCAAAACAAAGAAAGATGTTGCCCTGTGGGGGGAGGCAAGATGAAGGAGACAGACAATGATACTATAAAAGATACATGATGTAGGAGCTGGCAGATGCCGGGAAATGTTAACAGCGCATATGACCTAACACTGCAGGACACATGGGGGTATTTGAGGAGCTCTAAAGATGTTAGTGTGGCTGAAGGAAGGGGAATGGGATGGAGGTGGGTAGGGAAGAGGAATAGACGCCAATGTCTATGATAGATTACATGGGGCATGGTAGACCTCTGAAAGTTCTGACCCTTCCTCTGAGTGTAATAAGGAGCCACTGCAGGCTTCGAGCAGAGGAATGGAATCATCTTATTTATATTTTATAAGAATCACTTCAGTTGTTATGTATAGAATAAGGAGAAAGGTAAAAAGAGAGAGATTAATTGTAAAGCAACTAGAAAAAATCAGATGAGAAAGGCTAGTCCAGAGTGATAGTGGTAGAGACAGGGAGAAGTGTTCTTCTGGTTATAGAAAATCCAGATTCTAGAAAATTTTCTTCACCGGGGAATAGGTCTGTCTCCCTCACTAAACTATGATCTGGGCATACCCCAAAAAGACTATGCTCAATGCATGTGTGATTAATGAATTAAGAAACAAATTAATGAATATTGGATAGTTATGATCAATCTGAAATATGAAGGGAATACAAAGCTATTTCAAGACAGCATGTCCACTCTAAATATTATCTGTGGCCACAAGCCGATAATTGTTGTGGAGAACAGCTGTAATCATCCTTGGATATGAAGACTTCTGGTAATTTTCATTTGGAAATATCTGAGATAGGTATTTCCAGAATAGAATTGGAAAGTTTCTGCCCGAGATTTGTCCTTAATAGATTCATAAAATGAACCTTCCTTCATTCAGCAGCCGTTATTAAGGAAATGTGTACAAACATACAATTTTGAACAGTTATTAAGTTCCTAAAATATGGTGAATGGTTGACAGGCCATACCATTAACCTTCTAACTCTGATTCTACCTCCAGGCTCCCTTGTTCCCATAGACCTCCTGTACCATTCCCAGGGTATTGTCTCTAAAGCACATTTCTGCTTTCAATAATTTTTCATTGACTTTTCACTTAAGGAAAATGTTCTCAACCTTGGCATCCTAGGCACTTCAAATATTTAGCTTTACATTTCCACCCATTACCTAAGCTCAAGACAAGTATTCTTATTATTGAGAGAAATTTAAATGTTCTTAAGGAGACAGGTTCTGAAGATGAATTTTCTGGGTTCAAGTCCCAGCCAAACACAAGAAGTGACCTCTCTTGCCCCAGTGTCAGCCTTTGGTAAAATGGAATACTAACAGTTCCTACATTATTCTTTGCAAGGATTTATTTTGATAACAAATGTAAATCTTGCTAGACTCTAAGCTCCATGAGTTCCAAATTGTTCCACGTGCAGGCTAAGTCACTTCAGTCATGTCCTACTCTTGGCAACCTTATGGACTGGAACCCCACCAGGTTCCTCTGTCCATGGGATTCTCCAGGTAAGAATACTAGAGGGGGTTGCCATGCCCTCCTTCAGGGGATCTTCCCAACCCAGAGATGAACCTTCATCTCTTAAGTCCCCTGCATTGGCAGGCATGTTCTTTACCATTAGCACCACCTGGGAAGCCCAAATTATTCCACATTGAACCCCAATGTCATATATGTAGCTGACACGGAATTTATTTCCAGTGAATAATTTTACAATTTGTCTGCCTGGTACTTTTCTAAAATCTGAGGATATTATAGTCATTCTTCTCAGGAAGTTTCCCTTCTAGTTAAGGAAGATAATAAACAAAAATGAAAACAATATATATTGAATTTCACATATTGATAAACGCCATTAAAATAAATATACAGGAGTGCCTGGTTTGTGGCCATAGAAAAGGTCTCTGAAGAAGTCAAATATAGACTGAGATCTAATATTGGGAAACAAAAGTCATACAAAACAAGGGCAGGTGAGGACACTATAGGTAAGAGAAATTGGAAGAGACAGGTTCTGAGGCAGGTGTGTTCAATGAACAGAGAAGAGACCAGCACATCTAGGTTATCAGGTCAGTGGTCATGCTGAGAGTAACAAGAACTGAGTTGAAACTGGTAGGCAGGGCCCTTCGGCTAAGATAAGAGTTGTTGTTCAGTCACTCAGTCGTGTCCAACTCTTTGCAACCTGGTGGACTGCAGCATGCCAGGCTTCCCTGTCCATCAACAAATTCCAGAAGATAAAAATTTGAAAATGTATTTTTAGTGTAATAGGAAGCCACTGGAATATTGTAAGCAGGGGCATGGTCACAGTTCCTGGGCAGTTGTATAGAAAATGGATTTTAGGGGACAAGAGTAAGAGCAGGGAAATGGCTAAGAGCTCATATTGTAATCCATGTAAGAGATTATGGTGGTATGCCTTTGTCTGATACAATGGGAGAGGAAAGATTTAGAAGATATTGGGTTGTCCAAAAAGTTCACTTGGGTTTTTCTATAAGATGTTATGGAAAAACCTGAACTAACTTTTCTGTCCAACTTTTCTGTCCAAATAGTTTGAAGATAGAAACAAAGGAATGAGAGGAGTCAACGATGGTTTCATTCAGGACCATGTCTTTTGTGGGCTCTTCTACCATGAAAATAATATTTAGTTATAACTTATGATTGTACATGTTGGTTGCTCAGTTGTGTCTGACTCCTTGCGACCCCATGGACTGTAGCCCATCAAGTTCCTCTGTCCATGCAATTCTCCAGGCCAGAATACTGGAGTGAGTAGCCTTTCCCTTCTCCAAGAGATCTTCCCAACCCAGGGACCGAACCCAGGTCTCCCGCATTGCAGGCGGATTCTTTGCCATCTGAGTTACTAGGGACAATAAAGAATCTGCCTGCAATGTGGGAAACCTGGGTATGATCCCTAGGTCAGGAAGATCTTCTGAAGAAGGGAATGGCTACCCACTCCAGTATTCTTGCCTGGAGAATTCCATGAACAGAGGAGCCTGGTGGGCTACAGTCCATGGAGTCAGAAAAAGTCAGACATGATAGAGCAACTAACATTTTATGACTGTATGGATATAAAGACAAGCATAATCCAAGCTAGGTTATATTATTTTCCTTCCAGTTGTAAAAGAAGTGAAAACATTTTCATGGATCTCTAAAACTATTGTGGACCCTAAGCACTGAGGCTAATAGATAAATTGACTCTGGTTCTATTTTTTATATGAGTTTAAAGTATACAGCATTATAGTTCAACATGTATACATAATATAGAGTAATCACCACCACAGTCTGTTACCATTCCTGCCACACAGTTGGCTCCCTTCATCCACTTCACCCACCTCCAACTCCCTTCCCTTTCGGAAACCACTAATTTGTTCTCTGTACCTATGATTTTGTTTTTGTTTTGCTTATTAAGGGGTTTTTTTTGTTTGTTTGAGTGCTTGTTTTCTTTGTTTTTATATTTCAAATATAAGTGAAATCATGTTATTTGTCTTTCTCCACCTGACTTATTTCACTTTAGGTCCATCCACACTGTCTCAAATAGTAGAACTTTATTCTTTTTTATGACTGCGTAATAGTCCTGTGTGCGTGTGTGTGTGTGTGTGTGTGTGTGTGTGTGTGTGTGTAACATCTTCTTTATCCATTTATCCATCAGTGGACATTTAAGTTGTCTCCATATCTTGGCTACTGTAAATAATGCTGCAATGAACAGAAAGGTGCATGAATCTTTTCTGGTTACTGTTTTCATGTTCTTTGGAAAAATACTCAGAAGTAGAATAACAGGGTTATATCGCAGTACTGTTCCTAAATTTTTGACAAATCTCCTTACTCTTTTCCACAGTGGCTACACCAATTTGCAGTCTCACCAACAGTGTACAAAGGTTTCCTTTTCTCCACATCTCCTCCAACATTTGTCTTGCCTTGTTTTTTTGATAACAGCCATTCTAACAGGTGTGAAATGATATTTCCTTGTGCAGGTGAATTTGCATTTTCCTGATAAATTAGTGATGTTAAACAATTTTTCATGTCCCTATGGGCCATTTGTGTGTCCTTTTTGGAAAAATGTCCATTCAGATCCTCTGCCCATACTCTGGTTCCATTTTTAAAATAAAAGAATACAAAGTTTAGCAGAATATGTTTGAAAATAGTAAGACCTTAATGCATATTAACTATCAAACTATCATTACTATTATTATATACTGGACATGTTCTATGCTTCCTAATCTCTGTGAATTTGCTCATGCTTCACCTTAAATTCCTCTTTACAGTCAAAAACTCATCCATCATTCTATGCCCAAACCAAATGCCAGCTCTTAAATCTTTTCTGGATCTTCAGTTTAGTTCAGTCACTCAGTAGTGTCTGACTCTTTGAAATCCCATGAACTGCAGCACACCAGGCCTCCCTGTCCATCACCAACTCCCGGAGTTTACCCAAACTCATGTCCGTTGAGTCGGTGACGCCATCCAACCATCTCACTCCTGTCGTCCCCTTCTCCTCCTGCCCTCAACCTTTCCCAACATCAGGGTCTTTTCAAATGAGTCAGCTCTTCACATCAGGTGGCCAAAGTATTGGAGTTTCAGCTTCAACATCAATCATTCCAGTGAACGCCCAGGACTGATCTCTTCCAGGATGGACTGGTTGGATCTCCTTGCTGTCCAAGGGACTCTCAAGAGTCTTCTCCAACACCACAGTTCAAAAGCATCAGTTCTTCAGCGCTCAGCTTTCTTTATTGTCCAACTCTCACATCCATATATGACTATATATGGATCGTCAACTGGATCTGCAACTGGTCATAATTCTTCTCCTATCTGACCCCACAAGTCCCTACTGTTACTTCCTCTCACAGCTCTAATTAAAGCCCGATGTTAATTTATGTGCTTCTGTCCCTTACAAGTTTTTAGTTCCTTCTAATGCTTGTGATTTATCTTGCACCATGGCTCTATCTTTTACTGTGCCTAGCCAAGTGTATTGCACAGAGTAGAGCCTCAATAAATATCTGTTGACTCAAATATCAAAGAAAACAGCCAGTCAGCCAAGTACCCTCACCAAAGCCTTTCAGGGCAAACTGATCTCCGTTATTGCTGCCCAGACTCTGGCACATAATTACTTTGAGACCGTCTATTAAGCAACATACAAATTTCCTCCTGAGAAATACAAATTTCCTCCTGCATACAAATTTCCTCCTGAGAAATCTGTATGGAGGTCAAGAAGCAACAGTTAGAACTGGACATGGAACAACAGACTGGTTCCAAATCGGTAAAGGAGTACATCAAGGTTGTGTCTTGTCACCCTGTGTATTTAACTTCTATGCAGAGTATATCATGCAAAATGCTGAGTTGGATGAAGCACAAGCTAGAATCAAGATTGCTGGGAGAAATATCAATAACCTCATATACCCAGATGGTGCCACCCTTATGGCAGAAAGCTAAGAAGAACTAAAAAGCCTCTTGATAAAGTGAAAGAGGAGAGTGAAAAAATTGGCTTAAAACTCAACATTCAGAAAACTAAGACCATGGCATCCCATCCCATCACTTCATGACAAACAGATGGGGAAACAATGGAAACAGTGACAGACTTTATTTTGGGGGGCTCCAAAATCACTACAGATGGTGACCACAGCCATGAAATTAAAAGATGCTTGCTCCTTGAAAGAAAAGCTTTGACCAACCTAGACAGCATGTTAAAAAGCAGAGACATTACTTTGCCAACAAAGGTCCATCTCGTCAAAGCTATGGTTTCTCCAGTAGTCATGTATGGATGTGAGAGTTGGACTACAAAGAAAGCTGAGTGCTGAAGAATTGATGCTTTTGAACTGTGGTGTTGGAGAAGACTCTTGAGAGTCCCTTGGACTGCAAGGAGATCCAACCAGTGAATCCCAAAGGAAATCAGTCCTGAATATTCACTGGAAGGACTGATGCTCAAGCTGAAGCTCCAATACTTTGGCCATTTGATGTGAAGAACTGACTCATTGAAAAAGACCCTGATGCTGGGAAAGACTGAAGGCAGGAGGAGAAGGGGATGACAGAGGGCGAGATGGTTGGATAACATCACCAACTCGATGCAGATGAATTTGAGCAAACTAGGAGTTGACGGACAGGGAAGCCTGGCGTGCTGCAATCCATGGGGTTGCAAAGAGTTAGACACAACTGAGCCACTGCACTGATTAAACAACAGAATGCTAAAAGAACAAGGAATGCCAATTGTGACTCCCCACTTTGCAAATGCTGCTGCCAGGCTTCTAAATAAAAACTTATGGAGCATCCTTCCAAAACACCAGCTGAAATGCAGACAGAGACTTGCACTTTGTTGACTCCCAGAACCATAAATTTAGAGTCTTGGATAGTCTCCATCATAGTTGATGATGACTGTGATCTATGGCAGCTGAAAGGTAAGGATTCTGATTAGACATAGAAAGGAAATCAGATCTTGAGTAAATGGAAACATTATTCATTTGAATCACATTTGTTCTAATACTTAATACAGCGCACTGGGCTTGACTTTGTGGAAAAGACAGAGATGGGAGATCCAGTCTTTGTTCTCAATAGTACTTTTTTCTACAGCAGAAGATGGAGCTCGTAGGTAAAAGACCCTGTGGGGTGGAAAATGTGAAGAGGGCTCTGTGTCCTCAATAAGAAGACGCTACTATTTAGCTCCAGCATGGAAGTTGTTGTGTGACCTTGGACAAATCAGCCCAAATTTCTGAACTTCAATTATTTTCTCTGGAAAAAAGCTAATTGCTTGCTACTAGGAATGCTGGCTTGTTTTACTACTCAGTGAACATCGTAATTTCTGGGCTTTTCAATAATTTAGTGGCTTTTATTGCTCAGTTTTCAGTTAAATACACGAGTTGCATTTAAATATGCAAGCTACTATTTTGGGGAAAGAGAGAGGAATTAATATCTCAGTAAATTAACAAACAAGCACAATTGAAATAATTCATATATGTATCAACAATTATTTGTTGAATGCCAATTAGCAGCAAGGCAATTTGATTGGCATGAATCTGTTTCTCAGATAGTGTCTATTTCATTTCTTAGGGAACATTTGACAATTTCTAGAGATATTTCTGGTTGTTTATTATGCCTTATGCTTTCTAACAAATAGGATTTTTTCCCTAACTCTTCTCTTGGAAGATCTTTCTTAGCATCTCCTCTCAATCAATCTTTTCTTACTGAAAAAACCAAGACAATAACAGTTGACCCTCAAATAACAAGAGGTTGAATAGCATTGGTCCATGTAAATGTGTATCTTTCTCTGTAAATATGTACTACAGGGTCACATGACCTGAGGTTGGTTGAATCTGACAATGCATAATCAAGGATATGTATATAATGAAGTTATATACATGAATTTTCAACTGTGTAGAGAGTGCTCTTAACCTCCATGTTGCTCAAGGATCAGCTGTAATTCTCAACAGGGGGTATGAAAAGAGGAATCATGTACTAATAATTTCAGGCCAGAAAAGCCTTGCTGTCTTTGACACTAAAGGATGTTTAGCAGTGTCCCTCACCACTATCCACTAGAAGCCAGTAGCACCCCCCTTGTTGTGGAGAAAAAAAGTCTACAGAGTTGTCAGACACCCTGTGGGAGAAGGGGCATGATCACATCTAGGTGAGAACCACTGGTACAGGGGAATTAGAAAGAATCAAGAGGTGTGGTCTGACTCTTACATCCATATGTGACTACTGGAAAAACCATAGCTTTGACTTTATGGACCTTTGAGGGCAGTGATGTCTCTGCTTTTTAATATGCTGTCTAGGTTTGTCATAGCTTTCCTTCCAAAGAGCAAGTGTCTTTTAATTTCATGACTGCAGTCACCATCTCTAATTTTGGAGCCCAAGAAAATGAAATCTGCCACTGTTTCCATTTTTTCCCCATCTATTTGCCATGAAGTGATGGGACAAGATGCCATGATACCAGTTTTTTGAATGTTGAGTTTTAAGACAGCTTTTTCACTCTCTTCTTTTACTCTCATCAAGAGGCTCTTTAGTTCCTCTTTGCTTTCTGCCATTAGAGTGGTGTCATCTGCATTCAGGGGTTATTGATGTGAGAGTTGAACCATAAAGAAGGCTGAGTACTGAAGAACTGATGCTTTCAAATTGTGGTGCTGGAAAAGACTCTTGAGAGTCTCTTGGACAGCAAGGAGATCAAACCAGTCAATCCTAAAGGAAATCAACTCTGAGTATTCATTGGGAGGACTGATGCTGAAGCTGAAGCTCTAGTACTTTGGCCACCTGTTATGAAAAGCCAATTCATTGGAAAAGACCCTGTTGCTGGGAAAGATTGAGGGCAGGAGAAGGGGATGACAGAGGATGAGATGATTGGATAGCAACACCGGTTCAGTGGATATAAATTTGTGCAAACTCCAGGAGACAGTGAAGGACAGGAAAGCTTGGCATGCTGCAGTCCGTGCAGTCACAAAGAGTTGGACACGACTCAGCGAGTGAACAACATCAAAAGCCGTAACAAATGCTCATAACTTTTGAGCTGTTAATTATACTTCTAGGGCATCTACCATAAAGAAAGAATCCTAAAGAGATATTTTTAAGGGCCTAAATGTCTAATTTTCCTGGAGGAAACAGGTAAGTAAATTCTAGAATTGCTACATTATGGAATATTATGCAAACCTTAAAAATATAATGCTGAAGAAGATATTTCTCTGATGTTGAGTGCATAAAAAACTGGTTGTTGAACCACAACTCTATAAACAACACTCAGTATAAAAGCAAAACAAAAAAATTTCAAAAAATTTTAATAATACTATTTTTAGATATAAGACAAATATGGTTATTTTATCCTTTTGATTGCATATATGAATCCTTGTTATATATAAATGTAGCCAATTATTTTTTCTTCTTGTTATGAGACCCAGGTCAATGTGAAAGACTTATGGGGTATAGTCAGTGATGTCTCTGTAATGATGAATTGAGCATTACAATGCTTCTTCAAGTCTCTTACGATGCTGTTTTGAAGAAAAGATATTGGTTCTTCTGTTGGCACCCTGCTTACTGGTAGAAAAGAGCAAACGATCAGTAGTTAGTTTCCCTTTTGCTCCAAAGTTTGGCATGCAAGACAAACCACTGATGAAATGCATTTGCATTTGAATTATGTCTACCCCAGAGCCAATCCCAGGTCTCTTCCAAAAGCTTTTTATGTGCGATGTGAGTACTTGTTCAGTTTGTTCCAGTAGTGAGGCTCTCTACAGAAAAATGATTTCCAGTTTAGCTGAGTGAGAATAAAGCCTGCCAGGAGAAAGCCATCACTTTTTGAATATGAAATGTCCGTAAAAGAGACAGCTTCAGTAACTCATTCCTCAAAGGAGATATGGATAGGGCCAGAAATCAGAGTGCAAAGGGGTAGCTTTTAATGCCTACTGCAAACCCTGCCTTATAAAACAAGAAAATGTATATATTTGTTGTCATCAAATGTTCTGTTTTCTAGATGCTTATTTATGAATAACTTGGAATCAAACTGTTTAAAAACATAGCATTAATGCGTGGGAGTTGTTTTTCTAATCCATTGAAATTTTTTCCCAGTATTAAATTAAATGGTAGGCAAAAAGCTTGAGAAGGACACACACACACACATCATATGTGACTGCTTTAGCAAATGCACTTGAAAAAAAAGTTACTTTCTTGGTAGTCATACCTCATTGACTCAGTGCAGTCGTACTTTGAAAACTGATCTTTTCCATAGCTACGCTGAGTTTGCATGTAATTGGACGTATCTAAACGTTCATGTTTTTCTTACATGCCATGGGAAAGTGGTGACATCCTTTCTTTGTGGTTTTGGTTAGCATTTACACACCCTTCCCAAAACACCACCAGAGAATGTTGTTTCACTGATGGGAATGCAATGATATGCTTCACATGTGACGCCCTCTACTAAGGATGCCACCCAAGAAGATCAGAAAGTCCACTGTGAGAGCAGAGTAAGTCATTTCCAATATGAAATCACAGCCACTGCCCGGATTCAACCCCCTTCAAATACAGTGTGTGTGATGATTTATCCTTTTCTACTCCTAAGGAAGTTCTGTCTGACATGCAATGGGCTGAATGGTAAGAAAGTGTGATGTGTATTCATGTACGATATTTATTTTCTTCTTTCTGACTTAACTCACTCTGTATGATGGACTTTAGGTCCATCCATGTCTCTGCAAAAGGCACAGTTTCATTCTTTTTTATGCCTGAGTAATATTCCATTGTATGTATGTACCACATCCTCTATCCTCTCCTCTGCTGATGGATACTTAGGTTGCTTCCATGTCCCTGGCTGTTGTAAACAGTGCTGCAATGAACATTGGGGTGCACATATATTTTGGAATTATTGTTTTCTCTGGCTTGGATTTCACTTATATGAGGTACACAGAATAGACAAATTCGTATAGTCGGAAAGTATATTGGTGGATGCCAGGGCCTGGGGGCGGGGAGGGGGAATGGGAAGTTCGTGTTTAATGGGGACAGAGTCACAGGTTAGGAAGGAGAAAAATTCGGGAGATGAATGATGGTGAGAATTGCACAATAACGTACATGTACTTAGTGCTACTGAACAGTACAGTTAAATATGGTTAAAATAGTATGGTTTATATTATGTGACCACAATTTTACCACAATTAAAAAAACATTTAAAAAAAAAGGAATGATATGTGGATGCATGATTACCCAGCCTGGACACAGCAATGGCTTTAGTGAATATTCCAACTTGTTTCCCACCCAACATTTCAAATCCACATAACTGCCTTTCATTTTTCATATGTCTTTTCTTTTGAGTCCCTGCGTTGTATTCAAAGACACATAAAAGGAGGCCTGTTTCAGGGAACTCCACACAGGACTGAAGGTAAGAGATGTTGGATGAGTCCTACTGAGCATTCAGCTCAGTTCAGTCGCTCAGTCATGTCCAACTCTTTGCGACCCCATGAACCACAGCACACCAGGCCTCCCTGTCCATCACCAACTCCCAGAGCCCACCCAAACCCATGTCCATTGAGTCAGTGATGCCATCCAACCATCTCATCCTCTGTCGTCCCCTTCTCCTCCTGCCCTCAATCTTTCCCAGCATCAGGGTCTTTTCCAATGAGTCAGCTCTTCGCATCAGGTGGCCATAGTATTGGAGTTTCACCTTCAGCATCAGTCCTCCCAATGAATATTCAGGGCTGATTTCCTTTAGGATGGACTAGTTGGATCTCCTTGCAGTCCAAGGGACTCTCAAGAGTCTTCTCTGAAACCACAGTTACATACCCACAATTCATTGAGCTCTTGCGTATAAAGTGATAAGTACATTGCAATCTGATGTTTCATGCTTTTTAATCCTTGAAACAACCTTATAATATGGACTCTTCTCCACATTTTACATATTTAGAAACTATGGCACAGAAACCCTCAAGTTCTCATGGCTGCAATACATGGAATAAACTGGGATTTTAAGAAGAGTCTGTTGGGTCTCTAGAGAAATTGATCAACCTTTCTGTGCTTCAGGAACAAAATTCTGAAATATTCTAGAGTTTATAGCTATTCATCCCTCCAAAGCCCCATTCTATTCAGGTCAATTAAGCAAGGCCTCTACTGTCTTTGGTTTTGTATCTAAACGCTCTTTAGTTTTCCTGAAAAAAAAAAACCAACACTAAGCCTCCAAAGATGAGGATACAGACCAAGGTTGTAATTATGTTTATTACATACTAAGGATGTGACTCCAATAGAGTTTTTCCAGAAACAAAGGGGGCAGAGATGTAGCAGAGGTTACACTGAAAAAAGACCTATGTGACAAGATGAAAATATGTAAATCTGAAATAGTGACTGAAATCTCAGACACTGTAGATTATCACGGTAGTATCTTTGAAGACTTTATGAAAATATGAAGTACAGGGGCCCAAGTCCTTCTGATCGAGGCCCCCCCCCAAAAAAAAGAAAAAGAAAATATGAAGTACATGTAAAATTGTAGTCATCCATCCTTATCTCCTCTTTCTGTATTAGCATTTTCTAACTTTCCTTCTTCCCAAATTACCAAGATATGGGGTTTCAACAGTGTATCTCTTATGTAAACATTTGCATTAAAAGTGGGCCATGTGATAAGGCAATTTTGAAACAAGGGAGTATATTCTAGCAGTAAGACTTTAGACATCTGGCTGGCTTGTTGGGGACAAGGAATTTCCCAAGGCCCTACAAATTACTATTTACTCAGTGACGAAGACCCAAGACGACTAGACTTCCGATGTTCTCTTTTCCCAAAAAACTGTCCTTAAGAAAGTTTTTGGCACACAGAAAGTTATCAGCCACTGTCTCTTCATCTCCAGTCTTCAAACTCTTCTGAGTTCCTGCTTTACATCCTTAATTTTTCATTACAAGTTTTATCTCAATTTTACAGAGACATCGTAAATCCATGTACACAACTGAATGGATTGTTTCTGTCCCTAGACCTGACCCTCTTCTTGTTTCTCATTTTCTGACTATGCCACACAAGATGGACCTAGAGTCTGTCCAACAGAGGGAAGTAAGTCAGAAGCAGACAAAAAAGTATCATATATGAACGCATATACGCGTAATCTAGAAATATGGTTCAGATGAACTTGTATCCAAGGCAGGAATAGAGACCCAGACATAGAGAATGGACATGTAGACACAGGAGAGGATGGGGAGGAAGGGACGAATAGGGAGACTGGGACTGATGTACATACACTACCATGTGTAAAATAGATAGCTAGTGGGAACCTGCTGCATAGCAGAGGGAACTCAGCTCCGTGCTCCGTCATGACCTAGAGGAGTGCGATGGGGCTGGGGCTGTAGGGAGGCTCAAGAGATAGGGGATATATGTAAAATATAGAGTTGATTCACTTCATTGTACAGGAGAAACTAACATGACATTGTAAAACAATTATTTTCCAATAAGTTAAAAAAATAAAGTACAAAAAAGAGTCTTCAACTCTTCTCACACCCTTAGAAGATTCAAACGGAGGTTTGAAGTTCTATTCCTGAAGCATATACTGTACACCAGTGCACAAACTTCATTGTCAAGCCGCTGATTTAAGTCTTTGTCGTCTCTAGTGTGGGCTTCCCTGGTGGCTCAGTGGTAAAGAATCTGCCTGCCAATGCAGGAGATATGGGTTCTATCCCTGGGCTGAGAAGATCCCCTGGAGAAGGAAATGGCAACCCACTCTAATATTTTCTTGCTAGGAAATCCCCTGTGTAGAGGAGCCTGGAAGGCTACAGTCCATGGGGTAGCAAAAGCCTCAGACAAAACTTAGTAAGTGAGCAACAACATCTCTTGCTTGCATGTCTTAAAACCTCCTATGTGATGTGCTGCAGAAGTTGCTCTCCTTCATAGCATATCCTACATTGCTACTAGAAATACAGTTGACCCTTGAACAACACAGGGTTAAACTTGTTGACCATCTTCACAGCTGGAAGTCTGCATATAATATTTAAATATTGGCTCTCCGTGTATGTGGTTCTTGTTCTTCCACACCCACATTTCTACACTCACGGATTCAGCTGAGGCAAAGTGTGTATCACTGTACTATTTACTATTGAAAAAATCTGTGTATAAGTGGACCCACACTGTTCAAATATGTACTGTTCAAGGGTCAAGTATCCTTATGTAATAGGACTGATCATATTTAATCTTCTGCTTGAAAATATTTATTCTATAGGCCACATCAGAGTTCAAACTCCTTCCTGTGAGTCAAAGCTGTTTAAAATCTGCCTTCACTTACTTCTTCATTTCAAACAGTCACACTCTTTACTGTCTCAATAGCCTACAAAACTGAAGTGTGAAAAACTCTTAAGTTTTCTTTCTTTCCTGTGATCAAAAAATGGTCTTCAGTGACCATTTCCATGCTGTACTAATTCTTGAAATTTCAGAGAAAATTCATTTCTAGGTTTTTCCCTATTCTTGTCCAATAACTTCTTAGTCTCCTCCAGATTAAACCTTAATATAATTGGGATTTCCTCCCTCTTCAGTCCCTTGCAAGTGTTCTATGCTTCTCCCTCTTCTTGGCCCTGATTTGGAGGCTCTGGGTGGTTCATTGCTCCCTTTTTTGTTACTACAGAATAAGCACCACACTTTCTGGCTTCGGTGATCATGCTAGCCTCTGTAACTAAAGCCCCCATCCTCTTAAGCTTAGATAACACCCAGTGCTTGTTCAGCATGTGGCACCTGGTCCATCTGACGCTTCTCCATTGACTGCCTTGCAGCTTTCTGCCATATGCATTCTAAGAAGGATGCAGCTACACCCCCATTCACTCCATGCAGATGATCCAGGCCTTTGCTTTGTCTTTTGATTGGGATCTTAGCTTCCCCTCTCACCTAATGCTTAGGTTTTATTCATGGCTTCGGAAGACATGGAATACTCCCCAAGGCACCTGGGGACCATGGGAAATTGAGAAAGAGGTGTGATAGGGAGATATCAATGCCATCACCTTTTCTGTTCTTCATATGTGGGCCTCATGAAGGAAGATGCTGCATTTTCAAGAACCTACAGACAGGAAGCAGGTGGCAAATCTTCACAAATCTAGAATCTCAATCTTATAGGAAAGTTTACTCCAGGGAAGGACATAGAGAATAAGGTCCCATCATGGACTGTCATCTCTCCAGACTGTTTCTCTTTTCAGATCAGAATCTTCTCATAGAAATAACAACATGAGGAAAGCACAGAAAAAAAAAAATCCCATCTTTTTGTTTTAAATCTCTTTATTGGGTGTGTGCCACATTGAGATTAGAAGGAAAAAATCTAGCATCTTTTATTTAAGATCTCAAAACAAAGCAAAATGCCACTATAGAAGGAAGTGAAATAATATTTACATAAATGAAAGAATATACCAATTTCCTAGATTGGAAAATATTTAGTAGTGAAATTCTTTCACCTATGTTAAGATTATTTGTCTTACATAAAAAAATAGAGCATGCTGGCAATTTACTTGGTTTGAATTAACAGCAATATGTTTATAAGATATTATTAAGATAAAGTTGGTACTTCCCCAATGGTTCAGCAGTAAAGAATCCACCAGCAATGCAGGAGACAGAGGAGACAAGAATTTGATCCCTGGATTGGGAAAATCCCCTGGAGGAGAAAATGGCAGCCCACTCCTGTGTGCTTGCTTGGGAAATCCCACGGACAGAGAAGCCTGATGGGCTACAGTCCATGGGGTTTCAAAGAGTTGGATACGACTGAGAACGAGCTTGAGCGTTAAGATCAAGTATTCTGTGGCCATTTGGCACTTAAAATTTTCCCATTTAGCAGAATCCATAAAAAAAAAAAAAAGAACCACACGACTAATATGTTAAATGAGCCTTTTTTTTTATGAGACCAAAAACAACCATGTTGATTGTATAATCTTCGAAGTGTTTAATTTGTATTAAAACTAAATCCAGAGGCTCTGAAACCTTAAAAGGAAGGTCGTTTATCTTGGCTATTTGATTTTCATATAAATGTTACAATTAGCTGATTAACTTATAAAAAAGAATTCTGATATTTTTATCGAAATTACATTAATTTATAGATCAATTTAAGGAAAACTGACATATTTACAGTATTGAATCTTCAATAATGTTTGGTGAAAGAAGCCAAGTGGGAGTTCATAATATATGACACACTTATATAAAGTTTAGAAACAGAATATGTGTTGATTTACCACTTCCTAAGCACACCAAGTACTTTCACGCTTCTAAGCTTCGCACATACTGGCTTGCTCCTCCGTTTTGTGACAGTCTACCCATCTTTCAAGGCCCACAATAAACGTCACTTCCTTCGTAAAGAACCAGATAGCCGTAACAGCCTCTGAGGTTAATTGGTTGCATCAGAGGTTCCAATTCTTCATAGATTCCTAGGTGTTCATCCTTTGCCAGGTAATCTTGTAATGTTCTGTCTGACTCCGGATCTGGCCCTAAAATCTGCCTAAGCCAATGAGATGTTAGCAGACCTGAATTGAAAAGAGGCTTGAAAAGCACCTACACAATTGGCCTTCTTCCCTCTTGACCTTTGACATTGCCATAAGAACATATGGCTAATCTGCTGCAAGAATAAAGCCAGATGGATCAGGGCCAAGTAGCCCAGTTGTCCCAGATGAGGCCTGCTTACATCATCCATCAGCAGACATTCAGCCTCTTGTGAATGAGCCCAGCCAAGATCAGCAGAGACCTCTAGAAGACCTGCAGCTGACTGCAGACGAAAGAGCCAGTTTAGCTGAGATTATCAGTTTACTCCAGATCAGCAGAACTCTGCAGACTCATGAACTAAGTGATCACTTATTATTGTATACCAAAGAACTTTTTGGCAATAGATTATTAATATAACCTAGAACTTGTTCTGTCTAGTCAGAATTTAAATACCATAAATAAAATTTGTTTTGTTGGGTCTTCATGCATTGTTCTTTTAAAATGTGAGCGCCCATTGGTTGCATCACACAGGATCTCAGGAAAAAAGAAAATTGGCACAGTAAAATTAGGATAATTTCATGATAGTTTAGTAAGGAAACTATTTATAAGGGGGAAGGCCAAATTTTTATTCTTAAAGATTTTATTTTCTTTGATGTGGACTGTTTTTAAAGTCTTCATTAAATTTGTTGCAATATTGTTTCTGTTTTTATGTTTCAGGTTTTTTTGGTGATGAGGCATGTGAGATTTTACCTCCCTGACCAGGGATCAAACCTGCACCTCCTGCATTGGAAGGTGAAGTCTCAACCACTGAACCACTAAGGAAGTCCCAGGCAGAGTATTTTTAAGATACAAGAGATAATGAAGTATCCCAAGACAATTACTATCCTTTGATCCAAAGGATTTAGGAGAGAGAGAGAGAGCAATCATTAGTCCTTAGAAAGTAAAAGTTGTGTGGAAAGGGGACCTTGAGAGGAATTGTGACTTTACATTGAAAGGGGACAGCAAGCAACTTATGGCCCCTGCAGAGGAGTAGCAGTTGACTTAATATCTTGGCTTCATTTTATCCCTTCTTCCTGTCTTTTGCCAGGGACTGCTGTTGGCTAAACCAAACCTAAAGCCAAGAGGCTAGAGAGCTCTTTGTTATAATTAACATATGGCATGGTCTGGGCAGAGAAAATGGTAAAGAATAGTTATGAGAAAATGTGCAGGGGGAAGCAGAAAATCTCCAGCAAAAATTGTTATATATGTGTACTCAGCTGTCTGTATGAATCTGTCAATCCCTTCTTGGGAGCCTACTTTCTTATTGGGAGGGATATTGCCAGACTATTTTGTTGTTGCTCAGTCACCCTGTTGTGTCTGGCTCTTTGAGACCCCAGGTTACCCTCACCATCTCCCAGAGTTTGCCCAAGTTCATGTTCATTGCATCAGTTATGCCATCCAGCCATCTCATCCCCTGATGCCCTCTTCTCCTTCAGTCCTCAATCTTACCCACATCAGGGACTTTCCCAATGAGTCATCTGTTCACATTAGATGACCAAAATACTAGAGCTTCAGCTTCAACATCTGTACTTCCAGTGAATATTCAGAGTTGATCTCCCTTAAGATTGACTGATTTGATCTCCTTGCTTCTCAAGGGACTTTCAGGAGTTTTCTCCAGCACCACAGTTTGAGGGCATTAATTCTTTGGCATTCTGCCCTCTTTATGATTCAGCTCTCACAACCATACCTGACCACTGGGAAGACCACAGCCTTGACTATACACGACCTTTGTTGGCAAAATGGCTCTCCTTTTCAACACACTGTCTAGGTTTGTCATTGCTTTCCTGCCAAGAAGCAATTGTCTTCTGATTTCAGGGCTGCAGTATCCACCCACAGTGATTTTGGAGCCCAAGAAGAGGAAATCTGTCACCACTTCAACCTTTCCCTCTTCTATTTGCCATGCAGTAATGGGGGCAGATGCCATGATCTTAATTTTTTTTTAATATTTAGTCTTAAATCAGTTCTTTCATTCTCCTTCTTCACCCTCATCAAGAGGCCCTTTAGTTCCTCTTTGCTTTCTGCCTTTAGAGTGGTATCATCCACATATCCAAGGTTGTTGATGTTTCTCCCCCTTATCTTGATTCTAGCTTGTAGCTCACCCAGCCTGGCTTTTCTCATGATTTGCTCAGTGTATAGGTTAAACAGGGTGACAGCAGACAGCTGTCTCATACTTCTTTCTCAATCTTGAACCAATTAGTTGTTCCATATAGGGTTCTAACTGTTGCTTCTTGACCCACATACAGGTTTCTCAGGAGACACGTAAGATGGTCTGATATTTCTATCTCTTTAAGAACTTTCCACAATTTGTCATGATCCATACAGTCAAAAGCTTTAGCATAGTCAATGAAACAGAGATAGATGTTTTTCTGAAATTCTCTTGCTTTCTCTATAATCCAGTGAATATTTGCAATTTGATCTCTAGTTCCTCTTCCTTTCTAAACCCACTTTGGCCAGCTGGAAGTTCTTGGTTTGCATAAAGCTGAAGCCTACCACGGAAGATTTTAAGCATGAAGTCAAATCCTGTGTGAATTCACAGTAGAGATAATGAATAGATTCAAGGGGCCAGATCCAGTTAACAGTGTGCCGGGAAAACGATGGACAAAGGTCCATAATGCTGTCCAGGGGGCAGCAAACAAAACCATCCCAAGAAAAAGAAACGCAAGACCAGCACTTATCTGAGTAGGCTTTATAAATAGCAGGAGAATGAAGAGAAGTGAAAAACAATGGAGAATGGGAAAAATACATCCAATTAAATACAGAGTTCCAAAGAAGAGCTAGAAGAGGCAAAAGGCCTTCTTCAATGAACAACGGCTAATAATTAGAAGAAAACAAAAAAAGGGGAAAGAATAGAGATCCCGTCAGGAAAATTGGAAACATCCAGGGAGTATCCCGCCCAAAGATGAGCATAATAATGGACAAAAATGGCAGAGATCTAGTAGACGCTGAAGGGATCAAGATGAGATAGAAAGAATACATGGAAGAACTGTACAAAAAATAGTGTAATGAACTGGATCACGACGATGGTGTGTGTAGTCACCCAGAGCCAGACATTCTGGAGTGTGAAGTCAGTTCAGTTCAGTTTAGCCGCTCAGTCGTGTCTGACTCTTTGCAACCCCATGAATTGCAGCACTCCAGGCAAGTGGGCCTTAAGAAACGCTGCTGTCAATAAAGCTAGTGGATGCAATGAAATTCCAGCAGAAATATTCAGATCCCTAAAGGATGATGCCATCAAAGTTTTGAATTCATTACGTCAGCAAATCTGGAAGACCTAGCAGTGGCCACAGGACTGGAAAAAGGTCAGTCCTCATCCCAATTCCCCAGAAGGGTAATACCAAAGAATGTGCTAACCATTGGACAATTGCATTCATCTCCCACGCTAGTAAGGTCACGCTTAAAATCATTGCCAGAATTAGGCACCATAAATTGGAAAGAGTAAGGTCTATAGAGACAAAGGGGACTATGTTTACATTTTTCCCATTTCACAATGCACTTCAGAACGGCCCTTCCTAGAATATTCCACCCACTCAGTGAGTAGCAAAAAGTAATTGCTAAATTTACCTTGTCAGTAGAGTTGCAAACAGTTGGATACAACTGTATGTTTTATGTTATGGCCTCCCAGCTGGCACTAGCAGTAAAGAAACCGCCTGCCAATGCAGGAGACACAAGAGATGCGGGTTTGATCCCTGGCTCGAGAAGATCCCTTGGAGGAGGAAATGGCAACCCATTCCAGTATTCTTGCCTGGAAAATCCCACCGACAAAGGAGCTTGTTGGGCTACAGCCCATTGGGCCGCAAAGAGTAGGACACAACTGAACACACACACACACACAAACTGACCTCATCTGAACTAACGTGGAAAATCGAACACGTGTACACAGGTACATAGTTTTGGTCTTCTGGCCATAGTCTTCACTTAAGCTTATTTGGCTTTGCCAGTGAAAATAGCATTAAAGATACAGTAAAATATTATCCTCTGTTGTATTGTTATTCCATAGTGTAATTTTTCTATTTCTCCATCTACTTTGAGGCAAGAATTATAAGAAGATGACTATTTCTCTTGTGATATATATTTCTGTTTATTAAAAGAGGGGTGCTTGAATGGCAGGACCCTGTGCAGTAGGAGACAATTAGCAAACAAGGGAGAAGAAAGCTTTCATTAGTAGACCTTGTGGAGGATAATCGTTATTCTGAGATTGATTTCAGCAAAGATTAACAGATGCAGATCAAATTGCTTCTCAAATATACTCTTGTTTTTGCTTTGAGTCCTCAACTTAATTTGAAAAGATAATTGAGGCAAGTTAATTTGGCAGAAAACATCATGAAAGCATAAAGGCGCTAATCTTAAAAAAAGACCTGGGTTCAAATTCGGGCTATGCTGTGTTACCTCAGGCTAGCACCAATAAAGTGAAGACAACCCTGCCTGACATCACAAGGCTGTGGTCAGTGTTAGGTAAGCCACAGTCTTATCCAAGGAAGGATCTTTGATATCCTTCTTGTCACATAGCCCAAACAGGCTGCATGTCCAGGCTCAGGAGAAGAAATCAAAGGAATGTAATAGAATCTAGATATAAACTATCACACTAAACACTTTCTAGGAATAGGTTGCCCCTATCCTGTCTCAAATCCTAGCCAGGACTATATTCATTACCAGTTAGACTGTCTTAGCCCATTTGGGCTGCTATTATATAATGCCATAGATTGAGTGGCTTTTAAAGAAAAAACGTTCATTTCTCACAGGTCTGTATTCAAGGAAGTCCAGAATCTAGGTGTTGGCAGATCTGGCCCCTGGTGAGTGCCCACTTCCTGGATCCTGGTTCACAGATGCCTGCCTTTTTACCCCATAACATCTCACAGCAGAAGGGGTCTCTTTTATAAGACCAGTAATCCCATTCATGAGGCAGGGCATGGCAACCCACTCCAGTATTCTTGCCTGGAGAATCCCATGGACAGAGGAGCCTGGAGGGCTACAGTCTGTGGGGTCTCAAAGAGTCGGACAGAGCACAGCACAATCCCATTTATGAGAGCTCCACCCTTATAACTCAATCACCTCCTAAAAACTCCACCTCAAAATACCATTCTGTTGGGGATTAAGCTTCAACATGCAAACTCAAACATTCAGTTTACAGCATAAACTTTTATTCAGTGTTGACCAAGAGTCAGAACTATGGATCCAGGTATTCCTAAAATAAACAGTGGATTGCAACAGACCAAGATTAATTCTGTACCTACACAATCCAGTCTCTGAACCTGAATAAACTTTCTTAATTAAAATTTTCTCCACCTCATCATCTCTCTGCATCCTTGACAATGTTTATAAGCAAACACAAACATGGTAAACCCATAGTCATTGAATATATATTATTTGGATGCTATTGAATGATGTGTTCAATGAGAAATTTGTTTAGTGGTTGGGTTCATTTCTTCCTACAATCTTCTTTGAGTCATCTTTGGTTTGCTGTCCCATTCTTTCAGAGTGATCGTGTATTTGACAGTGATATTATGGCTAATGGAACAGAGATGACAGTTACAAAGCTTGTTCATACATTCTTCATCCTTATTTGAGGAGTGTGTGAAGTTATTGTCAGGAGTGGTATAAAGTGGCAGCCAGCATGTTGCCTATGACAAGCAAAGGCCTGTGATTCTGGCCTTAGAGCTCTGTGTTGGACTTCGGAGGATATTGAGCCATTTGGGGGAAAGTCTAGTATAATTAAGTTTTTCCTCTGAAATGATTCTGCAAAATCAATTGAGTTCTTAACAATGGTGTATGTGAGCGCATACTTGAATGTGAAAGAGAGTGAAGGTGAAAGTTGCTCAGTCACGTCTGACTTTTGTGACTCCATAGACTATATAGTCCATGGAATTCTCCAGGCCAGAATACTGGAGTGGGTAGCCTTTCCCTTCACCAGGGGATCTTCCCAACCCAGGGATAGAACCCAGGTCTCCCACACTGCAGGTGGATTCTTTCCCAGCTGAGCCACAAGGGAAGCCCAAGTATGCTGGAGTGGGTAGCCTATCCTTTCTCCAGTGGATCTTCCTGACCCAGGAATTGAACCAGGGTCTCCTGCATCAAGGTAGATTCTTTACCTACTGAGCTATCAGGGAAAAGCCCACTTGAATGTGAGTGGTGTACTTTTGTGAATGTATGTGTTTGTGTATTGACCCTTTGTGATACAAAGGCAAGTTCTTCTCAGTCCACCCTTTTCCACACACATTTATAGAATCTTTTTAATGTAAGAAATAATTTGGAAATTAATTTGAACCCATGTTTCACCCAAGGAAAGACGTTATGCAAATCTGTGGCTCCTCAGTTATCCCACCATAAAGAGATAATGCAAAAGCTGAGAGATGGCCCCATATTTCAGTGGTTTCTGTGCAAATTATTAAGCCTCTTTATACTTAATATCAGACTTCTGCTCATTGTAATTTCCCATCAACTGTAAAGCACATCATTTATAAAATTGATGGTTTTGGGAGGAGAGGTAGATAACTGCTCTTAATTTATTAACCAAAAATTTTAAGTGTAACCTGCTTCCTAAAATATAGAAATGTGGAAAACACAGGTTTTAATGTTGCAACAAGGCCATATATTTTGGCCCTGATTATTTAACTTCTATGCATATTACATCACGTGAAATGCTGATCTGGATGACTCACACGCTGGAATCAAGACTGCTGGGAGAAATATCAACAACCTCAGATATACAGATGATACCACTCTAATGGAAAAGAGTGAAGAGGAACTAACGAGCCTTTTGATGAGGGTGAGAGAGGAGACTGGAAAAACTGACTTAAAACTCAACATTCAAAAAACAAAGATCATGGCATCTGGTTCTATCACTTCATAATATGTAGAAGGGGAAAAAATAGAAGCAGTGATAGGTTTTATTTTCTTGGGCTCCAAAATCTCTGCAGATAGTGACTGCAACATTGAAAATAAAAGATGCTTGTTCCTTGGAAGAAAAGCTATGACAAACCTAGACAGCATATTAAAATGCAGAGATATCACTTTGCTGACAAAGTTCTGTATGGCCAAGGCTGTGGTTTTTCCAGTAGTCATGTGCAAATATGAGAGTTGGACTGTAAAGAAAGCTGAGTGCTGAAGAATTGATGCTTTTGAATTGTAGTTCTGGAGAATACCCTTGAGAGTCCCTTGGGCTACAAGGAGATCCAACCAGTGCATCCTAAAGAAAATGAGTCCTGAATATTCATTCTAAGGACTGATGTTGAAGCTGAAACTCCAATACTTTGGCTACACCTGATGCAAAGAACTGACTTATTGGAAAAGACTCTGATGCTGGGAAAGATTGAAGGCAAAAAGATAAAGAAATTGGCAGAAGATGAGATGGTTTCACAGTATCACTGACTCAAAGGACATGAATTTGTGCAAACCCTGGGAGATAGTGGAGGACAAGGAAGCCTGCCATGCTGCAGTCCATGGTGTTGCAGAGTTGGACATGGCTTAGCAACTGAACAACAACAACAACAAGTTGTTTTAATGTCTTATTCTTCAAGAGTAGATTGCACTGTCTTTGAGAATGAAGTTCCTGGGATCTAAAACATTTCCAGAAATGAGTCCATGTTAGGAAAAAGTGGTTTACCTTCATTGTAAAGGCCTAGAACTGACTAAAAAAGAAGACTGAGTGCTGAAGAATTGATGCTTTTGAACTGTGGTGTTGGAGAAGACTCTTGAGAGTCCCTTGGACTGCAAGGAGATCCAACCAGTCCCTCCTAAAGGAGATCAGTCCTGGGTGTTCATTGGAAGGACTGATGCTGAAGCTGAAACTCCAATACTTTTGCCACCTGATGCGAAGAGCTGACTCATTTGAAAAGACCCTGATGCTGGGAAAGATTGAGAGCAGGAGGAGAAGGGGACGACAGAGGATGAGATGGTTGGATGACATCACTGACTCAATGGACATGGGTTTGGGTGGGCTCTGGGAGTTGGTGATGGACAGGGAGGCCTGGCGTGCTGCAATTCATGGGGTTGCAAAGAGTCAGACACAACTGAGCAACTGAACTAAACTGAAGCCCAGAATGGGGAACAAAAGGAAACAAATATTCTAGTTAAATGATAAACATTGTCAGAAAAGCAGAGGAAAGGATGTGTATCAGAACCGCCTATGTTGCTTATTCAAAATACACACCCCCACATGTTCCTCCAGACTCATAAGCAGGGTGGGTCAACTCATATGTAATTTGGAGACACCCCTTCTAAAGGACTTTGGGTTTGTTTGTTTTTTATCTTGCTAAGCATCTATTCTCTCTTTCTCTGATAATAGCACCTTGACCTTCCTTTGAGAAACCACCATTCCTTCACTCCATATCTATGCCATTAGAGTCGCCCCAATCCTGTTTGGATGGAAGACCCATGAACCAGTCCTGCCTTCAGATATCACATTTTCTGGCATGTGACCCAAAGCATGCCAGTGAAAAAATCCAGCAGTTAAGACTTCGCTTTTCAATGCAGGGGTTGTGGGTTTAATCCCTGGTTTGGCCCATGTCCCTCATGGCCAAAAAACCAAAACATAAAACACAGAAGCAATATCATAACAGATTCAATAAAGGCTGAAAGTGGTTCACATTTTAAAAAATCTTTAAAGTAATAATTTCAAAAAAAATATTTTTAAAGAAAAGTCAAAATTAATCTCAGGATTTGGGTTGAAACTATTAGAAAAAAAGTGACTTGCTTTAGCTGATATCATGGTATCACTTAACTGGAAGATTATAAGGCTGAGAGCTGCTGTTGTCCATCTTTATGCTACAAAGAGAGAGCTTGGCTAAGAACACATAGAGAAGGAAAAATTGCCTAGAGATGCGACAATATTTGACATAACTTATTTCTTACAAAATATTTATGGATTTGGATCTAGCCATGCCAACCGGTCCTCCCAGACCCCTTATTTATATAAACAAAGAATCCTATCTTTTTCCTTAAGAGAAATTGAACTGAGTTTTCTGCCCCTTGGAACTGGGAGAAGCCATGTTATACACTTCCCTGGAGGATCCAGATACATCCTCCTCCACTTAAACACTGGTACTCTGAAGAGCTCACAGGGTCTAGGGGTCAAGAGGCCTGGGGCTAGGGGTCAAGAGGCCTGGACTCTGGGCCCGACTCTGCTATACTCCATCTGCAAGGTGTTCGGCAAGTCAGTCAAGTTTCAGACACTTCAATCTGCTCATTTAAAAGAATGTGACTAAGGAAATATTCAGTGTCTATTTCAAAAGGCTGCCAGGAGGTTCTAAACAAGGTAATGAATGAGAAAGCACTTAATAAATGGAAACCTTATACTTATGCAAGTTATTGTCAGTATGGTGTAGCAGGCACTTATATGCATTATTCTCCAAGCAGTGAAGGAAAAATTGATGGTCAGAATGCAACAATGTGCTTATCTGTGCTGAACTGGATTAATGATTTACTTGTGAGCATGTTCCTTGGGGTCATAGCCAAAAAAAAAAAAAAAAAAGGTCCTATACTTATTATGAATTCTGGCCAAGTTGTTGATTGTTTGGTTTTGTTTTTTTTAAACCTAATTTTGGAGCGCAGAAGAAAGATGGGAAACTGTCCACAGCCCCTGGTGTACATGATCTCTCATCATTTCCATTCCCACCATGGGATTTTGCTCTGTTGAGGACACAGACCTATTTACTCACAACTCCTAGGATGCTGAGTCCTGCTAATTCCCCTTAGAACACAACTGATCTCAACACCTAGAAGCTACATGAGGAAGTAACAGATTAAACGAGCTCTTCTGTACATTTTGCTGGATATTTTTGGATTTCTTAGGAAGGTGTTCACTTGCTTTAGTGGTGTCTGTCATCTCTGGGCTCCTGGATCACAAATGCACGCACTGACATAGATGGGGAAAGGAGGAACAGTTGCTACATTCCCAAGCAGAAATAAAAAAAAAATTAAAGCAAGAAGAGTCCAGTTGTCCTAAACTGACAACCGTTCAAAGTTTTCATGAAAGCCCTGGTGGCTCCTTCCTGAGACGCTATTATTCCCTTTTATATACATAACATTGAGTATTGGGAGGCTTGGGTTTCCTTATTAAGTCAGGCGTTTGTCAAATTTAGCTCCCAAGGGACAAGAATAAACTTATTTTCTTTCTTTTTCCTCAACCAAATTCCATAGTCCCTCCCCTCCCATACTTCTCTGTTTGCCCGAGGAAATGAGTTTTCGCCCACACTCCCCAGTTCCCAAAGAGGTAACTATGTTTTCTATGTTAGCTGACACCCACTGCCGTAGGAGAGACAGAAGGCAGGAATATGGAGAGAACAGCCAGGCCTGCTAGAGGCCACGATGAAGACAGTCAAAAATATGACCAGGGCTGGGACTGTGCAAACAGTGGGTCACCATTGCTCTCAAGATGGGTAACATTAGAATCCCCAAAGAGTGTTTGGTGACTGCAAAAGTCTATCCTTGAGTTCATGATTCTTGGCTCAGCTGCAACATTCCCCTTCAAAGTCTTCTTATTTTTAGACGGCACCTCCTCCCACTGGCCTGAGAAGGTCTCCGTTATTTCTTATCCAGAGTGGGAGCGGACTTTACTCTGCCCGTCTGTATGGGCTCTAGGCCCACTAATGAGATGCCAGCCTCTTAGGGTTTCAGCCTCCTCCTCCCCCACACACACCCCGCTAGTGGTGAGAGGGAATCTGAGCCACCCTCCTTGGAAACTAACTTTGTGAAAATAAGGAAAACAAGCGATGGCTCTCCTCTCTACACGGCACAGCTACTTTTTTTTTTTTTCACTGATCTGCTAATACATTAAAGGCCTGTGAAGTGTGAATGGACGCCAGTGACAAAGTCCTGCTGAATCTTCTGCCAGCATGACAGACGCACGTGACCTCTTTGGGTTTCCAATTTGGATCCGTTGGTTTTGTTTTCCACCTTAATTCCCCACTGAGGAAGAGCCGACTTCTTAGAAAATAAGTCACCATGTCATCCACTCTTGACTTCAGTGTCCATTCCCAAATCAGGAACACAAAATGGGAAGTTTAAACAAAACTAAACTTGAAGCTAAAGGTCAAGTTCACAAGGCTACCTATCGGCTGGGAGAAGAGCTCTAAACCAATGGACCTGCTTGATGAAGGAGGCATCAGCGTTAGTCAGACTGAACAGTTTTAGTCCACAGAAGCAGGGGAAACCAGAAGACCAAGTTTCCCACCTGGGAAGTTGGTGTCTAGGTGTCAAAATTAGATATACACACTGCAGCAGCCTAGAGACAACAGCCAAAATAAAAAAGCAGCAAGCCACTTAGGAATATAGTTTTTTGTTATGAATTTGAAAACATTTCATACTACTATTTTTTTTTTCTTTTGCTTAGATGGCTTTCAAGAACCAGCCCTCTTAGAGGGCTGATTTATCACCCTGTCTGATAAATCAGTTAAAAAAAAAAAAGACAAAAAACTGATAACCCTAAATTAGGTAAAAGAAAAAGGTAGTTATAGTTCCTGGGAAGCAAAGACTGCCAGACTCCAGCATGGGAAAGCTAATGGGAGGACTTAGCTGATGCGGGCCCATGCCCTCCACAGGGGCAGGAGCAGGTCTTTAGCCCTCACTTGCTCATGAAACATAAAGTTGTTCCCAAGAGTAGAGATGGACACCATCCTTCCAGAAATCCTTCAGAGACATGCCTTACACAGACAACCATCCAGGAGGCTGGTGGGCTGGAATTTCCCCATGGGGGATATGGCCACACAATCCAAAGGACTAGTAATGGGAAGAATCGCTGGGTATCCCCCTTTCTTTTTCTCAGGTACAAGGTTTGAGGCTCTGCAGTCACTCTTAGCTGGGCTCACAGGACTCTAGTTCTCAGGGGTCACCTGTGAATGCTGTGAAGGTGTGCACAGGACAGGATATGGAGCCAGGGCCGTCTCAGGAAGCCTGACCTGTTGCTATTTTAACCATGGCACAGCTGGGCAATAGAGGAAGAGGGAAAAAGTAAGAAGATTATTAAGGGCGTTTTGCCAAAAGTTAATTAGATTACTCTATTAACATGCAAATTTCCCTCTCTCCTTTGAGCCAAGATACCAGTAAGTGTGGCCATCATTGAGGAGCGTATCTGCAGAAGACAGTGGATTTTTTAATTATGAAACAGCATGTTGGCCAACAAGAAATCCATGTGCCACCGGGTGAGAAGCGCTCCCTTGTCGCAGGTCGGGCAGCCAGCAGCTGCTAGCCCTGGGGCTTATGTAAGGCGCTGCTTCAGCCCTTGGGCCCCAGTGCCCGGTTTCCAGCCAGGATCCAAGGGGTCAGCGTGCCAGGTGAATGAAATCCTGCCTTTGTTTGACTGCCCCAGAGTCTCTCGCCCTGGGACGTTCCGTGCAACAGAAACCCAGACGCACTTATTATACAGAAACCCGGGAGGGGAAGAGGAAGTAGGCTTCTAGGTGCCAAAGGCAATGGCAAAAACTGAATAGGCAAGATCGTTCTCCCAGCCAAGTCAGCAGAGTGTCCCCAAGTCTCAGAGATTCCACAGTCTATGAGGTTGGGAGAGAGTGTTCCCAAAAAGCAATCCAACTACTGTAACACAGCACACACATCAAATTTAGCCCTGTTTTAAAAACATGGAGCTCTATACAGAGAATATTTAAGTGTTTTAAAAATGCATTATAATACAGATTTTTAGTTGCATGTATTGACTAGACTGAAGGATGTTGGGTCCCTGCTAAACAGACACAGACTATGTAACCTGATAATGACATCATGGGTCCATTAAATTCAAGGAGACACATAATTCAGTTTTAGGTAGTGTCATAAATTATGTAATTATGTTTATTATAAAAGTGGTAGAGAAATGGAAAATGCTACTCAAAATATCATGAATCTAGCCCGATCTCCAGTATATGCAAAACAACATAAAACATTTCAGTTGAGACCTTAACCTCATCTTTGAATTAGGTCTGTTCTTAGTCTTGCCTCTTAAGAAGCCAACAACAGCAAAGAGATGCTATACTGGGTATTTACAAACACTCACACATACATAAATATGACAGAAGGCACAGTGAATTTTAAACCCAGTAAAACATCAGATATTTATGGAAACCCTACGGTGTGACTGACACAACATTATTATTAATAATAGTCTTATTGTTGCACATCAGGTGATCTGTGGCTCCTACCTTCAAACATAAAGCAAACAGTATAATAAATTCACATTTGCAAGACTTCCATGTATCAGTTGTTTCTTTGATATGTGCTGGAATTCTTGCCTGGAGAATCCCAGGGATGGGGGATCCTAGTGGGCTGCCGTCTATGGGGTCGCACAGAGCCGGACACGACTGAAGCGACTTAGCAGCAGCAGCAGCAGCCAGCAGAACGCCTGAAGGTGTACATTCTTACATCAAGGTGATAGCTTCACAGGATGTGGTAGAGCTCTACCATGGGATGTAAAAGAATAATTAGCCTCAAAAGTCAGGGAGGCAGTCAATAATACTTACCAAGTACCCACCCCAAGTACAGCTGGGGCCTGCAAGAAATCTGGTTAACAAGCAGTTTCTGACCATCTACTCAGTAGGCAATCGACTAAGTGCGGCGAGAAATAAAAGAGAAGGACACTGAAAGCCCAAGCTCATGAAGGATTTTCTTCTAAACACAAAATCCGCACATGGGAATTGACATGGGGGCACTTATAGACAAGTGTGAGATACTAGCCTGCGTCTAGCTGATTTTAGAAAATACATATAGGATACATAATAGAAACGCCATCAAGTTTAGGCAGGGTTTGTCCCAAGCTTCTCAGAGAAAGGAGAGGTGTGGAGGCTGGCTCATTTCATTAGGAAGTCACATGTTTCACTCTGCGCTTTATTTCTGTAATTCAAGGGTTTTATTTTGCTTAATTGCCAAGTTAAAAATTTAATCTGAGAACACTATTTTCTGACATACCATTGGAGACCAGGCTCTGTATGAACACCTGGAAAGAAAGCTTAAGTGACTTGGCACTGCTGGCCAGGGGTTGTAACCCCTCCGAAGCAGTCCCTGAGGCACTCTTTAGAAGGACTCTCTAGCCGTGATTGGTCACATAGGAAAAGAATAATGGGACTTGAAAGTGCTAAAAACTCTTTTATTTTACTTTTTTTCTCTCTGGGACAGCTGCAGTTTTAAATTAAATTACAAATTTGCCAGTGGTTTCAGCTTTAATTTAATTCTTCAAATATATATTGAATTGGTTCTGTGGGCGCTGGAGGAGAGGGTCTGTGATCCATCCCAGCTCTGTGAGATGGAAGAATCTCTGGTAAGCCACACTGGGAGCATCACAGAGGCCTTTGGTACCCACAGTCTTCTGGAAGAGTCTACAGAGAAACATCCCCATCCTTTGCAAAACAAGAGAGTACTTCAGAGCCAGTCCCAGATAGCCAAGAGGAGAGACCAGTGGGGTCAGGAAGGATTGCTTGAGGCCAAGCTTGAGAATGAACTGGCTGTGAAAAGAACCAGGGAGGGGCCATGGAGACACTAGTCTAGTGGATGAAAACTTTATAGCCTGGGGTTAGTAAGGCAACACCGCCAATGACATCCCTGGTCCTGGAGCTTTGCAACCAAACATTAGAGACCTAACAATGGAGATTCTCAGTAGGCTTTCCTTTTGTTTGTCCTTTATAAGACAAACACTGAAATAATAGACTTCTATGAGTATATTCACGGTATGCACATTCCAGCTGTAATCCTATTTCTTTCTCATTCAACAGGATATCCCAAAGAATGTATAAATATCCTTGAATCTGTTCTGGTTTAATATTTTAATTGAGATTAGTTTTCAGGGACATAAATCAAACATTTTTACACAGAGGTTACTTTGAATGAGTATGCTCATAGTATATAAAATGTGACACATTTGTTAAATTATTCTAGATTGTTAAGTATATAGTCAATTATATAGAAAAAGCATCACCTTTATATATAATAAACTCAAGTATGTAAAAATAAACTTGGAAAAAATTTGAGTTTATTTATATTTATTAAAATATCAAGGATATTATCTTCATCACTTCTGAAAGATATGATGTTTTTCAACACTAAAGGGCAATAACTGTTAAAGTCAAGGGAAGAGGAAAAAAAAACACTGAAAGACTATGTGTATTTTCTTCTTCCTGAACCTCTAAAATATCACATGCACCATTGTTTCCAGCATAACTTGTCTAATTCTAAAATTGCAGTCTCTCTTCCCTAATCAGTATTGTATTGGTGAACTGCAAATTCTCTTTCTTCTTCTCTGATAAGAAATGCACTTCTTTTCTTTGTACTTAATTCTGCATCCTGTTTTAGATTTCTCTCCTTTGTATTTTAAAAAGTGAATTATTTACAATTCTTGGTAGTTTATCCATTAGCAATTACAGTTGCTAACAACTCATGAATAACAGCAGTACACTGGGAACCACTGTTTCAGATGACTGGGCTGCTCAGTCCTGTACTGAAGAGAAGGAAACTGAAGAGAAAGGGCAGTGTTGAGAAGCAATCTAAAGACAGCTTAGGTTAGCCCGAGTTTCAGGAATCAGGAAACCAGTGATGGAGCCCAGTGTCATGAAAAGTGAGCTGGAAATACATAGACTTTTCCTACTAGGAAATGGCAACCCACTCCAGTGTTCTTGCCTGGAGAATCCCAGGGACAGAGGAGCCTGGTGGGCTGCCATCTATGTGGTCACACAGAGTCAGACACGACTGAAGTGACTTAGCAGCAGCAGCAGCAGCCGCAGCAGCAGCCTACTAGAAAAAGAGAAGTGGTACCTTTTAGTGAATCAATGCAATGCCCAGCATGTGTACACAAAGAAACAGAAACCAATGTATGGCAAAAGAGTAGTTATCAATATTAAGACAGAAAATTGTGTATATAGAATGAAACATAAATTAGTATTAGCTAGTTACTTATAAACCAATATCTAGAGATGTGAGCCCAACAAAAGAAGACTAAAAATAGATAGCATGGAACAAAGATTGATATGTAAAATATGTTCCTAGCAAGTTCAATAGTTCTTAAGTGAAGAAAGATGCACAATTAAATATAAACCACACCTCTAATATTCTACTTATAATCAGTCACATGAGTTTATATCAAATGCCATGTTTTTTAAAATCCAGTATAAGATTTCCTTAACTCATCTAAATCAAGACTCTTATTTCAAAAAAATAATAATAATCTTATTTCCAAAGTCCTAATATTTAAGGGTTGTAAAAACAGAAACTCTCGAATTTAGGGTGAGCTTGACTAACCAAAGTCATAATTTTGGTGCTCGAACAAGATCTACATTGACTGAGTTTTTCTTAATGGATACATATATGTATTTATTTATTCCATAGATAGTCTGCCTCAGGAGAAATCTGTATGCAGGCCAAGAAGCAAAAATTATAACTGGACATGGAACAATGGACTCAAAATTGGGAAAGGAGTACATCAATGCTGTATATTGACACCCTGCTTATTTAACTTATATGATGTATCATGTGAAATGCCAGGTTGGGTGAAGCGCAAGCTGGAATCAAGATTGACAGGAGAAATATCAATAATCTCAGATATGCAGATGATACCACCCTTATGGCAGAAAGTGAAGAGGAAATAAAGAGCCACTTGGTGAAGATGAAAGAGGAGAGTGAAAAAGCTGGCTTAAAATTCAACATTCAAAAAACTAAGATCATAGCATCCATACCATCACTTCATGCAAATAGATGGAGAAACAAGGGAAATGGTGACAAATTTTATTTGGGGAGGGCTCCAAAATCACTACAGATGGTGACTGCAGCCATGAAATTAAAAGATGCCTGCTCCTTGGAAGAAAAGCTATGACCAACCTAGACAGCATATTAAAAAGCAGAGACATTACTTTCTCAACAAAGGTCCATATAATAAAAGCTATAACTTTTCCAGTAGTCAGGTACAGATATGAGAGTTGGACCTTAAAGCAGGCTGTGTGCTGAAGAATTGATGCTTTTGAACTGTGGTGTTGGAGAAGACTCTTGAGAGTTCTTTGGACTGCAAGGAGATGAAACAATCCTAAAGGAAATCAATCCTGAATATTCATTAGAAGGAATGATGTTGAAACTGAAGTTCCAATACTTTGGCCACCTGATGCCAAGAGCTGATTCACTGGAAAAGACCCTGAGGTTGGGAAAGATTGAAGGCAGGAGGAGAAGGGGGTGGCAGAGGACAAGATGGTTGGATAGCATCACTGACTCAATAAACATGAGTTTGAGCAAGCTCTGGGAGAGGGTGAAGGAAAGGGAAGCCTGGCATGCTGCAGTCCATGGGTTTACAAAGAGATGGACATGACTGAGTGACTGAACAACAATTTTGTGGCACTTACCATGATCAAGGCAATGTTTTAGACCCTAGGACTGAAGCAGTGAGCAAGGTAGACAGAATATGCCCTTATCTGAGGCCCAAATAGAACCATTCTGCTATATTGTTTACAGAAAGCCAGGTTGCATTTGACTCATCTTGCAACCTTCTATCGGAGAAGGCAATGGCACCCCACTCCAGTACTCTTGCCTGGAAAATCCTATGGACGGAGGAGCCTGGTAGGCTGCAGTCCATGGGGTCGCTAAGAGTCGGACACAACTGAGCGATTTCATTTTCACTTTCATGCATTGGAGAAGGAAATGGCAACCCACCCCAGTGTTCGAGAATCCCAGGGACGGGGGAGCCTGGTGGGCTGCCGTCTACGGGGTCACAGAGTCGGATACGACTGAAGTGATTTAGCAGCAGCAGCAGTAGCAGCAACCTTCTAAAGTCTCCCTAGTTGCAACTATCTTGGAAACTTATCTCCATGTGTTAAACCAGATTTCCAATATAGAGTTCAAATCAGGGCACAGTGATTTTCCTCCTATGATTTGAGAAGAAAGCTACATTGGCGATGTGAATAAAGATTTTTACCCTCCATGAACAAGGAGTTACTCAACACTCAAAAAATAATTAGGCAGATTATTTCCTTCTTCTCTGACTGGATAATTTGCATGTCTGTGTGTGTGTGTGACCTTAGACTGAAAACTAGAAAGCCAGAATAAAAAGAGGAATGCTTATTAGACATCCACAAGCCAATCGCCTAAGTGTCCATGTTTTGTTTTTTATTGAGTTTTAACCTCAAATCAGTAAAGGCAAACACTCAAGAAAGAAATGTCAAGAAGAAAAAATTGGGGCTGATAAAAAGTACCAGATTTTTATAATAAACTACTTTTCCACTTATTAACCCATTCACAATGTCCTCAAGTGAAATATTCTCCTGGTTGCATGATAGTTCAGTTCTGCTCTGAACTGCGGACAAATGACCTTTCAAGTAACACATAATTTGGGGCAGCATTCGCCTCCACACACAGCTGGGATGGGAATTGTCTTCACATGTTTTGTTTTCTCTGGCAACTGGGTTCCCTTGTTATAAGCCTCAAACTTAGGGAACATAAAAGGTAACTGCATATTTGCAATTTTTGTTTGTATAATGTATGTATGTTGAGTGTGTCTCTGGCACGATGCAAGGGCAAATTCCTAGAAACAAAACTGCTGGGTATTATATATATATTAATTATTACAAAGCCATAAGAAGCAATTCCTTACAGACATTGTATGAAAAAGAAACTTTATGACACACATATAAAATAAAACCAAATAGGCAAATGAAAAGCGGAATACTTTTTCCTGGTATCATCTCAATAAATAAATAATTCATCATCAACATCCCGAGTTGCGCCAATCTTTGTACTACTCATCAGACAGGTCAACAATTATATTAAAAAATCCTTAGGCTGAAATTCAATCTACTTCCCTCATAAACAGATTATTCTCTTTCCCTGTTATCAAACTAGGGTCAGTAAATTCAGGAATGATTACCCTCACATTCCCATACCACACCTGCAACAGCAAGAAAGGATGCTGTGACTGGTTAGTGATGGGCAAGCTACAACTCTGCTTTTTTTTTTTTAATTGGAGTATAATTAATTTACAATGTTGTGTTAGTTTCTGCTATACAAGGAAGTGAATCAGCTGTATGTATGCATATATCCTCTTCCTTTTGAATTTCCCTCCCACTGCCTTCCAACAACTCTTTGAAAGTATGCTCTCCATAGCCCTCCAGGCAATCCTGAGCAATCCACTGGGGTGGCCACAGATATGAAATCCCTTTGCCATCAAACCAACCAAACTGAGAAGATGAGTTTAGGGAATGAAGTGAGCATATGTGTCTGCCAGGAATATCCAGATACTTAGAAAATTCAATTAATTATCTGTTGAACATTTGGAAAATCCACAGCACTTTGTTAGGAAAGGTAAGAAATTTTTTTGAAAAAAATGTATGTCATCTTGTAAGTCAAGAGGACTGCAACCTAGATGAGGAGGCAAGATTAGCCTATAAATATAAATAATGTGTTTTCCATTGCATAGGTACAGAGACACACCGCATGCATGGTCGGTCATGTCCGTCTCTGTGACCCATGGGGTGTAGCCCACCAGGCTCCTCTGTCCGTGGGATTTCCCAGGCAAGAATATTGGAGTGGGTTGCCATGTCCTCCTCCAAGGGATCTTCTTGACCCAGGGATCGAAACTGCATACTCTGTGTCTTCTGTACTGGCAGGCAGATTCTTTTACCACTGAGCCACTTGGGAAGCCAAGTACTAAAGAAATTCAAAACAGACTGAAATCAGCCCAGTCTGGAGTTATGAGTAAAATTTTCACGGATGAAACTTGAAATGGAATTTAAGCTGAATAAATTTTTAACTAGAAAAAGAGGAATTTGAACATTCCAAGCTACAGGGGAAAAATCTAATAAAAAGCAAGGATGTGGGACTAGGTATGGAATAGTCATCAGAAAACAAGAAGACTAGAGTCATTAGAAAGGAAGAAACATGGCAGGAAATCAAAGAGCAAGTGAGAAATAAGATAAAATGGATCTGAAAATGCAAGACCAGAAACAAAGGCACGCATACTTAGAGTTGACACAGGAAGCAATGAGTCCGTGAGAATGTTCTCCTTCTCACATCAACTCAGTAAGTTTTTAATAGGTATGCGAACTGGGATCCTGATATATGAATTGGAATCCTGGGACTGCCACTTATTAGCTCAAACATTACCCTCTCTGCCTCAGTTTCTTTATTTTTAAAACAAGGATTGTATTATCACCACAAAATGGAGGTGAGGAATAAATGAGTTAATATTTGGAAATGTCAAAGGACAGTGCTGGGTATATTGTAGGCAGTGTCTGGAAGTGTTAAGTGCATGGAAAGTGTGATATGGTCTTCAGAAACAAGAATAGATCTGAGATATTCAGAGCAGAGCAGAACCTATGGCCCATCGTCTTTTCTCTGATTTTTTTTCCCTAGTCCTCTTAAAAGTGGTGTCAAGGAAGGTCATCTGGCTGAAAGTACATGACTCCTGAGTGTGAAAACATAAATCAGGCTCCCATAGGCAATTTGGAGTACTGAGAAATGGAACACACCCATGGTTTCAAAGGACGCTTTATTTTTTCAAAGGACACTTTATTTTATGTTCCTGGAGATGGAGGCGAGGCTTGAGCAAACCTGCCAAAATGATCTTGGATTTCTTTGAATGTGGAAATGAATTCTCACATATGTTCTCTCAATTTCACACTCCATGAGATACCACAATGCCAACCACAGAAGCTCAAGAGGTCAAAAACTCCCTCTTTTTATATGGAATTTTAGAGCATGTTTGCATACATTTGTTCCCAGAATAATCCCTGAATCTGTGAGAGGGATTCTCTCATCATATTTTGCAGAAAACAAAACAAGTCATATTGAATGGGTGAACATTGTGACTGGTTGTCATAAAACTAGTCTGGGTGAGAAGGGGACCCACTACAGGAAGCTGAAGACAGGGTAATGCAGCGGTGAAAGCATCAAATAGACGCGAGCTTGAATTCAGGCTGCAGCTCTAATGTTTAGCTCTGTACTAAATGTGTGGCCTTAGTCAATTTATTTTACCTCTCTGAGCCTTAGTTTTCAAACAACACTTACCTTAGTGGGCAATAGGGAAGAATAAATGAGACAAGCACACACACACACACACACACACACACACACACACACACACACATACATATATAATGTTATATAATGTATATATTTACAGACACATGATGTATAATAAATAATTGTCAACTTCTATTTTTATTACTCTAAAACTTACTGTTTGCACAAGCGAAACGAAAGATGGTAAATTTCTATCTGCAGAAGGTACTAAGTCTATTTCAGTGGGATCAGAGTGACGCAGAGGTCAGAAATAAAGTTCCCTCTCTCCTCCACTGCACTGAAAAGTACCAGGGGACTAAAACTGCTGGGTCTGATGGTCCTCTACCACTTGCTGTCAGATCTTGGGAGAACTCGCTACACTCCTCCAAACTTCTAACCATCAACAAAAAAGGCAGAGAGTGGGGAGTAGATGAACAGTGTAGCAGTGATGGACAGTGCATACAGAGCCCTCCCTGCCTACTTCATCAGCGTTTTACAAAGGATGAAATGTGAGGATGTGCGTGAAACTGGCATACTAAGGTCAAGGGGGCAGGTGATTCGGTGGTTTAGTTGCTAAGTTGTGTTCAACTCCTGCAACCCCTTGGACTGTGGCCCGCCAGGCTACTCTGTCCATGGGATTTTCCAGGCAAGAATACTGGAGAGGGTTGCCATTCCTTCTCCAGGGAATCTTCCAGACCCAGGAATCAAACCCAGATCTCCTGCATTGCAGGCAGATTCTTTACTGACTGAGCTATGAGGAGGAGGAGGGGGGCAGGTAAATGCCAGGAATGATCTCAGGGAGTTTTGAATGTCTTCTACTGGCTCTTTGTTGCATGTACTTTTTACAAGGTTGTGTTTTCTCTTTAAAATGAGTAGCTAACATTTGATCAAATAAAACTCCACAATACCTTTGGCAGTGATTCCTTTCCCAGCACACACTTGATTTTCCTCCCCATCAGCACTCACCTACCATTTGTGGAGGTGGCCAACTGACCTGCCTAAGTTCCCTATCCTCAACTATCAAACTGACCTCAAGGGAACTCTCCTACCCTTCCCTATTTTGCTGCCCATGAAAGGAAGGCAGCAAATAACATCAAGGAGACCCCAATCTCCATATTCCCTGCAAGTTGTAAAACGTCTGGGGCAAAGAACCCAGAAGTGGATGAAGAACTCGTCTACCTGGAAGCTTGATGACTTGCTTAGTCAGGGAGGATCTGAGGCAGGTACAATAGGCTCGCCCTGCCCAGACCTGGTGAGATCAGTTAGACTCAGAAAGGCAATTTAGAATCTTACAAAGGAGAAATGGCTCTTTGTGGTAATGAAATCTATTTGAGAATCCAAGGTTAACAGATGTTTTTTGAGTACCTAATATGCACAAAGCACTATGAATACTATAAGGACATCAGCACTACTTTTAAGAAGGCTGCAAACAAATATGATATATCAAACTCACATCATAGAACAGGTTTTGTTGGAATGTAGGATTCTGATAGAAAAGTAATGTGGAATGCATTTCGAGTCATGCTGTAGAAGGCTCAGGATACAGGCAGCTACTGTTTTTTGAGTACGTTTTACCTAGTATCTAACATCTCGTTGAATCTTTCCCAAATTCCTAAGAAATAGTTATCATCACCTCTGTATCATACATGAAAACTGCATTTCAGAGATATGAAATCGCTTTCCCAAATCGCCTAGCTAGAAATAGGCCAAGCTCAGATCTGAACCCAAGTCTCTCTGATGCCAGTGCTAATGAAATTTCCAAAACACTTCCCTCCCTCCAAGATGCCTGCACAAGACATGCCTGCACTTTTATTAAAGCCTATGTAATTAAGAATCATGAAAATTGTTGAACAGGGAAAAAGATCGATTTTACATTAATTAGTAAAGTAGATTAGAAACAGGGGAGAGATAATAAAGGAGACGGCTCAAAAGCTATTTCAATTGTCTGCCTAAAGGAGATGAAGGTCTGATCTAGATCAGTGGCAACAAGATGCAAAGAAAGGCCAGAAACAAGAGACGCCACAAAGATTAATTTACTAGGTGTGGCAACTGTCTAGCTGTGGAGAAAACCACACTGCAGTGAGATGGGTCACTGCTGGCTGAAGTGAGTACCTCCATGAAAGATGTCTTAGAACAGAACACTGGCCTTGTGCTTGACCTTCCAATGAGATACGCTTCTGTTTAACTGCAATGTTCCATGATTTTTAAGTTGGGTCAGTAGGGCCTATTGTGCTGCAAAACTGTTCTGATAAACACAAGAGTCACTCCAGTTGGCCTGAATTCATGGTCCGCCTCTCCAAAAAGTTATTCAAAGAATAGCCTTTGGTCCCCACTGACTCCAACTAAGGATACGTAATCAATGATCATCTTGTCACATAAGGGTCTAGCTGGTCAGGTGACCAGGAGTTCTGGTCCAACATGAGCTGAAGTTTGGCCCCTAACCTCATAAGAAAGCTTTCAAGCATTTTAAAATATTTAATTTACTTTTTTTTTCCAAACAGAATAATGGAGGAAGAGAAATAAGAATTTCTGAATTTCAAAAAAAAATGCTGTTTTCCAAGAGAATGTACAATTGTAAAGCTTTTAGACAGTCATTTTAGGTGATATTTATCTCTTTTTAAATTAATGGGACTTGCTGCCTCCAAGAATCTCTCTGGTCACTTAGGATTTATCCCACATGTTGTTAGCAAGTGGCAGTATATAAAAGACAAGATCTAATATTCAAAATGCTTGTAATAGCAAAGTCCTGCCTGCCAATTTTAATAGCATTAAAATGATCTCACTCGTCTAGTAAATCTGCTGCCTTTCAACAACTGGAAGCAGACCAGATTCACCTTCTGTCTGCTGCATGAAGCCAGAACTCTGAAGACAAGGAAAAAAAAATTAGTGCTGGTATTAACTCTGACCTCCTGATCTTCTATTACCCCCATTAGACTCGACTCAGATCGAAGCCCAACTTTTCTTTCTAAAAAGCGACAGCTGGATAGCAGAAGACAAGGGTATCCAGGGCCTTGCAAAATCACTGAGAAGAAACTGCAGGAGGAATGAGGGAGGCAGACGCCCCCTTTCCTGTGCACGTGAAAAAGAAATTAGACTTCATCAAAAGTGATATGTACAGAATGGAGACAAATGTGGGAAAGGCCTTCAGTTGTGCTGGGTGGAAACCAAAAATGATCTAGGGTGGGCTAGAATTGGGGTGAACACCAAAGAGTAGAACTGGAATGTTACTGGGCACCAAAGTAAAAACCAAGGTGAAGAAGAGAGAACCATTTCTCAAGGAAGAAACTGGTCACCCCAGAGAAGCTCCCTAGTTACTCATCCTTGCTAAGTCCACAGTGAGGAAATCAAGGGAAAACAGAATTCTCACTGGAAACACAGTGAAATACACACAGAGGCAGCTGGGTGCCCATCTTGATCAAGCTAGTAGGTAACCTGAGCAAGTTATTTGAATTATCTAGTCCTTAGTTCCTCAGCTATAAAGGTGGTCCCATTCCAACTCTATGGTTTCGTACATTAATTGAACATCTATGTGTTTCTAATCTGACCTCTAGAAGTTGGAGGATTGGCAGAGCTTTTGAAATCATTGAGTCCAGTTGCTTTTTCCAGGACTTAATAAGGGCAATAAAGGGAGATGGAATTTTGAGATTGATTTTCTTTACTTAATCCTAGAACATTCTGATAAGTGCAAATTAATCTAAAGAGAAAATTTACATAAATCACATTTAAAATTCCTTTGAATATACTTTGCCAGTGCTAGTGCTGTGAGCTCAGTCATGTCTGATTCTTTGCGACCCCATGGACTATAAGCCACCAGGCTCCTCTGTCCCTGGAATTTTCCAGGCAAGAATACTGGAATGAGTTGCTGTTTCCTTCTCCAGGGATTTTTCTGCCCCAGGGATCAAACCTGCATCTCCTGTGTCTCTGCATTGCTGGCAGATTCTTCACTCTCTGAGCCATCAGCTTAATACATGAATAAAAATTATACACGCACCTAGCCTAGGAAAAAATGATGTGGAAAAATAAATTTATAAAACCAACAACTCAAAGGGCAACTTCTTTATAAGCAATTCACCTTAGCAATCTTTTTTTTGTGGAAGTTTTCCTTTTCTGGAGCATTTAAAAACTAAATTTGGTCAGGCAAAAACAAATTCCAACAAAAAATTTTTGTATAAATCTAAATGTCCTCAATAAAATATATTCAGAAAACCGCTCTAGAGTGGAATTATTTTGTATCGGGGTCAAGGTCTGAAATTACAAAAACATATCTGCATTTTGTTGTAAATATTTTACCAAAGATCTAATCGCACTGAGAGTAAACGTCAAATTCCGTACAATGACCAGCAACCTTACCACATCTCTCCATCAGCTCCACTGGGCACCACTTTATCTTCATCTCCTACCCACATCTCCCCCTCTGACCAGGCCATGATGCTTATTTTTCTCCAGCCACACTGAACTCCTCCGTGTTCCTATAACGTAACAGGTATGGCCCTGCCAGAGAGCCTTTGAACTTGCTGTTCCCTCTGATCAAAACGCTCTTCCTGCCAGATATCCAAACAAATCGTTCTATTCCGCTCAGTAGAGTCTTCCCTAGAGGTTCTCTGTAAAATTGCAAAATGCTTTAACAATTTTATTTTCTTCCTTTCGAACACATCACCATTGACAGAGCTGGGTGAGACGGAGGAGAGATCCAAGAGGGAGGGGATATATGTATGTACACAGCTGATTCACCTCATCATACAGCAGCAATGAATACAACATGATAAAGTACTTACAGTCCAATGTTTAAAAAAAAGATCCAAAGAAATTAGAACACATCCTATCGAACACACAAGACATTTACTTCTGCTCTAGGACGCAAGGTGCTTTATCTATATTGCTGTGTTTTGGCACCTTGAGCAGTAGTGGCATGAATAAGGTCAGTTCAGTTCAGTTCAGTTCAGTCACTCAGTCGAGTCCGACCCTTTGCAACTGCATGAATCCCAGCACGCCAGGCCTCCCTGTCCATCACCAACTCCCGGAGTTCACCAAAACTCATGAGCATCGAGTCGGTGATGCCATCCAGCCATCTCATCCTCTGTCGTGCCCTTCTCCTCCTGCCCCCAATCCCTCCCAGCATCAGGGTCTTTCCAGTGAGTCAACTCTTTGCATGAGGTGGCCAAAGTATTGGAGTTTCAGCTTTAGCATCAGTCCTTCCAATGAACACCAAGGACTGGCCTCCTTTAGGATGGACTGGTTGGATCTCCATGCAGTCCAAGGGACTCACAAGAGTCTTCTCCAACACCACAGTTCAAAAGCATCAATTCTTCGGCACTCAGCTTTCTTCACAGTCCAACTCTCACATCCATACATAACTACTGGAAAAACCATAGCCTTGACTAGACGGACCTCTGTTGGCAAAATAATATCTCTGCTATTTAATATGCTATCTAGGTTGGTCATAACTTTCCTTCCAAGGAGTAAGCGTCTTTTAATTTCCTGGCTGCAATCACCATCTGCAGTGATTTTGGAGCCAAAAAAAAAAAAAAGTCTGACACCTTTTCCACTGTTTCTCCATCTATTTCCCATGAATAAGGTAGATACCTAATAAATATTTGCTGAATTAATGAATTATAAAAAAAACACAGCCCTGTGGCATTTATTAAACATCTATTTCTGGTTTATTGACTATGCCAAAGCCATTGACTGTGTGGATCACAACACACTGGAAAATTCTGAAAGAGATGGGAATATCAGACCACCCGACCTGCCTCTTGAGAAATCTGTATGCAGGTCAAGAAGCAACAGTTAGAACCAGATATGGAACAACAGACTGGTTCCAAATAGGAAAAGGAGAAAGTCAAGGCTGTATATTGTCACCCTGCTTATTTAACTTATATGCAGAGTACATCATGTGAAGTGCTGGGCTGGATGAAGTATAAGCTGGAATCAAGATTGCTTGGAGAAATATCAATAACCTCAGATATGCAGATGACACCGCCCATATGGCAGAAAGTGAAGAAGAACTAAAGAGCTTCTTGATGAAAGTGAAAAAGTTGGCTTAAAACTCAACATTCAGAAAACTAAGATCATGACATCTTGTCCCATCCCTTCAGGGAAAATAGATGGGGAAATAGTGTCAGACTTTGTCTTTTTGGGCTCCAAAATCACTGCAGACCATGACTGCAGCCATGAAATTAAAAAACATTTGTTCCTTGGAAGAAAAGCTATGACCAACCTAGACAGCATATTAAAAAGCAGAGGCATTACTTTGCCAACAAAGGCCCATCTAGTCAAAGCTACGGTTTTTCCAGTAGTAATGTATGGATGTGAGGGTTGGACTGTGAAGAAAGCTGAGTGCCGAAGAATTGATGCTTTTGAACTGTGGTGTTGGAGAAGACTCTTGATTGTCCCTTGGACAGCAAGGAGATCCAACCAGTCAATCCTAAAGGAAATCAGTCTTGAATATTCATTGGAAGGACTGATGCTGAAGCTGAAACTCCAATACATTGGCCAACTGATGTGAAGAGCTGACTCATTTGAAAAGACCCTGATGCTGGGAAAGATTGAGGGCGGGAGGAGAATGGGATGACAGAGGATGAGATAGCTGGATGGCATCACTGCCTCAATGGACATAAGTTTCAGTAAACTCCAGGAGTTGGTGATAGACAGGGAGGCCTGGCGTGCTGGAGTCTGTGGAGTCACAAACAATCAGACCCGACTGAGCAACTGAACTGAACTGAACTAAAAATCACATTCCCTCATTCATTTTGGGGTTTTCCTCATAGCTTAATTGGTAAAGAATCTGCCTGCAATACAGGAGACCCTGGTTCAATTCCTGAGTTGGGCGGATCCACTGGAGAAGGGATAGGCTACCCACTCCAGTATTCTTGAGTTTCCCTTGTGGCTCAGCTGGTAAAAAATCCACCTGCAATGAAAGAGACCTGAGTTTGATCCCTGGATTGGCAAGATCCCTTGGAGAAGGGAAAGGCTACCCACTCTAGTATTCTAGCCTGGAGAATTCCATGGACAGTCCATGGAGTCGCAAAGAGTTGGACACGACTGAGTGACTTTCATGTTCGCTTCAGTTCATTCATTAATTTTACAAACTATCAACAATGAGAAACAGGGCATAGGTGTGCTCATTGAAGGAGTTTCCCAGGCGGTTCAGCGGTAAAGAATCCGCCTGCCAATGCAGGAGATGGGGGTTCAATCCCTGGGTTCGGAAGATCCCCTGGAGAAAGATATGGCATTCCACTCCAGTAATTCTTGCCTGGAAAATCACACAGAGGAGTTTGGCGGGCTAATGTCCATGGCATCGCAAAGAGTTAGATATGACTTAGTGACTGAGTGTGCAGATATGTACTCATTGAAAGAACAGTTGTGAATCACGTGATTGGAAATGCATATTTGTGGAGTTCCCAATTTGTTAGGAAATACATGTATGTTTGTTCAGTCACCCAGTCGGGTCTGACTCCTTGTGATCCCATAGTCATCAGTCTCTGATGCTGGGAAACATTGAGGGCAGAAGGAGAAGAGGGCATCCGAGGATGAGATGGCTGGATGGCATCACCGATGCAATGGACATGAGTTTGGGGAAACTTCAGGAATTTTATATATATATAATTATATATATAGGCCATATATAATTATATATATATTACATAATTATAATTATATAATATATATATACACACACATATATATATACAGCTGTTTATATATATGCATACATGTATTGATATATTGATATTTAGTCTTAATTCAAAAGGGTTCAAAACAGATGTTAACCTGACAAATGATATACTTATAGCCTAGTTGTAACTATGTATAAACTTTTACTAGTCAATACGAATATTAGTATTTGATAAGTTGACTTATTCTCAAGACTTCTGGTGTTGTTTCAAATGGAGAAACACCTCAAACTGAGATAGAAATGCCAAGAGATCTAGACTTTATGTTTGGTTCCAAAAAACTGAAAGACATTGTGGCTTATTAAAGCATGATTTACTTTCCCATTAAACATTTCACTCAGTGATTGACATAAATCTAGAGGTTTCCTTCCATCAATGGCAGCTGCAAAAATTTATCAGAGTTTGTGAATCTCTCCTAAAGTGTGGCTTCATTTCCACCCTCTAGAGGTGATTCTGTCTAACTCATCCTGCATTATCCTATGGAAAATAAGAGCAGGATAAAGACAACAGTTTCCTTGATCTGGTTTGAAAACGGATACAAGTACTTCCCTGAATAAACCCATAATTCTCTTCATCTCCCTTCTCACAGTTATAGGTTACTTTCAACGTTGATTAGAATGTGTCCAATGGAGGACGAGGCTAAAGACTTTTAAATTTTGCTGTACATTGTTGATTTGGTATAGAAGGAAGGCATTTGTCAAGTTCTTTCTTCGTATAAAGTAAAAATTATATTTTACTATGTTATCTTTCAAATATCACACAGACTAGTGACAGATAAGACTGGGGATGTCAAGAAAACTCACAATCATAATCTCTTTCTTCATCACATCTTGTAATTTAACTAATTCATACAGTTTTAAAAAAATATTTAAGTACTTTTTAAAAATTTATTTTTAATTGGAGGATAAAGTTAGCCACACAATTGTGTCCAACTCTTTGTGACCCCATGGACTGTTGCCTGCCTGGTTCCTCTGTCCATGAGATTATCCAGGCAAGAATACTGGAGTGGGGCACCATTTCCTTCTCCATGGAGGATAATTGCTTTACAATATTATGCTGGCCTCTTCCATACAACCATGTGAATCAGCCTATCCATCCTGTACATATGCCCCCTCCCTCTTGAACCTCCCCCCATCCCCCACCCCATCCCATCCATCTGGGTTTTCACAGAGTATCTAGGTGAGCTGCCTGGGTCATACAGAAACTTCCCACTAGCTGTCTATTTTATATATGGTAATGTATATGTTTCAATGCTACTTTCTCAGTTCATCCCACCTTCTCCTTCCCCTGCTGTGTCTGAAGTCTGTTCTCTACATCCGCATCTTGATTCCTGCCCAGCAATTATGTTCATCAGTACCATTTTTCTAGATTTCATATATATAACACACCTTTATGAAGAGTGATGTAAAGAGAGCTAGTAACCAACCTTTCTTTCTGAGCAAAACATTTGTAACTTTCCTTTTTTCTCTTTCTCTAGCAAGTTGAATAAATTTTCCCTTCCTTAGGCTAAACATCTCAAATTCCTTACTAGTAGGGGGTTAGACCACACTGGTTCATGTGTACCAGTTAATCTGATAAAACCTCTTTTGCTGAATTTCCAAGCATGAAGCACCCTAGAGAAAGGTAAACTGGGTTGGACCCCTGGGCTGAGTTTTGGAATAAGCCCTAGGTTATGAGTCAGATTACCCGCGTTCTGGTCTTGTACTGTCAGTTACTAATTCTGGGAGGAGGGACAAGTCATCTAACCTCACTGAACCTCAATTAACTTTTCTGTGTAATAAAGGGGGGAGATATTGAGCTTTTTATTTCACTATCTGATGGATATTTGAGCATTAAATAACACATGGGCATTACACTGTTTTATAAACTGAATGATATCATATAAATGTGATAAATTATTATAATTGCTCCAACTTTTGCCAGCTGAATTTTGGTCCATGCCTCATTTCCGGTTGTGCTGTGTTCTCATTATTTATCATCAGGTCATTACCTTTCACTATCCAACAGCTGCAAAAATTATTTAGCTGCTCTGGACATTTGTAATGGTTAATATTGCTGAAAAAAAAAAAAAAGGTCTGAGGTTTTTTCTTGTGGTTTTTGTTGTTGTTGTTGTTTTAGATAGATCAACCCTGGGAAAATTTATTTTATTTATAGCATATCCCATTATTCTATGGCAAGACCAGTTTTCTCAGTGCCTTTCTCTTTTCTAGTGTGTCCTAATGCTTCATCTGGCTCTAATGCCAGAAGAAAACCTTAATCCAGTAACTGTAGTACTTCAGCCTTGATGGCCTGTGTAGATGGCATCCCCAGTGATTGCCCATTCTCTAATACACATGTATCTGGCTAGCACTTCATTCTTGACCACTATAATCTGAATAACTAGTTCAGTTCAGTCACTCAGTCATGTCTGACTCTTTGCGACCCCATAGACTGCTGCATGCCAGGCTTCCCTGTCCATCACCAACTCCTGGAGCTTACTAAAACTCATGTTGGTGATGCCATCCAACCATCTCACCTCTGCCGTCCCCTTCTCCTCCAACCTTGGATCATTCCCAGCATCAGGATCTTTTTTAATGAGTCAGCGCTTCCCATCAGATGGCCAAAGTATTGGAGCTTCAGCTTAAGCATCAGTCCTTCCAATGAACACCCAGGACTGATCTCCTTTAGGATGGACTGGTTGGATCTCCTTGCAGTTCAAGGGACTCTCAAGAGTCTTCTCCAACACCACAGTTCAAAAGCATCAATTCTTCGGTGCTCAGCCTTCTTCACAGTCCAACTCTAACATCCATACCTGACTACTGGAAAAACCATAGCTTTGACTAGATGGACCTTTGTTGGCAAAGGAATGTCTCTGCTTTTTAATATGCTGTCTAGGTTGGTCATAGCTTTTCCTCCAAGGAACAAGCATCTTTTAATCTCCTGGCTGCAGTCACCATCTGCAGTGATTTTGGAGCCCAGAAAAATAGTCTCTCACTGTTTCCATTGCTTCCCCATCCATTTTCCATGAAGTCATGGGACCAGATGCCATAATCTTAGTTTTCTGAATGTTGAGATTTAAGCCAACTTTTTCACTCTCTACTTTCACTTTCATCAAGAGGCTCTTTAGTTCTTCACTTTCTGCCATAAGGGTGGTGTCATCTGCATATCTGAGGTTATGGATATTTCTCCTGGCAATCTTGGTTCCAGCTTGTGCTTCTTCCAGCCCAGTGTTTCTCATGATGTACTCTGCATATAAGTTAAATAAGCAGGGTGACAATACACAGCTTTGATGTACTCCTTTTCCTATTTGGAACCAGTCTGTTGTTCCACGTTCAGTTCTAACTGTTGCTTTCTGACCTGCATACAGGTTTCTCAAGAGGCAGATCAGGTGGTCTGGTAGGCTCGTCTCTTTCAGAATCTTCCACAGTTTATTATGATCCACACAGTCAAAGGCTTTGGCACAGTCAATAAAGCAGAAATAGATGTTTTCTGGAATTTTCTTTCTTTTTCAATGATCCAGCAGATGTTGGCAATTTGATCTCTGGTTCCTCTGCATTTTCTAAATCCAGTTTAAACATCTGGAAGTTCATGGTTCACATACTGCTGAAACCTGGCTTGGAGAATGTTGAGCATTACTTCACTAGCGTGTGAGATGAGTGCAATTGTGTGGTAGTTTGAGCATTCTTTGGCATTGCCTTTCTTTGGGATTGGAAGGAAAACTGACCTTTTCCAGTCCTGTGGACACTGCTGAGTTTTCCAAATTTGCTGGCATATTGGGTGCAACACTTTCACAGCATCATCTTTCAGGATTTGGATTCCATCCCCTCCACTAGCTTTGTTTGTAGTGATGCTTCCTAAGGCCCTCTTGATTTCACATTTCAGGGTGTCTGGCTCTAGGTGAGTGATTACACCATTGTGATTATCTGGGTCGTGAAGATCTTTTTTGTACAGTTCTCCTGGGTATTCTTGCCACCTCTTCTTAATATCTTCTGCTTCTGTTAGGTCCATACCATTTCTGTCCTTTATCGAGCCCATCTTTGCATGAAATGTTCCCTTGGGATCTCTAATTTTCTTGAAGAGATCTCTGGTCTTTCCCATTCTATTGTTTTCCTCTTTCTTTGCCTTGATCGCTGAGGAAGGCTTTCCTATCTCTCCTTGCTATAGACTATCTTATATTTTACTTTTCATCTTCATGCCCCTGGGCTTAGAAAATAGCAGGCATTTAATAAATTTAATTGACAGGCTCATTTATGGAAAATTCATGTATTTTTAGGGAGACTTTACTTTTGAATCACCTTCTGAAGGTGGTCAAAAAGAGACAGTGGGAGTTCTAATCTGTAAGCAAAATTTGACCTTCATTCTGGCTATTTTGAATAAGAGTGGATTTATGTGAAGGACTTTTCAGGTAAATGGCAGTAGGCATTCACCAACAAATGAACTGGATGCTTGTAGATCAGCTTAGAAACAGTAGGCAATAAGGTTACTATTGATATTTGAAACCAGAAGAGGAAATACGGCTATCTCTTGGCAAAACAGGAAAAGTTGATCTGACTGTCCCTTCTGTTGCCACCAGCAGTTTTGGCTCTCCTTCCTCTGTAGCTTCCATGCCTGTTTATGTGCTGAAATGAATGCGGTCTCCAAACACTATCAATAACTAAAGTGTAGAGCCTATCTGGGCTCATAGAAGTTTGGAGCGAACAGGGGAAATGCTTTTGTTTGGCTAAGCTCAGGTCATATGCCAGACATGGATAAGAGAAGGATTTTCAGTGGGGAAAGCCCATAGCAGGCAAGTGCAGGTGTGAGGAATTGCCACCCAACCCAGACTATTTCCATTTAAGAGAAAGAATTCCATGGGAAAATCAAGGGGACAAATTCTTGGCATCGAAAAAACATCACATTGACATCAACTACCAGCAAGTAAGTAGTCCACATAATTTCAGCTAAAAAGAAAAAAATCTGAAAATAGTAGAAGAAAATAAGAGGAGAATATTGAGACTCCTTCTCAAAGATCCAAGATGTGTGAAATACAGAGATGATAAATTCTGCTCAGATTCAGATGTAAGGTTTAATATGGACTCTGCCAGTCTTTCTACATCGGAAGAATCATTTATGAATTAGAATCCCACTTAAGCTTTTTTATTTTTTTTGGTGACTGTCATCATCTATGACTAGCAAAGATGGAGCACTGTCTTCCCCAAATAAACCTATGCCAGAAGTCAGAGGTCAAAGTTAGATTAACAGAAAAAAACTTCTTCAGCGATTAACTTATTCAGTTATTAGAATGCAATGCAACTGGATATTGTAGCCGTATGCTTAATACATTGAAAAGAATCAGATTATTAATTCTTACTGTCACATGCTGCTCTGTAGAAACTTCCATATCATTTCCTGACTCACTTTTCATTGAAATTTAACTCATATCTGTGTATATGGGTCTCTCTAAAGTGAGTAAAATCCAGGGGAAGCTGAGGAGGAGAAATGAAGGAAGTAGGGCTCTTGTCTGCAGGTAAGGTGCCCTCCTCTGGTCTAGGAGGTTGTTTTGTGCAGGGTAAGTCCTGGTGCAATCATAAGAAGAGAGTTTAAAATGAGAGCATCTGGCTGGGGAGTCCCCACAGGTTAAAGACCCCGTGCTCATCCCAAGTGGGTCATCACTGAGGTTATGAGAAATGTTTATTCTCTTGCATTGTACAGCTTGCATTGCAAACAGGCATCAGGTGCTCCCGGCCTCCTCTGCTATACAATTAGTAGCAAACCCTGCATGGAGTACAATTGCCTGGCCCCTGAGTGATTTGGCTTTTTCTACTGGAGAGGCCAAGAGCAAGTTGGCACATCCCCCACCACTCAAATCCCAGCTGGCTTCTCTTTCCACAGGACTCCATCTCCACCTCATCAGTGCACATCCAGCCTGCCTGAGTTCAGGGAATCTTGGAGGGAACAGAAGGGAACATTTTAGCTTGATTGCCTTCAAGGACAATTCACCACACTGATCGTTCATCTATAAAGGGAAGTGACAGTGGGTCTTAAGATTTTACTTTACTTGCAGAGGAATTTATACCAATACAGTCAATTGTTCAAAATAAAGCTGCAAAGGAGGGGTCATTTATTCCACATTTTTAATGGTAAAAATTAAACAGGAAAAACTTTTTATATGAAAGAATGAACCAAATCCTTGAACTCAGGATGACTTCAGCCATTTATCTACATGATCTTTTAAAAAGCATAAATCAGATTATGTCATTCTCTGGCTTAAAATCCCCAGTGGATACTCTTGTGCCTAGAATAATCCAAATACTCTACACGCAACGTTCATTACTGCCTCAGGACCATTACTCTGAATCTTCCCTCTTAATTTATTCTGTCTACAACCCACTGCATATAGGACTTCTCTGATCAGGGATTGAACCTGTGGCCCTGCAGAGGAAGCCCAGAGTTTTACCCACTGGGCCACCAGGAAAATCCTTTCTTCTGCTTTAGATGTTTTCATCCCCCTCTCCCAACATCCCCAACCTGGTTGGCTTATTCCTACTATTTGATTCTCAACCCAAGTGCAACCTCATGAGAGAGAACTTTTCTGATTATTTTAATGGGCATATCCCAACCCCAGGTATTTGCCCCCTTGTTTTGTTTTTATTTTAGCTTATTTCTTGTGTTTCCCACTAGAATAGAAACTGTATGAGGCAGGGACCTTGATTACCATATTCACCATGGTAGCCCCACCTCTTGGAATAGTGCCTGCTACAATGTTAGGCACAAACTCAGATGATTTGTTGAAATATAGCAACTCACACACTTTCAACAATTTGAAATATACATATGTAATACAAAGACAAATTTTTATATTTAATATATAAATCATATATAATAATTACTACAATATGTAGTGAGGGAAACTTTCTACCTATGGTAAAGTGTAAAATAGTAAAGTGAAGTCGCTCAGTTGTGTCCGACTCTTGGCAACCCCATGGACTGTAGCCTGCCAGGCTCCTCTGTCCATGGGGTTTTCCAGGCAAGAATATTGGAGTGGGTTGCCATTTCCTTCTCCTCTACATATGATAATTATATCAATTAATACCATTAGTTGATAATACCTAGTAAAGCATACTAGGGCAACCTAGTGTGCTTAAGATTCATCTTAAATTGCTATTCTGGTGGCTTCGTGGCTGTGGAAGCATAACCAGTCTCTGTCTACATCTTTACTTGCCTTCTCTCCTGTGTTCCTGTGTTTCATCTCAAACCTCCCTCTGCTTGTGTCTTGTAAGGACTCTGTCATGGGATTTAAGGCTCACTATAAATCTAGGATAATTCCATCTCAAGATACTTAATATCTGTGAAGAGCCTTTTTCCAAAATAAGGTCACATTTACGTGTTCTGGAGGTGAGAACTTGGACATGTATTTCAGGGGAAGGTGCAGGCACTATTCAATTCACTACCCCTGTACTCAAGATAGCCTCATTTCACTTATCTTCCTAGTCACATGCAAGGAGCCGGAAACTGACAGTCCCCGTGTCCACGCCAGTGGGTTTAATGCCTGGGCATCAGGAGAGAAAGAGAGCCAGAGGACAGCACACCTCTGGGTGTGAGCACATTCCAGTCCAAGAGATCAAGACAGACTGGCCCTTCTGGTCGTGAGAGTGCCCTCCATAGAGAAAGGTGACCCGGAAGTAGACTTCTCACCATTCATATCCATGACTCCTCATCCCAGGAGACTATTCAGAAAGATACAGGAGGGAGCCTGGATCACCATTCCAAACCATTCCCAAGCTCCTGGGAAAGAGAAAAAGCAGTCTTCCACTTATAGAAATTCATAAAAAGAAAATATGGGATCCTGTATTCACATCTCCTTTTTCTGGCCTTTAAAAGAAGCACTAACATGAACAGCTAACAGTGTAAGTCAGTCTAGAATGTCATAAAATATGGCTTCTGGAGGTTAGAATGAATATACATAGGTATATTCATTTAGTCATTTATTCAGTAATGTATGCAAGTGACACCTAGGTTCTGTAAAGGCAATGGTGACTGAGGCATTTATGGTCCCTGGCCAAACAGAACATATAGTGTGGTTAGTGAGACAATGTGCTGTTTTATATACTTGTATCTTCCACTGTCTAAGTGTTGAGATACAAGAACATATACTAGGGGGTTGGCAACATCATTTTAAAGGGCTTAGGGGAAGTAGTGGCATCAAGACTTAGAATAAGACTTAGAACCAAAGACTTCACCAAAATGTCTGGGTGAAGAGAAGCAGGTTGGGGCAGGTGACAGATGAGGAAGCATCTGGAATTGCAGCAGCTGATGAGATAAACAAGAGTTAAAACAAACATGCTAAGGTATTTGGACTCGTCGTACAAGCTAGTGATGTAATTAGATTGCATGTGGAAAGGCTCGCTCTGACAATAGCGTGCAGAACTGACTAGAGCAGCATATACCAGCGGTGCAGAGGCCAACTTAGAGTTTCTTGAGAGAAACCATGGTGCTTATTGGCATGTTAGATACCAAAATAAATAAAAATCGCCTGTGGCTCCCCCCCCCCCCCCATTTAGCCATCCCCATCTCTAGTTCCCCAGTCTGTGGGTTACAATGGCCAGTCCAGGGAAGAAGGAAGTTTAGAAACACTGCTGGAAATTCACTGAGGTCCATCTTTTAGCTTCAAATAAGAGTCAAACTAAGAGATTATTGGCCTTTGTAAGCAAAAATTGACTTCAAGCATAGCTCGATGTGGAGACTCAATATCATCAGGACTATGTCTCCATTCTCTTTCCATTTCCTAATTCTCTTCTGTTTTATGTTGGCATCACCTTTAGTCAGGTCTTCTCCAGAGTGGTGTTCCCCTACGTTGACTCAAGGCACATCTTCCTCATCCTGTGATCAGCAGGAAGAGTACATTGTTTCTTGAAACAATTGTGACACAACTCTTCTCATTGGTAAAAATTAGATCTTTCCAACTCTGAACCAACAAATATGGCAATAAAACAGAACACGTTCATTAGGTTGAAGTGAGGTGCTCATCCCTAAAGTGGGGCATAGATCCATCTATAACATACATAGAGTGAGGGACTGGTAATTTTCAAAAGTAAATTCTAAGTGTCATTATCAGAAGTAAAGACTGTTGATTCTGGATTAGCAAAGCTAAAAGCTCTCTACCATACATCCTTATTCTTCCAACCCACCAAACACAGACTTACATTATCAATATGCAGTTTTCCATTAATAATTTCAGGTTGTGGACAAGAATCCTGGCCTTGGGAAAGAAAGGTTAGAAAAACTTGGACTTTTTTCTGAGAAAACCTGGCTTCTTAGCCCAACCAGGCTGCGGCATTATCTGTGTGTGGCAGCCAGGTGGACTGCATTTTAGGGGCAAGAAGAGTGCCAGCTGGTTATTTCATGCCCTAAATTCCAATTTAGGTTTTAATGAAAAGGATTAGCATCTTGACTAAAGTCATCTTGTACTCTGGAAGTGAAACCCAGAGAACAACTAATAATACAAAACCCAGGACTTTGTTTTTCTCATTGGAGAACTCTCACATTTCATATAGAGCAAAATTTCACTCAAATCTCATTCTCAGAAAGTGCAACTCTGTCAATGAAAGTATCTGTGGGGGATACAAAGCTTATCTTGGCTGAATCAATTTCCAAGAGTCTAGGAGTAAGGACTCTGGCCAGACAGAGATGTAAGGAGGCCATTTTGGCTATAGAAACCCCCTGGAAATCCAAAAGTAGCAGTGAATATAGCAGAATTCTTGGTAGTTAACACCATTGAATAGCATCAGATTCTGATATGTCTTATCTCTGGTTACCCCTCTTTGGCCAAAGAGTCATGAGGTTACAGTGGAAATAATGACTTTTCTTTAGGACATGCTATTATTAAAATTTTGGACAATGGACCAGAACTTGGCATTGGTCTTTGTTTGTTTGCAATAGATATCTGTCTTTTCAGTCTGCTTAAAGTTTATTTCCATTTACTGTAATAATACCCCCATCTCAGTGATTCAGGTGACATTCCAGGCGAGAATATGTAGCCCTGGCCTTGGAAAATACTTTGGCTACCAGTGATTGGGTCATTGATGAGCATGTGACCTAACTAAGGTCAGTGAGAGTCAGACTAGGGAAGAAATTCAGCTTGGGCACCCTTTAGCAATAAGCAATTTTACCCATTTCTATATAGGCTCAGCAGCATTAGGGAATTCTTAAGACAATAGTTTTATTTACATTATATACTGCTGCCTAGAAAATCATCTCTCAAAATTTATTTGGTTAAAAATGCAATTATTTTATTTGCTCATGATTCTGTGAGCTCTGGCAGGTACAGTGGGGGTGGTTTATCACTGCCTCTCAAGGCCAGGTTGGGCTAAGAAGCCAGGTTTGCTCAGAAAAAAGTCCAAGCTTGAGCTGTCAGTGGGTGGGCTCAAGTGGTGATGGGTGGTTGAACAGAGGTCATGTGTTTGGAACCCCGGTTCTAGTTCTTTCTCAGATTTCTCAATGCACTTCCTGGCCTCTGTACATGACTAACTTGGGCTCTTTCATGGCATGGTAGATTCAAGGTAATACAATTTCTTTCCTGACAACTGGATTCTAAAACAGAATAACCAATAGAACAAGATATTGAATATCCAGCATTGGTACAAGCACTTACTAACCCATGACCTGAATCTTTTTTTGGTTAGAGTCACATGGTCAAGGCCAGAGTCAATATGGAAGGGGTTAAAACAAGAGCATAAATTCTGAGTAATGATATTCAGCTGTGAGGAAGGAACGCTCATACACCAAGTTTACTATAGGTTTGGATGATGAATTTCTCACAAAGATAATGAACCTCTCTTAAGCTGCTTCTCAGAGGCTATAGTTAAATGGTAATCACTGAATCAGGAAAGAAAAAACATAATGGCCACCAAAATATTGCTATAGCTCAAAGACTGCCTCACACAAGGAAAGCTTTACCTTGGGCACTCTGAGAAATAACATGATATCTCACGTGCATGATGCTAAGTCACTTCAGGCATGTCCAACTCTTTGCAGTCCTATGGACTGTAGCCTGCCAGGCTCCTCTGTCCATGACATTCTCTAGGCAGGAATACTGGAGTGGGTTGCTATGCCCTCCTCCAGGGGATCTCCCCAACCTAGGGATCGATCCCATATCGCTTATGTCTTCTGCATTGGTAGGTGGGTTCTTTACCACTAGTACCACTTGGGAAGCCTGTAGGATATCATGAGGAGTTCTAATTTCCTACTTGAGCTTGGTGCCCTACAATTTTGGTGTAAATGGAAATGAAACTTCCTTTTCTAGTTAAAATGTGATGAGGTCTTGCAGAGAACAGCAACAATAGCAATGATAAATATGTGGTATTTTAAAGCCCAGACAATTTCTTTAGCTTTTACCCAGTTCCTCCACATAACATCTGAGTCACATACAGCCAGCATTTTCTATAATATTTTAGAGCAAACTAATCAAAGAAGTATAAACGCCTTCATGAGGAAGAGTATAAACTAACCTGTAATTTTAAGAATTATAATAAAAACTTTTATCACAGGGAGTCAGCTATACTACAACTTATCAAAGTAAATATTTTCTATCTTTTCCTCATTAGTCTAATGTTGGTTCTATTAGCCAGTGTTCTCCAGAGAAACACAATCAATAGAATATATACAGATATATAAAAGAGATTTATTGTAAGAGGTTGGCTTGTACAATTACAGAGTCTGAGAAACCCCGTGATCTGCCATCTGCAAGCTGGGAGTCCAGGAAAGCCAGTGATGCTGGTGGTTTAGGCAGGAGAAGATGGATATCCCAGCCCAATAAGAGAACAGATCTGCCCTTCCTCTAAATTTTTGTTCTACTCAACACCCTAAATGGTTCAGATAATGTCTGGCAGCCCTGGTGAGAATGATTTGCTTACTTAGTGTATGAATCGAATGCGTCTCCTCCAGAAACACACACAGATACAGACACACTCAGACACACCCCAAAACACTCACAGACACACTCAGAAATAATGTTATACTACCTATCTGGGCATTCCTTAGTCCAAACAAATTGATGCATAAACTTAACCATGTCATTGTGGCTGCTGCTGCTGCTGCGAAGTCACTTCAGTCGTATCCGACTCTGTGCGACCCCATAGACGGCAGCCCACCAGGCTCCACCATCCCTGGGATTCTCCAGGCAAGAACACTGGAGTGGGTTGCCGTTTCCTTCTAATTGGCTAGGGCTGCAGAATCTGCTTTTCTAAGAGGAAATGCTTCTGAATGGATTCGATTTAAAAGCTTATCACTTGTCCTTTGCCCTTAACTCCTCTCATCAACAAAAGGAAACTCAAAATTGACCTCCTTTACCAGTTACTGGTGGCAATGGCAGATCTCTCTGAGAAGAAACCAAAATGATAATTAACAGCTCAAATGGGAGGGTAAGCTGAACTCCATGTGATGATATTACTATATGTTTCAAAGACATCCCTCAAAAAAAAAAAAAAAAAAAGCAGTCTGCTTGATATGAGAAGTTCCCAGTAGGGGAAATATCATGAAGAAAGTGTGTCATCACATGTGAGATGAGAAGACTGATATTTCGAATAGAAAATAGAGTCCTTCTTATTCTAGTTTTGCTTTTCTTATTCCTTTCTTCTGGCGAACTCTCTTTCATTAATACATTTCAGCCAGGCTGAATGTCAACCATTCAGTTTGTACAAACTCAGCTGGACCACAGCGAAGGAGTATAAGACTGATCCAGTCTGAGTGAACTCCGGGAGTTGGTGATGGACAGGGAGGCCTGGTGTGCTGCGATTCATGGGGTCGCAAAGAGTTGGATACGACTGAGCGACTGAACTGAACTGATCTAATGAAAGAGAATATCACTCCTGAAACTAACACAACATGTACGTCAACTACAGGGCAATAAATTTTTTTTTAAAACGAATATCAAAACTTCTCCTCTAACATCAATCCTCTTCAGCGTTAAAAGTCTTTGACTTTGGTTAGTCAACCATCATATTTGCACAGCATGTCAAGTGTACTAGCTACTCCTCTAGGTGATCTTCTAAGTATGCTTCTAGAATTACAGGAGTGAAGAAAACAAAGCCCTTGCTTGAGGACTTGCATTTATGTGTGCAGGAGGCGCAAGGAGTGAGGGGAAAGACAGTATATACACACAAAAATAATTAGAATTCATGAACTGATTAGTGCTATGAAGAGAATAAAATGAAGATAGGATAGCAAGGGACTAAGGGAAGAAGATAAAACGGGCTGAATGAGAACAAGGGCTTCTGTGAAGGAAGATGAGGTTGTTTTAGCTAAGATACTGAGACTCATTCTGAGACCAGAGGTTGGTAAATAGCTAGTGTGAGGTCACAAACGGGCAGTCTAGGACTATCACCTAAGTCTTCTGACTCCAAGGGCTTTATAGTGACTGTGTAATTTATTGCTGCTATGACTTTGCCAAATTAACATTTGTTCAGTGGAACACAGGATGCCAGATGATGAGCCATGGTTCAACCACTGACCACAAGAACAATTGAAATAAACAAGTTTATCACTCACAGGTCCTGGAGGAAGTACGTAGCATACCTTGAAGAGCCACACAGGGGGTCAAGGCAGACAGAGAGGGAGGCGGGACCTGGAGTACATGTCCATAGGTCAAGTGCTTGGGGTTCCCAGGCTAGGACCAAAAGAGCAGGTTTTGATCAGCCCCACAGGGGCCTTAACTAAGTGGAACATAGGCCTATAGGTACTGGGAGGCAGCAGAGATCATTGCTTACAAGGGCTACTGGGGAAGTCATATCAGGAACTCACATTTGCTTGTGACCCCATGGCTGCTATTTAGGACGTGTGTTTGCATGAGGGGCTACTGTCAATTTAAGGCCCCTGCAGGCTGCTTGACCAAATAAAATGGCAACTGAGGCATCAATGCCATCGAAGAGCTTAGAGAAACTGTCAACACTTGTCCAAACAGGGACGCTTCTGAGAGCAACAAGGGGACATGCTTGAATGAAAATGGTGATAATAGTTTAAGTATGGTATTTATCTCTGAAGGAATTTTGGTCCTTTCACATATGTTATTCAGCCTATTCTCCTAAGGAAGAGAGAGCTTCTCACAAATAAGAGACCTGTTGTAAATAAAAGACAAAATATTCCACAGAGATTTCAAGAAATATCCTTACATTTTATAAAACAAACATAAAAACTTGAGAGCCCCTAGTTAAATGAAATACAAAGGATCTCAAAGGGAATACATATGAATATCAAATCAGGAAATATTTACTATGCACATAATAAACTCCAGGACCAATGCTAGGTTCTGGGAAACAAAGATAAATATGAGACTATTGCCTGGAGAAACCATATTCAGCCGGCTAAAGAATACTGTCTGCAACTTAAGAATACTTTATATGTGTCAAAAATAAAGACCACGAATGGTTTCTGCCTTCTGTTTTCTCTTCAGTTCAGTTCAGTTCGGTTGCTCACTCACGTCCAACTCTTTGCAACCCCATGGACTGCAGCACGCCAGGCCTCCCTGTACATCACCAGCTCCCGGAGTTTACTCAGATTCATGTCCATCGAGTCGGTGATGCCATCCAACCATCTCATCCTCTGTCGTCCCCTTCTCCTCCTGCCCTCAATCTTTCCCAGCATCATGGTCTTTTCAAATGAGTCAGCTCTTCACATCAGGTGGCCAAAGTATTGGAGTTTCAGCTTCAACATCAGTCCTTCCAATGAACATTCAGGATGATCTCCTTTAGGATGGACTGGTTGGATGCTTTCTCTTACGTTTGTATAATCCCTAAATCGGAAGACTTTGACAACCACTAGGTGTACACTCCTAACTGGCCGCTTGTACTACTGTTCCCACCAGGTCTATGAAAAAGTGAAAATCACTCAATCATGTCTGATTCTTTGAGACCCCCATGGACCGTAGCCAGCCAGGCTCCTCTGTCCATGGGAAATTCTCCAGGCAAGAATACTGGAATGGGTAGCCATTCCCTTCTCCAGAGTATATTCCCAACCCAGGAATCAAACCCAGGTCTCCTGCATTGAAGGTGGATTCTATACCTTCTGAGCCACCAGGGAAGCCTTAAGTATTCCTCCAAAAAGAATATTATGATTGCTATTACTTCCATCTTCACAGTAATGTTTGGAAGACAAAAGAGATAAAGATATGAACACTGTTACGAGAAAACTGCCTAAGGACAAACCTTGAAGATGACAACTTCTCTGGGTATCTCCAGTTTAATTTGTTTTCTTCCCTGCCATGGAATTCTCCATGAAATCAGCATCTACTTCTATATTCCCTATTCTCTTTGAAACTCAAGCCTTGGGGACAAATCTGATGTATATCAAGTTGAATCAACTAGCTTCTCATCCCTGGGTATTCGTGGCTCAAAACTTATTACTAATTGCTAAAGAAAGGCTTTGTTCTTGGTTGGAGAAATTTCAGAAATCCTGGAGAGACAATGGAAGAGGAGTCCTGAGAGGTAAGGTGCCTGTTCAGATGAAGTGAAAGCCTAGCAGAAGGGAATACTGAATCCAAGATATTCCAGGAAAAGAAGGGCTTTCTAATACCCCAAGGGCCCTGAGAGATGGCCATGCCTTTCAGGACGGGGGTCTGGGAGTGGTGGTGGAGAGCAGGTGAAAGAAAGCCAAGGCTGACATTGTGAATAGTCCCACTTTCTCCTCTTTGTGACCACTGTTAATAGAGCAATGGATTCCAAACGTGTTCAAAGTCACTCAGCAAGCTGGCTTGGCTAATCAATCAGAATCTATAAAAAGCTGGTATTTATTTTCTAAGAAAGCCATAGGAACTCAAACTTAGGAAATGCTTTCCCCCATTCATTCCTTACTGACAGGAGATAGTGAACCAGGACCTCCAAGGCAGCGGGGGAACAACCTGTCACAGCTTGTAAACCCAGATGCTTCTGGTTCGAAAGGGATGTGTGTCACTAGCCTGGCCTGACTGCCTGCACGTTATGTAACTAAGTTTCTTCTCACTTAAAGTTGGGGAAAGAGTAGAAATTTAACCAGAGGACAGTTGTACAGGTTTTTGTTAAGCCAAGGGCAACAGAGAACGTGCACTGAGAAAAGTCAATACACATTTGTCAATTGGCTTGAAATGAAAGAGTCACAGTGGGAAGACTGGTGAGTTGTAACCTGCCCAGTCTTCCACTTCTGTGAAGTAACAGCCAGCCTAGAGGGAGAGGATGGTCCAATAAACATCCTGATGATTGCACCCCTTCCTTGCAAATCACTCCAATGAGACCTCCCATGTGGAGGTAGATGAGAGGAACCCCATTGCCAGAAGAAGGGAGCCAATTTGAAGACCAGGAAAGGAGCTCAAAACACAGCCCAAGCGACTGCCTCCGTGTCTTCATGACGCCTCCCTTTACGCATTCACTCTTTCATGCGTTCATTCATTAAAAGAGTGAGCATTTATTAAGTTTCCACTCTGAGCCAGGAATTGCTCTGAGCATGTGAACTCAAGACCCTGTTCCTGCCCACAGGTTTACAGGGCAGTAAGGGAAGACATAATTCAGTGAGTGATGTAAGTGTCTTGACAAGGACACTGGGGGAAACCAGAAGAGGAAGACCTAGCCAAAACATCTGGAGGGAGAATTAGGTAAACCCTCCAGAGGAGGTGATGTCCAACCTGAAACTGAATGGCATGAGTTATTCCAGCAAAACTGTCAGGGGTAAGGGAGTGGTGGTGCTGGGAGAGGCTTTCAGAAAGGAAAACCATACGCCCAGAGGCTGAAAGACCTTTGTAGACTAGCAAGGTAAGCAATGTACTAGATACAGTGTGATAGATTCAGATGAGCAAGGTACTACTCTAGGAAGCAAGGAATATAAAGGCTAACGAATAAGATGCTTCCACAGTGCAATAGAGCAATAATAGTCTTATTGCACCTCCGTGAGTCAACATTGCTTTACTCTGTCTAATCAGTTCAGTAATCTGAGCTTCTATAACTGTTACCTATGCATCCTCTTATTCCCCATTTACCCTCACCTGCCTTATCTTGTAACAGTGACAACAGTAATCTACACTGACCAGAGCACATTGAAAAGGCCCTGTGGGGAGAGCCTCTGGCCCCGAACTTGTGTGTTCCCTGTTCAGTGTCTAACACAGAGACATCCATTTCAGCAAACATTTGTTCACTCATTAATGGCTTTACCTAGGGCATGAGAGTGCCTGAGAATAAAGAGTAAATATCTGAATGGTACAAACATCAAAGAGGAAGGGCAAGCCATTGGTCAGGATTCGAGGACATAAAGGTGAAGAGTTGCAACTGGCCCAGGGAATTGGCTTCTGAATGCCCAGTAATGCTTTCAATCTGATGCGCCATGGGCTATCCCTTCCAAGAATTACTGAAACCCTTAGGGCCCTCTAGATGCCACCTGACCTTGAGTAACACTCGGGAAGAAACCTCAAGGAATACTGTGATCTCTCCCTGGCCCCCTGGTAAATGGAGCACCTGACCTGGTTTCGTCTTTCCCATCTCATGGTTCAGGATGATTCAACTGGCCTGAAGCTCCAGTGGAACGCTGTCTGCCTGAACTGTCTGCCTGAACTCTGGTGTCCTGCCTCATGGCCTGGGGTCTAGCTGCCAAGTCCCCATCCAAGCCTGGATTCCTGGCTTCTGGCTTTTCCTCGTCATCATCTGGTTGTGAAATAAAGTGCAGCCTCTGCTCTCTCGGCAGTTTCCAGTGTCTGCCCCATTTCACTTGCATGGACTCCACTGGATTTTGACAGGTCACCCTCTACATGAAACCACAGTTGAAAGCAGTCTCAAATGAGGCTCTGACAGACTCTCTCTGGGAGTGAAAGAGAAGCCGATAACAAATAAAAGCAAACCTTTGAAGCAGAGCATTTAGAGGTAATGTTCCTGGTTGTGATGTCCTGTCTCTGCCTTGTCACTTCCTTTGCTCTGCTTATGTTCCCTTCTTCCTAGTGAAGGTGCTCAGTCGTGTCCGACTCTTTGTGATCCCATTGACTGTAGCCCATCAGGCTCCTCCATCCATGGAATATTCCAAGCAAGAGTGCTGGAGTGGGTTGCCATTTCCTTCTCCAGAGTATCTTCCCCAATTGGGGATTGAACCCAGGTCTCGCTCATTGTGGGCAGACGCTTTACCCTCTGAGCCACCAGGGAAGCCTCTTCTTCCCAAGTAGATGCTAACTGATCAGTGAAAAGCCACATAAGCAAAGACCTATCGGAGATCTTGAGGAATATGCAACCTGTTTTATGGGTTCTGATGATATGGCAAGTGGCTTCAGAGCTACATTTTATAACTGGTATCATCTTAGTTGATCCAAATTCTCCTTTAGAATATTATAGAAATACTACGGGCTTTCAGCTTCAACAATGAAAGGTTGGAAAGTTTTACCACTGCCTGTAATCAGAGTACATAGCCATTATTTGAGAATCAAAATGCCAGCCCTGCATTTCAGAGCATTCTTCAACAGAGGAAAGTCACTTTCATCTCCGCACCTGGAATATTATTATTATGGTTCTAAACATCACTCTCTCTTGCCACCCCAGAAGTTAACAATGAAACAAGAGCCTATCTTGAGAGAAGAATATTTTAAGCAAGTCTAAATGCATACTGTGGAGATAAAGGATTTACTGTTGCCAGAGCAAATCATAGATTAGTTATCCTAGGCTAAAATTATTATTTGAAATACAAATATCCAAAATATAAATGATGATTTATGAAAAGATGATTTATGATGAAAAGTTGTGGGGAGGGTAGTTAAGTTTAGCATTAGTATTCTCCTTGGAGTTATTGTTTGTTATCACTAGGGATGCCTGAGTTGCTAAGCTCATCCAAGATTAGAAATGTTTCCCAACTGCCTCAGTGTGCACACAGGTCAGAATATGTCCCCACGGGACCACTGGCTCTTAACTGCAACTCTTAATCAGGTTCCTCTGGGGCACTACCATGCCACAGTTTCAGGAACATCATTATCAAGCCTGATTTTTGCCCTGTGGCTGCAACAACGGACTTTTCACCTAGTACATGGTTTTACTCTCTGAACCAAGTCACGTGTTTTCTTTTTTTCCCCCTCAGGTGAGATTTTTTGGGGGGAATATGACATAGAGTTCTGGATTTATTCCAATCATTTTGGTAAAATAGTACCTTGACCTTCTTACCTTGGGATTCCCTGGTGGCTTAGATGGTAAAGAATCTGCCTGCAGTGCAGGAGACCCAGGTTCAGTCCCTGGGTCTGGAAGATCCCCGAGAGAAGGAAATGGCAACTCACTCCAGTATTTTTGCCTGGAGAATTCCATGGACAGAGGAGCCTGGCAGGCTACAGTCCATGGGGTCCCAAAAAGTTGGACACGGCTGAACGACTTCCACTTCTCTTCACTTTGACCTTCACTTTCCTGATTCCTTATAATATATGTCCTTATTCTCATGGGAAAGGAATCACCAGATTCCCGGACTGGGGAGTCTCAAGGTAAACACTAGGGTTGGTGCTTACTAATCAGGGCTGTTCAAATGCAAATCCTAGTAAGGAATGGGCAGAAGAAAGAGAACTCCATCCTCTGCTAACCTTCTCTTTTCAACAAATTCTTCCTTCTTGACAGAACTACAGCTGACTGAAAACATAGATCCCA